>NW_024881846.1:0-625416 GCF_019059575.1 Amphibalanus amphitrite
TTTCTTATACGGCCTGCCCTTTAACACCATGATTCCCCAACACACCCTCGAGCTACACACACTCTTTAGCCGGAAGCTGATCAGCGTCTGTGTGACGACGTTCCTGCGAGACCACAGCTCCTGAATACCTCTTAGCTTAGACCCTCTGGTAGCCAGTGTCTGAAGAGGGCTGTGCCGTGGCAACGCGGAGCCCATGAAATAGCTCCTGAAGCGAGTTTCAGCCACCTGCGACCGAGCATGGCACGCGCCGGTGCGGAACATTGGAGGTGGACCGATGGTCCCAGAGATCGAGAATGTCCCCGCCCCGTCCTGACAGTTGAATTTCCCAAATTCCCCAACGTTCCGTCGTTTTTCCGTGAGTCGACTCGATTGATGCCTCGCTAGGAGACTGCCGTGACTGATTCGTCACCGAGTTCACCAAGCTGGCGATCATTCCCGGTGGTGTTTACGCATGCCAGTTTTCGCGGTTGATGTCAATTCTGTGATCGACGGTGGCTGTTTTGGACTGGAGTAAGCGGATGTGACCCGGAGCTGCGGTCGTTTACCGCGGATGACTGCTGCGCTGTCGGTGAGTTGACGCCGTCAGATCCTCGACAAGTGCAGATGAGCGAATAACGAGCCAGCCCGGTGTCGCGTTACGTAAGCAGACGATGACGCTTTGATTGAACCCTAGTCGGGAGCTGTCAATGACAGGGTCAGTGCGCTGGGTCTCTGGTCGGCTCTGCATGTTGGTCATAGGATAACCATTGGCTCTTTGATGATAGATCGACGCCGTCAGTTTTTTTTTCACGGAAAAGTGCATGCCAGATAGATGACAGTAATTCAACTACACTGGCATCCACTTTTGGCCAGAGGTGTCTCATCCATTGCACTCAGTGCTTGTTTGTTTTGTTTTCGTAGCCTGCTCTCAGCCAGCTGGAGTGCCATCATTCCTGGCATGGCTGCTGGCGCCCCCGAAATGGCCGGCGATCAGTCCCACGTCGCTCCACCAGACTCACTCTGGCGCGACTGGTCTCTCTCTCTCTCTCTCTCTCTCTCTCTCTCTCTCTCTCTCTCTCTCTCTCTCTCTCTCTCTCTCTCTCTCTCTCTCTCTCTCTCTCTCTCTCTCTCTCTCTCTCTCTCTCTCTCTCCTCTCTCTCTCTCTCTCTCTCTCTCGATCTCGATCTCGATCTCGATCTCGATCTTTCTCTCTCTCCCTCCCCTCCCCTCCCTCCCTACCCGCACCATCCTGCCATACCAGCATCATTTTGGCGTGCATTCTCCACATTTGTATTTTATGTCAAGAATGCGCCGCCGATCTTAACCAGGCATGTGCATTTTGCATTTAGTGCCCCATTACCGACTTTACTCCGACTTGGGCTCACAAAAGTCGTTTTCAGTTTCAACTCCGGCGTTGATGCAGACGCCGCGTAGAGTTGGCGGCCGTGTTTGGGTTATCCGGCACAGCATCAATCCAGGCGTTCGACTGCAGTGCCATCTAGCGGCAGGCTCTGTAATGTGCGCGGAGGATAGCGCCAGCCGCCGCTGATCGCGTGTGAGCGCAAAATGACTGAAGGAACAAAACGGACAATGGCGTATGACCGCGGGATGGCTATTTGAAACGGAGTGATGTGTTCACATGCTAGCGCTAGTTTTCTATTTTTATATCTCGACATTTCCGCTTATTTGCGGGGGCTGTTATCAATTACCGTCTGTTGATCAATTGCGCTCTGCTGACGCGAGCGGCGCAACAAGCTGATGTATGGCCCGTGCCTTCTAAGAAGCGCATTTTTCGACACGCCTCGGCGATGTCAGGGGACCGTAAATTTCCAGAGGGCAGTGGGACGTCAGGCTGGCCTGGTTTTCTGACGTCATAAAAACAGCTGGAGAGAGGGAGGAAGGAGCTGGAAAGCTGGCCAACCTCCAGCCAGATGGGAAGAGAGGCTGGTGACTAGCTGTGTGGAAATGGTTAGATATGTCCCTCTCTTGTCTCTCGGCTGTTTGCGGATAGTTAGCCGGTGCACCCACGGCTGCGGCAGTAGGCTTCATACACTTCATACTAATACCTATTTCGGTTCGGACATTAGAAACTTGTCAGCTTGACTGTGATACCGGCCCTGTGTGAGATTTACACAGATCCACTGCCACCATTCAAGACCGGGCCGCCTACTTTGGCGGGGTCCGGTGGTGACCTTTTGGCTGATTTTCGGTGATACATAGTTCGGCGGTCGGCCTGTGTCTTTCACTCAGTTCCATTGATATATTTTAGCCGCTGTAGTGAAAGACCAATAAAGTCAACAGCCCGTTCCATTATCCATATAATACAGATTTGTTGGCGGTGTTTCACGCGCCGTCGAATCTCGGGTAGTTTTGTTTTGTGTTTGTGTGTGTGCTCGTAATGGGACAACAAAGGACCCACCTGAGCGCAAATGTATTGGATAGCGCTTATTAGTCTTGCTTGTTGGTCGTAGGCATTGACCTTGTGCTGGTTCGCAGAAAACGGAAATCCCTAAAGCCCTACGGAACGCTGTGTCTTAATGGCCCTGTCGCAGGCTTTCTACGAAGCTCCGGGTCTTCTCTGCTCAGGTCCCAGCAGTACAGTGATTGGATGTTGGTCGTTTGACGTCACAAAATACGTCCTGACCGTGCATCGGCGCACCATTCTGCCAGTGTTTGCGCTATCTGAGATTGGGAAACGCTTCTATTTCCATGTTATCACAGTGAGAGGAAAACAGTGTCGAATGTTGCAAATTTCACTTAGCGCACTTAGCGCCTTCGCTGAAAACACTGCCGCGCTCTGGAGAATTAGATCAGCGGCGGGTACGCTGTTCGCGGTCCGTGGGTTTTCTATGTATCGCGCTCTTCTTTCTACGCAAGGAAACGTATTTACCTCGTCGGTCGGTAAAATCAGTTAATGTTTGGTTAATCGGAGCTCCCCGAGTGTTCGCCTGGGAGCGCTTTTAGCCTCCTCTCAGCGCCGCTGCTAAGTGCTTACAGTGCAGCTAAGTGCTGTTAGTTATGTAGGTACTGGTCGACGGGGCAGCTGTTGGTAGGTGCGGTCTGATTGGTTAATTCCGTGAGACGAGTCTGTGCTAAACGCTCTTCACGTCTGAACAAAAAACTAATGATTATCGTTACAGTCACGAGTCACGACCCATGCGGACTGTGGGCTGCCCATTTGTATTTGGAGTTTGCTGGTCGTTTGGCCCGTTGAGATCGTGGCGTGTCTGTCTGCCGTTCCGTTGCCGTCCCCTCTATCGTATTGTCTGCTGTAAATGGGGGGGGGGGCGCTCCCCTGTGGCGGGGACAGCTCGGTCCGTCCCCGCTGACTGGCTGAGGGGCCGTCAGCAAGTGAAGCCCAATACCTCGCTGTGCCCAGCACCTCGTCATCATTAGTGTCATGCTGCGGCGACCGGCGCCACCCCCGGAGACCCAGCCATCATCCCGATAACATATCCGTCATCTGGGTCCGTGGGCAACGCCCCGACTCGGCCGGCGCGAGCGTCGTTTGTCCCCAGTCAGTATCCATATATAGCTGTCTGCATTTTGGTCGTGCATTTCGGGCAGGCATTTTTTTTTTTTTTGTCGAAGTCATATGGAGGTGTGGTTTTCTCATGCCGAGATCTTTGTTTGTGCTTGGCGTTTGGATAAGTTATCTTGTAGGTACGTTCCACTGGGACTTGGTCTGCATTCTTTCATGAGGTCGCGACAGTGTTTTCTCCCCGGGTCTGCTCTGACAGGGCCAATCTTCGCCGGGAGTTCTTTGATAAATCGCCTCTGCAAGTATCCCAAGTATGAGCACCATATGTGGCACGGCTCGGTATCGGCGGCCATGCGTCATCCACCGGCTATGCATCTTTAATAACATCACAGGGGGAGATATTTCCAAGCGGAAAAACGCCCTCTCGCTGTGAGGAAAAGGAACGTTATTGAGTCTACTGGTGAGCCAGTCGCTGACGCCGGGTTCGGAGGCGTAGCTGGTATAAATGCGTCCCTTTATTTGGGGTCGGGAGCGGGCGGAGTGGGGCGTGACTCCCACTCCACTCCGGTGTCATTGGGAATGGCGTAGATGTCTGGCGGAACTCAAGGCACGCGAACGGTTGATGGCCGACCCAATGGTGCCCTTTTATTGTCTGATATTAGCTAGAATATCGTGCTGCCTTTTATTATTGAAATATTTGCAATGTTTTAAATCCGTTTCGTCCCTCATTACAGTCTTTCTTCAATTGTAATGGCCACTTTGTAAACCCTCATTTGATAGTTTTCTTTCAAGTAGGCTTTTCAGTCTTTCATTAGCGTGTGCGTGTCCTTGTGGAGTACCCAACTAACAAAAACCTTTTGTCTCTAAGTATGGTTGTGAGTTTGCCGAGTCGGCTTACGGCGGCGGACAGGATTGGAGCTGAGGGTTCTGGAGGCGGTTCCGGGCCGGCCCGCTGCGCACTCTTACTGCGATACAAATTGACTGGTGCAGAAGAAAGCTTGAATACAAACAAGCTTTTGACAATCGTTGCGTTACTAGAGACACTGGATCGCCGATGATGTACCATATAAATAGGGGTCTTTTGAAACGATGCGTCCGGCGTGTCTGTTTTGTTTTTTGTAAAATAGAGCATTTCGTTGGTTTGAAATGTACCATTTCGGGAACGCTGCGTCGCAGCTGCGAGTGCAGCTGACCGATGGACAAAATCAAATATACCAACTGTAGGAACTAGGAAACCAAGAGAGTGTGCTGCCTCTGAAAGTTCTATCTTCCCCAGAGATGCTGCTGGCATCGACGGCATTACAAAATCATGGGCTCCTTCAGTAGTGCAGAACTTTGCGTGTGACGTCAAATGTCATTTACCTGACATGAACAGAAAATATGGTAGGTGTCAAAAAGATCCGGTTTTGAACAAAGGGTCACATTTCAGCTGTGTATCTGTCCGCATATCAATTTATCACGGAGTAAACCTTACCTTTGACAGGCATGGCGGTGAACGTTACCGTTTTAACCCGCGAGTTGCTGGGGGGGGGGGGCGTTAAACGCCCCCACTTTTTTCGCCGGGCCATAGCATAAAAACGGCGCGCCGCAGGCGCGCCAAAATTTGGGTACCTGTAGGGAATTGATTGAAGTTTATTGTGATAAAGTTTCAAAAAAATCGGTCCGAAAATTTTTGAGATATCGAGGTTTTAGTGACGTCATGATTTCTGAGTTTTCGACCAAAAACGGCATATGTTCAAAAAATCATATAAAATCACAGAATAGACGTACAGACATGCCGTAAACGCCATTAGACTGCCAATACCATGGACAATCAAATGGCTATCTTCGATTATTGATTATCGTTCTGCATTTGCCAAAATCTTGAACTGAATCTTGGCAATTTCTCGCGACTACTTCACGACCATGATACATACATTTCTTAAATTGAACTTTTTGAGCCAAACACGTACACATATGATAAAATGAATGTCACCATCGTGTTCTACGCCCCAAATTACCCATAAAACATGTGTCGCAGACTGCGAATTTCAGTTTTGATTTTCGGGGATATGTGCCTACCCGGTTGACCTGACCTTGACCCTGACCTATATTTGACTGAACCCTACATGGAGCTGACACTCTTGTACGCCTTATATGATGAATTGTGCACCGTTTTGACAACGTTTATGACGAGAGGCGCCCATTGCGAAGCCCTGAAGTCCATGCTACTGAAAGCCCGATTTCAGGTGTTTGACCTGACCTTGACCCGACCTGTGACCTCAAAATTCAACTTTAAAGTACTCATCTGAAGCGTCTCGTCGCGCTCTTTCGTTTGCCGCCTCGTGCGTTTCGCTGCGCCTATTGGTTCTCGAGTTATCGGCTGGGGGCGTTTAACGCCCCCCCCCCCCCCCAGCAAACGGTGGGTGGCGAAATACCCCAGCAACTGCCGGGTTAAATGTCAACCTGCAATGGCAGGTATTGTCTGACGGATGTAGTGCATCGCTGTTTAAATGGATACTCTTGATACTCTTAAAAACCTGTTCTAAGTATTTCCTGGTATGTTGTTTGATAGTATTAAAACAATGGAAATAAATTCGTGGAAAAAAAAACTATAATGAACGCTTATCGACTTAGGAACACTGACAGCCGCTACCTATCGTTGGTTTTGCGTGTGGGGGATTGTTTGGGCAACCGCTCTAGGTCAAAACGGCTATCAATCGCTCTGGGTACGCTTGTGACGGTCGTGAGAGAGCTCGTCCCATGCTGCACCGACCGTTCATGGGCCGCCCGGTGTGTGACTCGTTCCGCGCTGTCCCTACACCCAGTGTGTGTGACACGCCAGTGGACCAATCCGCACCCGATGACGACCGATGGCCGCGGCGCAGCAGGCGGAGGAGAGGCAGATTGAGCGTTATATTGACATTGGTGACGGATGGACGCCGACCGGGAGTGTGTGCGGAGGGGTCCGCCCCCTCCCCCCCCCCCCCCCCGCCTCCCCCCTCCGCCTCCTCCGGAAGATGGTCGGCGCACTGTCGCTTTCTGTCGGTGACAACTAGCTGAAATGGATACCAGAAAATTAGATATTATTGAAAATAGAAAGAAGTAAGCAAATGCAATGATACGTTAGTAATTCCTTTGAACTTTTAATTTCGATTTAGTGATAGTTTTCCCATGCGTTAACGCGTAAAATGAAAAGATGTTGGTTGAATCCACACTTGACAGTGATCTTGAATTTTGTGTATGAAACTATGGATGTAACTTTCCTGCCCTTTATCTCCATTCCTGTGTCGTATTGACGACGCTCCCCCGCCCTCTGCCTGCCGCTCTCACTGACCGACCGACACCCCTCTGCCGCCAGGTACCCCAACATCGAGCTGACCTACGAGGTAACGGACAAGGACCGGGTGCGTTCCGGTCACCCGGTGCACCTGGTGGTCAGCCTGGAGCGAGAGGACGACGTCGTCGGACCCGTCATCGCGCCCTTCTTCCCTCAGGTGGGTAGGGGGTTCGGCTGTGTGGTGGGTGACAGTTACTGAAGGGGTGTCTCGAAGGCCGTATGGGGTACCGTAGTGCTTTACGGTGTTCGGGGTTTTTCAGTATGCATTACAAGGCCGTGCGACAAGTGACAGAAGCGCCGTCACGTTGATATGGAGGGGGGGGGGGAGGCACCGAAATGAGCCGTGCGTTTGGATAATTCGGACGGTGTATGGTGGGGGCAGTCGGTCTGCTGCCACGACTGACAGGACAATATGGGTCGTTGGACAGAGGAACGTTGGCTGTGGCGACATCACACAAGTATTCTACCAAACAACAACATGAGGACGGCTGGTTATCAGATTGGCATACTAGTTATTTCATCTACCTCATTTCCCACATTGTTAATATGGAAAGTAGCTGCCTTTCCGCGCTGGCCGCACGCCCGCGCGTGCCGGGCGTCCATTCGGTCCCGGGCAGACCAGGCGTGGGGCGGTGCGTGATGACTGTCCCGGGAACATGGGCGGTCGGAACGGCACTCACACGCGGTCGGCACGGTCCTGGCCGAAGCTGAGCGATTCTACTCATTTCATGGTGTTTCGGCCTACACTAGTGAAATATGATGTAGTTGTGCGCTCATGACGATAATACGTTGACGAGCTTACCCTGGTAAAAAATTATGATGTGGGGCCTTAGTTGATCCCGAATGCTGATTTCTTTTGCTCTTTGCTCGCACGAAAACTGAAATTGATTGAACTGGGACAATTTGATTGATTTGATTCATTTCATTAATATTTATCTTATGTAATGCGTTCACAAGCTTACCCTGGAAAAAAATTATGATGTGGGGCCTCAATTGATTCCGAAGGCTAATTTCTTCTGCTCTTTGCTCGCACGAAAACTTAAATTGCTTGAACCGCGACAATTTGATTGATTTGTTTTATTTCATTAATATTTATCTCATGTAATGCGTTCACAAGCTTACCCTGGAAAAAATTATGATTGGGGCCTCAATTGATTCCGAAGGCTAATTTCTTCTGCTCTTTGCTCGCACGAAAACTGAAATTGCTTGAACCGCGACAATTTGATTGATTTGTTTCGTTTCATCAATATTTATCTCATAGAATGTGTTCACATGCTTACCCTGGAAAAGTATGAAAAAATAATATTCATCTTATTTATTTCGACTTTTTGTATTGTGTTTCGCGGTGACTGTCGGCCGCCTTGCGGCTCCGGGAGACGCTCCGGACTGAATCCGGTCCGGCTCGGCTCCGTGGTCAGAGTACTTAATCAGCTGTGTTCAGCACGCTGCCCGGCCAAGGGTCGATGTGCGGCGCGGTAACTCATCCTCCCAACACCAAACCGCCGCCGCCGGAGACGTATGGGGCTGCTCCCAGAGGAGATGTAAGGGTTTGAACGCTGGGAACATTCATTTGCGGTGTGAATGAATTGTCCCGACATTAAATCCATCCAACTTTCTGCATGGCACGGTCGCGCTTTTCGAGAGCGTTGTTGAAGTTGGACTTTGCGACCGAAGTTACTGGGGACATTCATTTGCGGCTCGGCATCCACACCCAACTCTGGCCATGGTAATCAGCGTCCGAGTCGTTTTGTGGCGGCGCCGCCTCCCACGCTAAACCATTGCCGGCCGGTGTGTTTAACGTGCGGCCCGGTGCCTGTGGAACCGACGGCTGGGGACGTGATCTCCCTCCCAACAGGGGCCGTCCGCGCGGCCGGCGCCGGCCAGCTCCGCCGAGCACCGGTGCAGCTCCGCGTGCCGGGAAATTGCCTGCCACGACCACGGCTCGCACATGACCGCACGAGCGGCGGACACAATAGGAGGCAGCATTGGTCAGCTAACAGGGTACGTGCGCCGGCACAGTGCTCACTGGGCGGTAATTACACGACAGAACGGTGCATCCAGGCAACGGAACAGAGCATCCAGGCAACGCAGCGCCGCATCCCCGCGCGTGTTGCCGGTGACGGGCCGTGCCGTGTCTTACACACAGCGCCGGTACGTTGCGGATGCAGCCTGATGCGACTGCCGGGCGCTGCGAAAGCTGGGGCACTCAAAGGCCGTGGCAGAGGGTGTGACGTGAGTGACGTCACATTGTAGCTCCAGGTTATTGACGCGCGCGAGGCCTCGACTCAGTTTGATTGAGCAGTCGCGTGTCAAGACGCCACTGCGTCTGTTTGAGAAATGTAGGGAGGTTGAGCGAATGGCTCGCTAGAGAACTAATCAAATGTGATGGTGTTGTTCCATGACAGAATTTGGTGGCTGATGTAGACATTACTTTATATCGATATCAGCGTTGATTGTTAGTCGCATCCAGCGTACCAATGGCGACTGGGAGCGTATTCGGTTCCTACGAACGTGATTCAATCCCAGAGAATGCATATGAGCCAATACAGCGCTCGGAGTCCAGGAAATGTCACCCATTTAGATGACGCTCGTCTCTTCGTGGCACGATAGTGCGGCTGAATCGCCGTGCGTTTCGATTTACGATTTTATGCATATGAGTAGCAGAGTCTCCCGCAACCGCCGCCGACCTTCCGTGTCTGACCCCCCCCCCCCCCTCCCTCGGTCAGCGGCGGGACGAGGGCTGGTGGCTGGTGGTCGGCGACCCCAAGACCAACTCACTCATCTCCATCAAGCGGCTGACGCTGCAGCAGAAGGCCAAGGTGAAGCTGGACTTCGTGGCGCCGTCGCCCGGTGAGTAATGATCGCGGAGGCTCCGAGTCTCTGGAGGCAGACGGAGGCCGGCCCGGACTGGACTGCCGGCGAAACGGTGTGCCAGAGGGGCCTTACAGATCGTAGCTTGCTGGGGCTTACTTTTGTGTGATTATTACGTTGCTGGTGTTATATATCTGTTGTTCTGTCTTGACGTTGTGTCGGGATTTTTCGTCCATGACCCTGTTTCCTATCTTGTTCGCGTTTATCCGGGGGTTTCTTTTTAATGCCATCGTATCATCAAATTAGGCAGAGGCTTAATGACCTCGTAAATGTAATTTATATCGTCACTCATGGGACCTACGCTTGCTATAGTCTATTTTAAGCCAAAGAGATTGAACAAAGTGGTCTAGGCTCATCTTAACGGCACGTTTACACGAAAATACAGGCAAGCGTGTGAACTTCCCACATGGCAGCGTTAAACTGAGATTTCGTCGTGAAAATCCCCTTTTAATAAATGTTTTGGCCCTGGAAACTCGACCCGTCACGCCATCAACGACACGCGTCGTGCTCGCTTTGTTCTAACTACCGCTGCTCGCTGACTGACGTCCGTGGCGTTTTCAGGGAAGCACACTTACGTGCTGTACTTCATGTCGGACTCGTATATGGGCTGCGACCAGGAGTACAAGTTCTCTCTGCAGGTTGGCGAGGCGGACAGTGACAGTGAGAGCGGCAGTGACAGCGACTGAGCGAGCGATCCCGCCGGCGTACGATGTGCGTGTGCGTGCGTGTGCGTGTGTTCGCTAGATGGGACACGGGAGTGGTGCGTGATGCGATACGAGCGTCTGTTTCATAGTGTGGATGTTTTCGGTTGGTTGTATGGAGCAGACTGTGTTTTAGGTGGCCAACTTGGCTGATGTTTTGGAACGTGCTTTCGTATCGCATCAGACCGGCAGGACAGTCGGCACCGCCAGATATGCGCGGGGCGTCATCAGGACTGCCGTCATCACCTGTTACGTACCGTGTGTCGAGTGTCACAGAGAGCATCCCTCGCTCAGTAACCGCCGGGCCGGCTGGACTCGCACCTCACCCAGTGAATGTCGCACTGGGTGGAACTCGCTGCTGTGTGCGCCAGAGGGCCATATACGCGTGTTCTGCGTACCGACGAGCCGCAGCTGTCGTCTCCGGTGATGTGTCGGTGCTCACGGCTCGGGTCGCGCCCCAGCGGCCGGCCAGCAGCGCCCGGCGAGCCCATCGGCCCGAGACCTCGTACAATAAATCGCCAGCTCGCCACCCAGCTCGTTTGCTGGGTCCCTCCGCGGACCGACGACAAGCGGCGGTGCCAGTGCCGCCCTTGTGGAGCATCGGACCGGCGCGGATCGCAGTGCCGGCGAGCGCACGGCCGACTCGGGTCAGTAGTGGGATCATTGCAGGGATTGTGATGGAGACGGGAAAGGCACGGACAGACTCAATGCCGTATTACGGCGCACGAACTCACAGGGTTACGACGGTTGACACGGCACTGGAAGGCGTGCTGGCGACAACGTCTTATGTAGGGTTCAACGGGATAGGTACGAGAAGTGACACCACTCATCAGTACATTTTCTGTCATACACCTCTCTAAATCTTTGCTTATGTAGTGGCCTATTTTTAATTGTTCACACATGTAATACAAACAATCATTTGTGTGCCCGTCGGCGCTAGGCTGCCCGCACTAACAACCGACATCACGTCGCCGGGCCGACCCGGAACTGTCCTCACTGCAGCCATCTACGACCGGATATCGTTATATACTGGTCCGCATGCATTCTCATTAGCCGTAGCTAACCTATGATCACCCGGGCCCGACCAGGCGCTGTACCAATATCCGTCCATTACGCGATGATGTCACCCAATGACGCAACAGTTGATGAGGATGTTCTCGGAAACTAAGAACACTCGCCACTAGCCAGTCCATCGTGGAAGCATGGTGAAAGGCTCCTTGGCTTCAGAGGATAATTAGGTGCATTATTGATGGACTGTTCCGCATTGACAAAAAAAAAACTTCCTAACTAGGATAAACTTAGTAAATAATAGAGAAATTGGCAACTGATTTTCGGTCAAGTCGTTGGTGTACTCCAGCAAACACCGAATGCGACCTGAAAAATGGGCAAAAATGTGTACATAAGTGTGGAACACTCATCGTAGCATATGTTCTAGGGCATTGATGGGGTTTGGCACGCGCTGCTAAGCTGTCAGGTAAATGACCGGATATAAAAAATGGCCTTGATATAAAAGAATATATAATAGCCCTGTTGACCTAACGAGTGCCCTGGGGTCAAGGTATGGCATTAATTAATAATCCTCACTTTTTGCAGGGCATAAATGTTCTTCACCTACGACATGACTCCTTTGCTTATTGCTGTCGTAAATTTTTATTGCAGTTATATTGTAGGTCACAGTTTCAAGTCGTACCCTGAAAACAGCGACAGTAGAGGCTGAACCGGTGAAGAATCGCTGTCAGCAACACGTCTGTTTATTGAAGGCCGTCAACGGAACCGGAAGACCCCCCACCCCCACCCCCACCCCATCGAATCTGGCTCGCCCTGTGACCGGGTTACGGGCTAGATCTAGTGCCGGCCCGCCCTTACCCGCTACATCGTGGGTATAAAACCCGACCCAGCCACGCCCCACGGTGTAGTCACTGATCAGGGAGGTTGCCTGCCACGTCCGGAGACGCAGCCGCCATGATGAGCTCGGTAAGTGTTCGGTTCTCTGCTAACTGAGCACCATTGGTGATTGGACGATGTAAAGACAGTGCCACAAACATGAACTGGAGTGAGCTATGTGCCATGGAAGCTGTCGGGTAGTAGCGTTAGATAGTTAAAATGGCTTGTAACGTTGCAACGTTGAGATACGGCCGGCTTAAGATGCGATTCGTTGCTGGTCGCTCGTAAAAGTTTTTTGCGTGCAGCAGTCTTCGCTGAAAAATACACGTTTCACTGAGACTGATCGGTCTGCTGTTTCACTGCTGCAGGTATCTGTGTGGCTGCTGTCAGCCGTCTGCGCCCAGCTGGCAGCGGCTCAGGCGCCCACCCAGTACAACTACCCCGAGTTCACGGGCGGCTACCAGGCTGCCGGAGCGGCGGCCAACCGTCTGGCTGCCGCGCGGACCGGTGGGTTAGCGCCGGCGCCCCGGGCGGCCGCCACCGGGCCGGGCCCCTACAACGCCGCCGCCGTGGCCGCCGGGTACAACTACCCGGAGTTCACTGGAGGGTACCCGGCCCGCCAGCAGGCCCCTGCGCAGGCCTACAGCCCCGCACCGGCGGCTTACAACGCCGCGCCTGCCGCCTATAGCCCTGCCCAGGCCGCCTACAACCCCGCTCCCGCCGCCTACAACCCCGCAGCCTACAGCAGCGCCGCAGCTTACGATAACGGCGGCTACAGCGGCGGCTCTGCCTACGACAACAGTGGCTACAACGACGGCTACCAGGCGCAGAGCGGGCCGTCCCACTACAACTACGGCTACGCCAGCGACACGTCGGCCAAGCAGGAGGTGCGCTCGCCGGACGGCACCGTGCGCGGCGCCTACAGCTACATCGACGCCAACGGCAGGACGCAGAAGGTGGAGTACGTCTCGGACTCGACCGGCTTTCACGTGGTGCGGGGCACCAACCTGCCGCAGGCGCCGGCCCCGCCGCCGACGGCGTAGGGCGTGGTGGCGAGCGTCGTGAGTGGGGACGAGGTAGAGGGTTGGGCTCGTGATATTAGTCTGGTCGGACGGGAGTCAGCCGGAGGTCAGCCTACGACGGGCTTTGGGCGGGTGGCCTGTTCAGATCAGTGAATACGGGGACTGGGCCCTGTGCGTGCAGGGCAGCTGTTCTATGGATTGTATGTTGTTTTCGTGTGACGTTCGCGTCTTGATGCTTGCCGATAGATTGTCAATTACCTGATGAAGATTTGTTTTGATAAGGTAGCAATGACCTTTACTTTGAGTTCGATGCAATGTAACCATCGTCTGATCATAACGCATTTGGGAAGAGGAGCCAGGAGGCGCTCTTTCGCTCTTTCGTTTTCCCTCACTCTTTCTCTCTATCGCGTCTGCTTTGCCACGTAGCGACAAACACCGCTGCCACTGGATAGTCCACAGTTGGCACCCCGCCGGCTCGGTCCAGCTCTCCCGCAGCTAGTGTCACGCGTTCATTCCCACTGGGGTCGACACGTGCAGCCCCACCGGAGCCGTCAGCGACGCCAACCACCTCGCCGGCTCCACCCACCGAACACAACAGACGCCGCCCACCGTCACACAGCGGTGCACATTCTCCAACACTTGTTTTTACCGGCGCCGGACCCCCGCCAGGCCAAGGCAATCAGGGTTCATCTGATTAGGCCGCCGGGCACACGGAGGTCGCTGCTTGAGAGCATTGATCGGGAGGTCAGCCGGCCGGTCGGTTGGCTGGCTCAGCTGCGGCCTAGAGGAAGTGAACGGCGGCCAGCGGTGGAGAGGGAGAGAGCTAGTAACTAGTAAGGGGCTGCGGAAGTCGGCTGAGTGCGGGTGGGTCAGTTTTCACTGGTCACTGATCGCTGACTTTCGAAGCTGCATAAATATCATGTATTTTTACGATTATTCTGGTCATAGAATTTGCTGGAAGAATATTGCTGTCAGAACGCCTGTCATGTGAAGCCGACTTGACCCTCACCAAGTTATTTTCGTGCACTCAAACTTTTTGCCCGGTACTGCGATGGGCGATGAGCCCTAACATATTGCGCTTGCGTTTCTGAATCCGCGCACTTTATGCGTTCATTTGCAGTCTGCTTCATTAGGCATTCAGTGGTTGTCGCTGAATTTCCCGAGGCAATACATTTCGTCGGGGAGTTCCAGGATAACGTAACCACATTAGCCGCGAGACCTATGTATGACCTGTGGTGACACAACCACAAGAAATTCCCTGTCGTATAAGGCGCCCGGGTCTGAATAGCCTAGTGTTATCAGCACACAGAGCACGCCCTATACCCTCATCTGCACGGCATTATGCAGTTGTTATGTCGTTAATTTTACATCGTCACGGTATAGGTACTACGCTCAGACATCTCCAAACAATCAGACACCACTGGCACTGTCGCCCGGAATTACCAGCAGCAGTGCGTGTTTTATGTGTCGCCGTGCGGCACAAAAACCCGCCCGGCCGGCCGGGCCGACTGTCGGCGGCAGGTGCGCCGGCGGAGGCAGTGGATTTCCGCCGCGCGTCTGCGGCCGCTCCGTCGGTCGAGACGCACCGGCGCGGCGGCGGCGCGGCAACAGGTCGGCCCGGCGGCCCGGCGGCCGCCAGTGGTGTCGGCGCCGGCTGCGGGGAGGGTGGCGCCGCCGGAGCTCGCTGAGGGGGCATCTGCACGGCCCAGAGCCGACGGCAGACCGAGCGACGACCAGGGGCCGACGCACTGCCACCGGCCGAAGATTGGGACAGGAACAAGAGCAAACTCGTAAAAACTGACGCCAAGCTCTATTGGATAGAGAAAACAGGTTAGACGATAAGACAGATAATTTATCTGACAGAAGACAGCCAGCAGCAGTATTCCAGAAGATCAGGAATCGCGTCCATATTGAGGAATAGGAGACAATCTTACTTGCCGAGCAAGCGTTACATTACATCGTCCGCTGGACGGAAGGTAAACCGAATTAACTAAGACAGGCGCACTTCATGCGTAAAACGAGACTGCAGCAAGAATTGCTAAACCCCGAGTAACAAGTTAGAAGTCTGCAACCGACGGTATCGCAGACCCAGCGATCGAACTACTAATTAACTCAAGTTTGACTAATCAAGAACTTGAAACTGAGGCGTTCATTTAGTAACGAAACTTTTCGGCACAATCCAAAGCCGTACAAACTTCCATCTGTCAAAGGTCCTTGTGATACGCCTGAGCCCGTTGAACTTGGTTGAAAGGAAGCAGAATGGCGGCAAATGCCAGCGAATTACTTCAGCAAGTGCACAAAAAAGTTTACGATGAACAGTTTCTCATCCTTTACGCAAACAACTCTTTGCCGCCGTTCCAGAACATGTCCACGATTATTATGGAGGATCCGCAGAACTTTGTTCTGACCATGAAGGTGCAGATCATCTTCTACATGATCTACTCCATCATCTTCCTGCTGGGCATCTGCGGCAATTTCCTGGTGGTGTACGCCGTGCTGCACAACAGGGCCATGCAGAACGTCACCAACTTCTTCATCCTGAACCTGGCGCTCTCGGACATCCTGCTGTGCGTGCTCTGCGTGCCATTCACCCCGCTGTACACCTTCCTCAACCGGTGGGTCTTCGGCAACGTCCTCTGCCACCTGGTGCCGTGCGCGCAGGCCATCAGTATCTACATCTCCTCGCTGACCCTCACAGCCATCGCCATCGACCGCTTCGTCGTCATCATCTACCCGTTCCGGGCGCGGATGCTGACGTCGACATGCCTGGCACTGATCCTCTGTACGTGGCTGTTCTCCACGGGCGCCACGCTGCCCTACGGCGTGTACGTCGAGTACAAGATGACCACCGACGGCGACTACGTCTGCGAGGAGAACTTCCCGGACGACCTGCGCCTGACGTTCGGCACCATCACCACCGTGCTGCAGTTCGTCGTGCCGTTCCTCATCATGACCGTCACCTACACGCTCATCTCGCTGAAACTCTCCAGTCGCGTGCGCTCCAAGCCCGGCTCCAAGAGCGTGCGCAAGGAACAGGCCGACCGCGAGAGGAAGCGGCGCACCAACCGGATGCTGATCGCCATGGTGGCCGTGTTCGGCCTCTCCTGGCTGCCGCTCAACCTGATGAACATCCTGGAGGACGTCTCCATCAACCTGGGACTCGGCTGGGAGAACTGGCCCTACTTCCACCTGCTCTTCTTCGTCGCACACGCCATCGCCATGAGCTCCACCTGCTACAACCCGTTCCTCTACGCCTGGCTCAACGAGAACTTCCGCAAGGAGTTCAAAGAGATCCTCCCCTGCTTCCGCGCTGCCATCGCCGGAGGCAGCGGCACCGCCAGGGGCACCTTCGGCACGGGGCACACCCGGAACGGCATCGGCAGGAACGGCGGCACGAGCGAGCCGCGCACGAACGGCGTCAGCCTGCAGCCGAGCCCGGCCGGGCGGCCGGAGGGCGGCCACGCTGGCGCCGCCGGGCCGCCGGTGCCGCTGACCAGCATCCAGGTCAAGTACGAGGCCGGTAACGACAGCGTGCTGCTGCTGACGTCCGACCGGACCAGCGACGCCCGACACGTCTCCACGCTCACCGCCGAGACGGCCACAGACGCGTCGCCGCTCGTCACCGACCTCTAGGTGAGCAGAGACTGGTGCAGGGACTCGCCTCTAGGTGAGCAGGGGCTGGTGCAGGGACTCGCCTCTAGGTGAGCAGGGGCTGGTGCAGGGACTCGCCTCTAGGTGAGCAGGGGCTGGTGCAGGGACTCGCCTCTAGGTGAGCAGGGGCTGGTGCAGGGACTCGCCTCTAGGTGAGCAGGGGCAGGTGCGGGGACTCGCCTGTAGGTGAGCAGGGGCTGGTGCAGGGACTCGCCTCTAGGTGAGCAGGGGCTGGTGCAGGGGCTCGCCTCTAGGTGAGCAGGGGCGGCGCCTCTAGGTGAGTAGGGGCTGGTGCAGGGACTCACCTGACGCCTCTAGGTGAGCAGGGGCAGGTGCAGGGACTCGCCTGTAGATCAGCTGGGGCTGGTGCAGGGACTCGCCTTTAGGTGAGTGGGGACTGCGAGAGAGACTCATCTCTAGGTAAGCACGGCTGGGGTAAGCTAAATATTAAGGTACCGATGAACATTTGCCGATTCCTAGGTGAGCAGGGGTCGACTAGTTATTACGTAGACGGGAACCAATCTCACACCAGGCGATGGGTATCTGCGACTGTTTGGACTTTTGACTTGCGATCACAATTCACAAGGTTTTTTTCACGAATTTGCCGAGTTACTAAACGAGCAGAGACTGTCGATTAAACACGGACTACGACATTCGATGCTGTGCATTTTAAGATGCTATAGATACATAATTGGGAAGCTTCCTGCATGAAGTGTTAGCAAATCAAGAGATGTTGCCGAAACCTTTCCCTAATAAGAGAAAATGTAGCATATTTTTGCTAGGTACTCAGTGTGACATCGCCACGCTTGATGTAATTAAAACGTTATCAGCCGCGAATAGTTTTGCTAAATTTTGTTGTTGCGATGTTTTCCGTTGGTAGGTCGGCGACACCCGCCGAGGTGCTACTCTGTATTCCACCCCTTAGCCTGCCGGTCTCGTGACAAACAAAGTAAACTCGCTAAAAGCCGACAACAGTGGAGTTGGGTTACTGTTTTCTCGGTCCTGAAGCACCGTGTGAAAAAAAATATCTAGGTTTCTCACTCGCGTCCCTTTTGTTTTTTACTTCGTGTGGCTCCTGTGAAGTCGTTGCATTACGTGGTTCTTGTGCCTTGGAAGGAGAAGCAAACCTTTCTCAGATCTCGTTTTGCAGAAGCTTATTCGCTAAAAGGTTATGATTGCCTCAAAGTAAGCAGTGGGAGTCACCTCTCTTCTACAATCGATGTCTATATTCCCATCATCTTAAGCATGCCTATGTAGTTCGGTGGTGGTAAGATAGGTACCCATGTATTTAGAAGGCAAATCTTATTCTTTGGTTCTCATTTTTAGGAGATGGTCTATTGACATTCAATTTTGAGGCTGACGACGGAAGTTATAGGTACATAATCTATGGTACATAAAATCACTAGTGGAATGGAAGAACAATACTGTAAAGCGGTATGGCACTGCGTACTTTTTTTCCAATATATTTTTGCACTTAACCCATCCTGACACGTTTTCCGAGTTTTAACGTTACCTATTTTCCATTTGCATTCTGAGTGATAGCTAGATGATAAGGGCTCATGCGGCGTTTAATCTGAAAAATATGGTACCTATATTTAGCTTAAACTTTTAAGCTTTAGCTTACCTAAGGCTGCTTACGAATAGTTGTTAGCTACATTTTGTCTGAATATAGGTAAGCAGTTATAACGTCTGAACACAAATCATGTCTAAACTATTTTGAAACTCAGACGGCACAGATTAGCCTAGCACTGATAGCAAAACAGACCTAAGTAACCCTAAATATTATTTTTTTTAATATTATTTATTTAATATTAAATTATAACGTCTGGATTTCAAAATATGATTCAGACGTGTTCAGAAGTTTACTTTCAACTAAAGCATATATAGTTAACAGCAAATTAATTTAAAGTTGAAAAAATAAATGTAGGTAAGTAGGTACCAAATAAAAACATACAGATAAAACAACGCCTGATTTTTTTTTATCTACATTGACATAGTAGGCATTCACTTACAACGCAAATGAAAAATAATACGCTGATGCGGCTCCAATACCTATATAGACGTTCAACAGATTATTATTCAATTGTTAAAGTACCTACACATTTTTAAATTATTCAGCTTTTCACACATTATGAAATATGTTAAAGACGTTAACGAAACAAAACGTCTAACGTTAAACGTTAATGCAAGTCTAACAATGTTTCATGACACAATTTGTAAGTGTCGTTTGTCGCAGGTAACTGAATACAAAAACGCTGTTTTGAGAGTGTGATAACCTTATTTATGCCGTCATTTTGACTCTTTAACCGCCGTGACGCCTTGACTTCTTTATTCAAAACGTTTTCCTCTTTTATTCTAGTGAGCCACTCAGATGTTGTGGTTCAGTCTTCTGAGCCCAGGGGCTATACCATAACGAATCGAACAAAACACTGAACAAACACCCAACACTAAAAACTGCCACTGACAGTGGTGAGTGGATCCACCTTCCCGAATCCGAAACCAATTACCGAACTCGAAACCAGCAAGGGGTGGCGCAGCGGGTGGGCGCCGACCCCGGCCCGATCGGGCTGCCATCGACCGAACGGCCGGGATGGACCCGCTGCGCGACCGCGCGGAGGGCGGCCCTCCCCGCATCGCCCCAGACCGCCGAGTGGAGGGACCTAACTGGCACCGCTGGACTGACCAGATCGCGGACAAGACCCAGACTCAAACCACTAACCAGACCCAGACCCAGACTCCAAACCACTAACCAGACCCAGACCCTGGACCACCGGGGCCAGACCCCGGACCAGACCCAGACCCCGAACTAGACCCAAACCGTGCCCTGGGCGCCCGGCGAACGAAACTCCTTTGGGACGGACCAATATATAGACATAGCCGCTCAGTAAATGTGGCCATGGACGAGCCATTCCGCTGACATATTTCATGCCGGTTGTTTCCCAATCGGTATTGATGCTGAACACTTATTGACATAGATGCTATCGGGATGGGGCGTATGTCCCGAATGCTTTTCCTGTCTGATAGCATTGTAAAAATGTACGGCAGATAATGGCTCCTTTTTTACCATAATGTCTTTCGGGTTTATCAGATAGTTGCGGCTTAGCACTGAAAAAATTATACTGTTAACATTGAGCAAGATATTGTAGCCCGTTTTTGAAGCGTTCAATGATGTAGCACATTAAGCGCTAGGCTGCTTTGGTTATTTAATTGCACATTACGCAGGTCATTAAGTATGCTGATGTATGTATAGGACAGCACTAATAAAATAGGCTTAACACGAGATTATTGAGAGCCTGTAACCAAGGCCGATGGATGGCTATTTAGTAAATACCTGATCTTAACGAAAATAATAATTTATTATTATTACATAGACGTATTGATATAAATGGGAAAGGCAATGGGAACGTGTTGTTTTTATATTAAAATTGGTTACACATGTGTTTCGGGAATAATCCCTTGATCACACCATATAAAAGTAACTACGTCCTATATCGAAATACAATCGAGGTCGAACGGGGTCGAATGGGGACGTTCACAGACACTCACAGATTAGCAATTCTATTCATGACTGAAAACGTTACACTGCTTTTCGCCCGGAACCCCTACTTCCTGAAATCATTTTTCAAAATTAATTGAGCAGTGTGCTTGCTGAGTTTTACTTTACCCGAATTCCCATTCAAATGCCACGAAAATTCAAATTCAAATGCCACGAAAAGAAAGGAATATATATCAGTACCTCTGTCAGAACAATCTGAAGTGATCACAAGCTTTACCCGGGGAGCCTTAAACATTACATCTCCATCGGGTTCAACAATTAAGGATATTTTACGGCGCAAGAAGAAAGCAAGCAACCAAAACATGGTGGTTTATAAAATTCCATGTGGCGTTTGTGAAAAAAGCTACATAGGGGAAACATACAGGGGTTCAGCTAAACGGATAGAGGAACACAAAAGAGATTTGCGGAATCACCAAGAATCTAACGCCATAGTGCAGCATGTGGATGACGCGGGGCATTTGCCAAACTGGTCGGCGATGTCAAACCTATGCGTGGGATTAAATAAGCGTAACCGACAGGCGGTGGAAGCAGCGTTTATTTCTACGATTAGTAATTTCAATGGGAATTCGGGTAAAGTAAAACTCAGCAAGCACACTGCTCAATTAATTTTGAAAAATGATTTCAGGAAGTAGGGGTTCCGGGCGAAAAGCAGTGTAACGTTTTCAGTCATGTATAGAATTGCTAATCTGTGAGTGTCTGTGAACGTCCCCATTCGACCCCGTTCGACCTCGATTGTATTTCGATATAGGTAGTTACTTTTATATGGTGTGATCAAGGGATTATTCCCGAAACACATGTGTAACCAATTTTAATATAAAAACAACACGTTCCCATTGCCTTTCCCATTTATATCGAAAATAATAATATTTTAATTCCCTAATCTTAATGATCTAAGTGCTCAACTACACCAAAGTTCTAATGGAATTCGGCTCTCATTGCTACATCAGAAATTATTTAAGGGCACCTTAAATCAAGAGTTCAGAGCAGGTGCAGAGCAATAGAGCTCTGCAAAATAGCGTGTGACCTTTCTTATTGTGATGCATTTATCATCAAGAAACTTTGCAGCTGTTCCGATTTTAAAGTAAACTGGACCTATTCCGGCTCCCAAAGCATACTTATTTGTGACGTTTCGACAACAATAAGCTAGCATGTGTGTTTTAGATTAGAACACAGTCTATGTTGTTCTTTCATACTGCTGACCTAGAAATGCGTCTTATTTATTTCTCTCTTCCCTCTCATGGAGCCTTGATTATGTCATCAACTAGACGACAGAAACTGGAAGCGAAGTTTCAATGACCGTCAATGAGGGTGTGCCAGCAAAGACTATCGATTAGGAACTTAATTAGCGGATTGAGTACCGTTAAAGGGCCAAGTCCATTTAGGTATTTGCCATTGCTGTAAGGGCTTAAACGCTAGCTGGGAAATATGCTATAACGACGAATGTGCAACAAATTGTTACGAATTTCACTCATTTCAGTACTAATTTAGTGCAGTGATAACGGCGCTTAGACTTGTCTGTTCTGGTCACTGAGATCGGCATTTGGATACCTAGGTGAAAAGGCAATAGCATTTCCTTCAATACAATGACAGGTCATCAGTCTGAACAATGGGATGGTGCAGCGTCACGGTTGGTCATTACGCCGCCCGATGATACGAATTCATGAGGGAGGACTGAACTTCAAGTAATCTTGATCTTGGGCGAACTGACCCACCTAAAGCCGAATGCGATTAGATAACATTGCTGTCTGGCATTGTCTGAGTTTGTGGAAAAGTGCATCTTTCAAGTCTGAAATCGACTCTGACCCATGTCACCGTTACGTCACATGAATTCCAGCGCCTCCGTCAGGTCGTTTCAGAATGTAACGGAAGTTGGCACAGATTCAGCACAGGTTCAGCACAGCACAGATTCGGTAGGGGGAAAAAAGGCCACGGTAGAGGGAAACCTTTATGACCCGTTTTCCCCTAGAAATGACGTCACAAGGAGGTAAAAATGGGTATCAATCGAAAGCTCTCGTTTACCCAGACACAGTACTGCAGGAAAATTTCACTTTTTCCCCATAGGAAAGTTTTTACGGGAAAATCAAAATTTTGGGTCAATGGGGGGCCCCCCCCCCGATTTCGTTCAAAATCGACACACAGGTGCCCCACCACCAGCCGAGAAACTTTCCCCAAAACGGTCCCCGTTGCATTGACGTTTAAGGCCCGTAAAGCCCCCTAGCCTCGTAAAATATCCGTAAAATCGCCTTTGTACGGACAAAAAAGTGGTGCTATGGTAAAAATGGGTATCAATCGAAAGCTCTCGTTTACTTAGACACAGTCCTGCAGGAAAATTTCACTTTTTCCCCATAGGAAAGTTTTTACGGGAAAATCAAAATTTTGGGTCAATGGGGGTCCCCCCCCGATTTCGTTCAAAATCGGCACACAGGTGCCCCACCACCAGCCAAGAAACTTTCCCCAAAACGGTCCCCGTTGCATTGACGTTTATGGCCCGTAAAGCCCCCTAGACTCGTAAAATATCCGTAAAATCGCCTTTGTACGGACAAAAAAGTGGTGCTATGGTAAAAATGGGTATCAATCGAAAGCTCTCGTTTACCCAGACACAGTCCTGCAGGAAAATTCACTTTTTCCCCATAGGAAAGTTTTTACGGGAAAATCAAAATTTTGGGTCAATGGGGGTCCCCCCGATTTCGTTCAAAATCGGCACACAGGTGCCCCATCCGTAAAATTTTACGAGTCTAGGGGGCTTTACGGGCCTTAAACGTCAATGCAACGGGGACCGTTTTGGGGAAAGTTTCTCGGCTGGTGGTTGGGCACCTGTATGCCGATTTTGAACGAAATCGGGGGGACCCCTCATTGACCCAAAATTTTGATTTTCCCGTAAAAACTTTCCTATGGGGAAAAGTGAAATTTTCCTGCAGGACTGTGTCTGGGTAAACGAGAGCTTTCGATTGATACCCATTTTTACCATAGCACCACTTTTTTGTCCGTACAAAGGCGATTTTACGGATATTTTACGAGTCTAGGGGGCTTTACGGGCCTTAAAGGGACACTCCCACCTTAACATTAGTTTTGAGTTGAGATAGCCAAATTGGTGGCCATGGCCTGAAAATACCGGTTTGGGCATTCACAACATCGAAAAATGCTTTAATTCGGAGATATGGAATTTCAAACTTGCAGTTTTCGGATTCTAAGGGGCTAATGCATTGGTATGCCCCCTTAGAATTTGTGACGTCAGCGGAGATCTAACGATTTTTAAATGTTTGACTAAAACGTTTTGTAGCACGCGGTGGTATATGCTATTTGCGCGCAACAACTGCCGCAAACGCCGCACTTCTAAAATAAAGTCGCTAGAAACAGCGGAGATCCCAAAAAGTAAACAAAAGTGAAAGTCTAATATCTTGAAAACCGGTGAATATTTTTCGATGAAATTTGGTAGATATTCATTTTTGCTCTTTCTGAACCGAGCGACATCACTTTCATGCCAATTCATTAACTTTTTTGGAGGTGGGAGGGTCCCTTTAAACGTCAATGGAACGGGGACCGTTTTGGGGAAAGTTTCTCGGCTGGTGGTGGGGCACCTGTGTGCCGATTTTGAACGAAATCGGGGGGATCCCCCATTGACCCAAAATTTTGATTTTCCCGTAAAAACTTTCCTATGGGGAAAAAGTGAAATTTTCCTGCAGTACTGTGTCTGGGTAAACGAGAGCTTTCGATTGATACCCATTTTCACCTCCTTGTGACGTCATTTCTAGGGGAAAACGGGTCATAAAGGTTTCCCTCTACCGTGGCCTTTTTTCCCCTACCGAATCTGTGCTGTGCTGAACCTGTGCTGAATCTGTGCCAACTTCCGTTACATCGTTTCAGAATACCACGTGTCTTGATGTATGGGGATGACGTCACCTCGTCAACCAACGCAGTCATAGGACGTTGTCCCATCTGCGCCTGCTAATGTGGGAAAGCCGCGCCTAATTAGAAATTACCCTGGCAACAGCTCACTGCTGCATCTGCTGACACTGCACGGCCAATGCATCAACAGCGGGACAATCTAATGCCGAGGCACTTGGCTGAGCCAATCTAATAGATAGGTGCTTGGCTGAACTAATCCAATTTTCACGTGCTCGGCTAAGGCAATAGACGCCGGAAGCGATATTATTTGTGAAGGACAAGTTTAGACGGTCAAGCCAAGTAACGCTCAATAAACTAAAAATTACCACCTAACAAAATGACATTTTACACGGACTGGAAGATATTCTCTCTCGGTGTGTATGTGTGTCTGCCTGCCTGTCTGTCTGTCTGTCTGTCTGTCTGTCTGTCTGTCTGTCTGTCTGTCTGTCTGTTGTCTGCCTTCAGAATGTCGTATCTCCCTCTCGCTCGCTTTCTCTCTTTCTCTCTCCCTATCTCTCTCCATTTCTCTATTTTGCTCTCTCTCTCTCTCTCTCTCTCTCTCTCTCTCTCTCTCTCTCTCTCTCTCTCTCTCTCTCTCTCTCTCTCTCTCTCTCTCTCCCTATATCTCTCCCTTTCTCTATTTTGCTCTCTCTCTCCCTCTCTCTTTCTTCTTTCTCACTCTCTGTCGCTCTCTCTCACTTCCTCTCTCTCTCTCTCACTTCCTCTCTCTCTCTCACTTCCTCTCTCTCTCTCACTTCCTCTCTCGCTCACTTCTCTCTCTCTCTCTCTCTCTCTCTCTCTCTCTCTCTCTCTCTCTCTCTCTCTCTCTCTCTCTCTCTCTCTCTCTCTCTCTCTTTCTCTCTCTTATTCTTACACATATACCTAAATGATGCTTTCTGTAATGCCCTTGACCATAAAAATTTCAATGCATTTTATGCATTATAACTTACTTTTGCATACCTACCTACACGCTTGACGCTACACTCACTAATTCATGACATATAAGATGGTAAATGCAAACCTTCAGAGCCGAACTCGTCTCTCAGCCGGTCTCCCATTCTCCTTTGTCCAGATTGGTAGCGCCTTTTCTGAAGTTTGCAACTCTGACAAACTTCTCTCTTTCCCAGGAAACTCTTGGAGCATCAGGAGCGGAACCAAGCATTCAATCTGAACGGGCCAGGCCATTGCCTGTCAGAATAACTCAGGTCGAAAAACCTTTCATCGATGCATCGCCAGTACGCTGACCTGAAAGCATCGCCACTGAATTCGATCTCCACATCAGCGGGATATTGTTACACCGAGATGAAATCGACGGCACGTTTCCGTCAGTGTATGATCAAGGTCGGCTCGGTGTAGAGGCTGCTGAACTGCCTCTGTGACCCAACTGGACGACTGAGCTGCCGGTATTAGCCCTCGCCTGTCCCGGTGGTGTGTCCTGTTTGCTGTGCCGTGTGCAAGACAGACACGCGTCCAGTCAGACACCACAGACCAAAGTCCAGACACACGGCCATTGTCGTGCGTGGTTGGCTAGGGAAACGGACGCCAGTGGCGATATGAGGTGGTCAATGTCGGGTGTCTGGTGTGCCAGCAGGTCACCTGTCTCCCTCTGGTGCCCTCCGGTGCCGCTGGTGCCCTCGGTTTCCGCTGTGCCGCTGGTGCCGCCTGCGGTGCCGCCGTGAAGTCCACGTTACGGCCGGCTCCGACCCACGGTCTCTCTAGGACACCGTCTTGGCCCCGAGTTGATCGCAGCGCCACCAGTCGGTCGGACTGGTGCCCAACAGCGACAGCTACCGACTCGTTGGGTCACGGCTGAAGTCTCGGCCCAGTTACAGACCTGTTGGAGTCCAGCCATCTCGACAGCTGTCCTGTCGTCTCAGTCGCGGCTCTACTGCCTCGGTGCTATACCGATAGCTGCCGACTTGTCACAGCAGCAGCAACAGCTGAATTTTTATCTCAGAAGTTGCCGTCTCGCGGTGAGACACACGAGTGAACATTGCTGTGCTGCAGCGTCTACCATACGATATCCAGTGAATGTCTGCAGACGTCTGCACTGCGCACAAGACTTAAATCGGCGAAACATTTACAGTTTAGCCGACCCATTGTAAAATAAAATGATCTCAAATCCCATCCATTTTAGAGATGATGAACAAACAGTGCAATGGTATAGTGATGAATGAGCTCTCTTGTAGCTCTCCTCTTCGTGGGCGTGCGGTCCGCAGCGTGATGGTAATCAATTAGTTTGATCCATGAACGCGGCTGACGGAACTTTGGAGGCCGACCTTCTTTAGAAGCCGGCGCGCATGTGGCGCTTAGTGAATGTAACAACATTCTCATGACAAAACGGCTTACGGCTCTGTAACTTAATTGTATATACGTAATGTGATGTCACGCCGTGTGCGTTATGGCACATAAAGTGCACATGGCAAGCTACACGGGCGATATCTACTTGAGCAGAAACTGACACCGTTAGGATGTGATGTAATTGTACGTGGGATGACTGGGTGGTTCGTTACGTGTCATATTCCCTTCCCTCCTCCCATATCATTCGCTTTAGTTACTGTCATCTAGTCAGCCATTTCTGCTCAGTGTATGTGGGATAATTTACCCGAGTCGTTATGATGTCTTAATTAAATGATAAATGCTGAAACACGTTGTGGTATGGCCGGTTTCTATTTCCTACGAAAACCTGTATTTATGTCGATTACCCTCCAAAATCAGCATTCTTGTTTTTGGGGGCTAGCCGCTTTGTTCGGGTGCCAGTCATGCTTTACGAAAATAATAATAAAGTACCTCCTAAATAATGTGTGTGAATGTGTGTGTGTGGTTCATATTCATTCAACACCGCGGTTGCCTCAAAAGTCGTCTGCCAGTATAGGAAGTTAAGTGTTTACCTAATACCACATACCTATGCGTAGGTAACATAATGTAAGGAAATGCCAAATGGCACTGCCCCGATAAAAATTACGCTCAACACAAAGGAACCTACCCATAAATAATAACCACAAAGC
The DNA here is from genome assembly GCF_019059575.1 of Amphibalanus amphitrite. Lineage (NCBI taxonomy): Eukaryota > Metazoa > Arthropoda > Thecostraca > Balanomorpha > Balanidae > Amphibalanus > Amphibalanus amphitrite. Next base: position 27,358 of record NW_024881846.1, read on the forward strand.
TACATACATTCCCCATGAATGCATTTCTAAATATTTTCTTTTTTTCCTTTTATGGTCAATGCTCGTACGCAGGCATATTACACAAAGTGAACCTCTAACTGCATTTTAGATGTTCCCCACCTAAATTTTTCTCTATAAAGCTGCATATATACTTATACACCTATATAGATATTCATCATCACCTAAACGTATAGATGCCGGTCCCGTATAGCTCAATCGGTAGAGCGTTGGACTCCGCGTGGTGAGAGCACGGAGCACGCGTTCCCGGTTACCGGAACGCGTTACCGGTTCCCGGTTCCCGGTTACCGGAACGCTTCGAACCCGGCCCGGGTTCGAAGCGTGACGGGCGCTTGACGTTTATGGGCCTACTGACAGGTATGGTTGCGATTGGTGGCAGGCCGAGGCCGTAGCCAGACAAAGTCAGTGAGGGGACCGCGCGGCCGTGCGCGGCTATGTGCGCACGTTAAACTTTGGACTCTTGAAACTTTGGAGTTTTTGCGGATAATTTTGTTAGAGTAATCGAGTATTTTAGAAGCACAGGCAAGAGTTGAATGGATCGGCGTAGATTTTTGAGAGAATTATACAAGAATTCAGAGGAATTTTGAAAGAGTGTTCAGAATTATAGCATGTTTTTGCAGAACAATGGAAGGGTCATGTAAGAGTAGAGAGAATATTTGTGGAATCATAGTAAGTCAAAGAAGAGTTTCAGATGAATTTTATCCGAGTTTGGTGTCGAAGAAGAGCTGCATCGAGAGTAAAAAAATGACAGCTGTCCCTAATGTGCTGGCAAGTGTCAACTTTTCTCTCAGTGCATATACCACCGCGGGCTACCAAAAAATTTAGTAAAAGATTTAAAATCGTTAGATCTGCGCTGACGTCACACATTCAGAGGGGGCATTCAAATGCATCAGCCCCTCTGAATCCAAAGTGCTGCAACTTTGAAATTAGATATTTTCGATTGGAGGCATTTCTTGATGTCGTGAGTGCTCAAACCGGTAAGTGCAAGCTAGGGACCCCATTTTTGGCTATCTCAACTCAAAACTAATGTTAAGGTGGGATGGTCGTTTTAACCCGCGCCCTGATGGGGTCTGCCGAGCAACGCGGTCTGATAGGGGGGGGGCACTTTGCCAATTGCCCCCCATCCCCTAAGATCTCGAGAACCACGCAACATAGCGGCAAGCGGCAAACGGCGTTGGATAGCACCAACGGGGAACTACCTTGTGACCCAATTTCGTTGACCTCGGTCTAACCGATGACGTCACAGTTTAGGTCAAATGTCGAATTTTCACCGTTATACCTACAGGCATTTCAAGAAATGCGTTGTAAAATCGAGTAAAATGCATGTCATTGAAAATCATCGGTGGGGACTTGTCCATAAAACACATATTTTGCTATTTGAGGTCACTGATACCAGGTCAGGTCACAGAGGTCAGGTCACTGACGGTCAAAATATGAAAATATCATGTGATGTATGTTTTATGGTCCATTTTACATGACAAATGTGATTATGTGGGCCAGGCAGCCTTTGGGTCAGTTAAGGTCATATTCTGGTGAAGGGCAGGTCAAGGTCAGGTCAAATAAGGTCAAATTTCAAACTTAATATTTTTGCGATATATTTTTGGGATTTTTTTGAGTTTTCTTAAAATAAACATTTTTTAATCTTTGAGGTGAAAATCCCAAAACTTGAAAATCCGAGATAGCAGTTTTGTAGCGCCCTCTTTTCTCTACACGACCACATAAAGAACTTCGATATTGCTTGTTAACTGTAGATTTTGTGAGCGTTTCAAGATGTCATGTTTTTTGCTCATTTTTGCTCGAACATGACCTCAGTTTGACCTCAATAACTCCTGACCTAAGGTGACCTGTGACTTGAAATTTTGTGTTAAGATGTCAAATTGATGCCCAGGAAGGTACTGAAAATTTGGCGGCGCTGTGCGCCCCCGTTTTCTCACTATTCAAGAAAAACCACAGGGGGGCAAAATGCCCCCCATCAGGGCGCGGGTTAAGTCAGGCCACCAAGTGACGTCAAGAAGCCCTACCTCTAAGCTTTGAAGGGTACAGATCTGGATCAGTGCCATCCATTTTATAATTCAGATTCGTATGCCTGCATCTGCCATCTTAGGTCAAGTCAAAAGGACAATGGAGCAGTAGGTAGGTGATCTGAATTCTGAAATAAGCCTTTTTTGTTGCAGCATTGCTGGAAGGTAGAGCCCCCTTCGTAGTTCGTCTACTTGTCAGTTACATCCGCTTACGTGACTAAGATCTATGCCACAAATTTCCTAATGCACCGGTGATGTTCATGGAGCGGAAATCCCTCCGTCCCCCTCCCCGTGGCTAGTAGCGGCGGAACACCTTCGATTAAGGAGGGGGGGGGGGGCACTGCCGACTTTTGGTCGGTGGTCCCATTCTTTCCATGCAACGCCCATAGAGCCCATGTTAAAATGCCAGAATCAAAGGGGGGCACGGTGCCCCGGTGCCCTCCCCGTTCCGCCGCCTATGCCCGTGGCGCAACTCTTGCTTACCGGTCTTTGACGAGGCCGAATTTAACAGGCTGCTCAAGCAAATTTACATTCACCAGAGGCCTCATTTGTGCACGGTCGAACTGATCAGATTCCAAATTATTTTATAGGTTTGCTTCTGTTTACATGGCTCCTTATTGCGAATAACCGCTGCAAATTGCCATCCTTGGGCGTTTTTTTTTTTGGGGGGGGGGGCATCCCCCTCGGATTCCACGACTGGAGGGCACCGGGCACGCGTGCCCCTCGTCCCCCCGCTTTCGACGCCTATGGTTATCAGACACAGTGGTGAGAACTTTTGCAACTCGGACACATGGCTATACGGAGATTGTGTCGGACAGAGCACGGTGGGAAAGCTCAATATCGGACTGCGGGGATGCCGTCAGTGCTGACAACGTTTGCCCGTGCACTTTTGTTTTGCTTACGGGTTATTCGTGTCCAGTTCCTTTATAATTGGGAGTTTTTTATAGTTTATATGTATATCGACCAGTACCCATCCAGCGATGAAATGAATAATGCTTCTATATCTCCTGTGAATACCTACTGGTGATCATGATAACATTTATGATTGTGGTATACCTACGGTAAACAACACTAAGCTTGCGATGAATCAGAAATTAATATTACTTTTTAAGAATTCCAAATAAAAATTTTCATTGTTGAACAACAACCTTTGTCTTTTTTCATTTGCCTCTAATGACTTTTGAGACCAAAATTTCTCACATTTTTATTTTTTCAAAATAAACTTCATGTCATTGCAAATCGACATGCAAAAAATTAAAAAGGTGTTCTTTCTATAAGTTCCTCATTTTCCCGCAAACAAAATGGGTTTCGGAGGGGTTGATACGACCCCAGCACGTCGTTTCGCTTCTACACCTTTTTTCAATCCGAATCGGCATCCGTTCATTCAATTACGGCAGCGGGCACCTTATCTCGACAGCCACTCCAACAACTCGACACCGGAGCACGCATTTCGACACGTTTCACGGATTTAGACTAGCATCTGTTGATATTCGACCAGGGTCATTGAACAACAGCAGGGGCATTTAATATCGACAAAGGGCATTCTGTTTTGTCATATTGCATTTTAAGTCGGCAGCTTGCAGCCAAGCTAGACAATGGTCAATTTATCTCATCAGTGAATTAAGCAACTCTTATCTTTTCGGAAAGGCATTTTAAGAATGTGCGTTAAAATGTTCCACGGTACTGTAAAGAGACACTCAATATGGGCGCTTGGTTGCTAAGTAACCACACCTTTTTCAATCCGAATCGGTAACCGTTCATTGGAATACGGCAACGGGCACCTAATTTCGTCAGTCGCTCTGGAACCTAACACCGGTTCGTCCCTAACATCACCCGCTTCCGGCACACAAGCTGACCTTATTCGAGGTCACCATCCTTGCGTCACTCTGTGACAATGTGGAAGCACTGGCGAATCCAAAGGGCGACGGGGGTCATTCGGGGCCACGCTCCTGGCGAATCCAAAGGTTGACGGGGGTGATTCGGGGCCTCGCTCCTCTCAACGCATCTAGCCGCAGCTCACCGGTCACTGGTAGACTCACCCAAATGCTTCCTCCGCATGATCTTCTCATCTCACGACTCTGACATGGCTTGCTATTGCTAGCCTACTCACCCTCCATTCACAGAAAAAAAAAAAACGTTTAGACCTTAAAACAACGGCCTTGGCGTACATTTTGTATTTTGTGTTCCATTACTCCAAGGGAAGTCTAAGAAAAGGAAAAAAATGCTATAAATTCTAGTGGTAAACATTGAAAACGCATCAATGTAAAAAGTATGGTTTGAAATTTGTTCGATTTAACTTGTTATACCGCCAACGAAACTGCATGACCATTGCCATTGTAAAATGAAATTTGCCTTTTTCCAACGCCCGATGTCACAGTCCTTTGCCGTGTGCCGAAATCCATTGGCCAGTGTCGAAATCACGCTCATTGTCGACATTAAATGCCCCATGTCACGCTGCTGCACTATGCCGAGTTTGAGGCGTGGTTTGTCGAAAGCGCACTCCAGCTGACGTTCCTAATGCAGATCTGCCGAAACTAACTGACCAGATGCCGATTCGGATCGAAAAAAGGTGTAATAGAGCTAGAGTCTCGCGGAAAAAAACGAGCGTGTGTGCCGTTACAAGTCGCAGCGATTGGTACCCGATTTTAACCCTCGCCCTGGCAGGGGGGGGGTCGATGCGACCCCCCCTAAGGTTTTTCGAAGATAGCGTAAAAACGGCGGCGCGCAGCGCCGCCAAATTTGGCACAGCCTATGGGGCAATCTTTTTACATATGACCTGAAAATTTCAGGTCCGGGTGACCTTGGGTCAGGTCACCAGGTCAGAAAAACCGGTACAAGGTCATGGTCAAATTTCAATTTTCTTTTTGCACCTGTCCAACTCACAGTTTTTGACTGATTTCCTTCAAACTTTCAGGATGTGCTAATATCACCGAGTTGTATAACATATAGTTCGGGTTTTTTGAGGTCACTGACCTGAGGTCAGTTAGAGGTCATTACGTCGTAATGTTAAGCCTATGGGAAAATACACCTTTTTTCAATCCGAATCGGCATCCGTTCATTCAAATACGGCAGCGGGCACCTTATCTCGACAGGCACTCCAACAACTCGACACTGGAGCACGCATTTCGACACTTTTCGCTGATTTAGAATAGCATCTGTTGATATTCGACCAGGGTCATTGAACAACGGCAGGGGCATTTAATATCGACAAAGGGCATTCTGTTTTGTCATATTGCATTTTACGTCGGCAGCTTGCAGCCAAGCTAGACAATGGCCAATTTATCTCATCAATGAATTAAGCAACTCCACCTTTTTTCAATCCGAATCGGCATCCGTTCATTCAAATACGGCAGCGGGCACCTTATCTCGACAGGCACTCCAATAACTCGACACTGGAGCACGCATTTCGACACGTTTCACGGATTTAGAATAGCATCTGTTGATATTCGACCAGGGTCATTGAACAACGGCAGGGGCATTTAATATCGAAAAAAGGGCATTCTGTTTTGTCATATTGCATTTTACGTCGGCAGCTTGCAGCCAAGCTAGACAATGGTCAATTTATCTCATCAGTGAATTAAGCAACTCTTATCTTTTCGGAGAGGCATTTTAAGAATGTGCGCTAAAATGTTCCACGGTACTGTAAAGAGACACTCAATATGGGCGCTTGGTTGCTAAGAAACCACACCTTTTTCAATCCGAATCGGCAACCGTTCATTGGAATACGGCAACGGGCACCTAATTTCGTCAGTCGCTCTGGAACCTTAACCCCGGTTCGTCCCTAACATCACCCGCTTCCGACACACAAGCTGACCTCATTCAAGGTCACCATCCTTGCGTCACTCTGTGACAATGTGGAAGCACTGGTGAATCCAAAAGGCGACGGGGGTCATTCGGGGCCACGCTCCTGGCGAATCCAAAGGTTGACAGGGGTCATTCGGGGCCTCGCTCCTTTCAACGCATCTAAAGTTGACAATGTTTTAGCCGTATTTCTTGCATGAAAAACAAAAATATTTATTTTTCATTTGTGTCGATCTGTCGACACATTGTGAGTGGCGCTGACCGCCAGCGCGGATGGTTCAGGTCTGCCGAGATGGGAATGGGCGTGTCACCGGAGAGCGGCAACAATGTTTGCAGGACGGCGGTGTGGTCAGTCATGGTCAACTGTATTTCCGGACAAAAAACTGCCCTCTGGAAAGGTGGAACCCCTACGGGCTGACCCATCGATCGCTTTGGCTGCTTATCCGTAGCGGGACAGTTTTATACCGGCGTCTTGTCAGCCGCTGCAGCTCACCGCGCCGGTCACTGGTAGACTCACCCAAATGCTTCCTCCGCATGATCCTCTCATTTCACGACTCTGACATGGCTTGCTAGCCTACTCACCCTCCATTCACAGAAGAAAAAAAAAAACGTTTAGAACTTAAAACCGCGGCCTTGGCGTATTTTGTGTTCCATTAACCAAGGGAAGTCTAACAAAAGGATGAAATGCCATAAATTCAAGTGGGAAGCATTGGAAACACATCAATATACAAAATGTGGTATGAAATTTGCTTGATTTTGCTTGTTATAACGGCAACGAAACTGAATGACCATTGCCATTGTAAAATGAAATTTGCCTTTTTCCAATGCCCGATGTCACAGTCCTATGCCGTGTGCCGAAATCCATTGGCCAGTGTCGAAACCACGCTCAGTGTCGAAATTAAATGCCGCATGTCACGCCTCTGCACTATGCCGAGTTTGGAGCGAGGTTTGTCGAAAGCGCACTCAGGCTGACGTTCCTAATGCAGATCTGCCGAAACTAACTGACCGGATGCCGATTCGGATTGAAAAAAGGTGTACGTCGGCAGCTTGCAGCCAAGCTAGACAATGGCCAATTTATCTCATCAATGAATTAAGCAACTCTTATCTTTTCGCAAAAGCATTTCAAGAATGTGCGTTAAAATGTTCCACGGTACTGTAAAGAGACACTAAATATGGGCGCTTGGTTGCTAAGTAACCACACCTTTTTCAATCCGATACGGCAACGGACACCTAATTTCGTCAGTCGCTCTGGAACCTTAACCCCGGTTCGTCCCTAACATCACCCGCTTCCGCCACGCAAGCTGACCTCATGCTAGGTCATCATCCTTGTGTCACTCTGTGACAATGTGGAAGCACTGGCGAATCCAAAGGGCGACGGGGGTCATTCGGGGCCTCGCTCCTTTCAACACATCTTAAGTTGACAATGTTTTAGCCGTATTTCTTGCATGAAAAAAAACAAAAATATTGATTTTTTCAATTGTGTCGATCTATCGACGCATTGTGAGTGGCGCTGACCGCCAGCGCGGATGGTTCAGGTCTGCCGAGGGAAATGGGCGTGTCACCGTAGAGCGGCAACAATGTTTGCAGGACGGCGGTGGTCAGTCATGGTCAACTGTATCTCTGGACAAAAAAAAAACTGCCCTCTGGAAAGGTGGAAACCTTACGGGCTGACCATCGATCGCTTTGGCTGCATATCCGTAGCGGGACAGTTTTATACCGGCGCCTTGTCAGCCGCCGCAGCTCACCGGTCACTGGTTATGGTAGACTCACCCAAATGCTTCCTCCGCCTTATCCTCTCATTTCACGACTCTGACATGGCTTGCTAGCCTACTCACTCTCCATCCACAGAAAAAAAAACGTTTAGACCTTAAAACCACGGCCTTGGCGTATTTTGTGTTCTATTAATCCAAGGAAAGTCTAAGAAAAGGAAAAATGCTATAAATTCTAGTGGTAAGCATTGGAAACGCTTCAAAGTAAAAAATATGGTTTGAAATTTGTTCGATTTAACTTGTTATACCGCCAACGAAATTGCATGACCATCGTCATTGTAAAATGAAATTTGCCTTTTTCCAATGCCCGATGTCACAGTCCTATGCCGTGTGCCGAAATACATTGGCCAGTGTCGAAACCACGCTTATTGCCGATGTTAGAGTGAGTTTGCGAAATTTGTGGATCCGCGGATTTCCTAGGGAATCCGCGAAGTCCCTAGTGGCTCCGCGGATGAACATCAAGTCTAGTATATTCGCGGATAAACGGGCGGGGATCCGCGGATGAACAAGACTCTTCAGGATAACCGCGAACTCCCTGAAGAGTTGACGAGATCCGCGAACCACCCGGGGAATCCGCGGAGTAACGATTCATTCTAGTGAGTTTGCGAAGTTCCTATGCGTTTCATACAGCTATCTAGACTAGAATGCAAGGGATATTGGGTAGATCATGTGCGACTTAACCCGCGCCCCGTTGGGGTCTGCCGAGCAACGCGCCCTGTTGGGGGGAGGGGGCATTCCCCCCTAAGATCTCGAGAACCACGTAACATAGCGACAAGCCGCAAACGGCGTTGGAGAGCCCCAGCGGGGAACTACCTTGTCAGACATGTGCATGGATCCGAGAAAATGGATCTGGGATCTGATCCCACGGATCCTGATCTCGGATCCGACGAGATCATAGATCCAGCTCTGTAATTTATCGAGAGATCCGTAGGGATCACAGATCCGAGTCTCATTTTTTGGTTGAGATCCAGTGAGATCATAGATCCTCGCTTATTTTTTGTGAACACATATATCCCAAAAAACGCTTGTTTCAACTCACAAACATACTGTTTTAGTGATTTTATGTGATCGCGCGTCATAATCCATAGTTTTGTGGCATTTATTGGCATAGAAACCCTATAAAACATGGTTTCAAATGTGGTGCATGGTGGGATCCACTCAGATCATAGATCCATGTTCTTAATTTATCGTCAGATCATATGAGATCATAGATCCATGATGTATTTTTTCACGCCGGATCTGGTGGGATCATAGATCCCAACCTGTACTTTGCTTCGAGATCCACTGAGATCATAGATCCATCACTCGGATCCATGCACATGTCTGTACCTTGTGACCCAATTTAATTGACCTAGGTCAAAGCGATAACGTCACAGGTCAGGTCAAATGTCGAATTTTCACCGTTTACAGGCATTTCAAGAAATGTGTTGTGCTTGTAAAATCGAGTAAAATGCATGTCACTGAAAATCAGCGATTGGGAACTGTTCTTCAAACACATATTTTGCTAGTTGAGGTCACTGATGCCAGGTCAGGTCACAGAGGGTCACAATATGAAAATATGTGATGCATGTTTTATGGTCCATTTTACATGACAAATGCGATTATGTGGGTAAGGCAGCCCTTGGGGCCAGTTTAGGTTATGCCTCTGGTGAAGGTCAGGTCAAAGTCAGGTCAAATTAGCTCAAATTTCAAAGTTGATATTTTTGCGCGGGTTGATAGGTACGTGTTGGGCTCTCGTATCGGAGTTCAGCATTGCCCCTCCAGTCCAAATGTTCCCCAGAATAGATATACTGTGGCGCCGGGCTGGAGCGGCTGTAGGCGCGGTGGTGACCGGTCGGGTCAGGTCGGTTTTTTGTTTGTTTTGTTGGGTTAGGCCCTTTCGGTCCAATGAGACCATTTCAGAGCCGGGAGGATGATAGGATATAGGGGGAGACATTGGTCTGGGCAGGCACCCTAGTGAGTCGCCGGGGCTGAGCCCGTCCAGAGGACAGGCCACCCAGCCCCAAGGCACTCACTGCACCCGGCTACGGGGTGCGCTCCCTCGGGAGCAGCGGTGCCGCTCCAAGGGAGCAGCCCGCATGGGAAAAAGTTGCCTGTCCAGCCCGGAGGGGGGTTGCGGCGTAGAGGAGAAGGATTTCAGTATCCTGAGGATAGAAGCACGGAACGGCGTGGTCAGGTCGGCTGTGGCAAAAAGGCAAGTTGGGGGGAGGGGGCAACTGCCCCACCAACTGTACATACAGGAAGCTCCGCCCCTGAGGAAGAGTGAGCATTACTGTTATTCGTACACACTTGCATACATTCACATGATCGCTCAGATGCTTTTCCAGCTTTCCATTCATGGTTGGGAGAAAAGTAAGCGGACTGGTCGCAGAAGTTCAACCACGCCAAAAATGGCTTACCGTCTATTATTTAATTGCATATTGATATTTGCGAGCGACGTCTAACCGAGACGAAATAATAATTCGCGAACTCACTAGAATGAATCGGTACCTACTCCGCGAATTCCAACAGCAACTGGGAAAACACCAATACGGGCGAGGGTTAAGTCGCAGACGATCTAACCAATATGCCCTTGCATTCTTGATTCTTGTCATAAGATAGCTGCATGAAACGCAGGACCTTCGCAAACTCACTAGAATGAATCGTTACTCTGCGGATTCCCCGGGTGGTTCGCGGATCTCGTCAACTCTTCAGGGAGTTCGCGGTTATCCTGAAGAGTCTTGTTCATCCGCGGATCCCCGCCCGTTTATCCGCGAATACACTAGACTTGATGTTCATCCGCGGAGCCACTAGGGACTCCGTGGATTCCCTAGGGACTCCGCGGATCCACCGATTTCGCAAACTCACTCTAACACCGACATTAAATGCCCCATGTCACGCTGCTGCACTATGCCGAGTTTGAGGCGTGGTTTGTCGAAAGCGCACTCAAGCTGACGTTCCTAATGCAGATCTGCCGAAACTAACCGACCGGATGCCGATTCGGATTGAAAAAAGGTGTAGATAGCGCTCGTGACACGACCAGCCGACGAGGTTTTCCGGGCGCCATCTTTCCCTGTTCTGTTGTGTGGCTGGGTGGATGCGTCTCGAGGTGAGAGCCGATTTTATGTTTTTTTAATGTCATTCTAAAAAAATAAGTTGCAGGAAAATGTGTGTTTTGGGCATTTAGATGTGCACGAATTTGAAAGATCTCCGTAGCGGTGGTGAGGGTAGATTCTAAGGCTGCGTGAGTGAAAATGGATTTCTCCAGGTGTCCGCTGTTTTTGAGCACGAGGACGTTTTTTTCCAAGATGGCGGCGAGGTACATGTTGTACCAGAGCCGGGTGGGGTATGTTGTAACATGTATGTATGTATGTATGTATGGGTAGTTGCTTTTGATCGCGAAAGCTAAGTCCTGGCTCGCGTTTGTAGGTAGCTAGTCAATACTCGTTCCATTTCGGCACAATGTGTTGGCTGCTTTGCTCTTAACGGGTCACTTTTGCGTCTAGTCTGTTGATGTTTCGTTCGTTTCGATGTTTCGTTCGGATTGACCTAAGTTTGGTCTAATAAAGGTGAAGCCTTTGAGCATATACATTGTATTAACCCCATTTAATGTTGTTGTTATGTTCAAAACCAGTAGCAAGCACACTCCCTGAAACGTGAAATAGTGATACAAATTACCCCACCATGTGATACAACTCACCCAAGCCATGGGGCAAGTTGTATCAAAAACATTGTTCTATTCGGCAGACCGTAGAAGAAAAACTAGTAGAAGTAGCGGAAAAGTTACTTTGCACAAAAAAGCAGAAGAATCAAGGAAGGAGATAGTATGGAAATAATGAGTATCACGGATAGTTACGAGGTTATGGGTCTCGGAGTAAAAACTGATACAACCCACCCCACTCTCCCCTATCTGCGCTGACGTCACACATTCAGAGGGGTATTCCTATGCATTAGCCCCTCTGAATCAAAATGCTGCAATTTTGAAATTCAATATTTCCGATTTAAGGCATTTTTCGATGTTGTGAGTGCCGAAACCGGTAATTGTGAGCCAGGGACCCCATTTTGGCTATCTCAACTCAAATATAATGTTAAGGTGGGAGGGTCCCTTTAACCGGTAGCGTCTGAGTTCAGGTCAAGTGACTGGAGTTACGGGTTGCTGACCCGTGACCGATAATGTTCAAGTATTTTTTTCCTTTAAAAAATCGCTGCGCTCCAACGCAGCATCGGAACCTCAGCAGACTTTCTAAAAACAAAGTTTGGGGCTTTCTACATACCTATATTTAAAAATCCAAGTTAAATAAAAATGATAACCTTCATGCTACGATGGCTTGAAGTTACCCGTCCGATTATACCCAAGTTTCCCCTACTACATTGTACCAGGGATATAATAAAATGGTTCCCACTGCATTTTATGAATACTGAAAAGCCTCGAAATTTAAGATAGTAAGAACAACTTAATAGTTCAGCAATCTCCAAATTTCGTTGCCTGCTGAGCTCGGGCGGTGTTACCCAATGGGCGGCGTTACCCCGAAAAATGTAGACATTTACTAAATGTGGAACAATGCAATTATGAACGACATTACAAGAAAACAATAAGGTGATATGTATGTAAAATTAATGCGACAATCATATAAAACTGAGAAATTGACACGATTATACGAAAAAAATCAAATCAAATCTGCAAGGAAATTGATCCCACCTCCAGCCTGGCCAGTAGCCTGAGAAATTGACCATGCACACAAAAAAATAATTACACTCTTCGGTTCTTCGGAGCCAAGTACTCCCATTAAGATGCTTCCTTAACTCACTTTTGCGCACGTCACGTGTTGACCTACACTCGACACACTCTTAAAGAGTATGGATGGAGCTGAAGAGCTCATAGAACACCCATTACGACACTCATCATACCGTTATGAAAGTCGTGTGACACCCAATATTAGTGTCATTTTTGTACAAGATCATGCGTGTTTTTTATTGTGCAAAAATGACACTAATATTGGGTGTCACACGACTCTCATAACGGTATGATGAGTGTCGTGGTGGGTGTTCTATGAGCTCTTCAGCTCCGTCCATACTCTTTAGAAGAGTGTGTCGAGTGTAGGTCAACACGTGACGCGCGCAAGAGTGAGTTAAGGAAGCATCTTAATGGGAGTATTTGGCTCCGAAGAACCGAAGAGTGTAATTATTTTTTTTTTGTGTGTGCGGCAAAAAATTACGTGACTAGACCCTAAAAGGTTAAGAGGTTCGGTGTTGCCATGTCTTCCCCTACAGTTCCGGCAGAAGCAGAAAGCCCACGCGGTGGTTCCCGAAGGTGATCTTGCCGGCCTCTAAAAGCTCCACGCATTTGGTTTTCATTCCGAGAAAAGTTTAGCATATTCAGATTTGGTTGTCCCGAGCTGAGGGAGGTGGGAGGATGGCTCGTATACATTACGAGCCCCCGGCCAAAAAAGTCGCACAGGCTCAGCCTCCGCTAGCACCCTCCCGCCACCCCCCCCTCCCTCTGTTCCCGAGCCTACAGTTATCAGACGCTTTGTTCGCCACCACATGCTGCGCAGCACGTACCTATGGTAACGTGCCCATCTGTTGGCGCGCTCCGTAGCATATAAAACCGTGCTACTGTGAGCAGGGTACTATACTTTGAGTGGCCCTGGCATTGCTCGCCTGTTCTGGAGCCTGAAATATCTTGAAAACCCATTTACGCCCTTCGTTGCGTTTTCGCAACGCAAGCAAGCGTCGACGTGATCGAAGCTTGAGAAGTGTGTAAAAGAGACTAACCGATGAGACAAGTTTCAGCGTATGTAGCATGGTTGTGCGCATGATACTACGCAGTTACAAGTCTGTGCGGCCGGTAAGTTACTGCCTAGAGCTCCCAGAGGGAAGTCGAAGGTTTTGTGAGTGATGACGTCACGAAAACCAAGATAAGTAGGCTAAGTGCTTAATAATATCGTAATGAAAATTGTGTAAACATATTCTGCAGAGTCCCTACAGTAGCGTAGATATGCATTTTGTTAAGAAATAATGCTACAAAAGGGTTTGTGACTATTTTCAAATATGACTACGGTCGCGTTGCGGGAACGCAACGAAGGGCACATCGGAAAGACAGCGGTGTTGCGAAAACGCAACGATGGGCACATTGGCAGGGTAGCGGAAGTATGAATATCAACAGTAGACTTCACTCGTGATACGCTGTGGGTTCTCTCTTTCTCTCCCCCATCTTCCTCCCTCTCCTCCTCGTTCCCCAACTCTGTCCCCTCTCTCTCTCTCTCTCTTTCTCTCTCTCTCTCTCTTTCTTTCTCTCTCTCATTTTGTAGCCATGAGGCTGTAGCTGCGGAACATCTTCAATAAAGGGGGGGGGAGCACTGCTGACTTTTGGTCTCATTTTTTCCATTTCCATTTCCATGCAACGCCTATCGGGATAATGTTAAAATGGCAAAATCAAGGGGGCACGGTGCCCCGGTGCCCCCTCCCCCCGCTCCGCCGCCTATGCCATGAGGGACGTATATAGGTATGTTTAGGGCAAGGTGCGTTCGCACGTAAAATGTTGCGACACATTTCATATTTGCTGGCTCAAACAGCCACAAACACTCCTTTCTTTTTCTCTCGCAGATTTTCGGCCTCGGGCTGTTCGTTCACTAGGCAATGTGTTCCCATGCATCTGAAAATCGCATGGTAGGAAATGGACCCATGCATCAAACGGTCGGCGATGCTAACGGAGCTGAGAGATAATTAGGTCCTTTGGAAATTGGATCTACTATGTACATTGTGCATAAATAATGAATAACGGGGATGTATTCTGGTATCAGGCGACAGATAGGCATCGCCATTCTCTGGATAGAATCTGCTGACTACCAGCATTTACGTTAGAAAAGATAACTGAGGGTCGGCAAATAGTGGGATAGGCCCCCTCTGAGGGTAGCTGAGCCCTTCGGCAGGGGTAATGAGGTCGGACCCATGGGAAAATAATAATTTTTAGGATTCATAACTCGCATAGATTCATAAGCTGCTTGATGTGGAGTATACGCCTGTTTTCTTACTTTGATAGGCTTTTTATCTAATCAGACCATTTTTAGAGCTAGCAGGATTATTGGAATTAGGGGAGACATTTGTCTGACCGGACACGGTCAATCGTAGACTGGAGACTGAGCCCAGCCAGTGGGCAGCCGCCACCCATGACCCACCCCCTTCCCCCCTCCCAACCACTCACTGCACCCGGCTACAGGCGCGCTCCTATGTGAGCTGCCCGATTGCGATATACGTTGCCGGTCCAGCCCGGAACAGGGGGATGAGGCGTGGAGGAGGATTCAACTATCCTGAAGATGGAAAGGACGGATTGACGTCGAATCACCATTCTGTCCAGGCATTGTCTCGAGAAAGAGGTTACACGTGAAGGTCGCTGGGAGTGGGGCCATGAAAATTTTGGATTAGGTGTAAACATGACCTGGGAGTCGATTTGTTGTGATGCGCTACGCCTTACGCGGGTAATTTGTTAGAGCCGGATCGGTCCTTTTTTCTTTTTGCTGAGAGTGGGTACGACTAACCTGCAATGGAATTTAACTTTACTCCTAGGAGGTTGGTTATAAATGATTGCGGATATACGCGCATACGAGAGGCACTGGTTTACTCCCAATCCTCCGTTTAATTGTATTCAGTGTGCACTGTGCAGGGTCTGATAGGTGGAGGTAATGGATCTGTCTAGCTTCCAAAAAGAAAGCATCACCCTGGATACGTTTCGACCACAACTTTAAATGAACAGCAATGGACAACGTAAATGGTTGATAATGACCGTGTTGCCATCTCCCCGTTCGCGAATCATGAAGTTATGCTTCCTCACTGAGGCTCTTAGGCGGGTTATAGAGCATGACGGATGTGGGTTCCGCATTTTCAAGCAATAGTTGTCAACAGTTGATTGATGTTTTGTCAAAACATATTAGCATATACGGCAGTTCAGTGTACTTTATGTCCGTCTGATGTGCCCGTCGTTGCGTTTTCGCAACGCTGATGGCGCCCGGTGTGCCCTTCGTTGCGATTTCGCAACGCATGTTTTTTACGTTTTTCTCGAGAAACTTTTGCTGCAGGCAAAAATTATTTTCGATTCCATACAAGGCCCTGGTAGGAGCATAACATATTTTGATTTCGTCGATTTTCATGATGGTCAATATTCCTGGGCATAAATGGGTTAAGGAGCATGGCTTTGCTCTTGTTGGTTCCTTGGATGCTTCTCGTGACATCAGGTCAGAAAACGTCCTTAGTTTAGGTACTTTGGTATGCAGTCTTAATTTTGTTTTTGATTTGTTGTAAGTTACATTTGATGGACTTGCAGGTATTAACCGATTTAAATAAAATCAATTATTGCTTCAAAACAGAAATGTCTAATATCTATGTAATATTTTATAATACCTTCCTATAGTTCCTAGTAGGTACCATATTTGATATTGGTATAGGTATCTACGATGATTCCAAAGATCGTTTGATTTGATTCCAAATCGATGATTCCAACACAAATTATTGATATTTTTATGCCTTCTTAATGCACAGTCTCTCTCTCTCTCTCTCTCTCTCTCTCTCTCTCTCTCTCTCTCTCTCTCTCTCTCTCTCTCTCTCTCTCTCTCTCTCTCTCTCTCTCTCTCTCTCTCTCTCTCTCTCTCTCTCTCTCTCTCTCTCTCTCTCTCTCTCTCTCTCTCTCTCTCGCTCTCTCTCTCGCTCTCTCTCTCGCTCTCTCTCTCGCTCTCTCTCTCGCTCTCTCTCGCTCTCTCTCGCTCTCTCTCTCTCTCGCTCTCGCTCTCGCTCTCGCTCTCGCTCTCGCTCTCGCTCTCGCTCTCTCTCTCTCTCTCTCTCTCTCTCTCTCTCTCTCTCTCTCTCTCTCTCTCTCTCTCTCTCTCTCTCTCTCTCTCTCTCTCTCTCTCTCTCTCTCTCTAAATATTCCTGTAACTGTAAACGGAAAATTTCTATGTTCGTCAAAAAAAGTGGTATTTGCATTCTATATATGGCCTTGGCATTTTGCATGTTCTGCATACCTACCTATTCTATTTTCCTTGACTTAACCCACACATACCGGGTGATCATTTGGGAATGAGATAAAGTAAGTGGCACGTGCAGATGTGTATTCAATAGCACACCAGACAAAAGACACGTCATTAGACTCGTCATCGTGGGACATTTTGTACTGCACACTATTATACACCTGCAAGCCACTGTTCATCTACAGCAGGTGCTCAAAGTGGCCACCCCCTTCTGAGCGGCACAGCTCAGCCCGACGGCGTGTGTGACGCGCCATCTTTCGCAGCTGCTCTTCGTCCATGTTGCGGGCGAAGTCCTCAACCAGTTCCTTCAGCTGTTCCAGCGTTTGGGGCTCGCTGCGCACGATCTGAGCCGTCACCAATGACCAGAAACAAAAGTCCAGACAAGACAGGTCGGGACTGTACGGCGGCCATCGGTGTTCACTGTTCCGGGAGATGACGCGGCCGCCGAACTTCGAGTGGAGGAAGTCCATCACGGGAGCAGTGACGTGCGGCGGCGCGCCGTCCTGCTGGAACCAGTACTGGTGGCGCGTCGCCCGAGCCTTCATCGCAGGCCACACCACCGTCTGCAGCATCTCCAGGTAGGCGTCGCTGTTGACGGAGCCAGTGAACCAGTGAACTGGCAGGCACTTCCCATCCACCACGCCCACCCACGCCATCACCTTCTACCCCTGGGCCTTCTTGCATGGCACGAGCTTGTTCGGATTCTCTGGCGACCAGCACACGGTGTTCTTCTTGTTTGGAGACGGATGCAGAACAAACCACTTTTCGTCACTCCAGAGTACACGCTCAAACCACTCCTCATCATGGGTTAGCCAGAATTCTCAGGAGTCCATCCTGGCCATCCGCGTCATCTCCCGGAACAGTGAACACCGATGGCCGCCGTACAGTCCCGACCTGTCTTGTCTGGACTTTTGTTTCTGGTCATTGGTGACGGCTCAGATCGTGCGCAGCGAGCCCCAAACGCTGGAACAGCTGAAGGAACTGGTTGAGGACTTCGCCCGCAACATGGACGAAGAGCAGCTGCGAAAGATGGCGCGTCACACACGCCGTCGGGCTGAGCTGTGCCGCTCAGAAGGGGGTGGCCACTTTGAGCACCTGCTGTAGATGAACAGTGGCTTGCAGGTGTATAATAGTGTGCAGTACAAAATGTCCCACGATGACGAGTCTAATGACGTGTCTTTTGTCTGGTGTGCTATTGAATACACATCTGCACGTGCCACTTACTTTATCTCATTCCCAAATGATCACCCGGTATATAGGCAAGGCATTTTTTTTCTTTGTCATAGTGAACTCGTGTCCAGAGGGCTGGGAGGAATACCGGGACCACTGCTACTACTTCTCCGACTTTGAGCTCACATGGACGGACGCCAATCAAATCTGCAAGGAAATTGATCCCACCTCCAGCCTGGCCACCATCAACAATCTGTAAGAGCTTCGAGAACATTGGACGGGTAGTTTGAACCGGTCTCGACCTGGGTTCAACAAATAGGTAACAACCATGTTAGTTTTTAGTTTTTACCAAACAAAAAATACCTATATTACTGGACACGGCTGAGCGTGATGAACATTGAACATGATGATGCCCACATAAGGAACATCTGATTTACCGGCATTTTGACAGTGCTTTTTGCCAAACCGGCACTCATACCTTAACCCTCGCCGGACCTATTGGTTTTCTACATACGCGCCGGCCCGAGGGGGGGGGGCGAGTAGGGGAGAGTGGGGTAATTTGGCCGGTGGTGTAAATTGGCCGCCCCCACCTGTACGATGTCTAATAAAAGTGAATGAAATAACTCTAGTCTCTATTCATTTGTCATGGGTAGAATAACTGGAGGACAAATGTCAAAACTTTGCCCCTCGTAGTTTTATTCAAAATTAATAAAACGTTAATTTCATTAGAAAATGGTAACTTTTACTTCTGTTTACAAAGCTGTATAACATGTAGTATTTGGGCTAAAAACGAATTCTGACATTATAGCGCCATTTTTGGGGGTGTTCAGCGGTTCCAAGAGCAATTTCATCTAATTCCGTATAGCCGTGATGACGTAAACACAAAAATTTTCAGAATGGCAATATGGGGTAATTTGGCCGGGACTAGCGGGGCAACTTGGCCGGTGCGCTCATGGTCACTATGCTGGGACGGCCGAGTTTTCATGGTCAATTGTACCATAAATGACATGATTCATGACCAACTTTGACTACTTTGATGCCTTACTTCCGATTGGTCAACTGTAAGAGCATGTGACGTCATCAAGGGTTACCAAACGTTTTTTGCTAATAAATCCTTACATAAAAATGGTACAGCCGCACAAATGGTCTCATTCTGTTCAGCTCGCCAAGGCGCATCGAATGATATGCATGATGACCTTGAAATCACGTGACCTTGAGGTCAAGCGACCTGAGGTAACGTGACTTGAGGTCAACCTTTGACCTTGACTTCTCGAGGTCAACACATATATGTTTCGATGCGGAATGACGAGAGAATTACGATAGTACTCGAAGTTTTGGCCTAGCTTGATTACTTCAAAAGTTATTCGTAAAAAACTGTCTACGCATCTAGAGCCGCTAATTTGGCTATTTTGACCCCTGTGACCCCATGAGTCAACCTCCAAAATGTGGTAAATGCGTCATAGGACACACGTCATTGCTGAATCTGAAGCTGACTCGCAATATAACAGAAAATCCCGACCGTAAACTAACACTGGCCAAATTGCCCCACACCCCCGGCCAAATAACCCTGCTAGTGGGGCAATTTGGCCGCCTTGCAGACCTTTGTAATACGTCACAAGTCAATTTCAATATAAGTAATTACTCTATCATTTCAAGTTCACTGTCAAGTAAAGTAAAATGAATGCGACACCTGTCAGCGTTGAGAAAGTGCAGAAATGTGTAGTCAATTTTAAGTTACATCGTTTTCTAAAAAAAGCGGCCAAATTACCCCACTCTCCCCTACGACCACCCCCTCGCCGTTTCGCCCCTGGTGGAGCTAGCGCGTCGCGGAAAAAACGAGCGTATGCGCCGTTACGAGACGCAGAGATTGGTACCCGATTTTAAGGTCCTAGGTCAACCGGTGACCTCTGAGGTCAGGTCAAGTGCCCCAAGGTACCGTTCAGTTTTTGGTGAATAACTTCGCAAAAACGGCCGCAGAGCGCCGATTTTTGCAGCATCGTGTTCGCCTCGCTCAGGCGCGTCGAATGATATACTTTTTGTCCGGGTCAGGTCAACTTGGGGTGTTGACCTCAGGTCAAGGTCAGGTCAGCACCCCCAGGTCACGAAACTGGTCGAAAGAGGTCATGTCGCATATCATTCGATTCGGCAGGCCTTCCTGAGTCCATTGGTAGCTTTCCCGACTCGCTAGCTCAATTTGATCAAGAGTTATTGACGAAAAACTAATATGACCTTGATGACGTCATAAATGACGTCACGCAAGGTCAACATTGCAAAAGTGACGCATCTAACCTTGCAAGGAGTGCATCAAATCACGATTCTGTGTGCTTGAGATAGTTGGAGATCGTTCCCAGCGCCAGAATAGCAGTTTTCATTTTTCCCCATTGACTTAGGTATAATGGTGAGGTCACGAAAATGACCTGACCTCATATGACCTTTAGGAAAAATCCGAGATATACAAGTTGTGGGACTCATAATGGATACTAGATCCTGCAAGTTTCATTTCCCTGTGACATCTCCTCTGGCAGTGAGGGCGTTGCGAAGTTGCGACATCTGAAGACCGTGCAGAGGTTCACTTATGACGTCATAGGTCAGTGACCTGACCTGACCCAAAAATGCGGTTGGTGTCAAAAGATCCGGCTTGGATCAAAGGTCAGGTATGCCAAGTTTCCGCTCTCTATCACCAGCGTGTTCGGAGCTATCGCGAAAAAAACCCTATGGGGGGGCGGCACCCGCCCCCCCCCCTCGGCCGGCGAGGGTTAATTAACCCGCGCTCCGTATAGGCTATCGGCGGACCCTACCACCCGTAGGGGAGGGGCCGTTTCGGCCCCCCCTAAGATCTCGGAAATTTACCGGCCGATTTTCAAAATTCAAACGGTGTTCGATGATAGCCCCACCTTGTGACCAAATTTCATTGACCTAGGTCAAACCGGTGACGTCACAGGTCAGGTCAAAGGTCGGATTTTCACCGTTCACAGGCATTTCAAGAAATGTGTTGTGAAATCGAGTAAATTGGCAATTTATTGAAAACCATTGATGGTACATTGTTCATCAAACACATACTTTGCTATCTGAGGTCACTGATACCAGGTCAGGTCACAGCGAGGTCAGGTCACCGGGGGTCACAATATGAAAGTGTGGTGTGATGCATGTTTTATGGTCCATTTTACATGACAAATGCGATTATGTGGGTTAGCCAGCCTTTGGGGCCAGCCTGGGTCACATTTTGGTGAAGGTCAGGTCAAGGTCAGGTCAAATTAGGTCAAATTTCAAAGTTGGTATTTTTGCATAAAATGAGTATTGATTCGGTGCAGCTCGTCACGGGGAGTCTAACGGTGGTCTTTGTTCTGCTCTACGAGGTCTGGAATTGCCAAAAATTGAGTTTGAAAATTTGACGTCATCATTTTTGAACAGTTTTTTCGCTATAACTTGGCCAAAAAAACGAGGTATCGATATGAAATTTGGTATGTAGATAGAAGACGGTAGGTACTATCACATATATTCCGGTTTTTTCGAAACTCATTTTTTTCGGCTAATATATAAAAAAATGCTTTTTTGATTTTTGGGGTTCAAAACTTAAAAATCTCAAAAATCCGAGATAGCAGTTTTGTAGCCCTGTCAATTCTACACCTTTTATGTTTTTATCATTTTTCTGTATCTTCAAAGCTGTAGGCCTGACAGGTCTTCTCGCGAAGGTCTTTTTTCGGTCGAAAATGACAGAACATGATGTCATTCTGACGTCATTTGTG
Source organism: Amphibalanus amphitrite (assembly GCF_019059575.1). Lineage (NCBI taxonomy): Eukaryota > Metazoa > Arthropoda > Thecostraca > Balanomorpha > Balanidae > Amphibalanus > Amphibalanus amphitrite. The sequence continues at coordinate 48,882 of NW_024881846.1, forward strand.
GCCGACCTATCATAGCCTCTGGAAAAAATTTTTGGTCACAATGTGTAAAATTGATGCCCAGAGGGGTTCTGAAAGTTTGGTGGCGATATCTCCAGCCGTTTAGGAGATATCGACGGAAAAGGACAGGGAGGGGCCGTTTCGGCCCCTCCCCCTACAAGGCGCGGGTTCCTTTGACCTGACTTCAGTCGCTTGTTGACCTGAGTATAGTTTACTAAGCACCAATTGCTGTGCCTCGTGACAGCGCATGCCGATACGCTCGCTTTTTTCGCGAATTTGTAGCTAAATTAGGAGCGAAACGGTGAGGAGGGTCGCACCCCTGGTCGAAGAAAACCAATGGAACCGGCGAAAGGTGAGCTTCGAGCGAGATATTTTCATCATTTCGTATCGATTCAAATATTTTCTTCCAGGTATGAGGTGGCCTTTGTTAACGAGAAGCTCGGTGGGTCCAAGCATATCGGGCTGAACGACATCGAGCAAGAAGGAGTGTACGTTTGGGCCAGCGGCGAGCCTATCACCCTCGAGGTGAGCTTGTGCTTGACGGGCCATGACATAGTTTGTCCCGAATGTGCCACTTTCCTCAAATTAGTTTTTTGCTGCAGTTTTATGGGTTTTTATCATTGATATGATCATAAAAGAAAATCATGAATAATTAAGGAGGGATTCATTTTTTTATATATGCAAAGAGCTATTTTCCATCTTTGGTAGAGGCTTCCAGCGTGAATCCTTACATTTATTCATACCGAAGTACCTACCTACCTATCCCCCCCCCATACATACATACCCTAAATATTGATTGACCTAGTCACTAAAACTGCGCCGCGGCGAGATTTCTTATCGATCCACCTAAAATGCAAATTTGGTGTTCAGAGCCAAAGGAGCGCAGTCGCTAGGGGACGGGGAGGTCGTTATTCGTATAAACCCTCCTCCAGTAGGTACGTCTGCGTTATGTAAAAGGCCGCGGTCTGGCGGTAATAGATATATAATTATAGAAGAGCAAAACTCTTGATGAATATCGCTCCTTATAATTAAGATAGCTCATAGTTGTTTAATTCTTCTGAAATTGGGAAGGCCATTTGTTCCTTGAACTACCATAATCTATCCGTTTTCCATTTTCAGAACTGGTCTTGCAGTCAGCCGGACAATTACAATGACGAGGAAGACTGTGTAGAAATGCATGGAGATGGCCGATTCAATGACCAAAACTGTGAAGACTACCATACCTTTGTCTGCAAGATATAAGAAGAGGAATATATTCAGTGGCATCGTAAGAACTTAGCGAAACCCCCGCCAGGGGCGTCATCAGCTCGGCCAGGAAGTTTAATTAATATATTGGCACACGAAGCCTGCCACGATAGCAACCATTTACCAACGTGCAAAGGCACAAATTCTTTCATCGCTACGAGTATATGTACGTGAGAGGCGGCATCAGAACCAGCTGTCATGGTCGTGATTCCCAAAGCAATAAATCACAGCGTTCACACAACTTTTGCATCTCACAGCTCTGCCAAGGCTGTCCCCACTTGGCATCACGACTTCGGTAAAAGTCCCACCAGGTGCCTTTTCTCTTCAGGTTTCGACCGCTTCCTTGTCACGGAAGTGCTGCTGAATTTCCTGCAGTGTTTTACCCTTGGTTTCATAGCAGGCGATAGCGGTGTAGGCGACGCCCAGCAAACAGACGCCAGCGAAGAGCCAGAACGCGCCGGCCTGGGTTAGGGCGGTCACTAGCGGCGCAAACGTCAGCGTCACTAGAAAGGCCAGCGAGTAGTTGAAGCAGACGGCGATGCCGCTGGCGACGGCCTTCACCTCCGGGGCGAACAGCTCACCTGCGGCCGAGGGGTCTGGTCAGACGGTCAGGGGATGACAGCCGGTCAGCAGGTAAAGAGGGCAGAGAACGGGCAGAGAACAGAGACCGGTCAGAGGCGAGCAGCCGGTCAGGGACAGAGGACAACGACCCATTAGACGGGTCAGAGGACAGGAACCATCCAGAGGACATAGGCCAGTCAGAGGATAGAGATCGGTCACCGGTCAGAGGAGAGCAGCCGGCGAGCGGGTCAGAGGACAACGGCCTCCACTACTGAACCATTCATTAATTATTCAATATTCCAATGGATGCGTTTATGTAAATTATACAATAATATATGATTATGTTTTAATACTCCTCCAAACGAATACAAACAATAAACGTACCCTTGGTTCGTATGTATGCATGAATAACTTACTCATCATCAGCCACGGTATGGGTCCGAATCCAATTGAAAAGGCGAATACGTAGAGCATGAGCGAGGCGAGCGGCAGCCAGCCGAGGCTGTCGGCACTGCCGGAGTCCTTCAGGTGGAAGAAGACGCCGAGCGCCAGTAGACAGACGGCCATGAGAGCGTCCGAGGTGAGCAGCAGCACCTTCCTGCCCAGCCGGTCCACCAACACCACGGAGACCAGGGTGGACAGCACGATCACCAGGCCCACGACAATGGTGGCCAGCTCGGGCGCCACCGACGAGCCGGCGTCCTCGAAGATTCCCGTAGTGTAGAAGAGCACGGCGTTAATGCCGCTGAGTTGCTGCAGCAGCATCAGCATCAGCGACAGCGCGAACTGGCGCCGGTTCTCGCGGCTGACCAGGTCGCGGAACGTCACCCGCCGCTTGTGCGCCTCGCGGACCTGTTCGGCGAGACTGCGCAGCTCATCACTAACGTCGGCGCGCCGGCCGCGCAGCCAGACGAGCGCGCGCCGTGCCTCGTCCTCGCGGTTCTTCTCCAGCAGCCAGACGGGCGAGCGGCGCGTCCACAGCGCCAGCAGCAGCCACAGCACCGGCAGCGCCGCCGACGCCAGCGCCAGGTGGCTCCAGGTGGCGTACTTGCCGATCAAGTACGACAGGAAGATGCCGAACGTGAGCAGCAGCTGGAACCCGGCACCGAGCGCGCCACGGACGCGCGGCTCGCTCACCTCTCCGACGTAGGTGGGCGCGGCCACGGTAGCTACGCCGGCGGCGAGTCCGGTCAGCAGTCGGCCGGCCAGCAGCTGTCCGAGGGTGCCGGCGAACGCCACCAGCAGCCAGCCGGCGATGGCCGGCACGCTGACCGCCGCCATCGTGTCGCGCCGGCCGAACCGGTCCATCGCCCAGCCGCAGACGAGCGCGCCGAGCAGGGCGCCCAGCGGCACCGCGGCGCCCACCAGAGACACCTGGGATGTGCCCAGCTGCAGGGCCGAGCGCTGCAGCTCGGGACCGGCCGGACTCGTGTAGCCCAGCGCCAGGCCCGCGCCCACGCCGCCGACAGTCGCTGCGGCCGAGACACGGAGAGGTTAGGGCACGGAGACGGGATGAGACGGTCAGGGCTCGGAGACGGGAGGGTCAGGGCACGGAGACGGGAGGGTCAGGGCACGGGGACGGGAGGGTCAGGGCACGGGGACGGGAGGGTCAGGGCACGGAGACGGGAGGGTCAGGGCGCTGAGACGGGAGGGTCAGGGCTCGGAGACGGGAGGGTTAGCGCGCTGAGACGGGACACACAGGGGCCAGAGGACGGAGACGGGACACGGGTCAGGGCACTGTGGCGGCACATGTTCTGGGCGCGGAGACGGACACGGGTCAGAGTACGGAGACGGACACGGGTCAGAGTACGGAGACGGACACGGGTCAGGTCAGAGTACGGAGACGGACGGCCAGGTCACGGATACGAAAAACGGGTCAGGTCACATAATGATACTCAAATATGGAAATAAATGCACCTCTTATTCACGATTTACATGTCCATTGTTTAGGAGGGGCTAAAATACGATTGTCACCGATTACATTGTCTTCCTAAGTTTCTCTGCTTTCGCCCATTCCGATGGCGGTATAGCGTGCGCCACCATTCTGACCAACAATCGCAGCAGTCAGTGTGTCATTGGTATCCGTGGGCGAGGTATATGTATGACGCCGATCGGAACTAAGATTGTCGGAATTCCGATTTTGTCCAATGGTCCATTTCGGAATTCGGTTGGACAAAACCAGCCAGAAATCACTTCTCACACTAAAAGTTTTTAGTTGAATGGTTTGAAACATTTTTTTACCATGGTCATAATCAAAATTTTCAATAGTAAAAATGAAAAATAACCTTTTGCTCGTAACTAAAGGAAGCAAAATACAAATCCAAAACATATTTTCGGTGCTGGCCCTTCTACAATAACTTGGAGTGAAGAAGGTCCAGCAACGAAAATATATTTCGGATTTGTTTTTGACTTCGTTTGCTTATGATAAAAGGTTATCATTACTGGTTATCATTAGGACTTCTTACTGGACATTGGACGGACTTTGGACAAGCATTTCCTGAAACCATGGCATCACTAAGGCGAGGGCGTCACTTTCAGATAAACATACTGAATGCATCGGCCTTCTGGTAGGCATGTTTGTATGTATCATGCAAATCCCTTCAGAGACATACCTACCATGTAAACAATGGGTACGCTCGGGGCTCAGCCGAAAATGCAAATATGATCACGAACTCACGAGTCACGAAATTTAAATGATTACTTGATGCGCTTATGGAAACACAACACTGGCTTTAGGCATACGGCTCAAGCTTTACTTCTACATTTTTTCAAACCGGTCAAAGACACAGACACTAAAAGACCCTTCGGGTCAATACACGTAGCAGGAGCCGCTTTTTAACTCTCGCCCGCCGAGGGGGTGTAATCTTAAATGACACGCCTGAGCATGAGAAATGCGATGGTTACAAAACTCGCAGCTAAACGACTAATTTTGGCGAAGTATCCACAAAAAGCCGAAACCGTATAGGTCACTTAGTTTGACCTAATACCTCACAATCGGGTACCGGTCTTTGTGTTTCCTAGCAGTTTTACTTGAACGGCATTTTACTCTACAGTCCAAAATGACAATGTTGGGGGTTGATCGGTATCCCATTCGCCCATCCATTCAATTTAGATCAGCAAATGAATGCGAATTAACCCTCGCCCCGTTGGGGAGGGGGGGCATTTTGGCCCCCCTTGTGGTTTTTCCTGAATAGCAAAAAAACGGCGGCGCGCAGCGCCGCCAAATTTTCAGTACCTTTGCGGGCATCAATTTGACACCTTCACACCAAATTTCAAGTCTTAGGTCTCCTTAGGTCAGGAGTTATTGAGGTCAAACTGAGGTCATGTTCGAGCAAAAATGAACAAAAAACATGCAATCTTGAAACGCTCACCAAATCTACAGTTATCAAGCAATTTCAAAGTTCTTTATATGGTCTAATAGACAAAAAGCGGCGCTACAAAACTGCTATCTCGGATTTTCAAAATTTTGGGTTTTTGACCCAAAAAAATTCAAAAAATTGATTTTTTTAGAAAAACTAAAAAAAAATCCAAAATTTTTCCGAATTTCGAAACAACCAGAATATATGTGATAGTCCCTGCGCTCTTCTATATACATACCAAATTTCAGATCGATATCTCGTTTTTTGGCCAAGTTATAGCGAAAAAACTGTTCAAAAATGATGACGTCAAATTTTTGAACTCAATTTTTAGCGATTCTAGACCTCGTACGGCAAAACAAAAACCACTATTGAACTCCCCGTGACGAGCTGCATCGATTCGATACCCATTTTATGCAAAAATATCAACTTTGAAATTTGACCTTATTTGACCTGACCTTGACCTGACCTTGACCTGACCTTGACCAAAACGTGACCTAAGCTGGCCCCAAAGGCTGCCTGACCCACATAATCGCATTTGTCATGTAAAATGGACCATAAAACATGTATCACACGACACGTTCATATTGTGACCCCCCAGTGACCTGACCTCAGTGACCTGAACTGGTATCAGTGACCTCAACTAGCAAAATATGTGTTTGAAGAACATTTCCCCATCGATGATTTTCAATGAAATGCATTTTACTCGATTTTACAACGCATTTCTTGAAATGCCTGTAAACGGTGAAAATTGGACCTTTGACCTGACCTGTGACGTCATCGGTTTGACCTAGGTCAATAAAATTGGGTCACAAGGTAGTTCCCTGATAGGGCTATCCAACACCGTTTGCCGCTTGTCGCTACGTTGCGTGGTTCTCGAGATCTTAGGGGGGGGGGCCAAAATGGCCCCCCCCCCCCCAACGGGGCGCGTTGCTCGGCAGAGCCCAACGGGGCGCGGGTTAACTATTAATATTTGAAAAAAATCGCAGGTAAACACTTCGGATAAATTTAAGTAAAAATAGGTATGCACCGGATCAGGTCCAACTGAATTTTAATAAAACATAAGCACCTGCACGCCTAAAGCATTAAGTATCATTAACCCTCGCCGGCACAGGCCATTTTGCGTCCTTCGACGGCACAAGGGGGGGGGGGGGTACGACCCCCCTCGCGTTTGGCCCCTGATCTGATCGAGCTAGAGCTTCGCGGAAAAAAAACGAGCGCATGTTGCCCGTCACGAGAGGAAGCCGATGATACCCAATTTTAAGGTCCTAGGTCATCGGGTGACCTTCCAGGTCAGGTCAATAACCCGAAAACCGGGAAAATCGGGACCTGTTAGAAAGTCGTAAAGTGTGGCTGCTTTGTGGTTTTCCGGGGTGCTGATCACGAATATCGTGTTAGTTTGATCAGAGATGATGTCTTTAAGCATTTAAAGACATCTTTAAGCATTTAAAGACATCTTTAAGCATTTAAAGACATCTTTAAGCATTTAAAGACAGACAGGTCGGGTCAGGTCAGGTCAGGTCAACCGGTAGGGGTTGTGACGGGTATTCATAATACGTGTCAACCGACTCTGACAGCTTCGTAACATGATACGAAGGCACCAAAACTACTTCGTAAATGTTCAAATCAGTTGCTTAATTCGAATTCAGCTCCAAAAACTAGCCTAGAAACATGTAAAACTCGAAAAAGTGAACCCAGGTCACCCGAGGTCACCAAAGGTCAATGACCTGACCTGACCTTCAGGTGACCTTGACACCCACCCTAATATATGGGAGCAACATCAAATCACATGTTTGAACGTTTGAAACCACGAAAAGCTTGCAAACGCGCGGCTAATGCGAGCCGACATACGCCGAATCGCGATTCCGGCCAAACATGGTCTCGGAAAAGAGGTCACAGGTCAAAGGTCATTTGGGTCAGGGTCATGAAATTTTCAGGGTAGGTGTAAAATTGATCAATGCGAGCGTACTGAAAGTTTCGTCGCGATTGGCCGCTTTTTACGCGAGTTATTCGCGAAAAACCTTAGGGGGTTGCATCAACCCCTGTGCCGGCGAGGGTTAAAAGATTATGTAACAAATACCTAAGCATCCAAAGCCTGAAGCTGGTGCATAGGTATGTTGGTTTTATAACAATCGATATCAAAGCCACAATGATAATGGACTTATGAACGACTTACTCGCAGATTTATACGAATGACGGTAGGGATATAAAAGGGGATGGTCCGCAAAGATATCGTTCTGTCCGATACAGTCCGAGGGCAGCAATGACAGTGCTATCATATTGCGACGCGTGAGCCGATAGCAGGTAGATATCAGATTGTCCTTGCCAATACGTTTGATTGTTTATCTTAGTTTGCACGGGAGCATCGCCACTGTCAGAACGTGTTGTAACAGACAGCTTTCTGTTTATTTGTACATACGTGCCTAAACATGCCACTTGCGTGTGCGTCGGAGAAAGAATTACGCACGGCACGGGAAAGGGATGCACGAGGAGTGCGTGGGTGAACAACAGCAGTCGGGCTACAGTAACTCATTGGCAGCTGCTGTCATGCTGCCATCACATTTCCGAGTTCCGACGTAGACATTTTTGAGTCGCATCTAGAGTTGAGAGGAAGGGCGAGCGGCGATCGTCTAACCATGGTTCGCGCCTTCATTCGTCGGGCTTTACCTAATTCTGGTGCAGGAAGCCATGGACGGACTGGAAACCTGTGTAAGGACACTGGCCTTAAGCACACTCTTCTGTGTTTGTACTCATGCTCTAAAATGTGCACATGCTATAGGTACGTATAGCCTGAAGCACTATATATTCCGTGACTTTATATAGACTACATATTCCGTGGTCTGAAGTAAGGTAGCCGCCTAGGCAATTTCTCGTTCGTCGAGTCTTTGATGTAGCCTTCACCGAAGGTGTTGAAACTAATCGAGAATACAACTTGCTTAAATGCCACACAAACCAGTCCACGGGCCTCGCTTACCGCTGAGGCTGGCGAGGATCTGGTTCCTGAGACTGCTGGTGGGGGCGGATACCTCCTTCCCTTGCACTGCGATGTCGGACATCTCTTCCTCATGTCCCATCCTGCAGCAGTGACAGCGGAAGCTCTTCAGCAGTTAGACAGCCCTCATACCATACCCTCATACTCATACCTGAGTGCGCTCAGGTATGAGTATGAGTTTGCGTGAATAAAAATAAGGCTGCGTTGACACATGTTAAATTAAAAAGTGGTCAGCCCTATCAAGGCTCTCATGCAATGAAACCACCGCGTTAGAACAATGCAATCTTTTTAGTGAAACAAAACTTATCTCAAGGGGCGAACCAAGCCATAAGTAGGTACTCTGCGCTTTTAGGAAGTGCGGAGTTGAGGGTCTACTACTAAGATGCACATATATAGGAAACATTGCCGTAAGTCGTAACTTTTAAAAAAGTTAGTTTTTTTTTTGTGCCGTGTCCGCTAGGAAGGCTCACCTTTCCGATTTCAGCCTGCAGTCACTTCGGCGTCCAGTGTCGGAGGTGTAGTCCGGCCTCCTCCTCTAGTGTATGGATTGGTCTATAACCCGCAGTGCCTTGGACTGCTCAAGTGCTCGGCCTCCTGCAGTGCCTGGACTGCACAGTGCACAGCCTCCTGTGTGCACGCTAGCCCAGCTTCCAGCGTCCACGCTAGTCCAGCCTCCAGCGGGAGTGTCCAGGTCCAGTCCAGTGTCCAGGTCAGGCGCAATGTCCAGGCCCGCTGAGCTGGCTCTAGCCTCCAGTGAGCCTGCACTGCCGGTCTGTGACCAGCAGTGCCCTGTGCTCCGGCCAGGCGCCGCTCGAATGTCGTCCTTACAGGAGGGGCCATAGGGGTACCGAGCGCTGCACTCGCCGATCGGTTCAGAGGCGACTCCAGTGGCGGGCCTGAGGAGGACTGCACGGGCATAATCGCTCGACGCTGATCGGAGTGTGTTTGAATTGTGTGTGAGGTCATATAGGTACACGATAACGTCACTAGCCTGACCTTGGTCCTAGATCTTGAAAGATTTTGGAAAGCTCAATGGATAGTAGGTATGACGATAACACTGGGTAGCAGCTGACACTATCCTTTCCTTTCCATGAAGCTGCATGTTTTATTGATAATGCCTTTCGGTTCGTTATCGAAACACATTTAAGTTCCGTACATATATACTACGCTTCCATGGTACCAGTATAACGCCTTTTGGGGCGACTAACGGAGCGAGCGAGAGGGTGAGCCTTGCACGTGCGAAATTTCGAGGGGGTACCTCCAGCTGACTTGTGCACGGCACCCTACTAACCGGTCTCTAGCGATGTGCCAAATTTGAGCACAATCGGCCCAGCCGTTCTCGAGATCTGGAAGCGGCACCCTGCACGTGCGCACGTGCAAAATGGGTCCCAACTGACTTTTGCACGGCACCCTACTAACTGGTCCCTAACCGTGTACCAAATTCGAGCGCAATCGGTCCAGCCGTTCTCGAGATCTGGAAACGACCCCTGCACGTGCGCACGTGCAGCGGCACCCCAACTCTGGCACATGGATATGCATTGCCTAGCGGGTGCCTAGTGCCTACCTACATACCAACTTTCAGCGCAATCGGCCAAGTAGTTACCGAAATATTGCAACAATTACAAAACTGACACCTCTTCGTTTTGCACGTGGCACGTGCGTAAGGGGTCACCCACATGCATCGGGAATAGTCCAATACTTGGTAGAAGGAATGAAGCTACCCTACAAAAATTACCGCGTGTAAATCGGTCAAGTGGTTGCTGAGATATAAGCCTCGCAAAAGCGTGACCACGGCCGGCCGGCCGGCCGGCCGCTCATACTCAGAAATTTCTGTTAATCTAAGGAAAGACTACGCTCGCTTCGCTCGCTCCGTAACAAGTGAAGCCGATTTCGCAAAATGGTTTCGTTTTCGCATTTAGACATCATTTAAACCGAAAAGATTGGATAAGGTGCTAGCTAAAGCCATATATAAGTTCATTAGTTTGTTTTGCATAGGGTGAATAGTAACCGAGAAAAACGCATGTGAAACTTCGTTAAATCGAGTTCGATCATATTTTCTGGCAAAGGGAATTTTTATTATAGAAGTCAGATCACCAAGATTTCAAATCAACCGTTTATTTTTCTTGCACCAAGAGGTCGGCAAAGGAGGCTCCAGGTTCCGAAAATATTGGGATAAATTGGGTTCATCGGCTGACGGCTTCCTCTCGTCACGGGCAACAAGCTCGTAGTTTTTTTCCGCGAAGCTCTACCTCGATCAGAGGGCGAACGGCTGGGGGGGGGGGGGGATCCAACGGACCCACCCCCTATGGCCTATACGCTCGCGGCGTAAAACACCAATACGAGCGAGGGTTAAGGTCTCAGGCCAACCGGTGACCTCTGAGGTCAGTTCAAGTGGCCTTAGATGGGTTTGGTTTTTGATAAATGATTCCGCAAAAAAAAAAACGGTTGCAGAGACGCGATATCGGCATCATCGTGTTTGTCTCGCTCAGGCGTGTCGAATCGGATATTTTTTGTTCGGGTGAGGTCAACTTGAAGTGTTGACCTCGGGTCGAGGTCAGGTCAGAGCGTCTCAGGTCACAACAGTTGGTCGAAGGAATTCATATCGCATATCATTCGATTCGGCAGGTCCTCCTGAGTCCATTGATGGCCTTCGCGACTCGCTAGCTCAACTTGATCGGGAGTTATTGACGACAAAACTCTTATGACCCTAGTGACGTCACGCAAGGTCAACAATGCAAAAGTGAAGCATCAGACTTTGCAAGGAGTCCATGAAATCACGTTTCCGTGTGCTTGAGACAGAGGGTCAAGCCTCACTGCTGTCGGAGCCGGAGTCGGGGACATCTGCCTGTACCGCTGTCGGTCGCCTCTGTTCAGCTCATGTGTTGCCTATGTTGGCGCGGCTCCCCTCCAACACGGGTGGAAGGCACGTGCGCACCGAGCGACCCTGTCCCTGCCGCCAGTCACGTTCCGCGCTCGGGATTAGAGTGGCATCGCGTCCTCTGCGACCTAGGACTGGTTGCGATAAATGTACCAAATGTAAACGATTTGTAGACCACTGCCGGGCCAGGAGCGAACCTAAATATTGAAATGGAATGTGCTAGGTAAGAATGTGAGTGTTCATGTACATTTGCCTGTATGTATTATTCCCTCGACTACGTATGTGCGCTTGTGACCGCATATTTCTATTTTAACGTTCATGATAGTAGCCGAACCTTTACCCCATATATTTCTCACAAACAACTACCTATATGGATATCTGCAATATATATTTCGCCCGCTGGTCGCCTGCTTATATCACGCAGTGTGATGCAACACATGTAATGCGTGCTGGAACACTTCAAAATACACCTCGATAAACCACTCTGTGAAAACGCAGGATGACACGATGTGCGCCGGATAACATACAATACACACCTTCATACATCCGCTGGCAAACATTGGGCAAGTGAGGTATTGTATGAATAAGACGGCGAACCTAGAACAACTGGGTTTGGTAAAATACATAGCTAAATCATTTCAGAAATCAACACACCTCACATAACACACATAGGTACATCATGCATACTCATACATACGGAGGTACAATTCCTGATTGGTGCCCAGTTCGCATCGCGACCCACTAAGTAAAGGCACAAAGTCGCACCGTTGTGAGGCGCCTCTCCTAGATGCCTCAATGAGGAATATAAATGTGTGGGACCCGAAACCGGAAATGAAAGCCTTTGGTTTTCGGCTTTAATAAATTGGCGGTATTGTGTTCAATTGATCATCTTTAGTTTTCAACTTCATTTCACTCGCTCTACTTATTTGGACGACTATAAGGCACAACAACCGTTGACGGAACCGGGAGTCGGGACCACAAACAACTGCGACGCTTCCTCGTCCTAAACATTCCATAGGGATTTATACAGACATTAAAATACATGTCTTTTTTAACCAATTACACACAATCGAGTGCAAATGAACGACAAAACAGAAAAGGTCAATTTCTTCTAATACCCGCTCCTCCTATAAAATCACTGATCATAAGTCTACAAATTATGAAACGCAATTAAGATATCGTAGCGAGAGAGAACACACTGCAGACTGAACATTGAACAACCATACACTGTGCTGACTTTAGCGGTCCCCTTGAACAAATTTCAGATTCATCGGCCGTCGTACCACGCTACGCTAAGCACCCCACAACACAGTCGCCCATGTAGACCTGCAATACTGCGATACAATGCTATCAGCTCATCTTTGATACAAGGTGTTGGGATAAAACGCACGCAAGCGGTCGAAAGACTACACAATCACTAATATTCTCGCATTATTATGATAAATAGGTCCAATTTCACACAGGCGAGGGGAAATATCACCTGACCAAGATGAGTGCGTAAGCACAGGAATGAAACGTGGCCATCAGCACGTCTAGCAAACACAAATTAAGCATTTTATTTAAGTTAAAACCACTGCTAGGCATTGCCACCAGTGGCAAGAAACCGATAGCTTAAGACCATCGTTTGTGACCACGATATCATCTTAAGTTATCATTCACACCTATTTGGATCATCAGATATTTCAAAGTATTCATTAGAATCACTGGCTCACCAGACAATAGGTATTATGCTACACCTCACTCGCGCGGGAGCTCAGTTGCGGAAGTGCTCCTGAATCTCCTGTAGCGTTTTGCCCTTGGTCTCATAGCAGAAGATTGTGACATAGGCCACGCCGGCGAAGCAGACAGCTGCGAAGAGCCAGAACACGCCGGCCTCGGTGATGCCGTCGACGAGCGGCTGGAACGTGAGGGTGACGATGAAGGCCAGCGTCCAGTTGAAGGCGACGGCCACGCCGCTGGCCACGCCCTTCACCTCTGGCGCACAAAGCTCGCCTGGCGACAGAGAAAACAGCTCTCAGTACAACAGCTCGCCTGGCCGAGCGAAACACATGACCCAGTGCACTACGTAGTACGTACTCAGAGGCGCGTGTTTTTTTCAACCGAAGAGAGGCGCTACCCAGAGAATACCCCATTGCACGTCATTCAAAATTGGCTTACACCTCATCCCGGTCAGCTGGCTGCGTGGTCTAGTGGTTGGGGTGCGTGCCCGCCTCGTGATTCAAAGGACATGGGTTCGCAAGGGACTGCTCGCATATATTTTTGGCCGTTGTAGGTTTGAAGGTTGCTAGAGGTTGCAGGTTAGTATAGGTCAGGTTAGGTTAGGTTTATTTTGTTTTGGTTTGGTTAGAAAGAAGCATCTACGGGTAGCACCTCTCCTTGGTTGCACAAACGAAACACGCCTCAGAGGTAGGCTGAAGGCAAACACTGTATGAAAATTCCCATCGATCAGAACGTCTGATTCGCTTGAACTATTGTTCAACGGCGTATAATACGAGCACTGAAACCAGTTAACATCCAACATTTTTTTTTGTAACTTTTGGCAGTTCTGCGGTAAAAAACACAATATACAAAGCATGGTCAGAAATTAACGCTAGGCAACTGCTTAAATGAGAAAAAACATAGATAAGCTTGAAGCGGTATACTTACCCATCATGAGCCAGGGAATCGGTCCGAATCCGACCGAGAAAGCGAAGATGAACAACATGAGAGAGACCAGCGGCAGCCAGCCGATGTTTTCCACGTTGCCGCTGCCGTCGAACTTGATGTAGAAGAAGACGCCGAGCGCCAGCAGGCACACGCCCATGATGGCGTCAGAGATGATGAGCAGCACCTTCCTGCCCAGCCGATCCACCAGCACCACGCCGGCGAAGGTCGACAGCATCTGCACGATGCCCACGATGATGGTGGCCAGGTCGGAATCGATCGACGAGCCGGAGTCCGAGAAAATGTCCACGGTGTAGAAAATGACGGCGTTGACTCCGCTGAGCTGCTGGAACAGCATCAGCATCATGGACAGCACAAACGGTCGCAGGTTCTCCCTCTTGGCCAGGTCGCGGAACGATGCCTGGTTCTCGCGCGACTCCCGGAGCTGCTGGAGCATCTGGTTCAGCTCGCCGGTGACATCCGCGTCCGGTCCGCGCAGCCAGGTGAGCGTGTCCAGCGCCTCAGCCTCCTTGTCCTGGTCCAGCAGCCAGACGGGTGACTCGCGCAGCCAGCAGACCAACAGCAGCCACGCCGCCGGGAAAAACGACGACGCCATGGCCAGGAAGTTCCAGTGCAAGTACTTGCCCATGATATAGGTAAGCAGGATGCCCAGCGTCACCTGAAACTGGAAGCCGGCACCCATGGCTCCGCGGATGCGGGCCTCGCACACCTCGGCGACGTAGGTGGGCGCGACGACCGTGGTGCAGCCGGTGGCGAAGCCGGTGAGGATGCGGCCCGTCAGGATCATGCCGAAGCCGTTGGCGTATGTGATGAGCAGCCAGCCGAGCATGGCCGGCAGGCTGATGAGCACCATGGCGGTGCGCCGGCCGAACCGGTCCATGGTCGGGCCGCACGCCAGTCCGCCGAACAGGGCGCCCAGCGGCATCATCGAGCCGATCAGCGACACCTGTTTCGAATCCAGCGCTAGGCTGGACTTCTCCAGGTCGGGCCCGGCCGGACTCGAGTAGGCCAGCGTCAGACCGGCCACCAGGCCGCCGAAACAGGCTGTCGAAGGGAGGAGCGCACTGTCAGACGGCGGCGACGCGTGCTCGGACGGCGCACCCGCTACACACAGAACGTCGCCTGAGGTGGCGCGCCTTGAGAACAAGAACCCGAAGTAAGTACATACATACATACATGCTGGTCGCTGTACATGCTGTACATGCTGGTCGCTGGAGCACTCGCTGTGACACTTAGCATCAATATGCCTAAAAATACACAAACATGTATAATTTTCTACAATAAATCACGCTCCCCACTCCCCCGATTTAATAGCAATATGCATGTCACTTGCGTCAGCCGTTTTATGATGGCCACTATCTGGTTTGCACTAGTTGTCGATAGATACGGTCCTCCGCAATCGACCACGATAAAAACTCTGCATACAAGACACACGTGAGCCCTGAGCACACCGAATTTCCTCTCTCGGACACTACTTTGTGCGACACGCCAAACAGCACGGTTTAGCCTCCAGAGGGCAAAAACTCCAAAAATAGCCGTTTTTACGAAAATCGTTTTTTCGGCGATAACTTTTGACTCAAAAGAGCCATGACATTACTTTTGCCAGCATCGTGTTCCTCACGTCGAGACGCGTCGAATGAACTACAAGGTCAACCTTATAGTTCCTTATAGTTATAGTTCCTTAACCTTATAGTTAAGGTCAACCTTATGAACCTTGAACGGTCAACTTGAAAATTTGACCTCAGGTCAAGGTCATGACCTGACCGGAAAAGGTCATGTTGCATATCAGTCGATCCGCAACGTCGAGCCGAACACATCTAAGGCGTTTTCAGCGCTCTAGCACGCCTCTATCAGAAGTTATTAGCGAAAAACTGTTAGATTCTGTTCGTGACCTGAGATGACCTCGGGAACATGAGGGGTCACAGTTGCCATGTTCCGGTTCAGTGTGTCAATTTTACCTACATCTCGATGTTTGAGAGTGTCTAGAATTTAGCGTTCGTGAAAAACAGACGCTTTTCAATTTCTCCCATTGACTTGTAATGGAGAGGCCGCAAAATTGACCTGACCTTAGGTCACCGATATCAAAATTCCGAGATATACATTTTATAGATAATGTTGCTCTAATCAATCGCTGAAAGTTTCAAGGCAATCGATCAATCGGTGTAGCTATGACGAGCATTCTCATTTTTTTCTGAGGTGAGGTCACTTGGCCGTTACCTGGTGACCTGATCTAAAGCGACCTGGGTCTGAAATTTTCACATGTGCGGAAAGGATGCACGAACAGTTGTACCAAAAACGGCGGCGCTCCGCGGTTTTGAGATATCTGCGAAAAACCGCAGGGGGGTGTTTGAACACCCCCCCCCCCCGGCCCGGCGCGGGTTAAGGGCCCTGCATGGCTTTCTCAGAGGCTGACATATCGCCCTGCGGGACCTTCATGAGCCTCAAAAACCTCTATGGCCCCCCTCACGCCTGGGGTAACTAGCTTTCCTCAAGCATAAAATCCCTGAGTCTTGAGATGAGCGCATTAGACATGAACTAGGCCCTCAATAGACATGTGGTGAGTTGACCTACATATATCAAGCATGATATCGGCTCAATCAGGATTGGGATAGGCCCTCTCAGACCCAGACCAGGCACGGAGTACGGACCCTCCCACACATAGGATGCTCCTTTCATTCCTGGGATGAGCCTTCTCAGGCCTGAACTGGGCCCTCTCAGATCTGAAATGGGCCCCTCTCAAGCCTGAAGTGGACCCTCGCAGGCCTCAAATAGGTCCTCTAGGGCCTGAAATGGGCCCTCTCAGGCCTGAAATTGGCCCTCTCAGACCTGAAATGGGCCCTCTCAGCCTGGAAATTGTCCCTATCATGTCGAAAATGGACCCCCTCATACCGTAACAGGGCCCTCTCAGGTCTGAAATGGTGCCTCTTATGCCTGAAATGGCCCCTCTCAGGCCTCAAACGGACCCTCTCTGGCCTCAAACGGGCCCTCTCTGGCCTTAAACAGGCCCCTTAGGCCATAAAATGGACCCTCTAATGCTTGAAATGGGCCCCTCAGTCCTGAAACGGGCCCTCTCAGGCCTGAAATGGGCCCTCTCAGGCCTGAAATGGACCCTCTACGACCTCAAACAAGCCCTCTAGAGCCTGAAATGGGCCCTCTCAAGCTTCAAATGGGCCCCTTCAGGCCTGAATGGGCCCTCACAGGCATCAAATGGGCCTCTCAGGCCTGAAATGGGCCCTTTCATGCTTCAAATGGCCCCTTAATGCCTGAAATGGGCCCTCTCAGGCCTGAAATGGCCCTCTCATTCCCTGGAACGGGCCCTCCTGGGCTTTGGATTAGTTCAATCGGGCCTTGTATGTACCCTCTTAAATCATATAATGGGACTATAAATCCTAAAGGGGGCTATCAGGCCTGAAAACTATTTTTCAGACCTATAACGGACGTTGACATTATTATTAATAAAAAAATGTCAGGCTGCATTACGTTACAGTTCGAATCGACGGTGGGCCCCTAGGATAAGAGACGGGGGTGAGATCTCACCCTTTCACCCCCCCTCCCCCCGGATTGCGCCATTGAGTACCTAGCGCGCGCGGACCAGGTGTCCAGGATGGCAAAACTGCAGAGCAAATCGTCCCGTAGCGGGGCACTCGGCATGGTTGCCGGCTAAATGACCCACGGCCAGGTCGCCGAGGCACTGGGCATGAGTTGCCGCACGATTTGGCGCTCGTTGTCACGCGACAAGAGCGGATAGACGCCTGAAAACATGCCTGGGCTGGGCTAACCTGGGCTAATCCATAAGAAAACTGGCAAGGAGGGTGATTGCCAACAGTCATCCAGTCTCCAAGTGGACAATCCATCGGTACCGAAGGTTGTCTCTAAAGCTGAAGCCCACCAAGCCACGTCTCCAGCCGAAAACTTCTGCTGAACATGTCCAGGGCCATCTTTCAACAGGTGGGCGCCCCGGCTCATCGAGCTAGAACGACGCAGGACTGGTGCAGATCGAAATTCCCAGCATTCTGGGAGAAGGACAAATGACCGGGGAATAGTCTCGACCTGTCGCCGAGAGAAAATCTTAGGGCGATCGTCCGGTAAGAGGTGAACAAAATGGCACCAGGATAATCTGAAGGCACGCTGACCAGGAACGTAACGTTCGATCAATATTCAATCTGGTCCAAGATCAGTCCACAGAAACTGGACATGTTGATGTCTGATGCCCCGGACCGTATGCTTGCCGTTATCAGGGAGAAGTTGGGATACATATGCAAGAAAAGCGCACCTCTCGTGTTATTTTCATGCAATTGACGCTGGAAAGGTGTGGCATCATTTTTGGGACACCCTGTATGTACAGGTAAGCTCCATCCCTCCTTTGTAGCACTTGCGGCATAACGAAATGCAACATCTTTGTATTATGAGGTTATCGGTGGAGCCAACAAATAACTAAATGCAAGCAACTACTTTGTTGGCTCCGCCGATAACCTCATAACACAAATATGTCCCTAAATAATCAACATCTTTGCATATCACTGATCAGTTTAATGAGAGACAAAACATGCATATCATAACTTCAAAGACAAATAACTTCGCCTCACTGTTTTCTGATCGGAAACGCCGTCGCCTGACCTTGGTAGACGTCCTTGGACCTGATGAACCTGACGTTGCAGAGCCACGAGCATTGAGCATACAGCTCCAGCAAGAGTCGGCAAATAAAATGGGTCGCGATAGGACAAGCATTGCTCTTATCTGACGACGTACAGACACACATCAATTTTCCTGTAGACGAGGGTGAGCATAGGTAGATGGTAGACAAACATTAAAGGCATGGATAAATATCACACCATTGGAGATAGCTTCATTGAGAAGTCATCTGACAAAGCCTTGAAAACTTCTTTTTTGAACGTACCACAAGCGCGTTTCGCACCAATATGCGTCATTGTTCAAGCAATTTGATGTCGGTTTCATTAAAACAAATTAGTAGGTGAACGGAAGCCGAACATCGTCCTGTGCCTTACCAGACATAGTTCATGTCACCATCATGTGTCCACCACATGCGCCGCCTACGTACTGATGATGGCTGGGGTAGGGATACTTCAGTTCATATGATATCGATTAATCTCGAGTGGACGGTGTAACACTCGGGCTGTTGCATAATAGCATCCGTGTGTGTAGCTTTAGTCATTAGGCAAATACCGGGATGACAGCTTCAGTTCGGCTAAAACGACGAGCAATGCCGACAAAAGTAAAACGCTGTCAATTAAATGAGTCAAGCAATAGGCTGACTGGCCACACAGCCTCAAAGACAAGGCAAGAAAAAACACTAAAACAAGTGAGCAAACCTGCTGTGGGAGCAAGAAATGTCAAAATTAGATATTATGTTGTATATACTTATAAGATGTTAAATAAAGATTTATGAAGCATATTACCAGTCAATTTCGCCCGACGTAGCCTCCATCTACGAGCATTACGATGGAGAATGCACCTGTCGGCGCAGTTTGGATGCAGTTTGGAAGCGGAACAACCATCTGACGGCCATGTAATCAAATCTTTGAAGAAAATCTCTTTCCATAAACGCGAAAAGGAGCCCCCTCCCCCATAAAAAGATGCAAGCGGATGTAGCCGCAGTGCTGAAGTCGGTTGAGTACGGAAGCTACAAGCTGAACGAGTGTTTAACTTGATTGGTGCAACGCAGAGCAAAAAAGTGGGATCAAACCCCATAAGGCTCAGGGTGCAATGGGTACAAGCAGTGGCGCAGCCAGAACTCTGGCGACGGGGGTGAGAGACGTTCGTGATGGGCCCCCCAGCAAAGTGGGCCCCCCTCAACCTAATGGGGGGCCCCTTACCAACAACGAAAGGTCAGATCATTGTCCTGATCATTACCAGCCAAATCGGGGAAAAGGACAAATATCTCTTGATCTGAAGAGGCACGTAAAAAAACAACAGCATATTTACAGAGACACGACCATTCTGCCCATATTTGATCGACAGCGTGCAATTAATGGCCAGCGGCCACTCAAATGGTCGGGCTAGGTCAAAAAGCTTTTAAAAAAGCTAAACATCAGTTTTTCGACTATTACTTTTGATATAGGAGAGGTAGAGTAATGAAATTGTCTTGAAGGTGTTAATCATCCATACGGATCAGTTGATGACCATCATGAACTTCTCAAGTAAGGGCATGACCTTGATCTGCGGTCACATTTTGAAGTTGAACTTTTTATGTGAAATTATAGGTGTTAACATTCGATGCATGCGAGAGAATGATGACAAAGTAAATGTCTCATAATTTTTATCACCAAAGTTCTTGCAAAAATTCTTAGCAAAACTATTTTGGTAAAATGCGACTATTTAGATGGTTTTGCCCTCTGCTCTGTTGCCAAACCATTGACACGAGGCATTGAGGTCAAATCTTAAGCGAAAGCGTTTTGAAAGGCCTATCGAATGAGTTGTTCCGCGAAGCTCTAGCTCTTTGGTTCACGAGTTATTTGTGAAAATATAAAAACAAGATTTTTTTTCGTCGTAATCTTGTCTTTGTGTTTAGCATAATTTTATCATAATTTCATCTTCAATGATCTCAGCGATGACCTAATCGAAAAATGACCTCTACGATTCTGAAGCATCCTACAGCTATCTGTTGCTTTTCTCGTCTTTCTAGCCTTCTTAAATTATCATCGGGTTCGGCCGATACGCCCCCCCCCCCCATGGCTGATTGCAGTCGTAAGAGAGCTATCGAACCCACTTTCAGCGCGCTATAGCTTTATATGTCCTCGAGTGTCGAAATAGGCGAAACTTTTCCTCCGATGAACATGATAACCTGGGCTTTGGTCTGAACTGCAACATGACTGAAGTAATTTATCCATGATTTTCGACGCTCTAAGCTGCCTACCGCCGCACTTGTCGCTACGTGACCCTGGAGTCAGGTTAGAAGGGAATATTCAAACACCCCTCAGGGGCGTAAAACTGGAAAGCCTGCAGGGCCCTGCTCTGCGGGGCGCGGTCGAGCTAGGCTAGAGCCAGTTCGGGATGTTTACAAGCCCACGTAAAGCCCTCAAGAATCTGCATAGAGCACAGGCCTTCCAAGACTTGGGGGTTTAGATATCAACAATAGACATGGTCTTTTCAGACCTGCGTGGTGGCTATCAGAGGTCGGTGGGCCCCTCAAAAGCCGGTGCAGGAGCCTCAGGTGCCAGTTTGGAGCCATCATGGACCGGTGTGGAGTCCTGATGAATACCTAGGCGTCAAACCCCTAGACGTCAGGGTGGGGCCGGGCGGTGAGGCAGGCACAGGCCTGAAGAGAAGAGGAATTTTCAGGTCTCGGCGTGGCATCTTTATGGCCCTGCATGGCTTTCTCAGAGGCTGACATATCGTACTGCGGGACTTCCATGAGCCTCAAAAACCTCTATGGGCCCCCTCACGCTTGGGGTGGGCTTCCTGAAGCATAAAATCTCTGAGTCTTGAGATGGGCCCATTAGACATGAACTGGGCCATCAATATACATGTGGTGAGTTGACCTATATCAAACATGATATCGGCTCAATCAGGATTGGGATAGGCCCTCTCAGACCCAGACCAGGCACGGAGTACGGACTCTCCCACACATCCCTCTCAGGCCTGAAGTGGACCCTCTCAGGCCTCAACTAGGTCCTCTAGGGCCTGAAATGGGCCCTCTCAGGCCTGACATTAGCCCTCTCAGACCTGAAATGGGCCACTCTCAGGCCTCAAATAGGACCTCAAGGGCCTGAAATAGGCCCTCTCAGGCCTGACATTAGCCCTCTCAGACCTGAAATGGGCCCCCTCAGCCCGGAAAAGGTCCCTATCATGTCGAAAAAGGCCCCCTCATACCGTAACTGGGCCCTCTCAGGTCTAAAATGGTGCCTCTTATGCCTGAAATGGGCCCCTCTCAGGCCTCAAACGGGCCCTCTCTGGCCTCAAACGGGCCCTCTCTGGCCTCAAACGGGCCCTCTCTGGCCTCAAACGGGCCCTCTCTGGCCTCAAACAGGCCCTCTAGGGCATGAAATGGGCCATCTCAAGCTTGAAATGGGCCCCCTCAGGCCTGAAATGGGCCCCTCTCAGACCTGAAATGGACCCCTCTCAGGCCTGAAGTGGGTCCTATCAGGCCTCAAACATGCCCTCTAGGGCCTGAAATGGATCCCTTCAGGCCTGAAATGGGCCCTCACAGGCATCAAATGGGCCCTCTCAGGCCTGAAGTGGGCCCCTCGCAAGCCTCAAGCAGGCCCTTTAGGGCCTGAAATGGGCCCTCTCAAGCTTCAACTGGGCCCCTTCAGGCCTGAAATGGGCCCTCACAGACCTGAAATGGGCCCTCTCAGGCCTGAAATGGCCCTCTCATGCCATGGAACGGGCCCTCCTGGGCCTTGCATTAGTTCAATCGGGCCTTGGATGTACCCCCTTAAATCATAAAATGGGACTATAAATCATAAAGGGGGGGGCTACCAGGCCTGAAAAGTGTTTTTCAGTCCTATGACGGACCTTGACATTAGTGATTAAAAAATTGTCAGGCTGCATAACGTTACAGTTCGAATCGACGGTGGGCCCCTAGGATAAGAGACGGGGGTGAGATCTCACCCCTTTCACCCCCCTGGCTGCGCCACTGGGTACAAGCCTGCTGTTTCAGGTCTACGTAAATGACGAGATTGTGAACTACTGGATCATCTATTCTACTGTCACGTCTGTGAATCGTGGAGTCTCTACACAGACAAGGTCAAATGATGCGCACTTTGAATGTTTGTGGGGTTTCAGTTCGTATCAAAAAGCCCATAAACACACCCACAATGACAAACAGCGCGCGGAGCGGCGGGGGGGACTCTGATACCGCTGTCTGGCCGATCATGTGCCAGCGGTCACCTGACCCGAGCGGCAGATACCTGACCCGAGCGGCAGATACCGCCGGAATGCTCGAGTGCCGCCACCAAGTGCTCCGATTCGGCACGAAAATCCGCAATGATAGGCCTGGTCTGGGGCGGCTCACCGCAGGGAGGCGAAACAATGAGATTGGACACGAGGGAAAGCGGACTTACGAGCAAATAAACATTTAGACGAGGCACTGAAAGACAGGGATTAATATATATATATATATATATATATATATATATATATATATATATATATATATATATATATATATATATATATATATATATATATATATATAAAAACGACAATATATTCAAATACACAATTAAAAAACATATTTTATATATAACAGGGATAAAAGATAAAACAAGTGGAGGTTCCTGCCTCCACAAAATGCTCACACAATATAACATGCATGAAACTGTACCTCTAAAGTTGTCAGATGAGCCATGCATTTGTCGTACTCGGTCACTTGACTAGGACAGATAGTGAGCCCGTGAGACATCTGTGCACTTGTATCATATTCGTATTACGGCTAACTTCTGAGGCGGCGGGCGGCCACAACAAGCAAACTAGAACGCCGCATCGTGATGAACTTAAAGGAAATAGTTCACTTTCACGAAATTATTTTTTTTTTGCAACGATTTATTATTTTTTATGTTCAAAATAATCAGCAAAGAAAATAAAACCTTTTTATAACAAAATATTTTTTTTCTATATTTTGATATAGGAAGAACTTTTCAGTTTCTGTAAGGCACAAGCGATCCAGTATGAAAAGAGCATGGGTCCCGAAAATTCTTCAGAAACAGAGAAATTATCGCAGCCACCGGCATTTGGGCGATCTGCTCGATCTCATAATGTTCCCCTGAATGTCCTAATTGATCAGTACGAGAATTTCTCTAGAGTTCTCGTAGATAATTTCTCTAGTTTCTGAAGAATTTTCGGGACCCATGCTCTTTTCATACTGGATGGAAATATATGCAAGGCACACATCCTCAACGCAAGACACCTTTTTCGGGACGAGAAATAGAATATCTTTGCCTAGGGTGATCGTTGGGCTGTAAAAGCTCCTGATTTATGCTCGTCTCAGCCCAAGCTACGGAACTGCTATTCCAGTTCAAAACCCATGTTAAAAAGTGAACTATTTCCTTTAAAGGTAGTGTGCCACCTTTGAAAGATTTCCCATTTTATTTTTCCTAGGATAAGAAGCTTCTGTTTTTACCTAATATCGCACAAAAAAATCAAAAATGGGCCTGGAATAGTGCCTTTTTCGCCTAAAAGTTTTTCGGTTTTTAGATATGTATAACAACTGTAGTGGGCTCACCTGCAAACAGGCGTCGGGCAACAATCGCGAATGCGGCGCACTTGTGACAGTAAGCAAAGGTCATTATAGTGTTACGACCATACGACGTACGGGAATGAGTTATCAGCTGTCTAATCGTAGACAACACAATGTCGAGCCTTAAACTGTAAGCCCGTATTGGTATTGTTTCTTTTATTTGGCTGTCGAACATTATTTATGGTTTGAAATATGATTTTATGTAAAATAATTGATATGAAAAAGCCGTCTTATAAGTTATGACCCCATTTCACCACACGCAAGTGGCAGAAATGACAATGATCAGCTGACGCATTTTTCTTGGCCGAAGTCAGAGCGCGCGGCCCGACGCACCACGCGTATTTGGAAATTCCGACCTCGACGAGCATCAGAAGCCACCTAACAGGCGTGTTCGAAACCGCAGGAGATGATGATGAACGGGTTTATCGAAACTTGATTGGATGAGCATATCGGTAATAGCGATTTCAATGTGTGCATTTATTGTTCATAGTGGTGTGAAATGTGGTTGGGGTACGACCGACAACCCGTCGGGGCGAATTTCGCACTGGGGTACTCAAAATTTGAAGAATTTAAGACGTTTCCATGAGTTTTGAAGGTATGGATAAGTTCTAAAAATCCGGTTCTCCTTATCTGGGCCATTAACTCCATACGGTCCAAGAAAGCTGGCACACTACCTTTAACAGCCATGTTGGGCAGCGACCCACTTCAAGTCACCGCCTCCAAGCTTTGGACGGAGCAGACCAGAAGCGACTTAATCGCTGGTATAATGCGTGGTGAACTTGACCCGCTAACAACATCACAGGAGACAGTGTTTGCTTTGATAGGAAATGTGCAAAAAAGCGGATCTAGTTAGAGGCTGTGCTGCACGTGACAGGAGCCGAATAACTGTCACAATTGACTCAGAAACAAGATGGTTGTTCTGCGTAACGCTTGAGGCAAGGTGTTAGCTACTATTTACGGAGCGAGCGAAGCGAGCGTAGTCTTTCCTTAGACCAGTATAACGCCTTTTGGGGCGAGTAACGGAGCGAGCGAGAGGGTGAGCCTTGCACGTGCGAAATTTCGAGGGGGTACCTCCAACTGACTTGTGCACGGCACCCTACTAACCGGTCTCTAGCGATGTGCCAAATTTGAGCACAATCGGCCGAGCCGTTCTCGAGATCTGGGAGCGGCATTCTGCACGTGCGCACGTGCAAACGGGGTCCAAAATGACTTGTGCACGGCACCCTACTAACTGGTCCCTAACCGTGTACCAAATTTGAGCGCCATCGGTCCAGCCGTTCTCGAGATCTGGAAACGACCCCTGCACGTGCGCACGTGCAGCAGCACCCCAACTCTGGCACATGGATATGAAGTGCCTAGTGGGTGCCTACCTACATGCCAACTTTCAGCGCAATCGGCCAAGTAGTTACCGAGATATTGCAACAATTACAAAACTGACACCTCTTCGTTTTGCACGTGGCACGTGCATAAGGGGTCACCCACATGCATCGGGAATAGTCCAATACTTGGTAGAAGGAATGAAGCTACCCTACAAAAATTACCGCGTGTAAATCGGTCAAGTGGTTGCTGAGATATAAGCCTCGCAAAAGCGTCCGCACGGCCGGCCGGCCGGCCGGCCGCTCATACTGAGAAATTTCCGTTAATCTAAGGAAAGACTCCGCTCGCTTCGCTCGCTCCGTAATAACGGAAATTTCTGAGTATGAGCGGCCGGCCGGCCGGCCGGCCGTGCGGACGCTTTTGCGAGGCTTATATCTCAGCAACCACTTGACCGATTTACACGGGGTAATTTTTGTAGGGTAGCTTCATTCCTTCTACCAAGTATTGGACTATTCCCGATGAATATGGGTGACCCCTTATGCACGTGCCACGCGCAAAACGAAGAGGTGTCAGTTTTGCAATTGTTGCAATATCTCGGTAACTACTTGGCCGATTGCGCTGAAAGTTGGCATGTAGGTAGGCACCCACTAGGCACTGCATATCCATGTGCCAGAGTTGGGGTGCTGCTGCACGTGCGCACGTGCAGGGGTCGTTTCCAGATCTCGAGAACGGCTGGACCGATGGCGCTCAAATTTGGTACACGGTTAGAGACCAGTTAGTAGGGTGCCGTGCACAAGTCAGTTGAGACCCATTCTGCACGTGCGCACGTGCAGGGTGCCGCTTCCAGATCTCGAGAACGGCTGGGCCGATTGTGCTCAAATTTGGCACACCGCTAGAGCCCCGTTAGTAGGGTGCCGTGCACAAGTCAGTTGGAGGTACCCCCTCGAAATTTCGCACGTGCAAGGCTCGCCCTCTCGCTCGCTCCGTTAGTCGCCGCAAAAGGCGCTATACTGGTACTATATCTACGAGGTGTATGCTACTATATCAACGTTAATCGTTTGTCACACATTTAAAGCCATATACAAATCTCACTTACACGGCTTACACCCATGCTATTTACTAATCTTATGTCGATAGGAGGGGCAATAATCACTTCATTGCCAGCATCAACATTCGTGCTGCGAGTTCACTTCAGATTCATAGGCTGCGGAACGGGGAGGGCACCGGGGCACCATGCCCCCCTTGATTTTTCCATTTTAACATTAGCCCTATGGGTGTTGCATGGAAAGAATGGGACCAAGGACCAAAAGTTGCCAGTGCACCCCCCCCCCCCCTCCCCCTAATTGAAGGTGTTCCGCCGCTACTTTGTATTTTGTATTTGTATTTATTCAGTTTATTGCCAACAGGACAGATTCCCAATGATAGGCAAAGTCGAGTAGATAAAACACAAACAATAAATAAATAAATATGCGTCACAATATTACAGATGGTCACTTGTCAGGCACCTGGCTAGTCGTGCGATAATCGTCGCCCTGCCGTCAGATTTATACTGTTCAGATTATACCTATATTGGGACATTTGGGCATAATTCCATTTAGAATTGTTGAACATTCACTTCCGTACTGTAACACCATTTTAACTCGAATCAACTTCATGTGGCACCCTTTCTCCTGATGTATACTTTCAGAACTAATCTGGCGATGCCTCTTGGACCAAATAGGGAACGTCAGTTTTTTCAACGCTGGCCATTAAATCATTTTTTCCCCAGAACTATGGAACCGTGGCTATTTCTGATCCCGAAATTGCCGTAGTGTTTTAGGTGGGATTACAAACGTACACTATCATTTCAACAGTCCTTGCCGAGGTGCGGCCAGGGCCGAGTCTCTTTTTGGGACACTCACCGGTGATGAGGTGAACGTGTTTTCCGACCATTGAATAGCCCAGTGAGTTGACGCTTATTATTTGTAATAGGGAAGTAGGCAAGTTAAGAAAGTGGGCAAGTAACAAGTTTCAAAAGTAACACTGTAACGTTTCCCTTTTAACTTTGCACGTGGTCTGGTATCAATGATCAGAATCCCATATTGAGATAGCGTCAAACATACAGGGTGGGCCAAAAAAAGTGTGTTACTTTTCGGCAGCTATTTCTCGAAAGTGGTAAGAGATACCAAAAAGAAACTTTCACAACTTAAAAAAAATCGTTTGACAAATTATATGATACCCATTTTATGAAAAAGTTTCAGTTGAACTGATGTTGCCATCACCATTTCAAAAATGGGATATGTGCGTCTTTTATGTTTGCGCATGTGCTCGAAGTGGGCACCTCAATGCTCAAGGCTCGTCTGAACACGCTCCAGGAAACTGGCGCCCACCCTCTCCGCGGTGCCTGCTGGCACAACACGCACGTAGTGCTCGACGCTGAGATTCAGCTCCTCCAGGCTACCGGGCTTGTTGTGGTAGACGCTGTCGCTGTCCTTGCAGGCTCCCCAAAACCAGCAGTCCGGCGGGTTGATGTCAGGACTGTGAGGAGCCCACTGCTTTTCGCTTCCCTTGGTGATCACGCTACAAGCTTTGTTCATGCAAGATGTGGCGCCACCGCACACGGCCCGAGGGACGAGTACACTGCAGCTGCTCCAAGAGCTCTTCGGTTGCCGCATGATCTTCAAGGGAAGCGAAAAGCAGTGGGCTCCTCACAGTCCTGACCTTAACCCGCTGGACTACTGGTTTTTGGGAGCCTGCAAGGACAGCGTCTATCGCAACAAGCCCGGTAGCCTGGAGGAGCTGCGTGTCAGCGTCGATCAATACGTGCATATAGTGACAGCAGCCACCGCGGAGAGGGTGAGCGTCAGCGTTTCCGGATGGCCTTCAGCTTAGCGGTGCCCACTTCGAGCACATGCGCAAATAAAGAGACGCACAGATCCCGTTTTGTGAAATGATGACAACGTCAATTCGATTGAAACTTTTCCATAAAATTGGTATCATATAATTTGTCAAACGATTTTCTTCAAGTTGTGAAAGTTTATTTTTTCGTATCTTTTATCACTTTCGAGAAATTACTGCTGAAAAGTGACACACTTTTTTAGCCCACCCTGTATAACTATAAGCCATGATCCATCCATCTTGCTTCATAATGACGTGGATGACGAAAATGATTGGTGTCTTTGGCATCCTACACTGTCACTCGCTTGGTCACTCGTATATAGGGTCAAGTATAGCGTAAGTGATCAAAAAACAACTGTTGACAATTTGCTGCTAAACACGTGCACAGTCACGTGCTTTGCACATTTCATGTTACTTTTGTTATCAGATACTTTTTGACAAATCTAGTGAGACACCCGGTAAACTCATTGTCCGACCGTTTCTACACATACACCCGAGCCGGACGCAGGGCTCGGGGACGGTGCTTACCGCAGAGGCTGGCCAGCACCTGGTTCTTGAGGCTGCTGGCGCCGCCATGTTGGCCAGCACCACTTCCCACAGAGTCGGTCATGGGCGCTCCGGGCGGCTCCCCAGTGTCCTCGGGCGGCAGCAGCGGCTCTGAGTCGGCCGCCG
This sequence comes from Amphibalanus amphitrite, assembly GCF_019059575.1. Classification (NCBI taxonomy): domain Eukaryota; kingdom Metazoa; phylum Arthropoda; class Thecostraca; order Balanomorpha; family Balanidae; genus Amphibalanus; species Amphibalanus amphitrite. The sequence goes on from NW_024881846.1 coordinate 77,639, forward strand.
CCGCCCGCGCCGCCGCAGAGCGTCGGTGCGCCATATCTTATCTGCGGCGATCACGGGTCAGATGCGGAGGTCAGCAGAGGCGGCAGATTGGTCGCGCCCCGACCACGCCCAGTGCTGCCCCCGGGCGGGCCTCAGTGGCCGACCGTGTGTCCGTGGCAGTGGTCAGCTCCGCGGTCCCAGGACGGACATTGGGAGCCACATCCGCGGTCCCGGGACGGACATTGGAACATCCGCGGTCCCAGGGCGGACATTGGGAGCCACATCCGCGGTCCCGGGACGGACATTGGGCGCCACATCCGCGGTCCCGGGACGGACATTGGGCGCCACATCCACCGCCCTGGGGCGAACATTTTAACAACCTTTGCAGTCCAAAGATTTGTATTATTGCTTGTATTGCAAATATTATATTTTGATCTTGTAATTATATTTGCATAGTCAATTTAATATGTTGCATTTCTACCAATTAACCTGGTTAACAGGTATCAAGGGAAATCTATAGTATATTTAGGGCTGTAGATTTCATATGCTTCCAGTGAATTTAACTCCAGACTCCAGCCCCAAAATTGAGCCTGACTCCCAGTTCCCACCTCAGAGTTCAGATTCCAGGACCCCAATTGAAGTCTATGTAAGCCATGATAGTAAACTTCATGGCTGATATGCTTTTTACCTTACCTGAAACAAACCTCTGAACATTCCAAAATCCTACTTTATAGGTAGGTAATATGTTGAATTAAAAGCAGGTTCTAGTGCAACTGTTATCCACTGATTTACATACTAAAAACTTTTGTTCAAAGCAGGAGTATGGCTTTACTTTGACAGAACTGTCATGGACCTCAAAACAGCATGTAAACATTAGCTTGAGCAGGCGATTTTAAGTTGTCCTGTGCCAAGGAACATAGTACCTATTTTGTGCCAACTAAACATCGGCAAGATCAGTTGGGGAAACTATGAGGCGAACATCCAAAAATTGATTGGTCAATAAATGGACTTTTGATCACCATATATGGGCATAAATGCAGCCCCCGCTACTAAGGGTGAAACACGGTATAAAAAGCCGGTACTTGCGGTATCGCGTCCACTTACCGGTGAGAAAAGGCTTCCATTTTCCACTAGGAATTAGCATGATTTGATTAAATTCGGCGAATTGACACAAAACGGCGATAGGAAAACGGCTTTTCTGCAGGTTCTGGGCGTCACAATCAGCTGGCCATTCAATAAATGGATTGGATTGGTGTTTTGAAAGTAAATTGTTTTAAGATTTAATTTTATTTGAATAACTAAAGATATTTTATCTTAAAATAATAATCTAATCAAAATTGGAAAAACCATAAACAAAATAATAAAAAATGACATCTTCAAACCACTGTGCTGCTTACATTTTTGGCGCGTCTGTTTCAATCCGCCATATTTGCCAATCACTGTTTGACCTTGTATTAATACTCTGCGATTTAGAGCCGCCAGTGCATTGTGCACCGGGTGAGTGTAGACCTTGTGTGGTTAAAAGCATTCTTATGCCTTATTTTTTCATTTGAATGCTAGGATGCATGGAAAAGATGAAGTTGTCTGATTTTATGACCATATATGGTCATCGCCCCGCCCACTCCGGCCGTTGATTGGCTGATCCAATTTTGTTTGGCTCCTCGTAGTTTCCCCAACTGAGATTTTTGTGATTGACTCCAGAGTCCAGAGAGAAGTGAGAACTGTCAACTCAGACTCTGACTTGGCAGTCCTGGTGGTGAAAAGGACAACATGTAATTGAGAATTATGTGTAGCATAGCTTCATTACTCAAAGAGAACAATGTTGATGTACATACTCATACTGCAGATGACCAGAGTAAAACCTACACCACACACCAGTGTTAGTCGAGTGATTCTAATTTCTGCACAAACAAAATCTCATCAAAATTACCAAGCTATGCAGCCTGGCTGGTATTAGTATATATAAGGTCCGAGTGGCGAACCGATTATGAAAAGCATACTATACGATCTATTTTGACCTCCTCATTTCATATCTGATAGTTATTCCTTCTGGAACCAAGTATCAAAGCACCTATGAAATACTTACAGTTACCGCAAATCGCTACCGCACTCCACACCAACTCCACACTAGCGCAATGTGCCGGGCGGCAATTACTTGCGCAAAGCTGGCCAAGGTCAAGTAAATCAAGGATGATATCTAACAGTTGCTATTCAACTGTGAATAATGACGTCATAATACTTCTCGCGGCGAAGCAGCGCAGTGCCGAAGGCAATGCCTTAGGAGAGATTACAGGCAAGAGTAAATCAAATATTTTTAGGTTAAGTGGTTATGTATCTGGCTTCAGGCCGAAGGCCTGAAGCCTGATGCATGACCACTTAACCTAAAAATATTTGATTTACTCTTGCCTGCAATCTATTCCTGCAAGTAACTTTTTCCTTATCCCCGGTAGGCAAACATCAGTAGGTTAGGTTAGGTTAGGTTAGGTTAGGTTAGGTTAGGTTAGGTTAGGTTCCTTTTTTTGTAATTATGACGTCACTTTCATCACACCATTCGTATCGTTTTCTTTTTCCCCACCCAAAGCGTATATTCGGATGCAGTATGAGTAGAGCATGGGTCCCGAAAAATTATTCAGAAACTAGAGAAATTCTCGCGGCCACCGGCATTTAGGCGATCTGCTCGTGCTTTTGTCACTGGAGCGCTTCTTTCACGGAGATTGCGCCGGCCGCCTGCAACGGACGAAAAATACACGGCTTTGCAATCCGGCTGATCGTGGGAAAATACAGCCGGAGGTCTCGGCTCTATGCAGGTATACCACCGGGAGAGATGTATTTATTGTATAGTATATACCACTGGCTCGATGTATAGCCTGCAAGTTGGCTTTGGTGCAAACATGTCAAACAGGGTATAGGGCGGATCGATGTAAGCAAATCAGACGTTCAATTGACAATTTCCGATTCTTATTCGATAATTACGACCAATTATATTTTATTTTGGGAAGTGTTATTGGGACCGGAGCACATAGGCGCGGGAGCCGGGGGGGGCAGTGGGGGCTGCCTGCCCCCCCAACTCTGGGGCCGTGGGGGCGGTGCCCCCACAGCTTTGAGACGGAATACCACACTTTTTTGCAAATGTTTTCTTTTTTGTTGAAAAGCCGAGGGGTGAAAAATAAGTGGCCTAAAACCGGTGAGAAAACTAGATTTGGGGGTACCCTAGGTTAATCTCTATTATGGTGTGCCCCCCCCCAGTCGGACAGTAGTTCCCGCGCCCCTGCCGGAGCAATAAAATCTCATTTTCCCCTGTCTCCTTACCTATCTCCCAAACCCCTTGCTCACGATCATCTTTCCTCTCTTTAGATATCAGTCTCCTTCCCGTCCTCCCCGAGTCTCTGACAAGTAATATCCATGTCTCTAAGTCTTTTCCTTCATCTGATCCTCCTTTCTCTCACCACCCTTCTCTCTCTCTCTCTCACCACCCTTCTCTCTCTCTCTCTCTCTCTCTCTCTCTCTCTCTCTCTCTCTCTCTCTCTCTCTCTCTCTCTCTCTCTCTCTCTCTCTCTCTCTCTATCTCTCTCTCTCTCTCTCTCTCTCTCTCTCTCTCTCTCTCTCTCTCTCTCTCTCTCTCTCTCTCTCTCTCTCTCTCTCGTCCGTCTGTCCCATCTCTTTGTCCGTCTCTCCGTCCGTTCGCCCGCCCTTCCGTCTCTCAGTCCGTCCGTCCGTCCGTCCGCCCTTCCGTCTCTCAGTCCGTCCATCCGTCCGTCCGTTTCTCCATCCGTCCGTCCATCAGTCACTCTCTCCGTCCGTCCGTCATCAGTCTCTTCGTCCGTCCATCCGTCTCTCCGTCCGTCCGTCCGTCTCTCCGGAGGTGCAACTTTTCCCAAATAGTTCTTGGAACGTCACACAGTATATCGAACCCACATATTACATAGAGGTGCAACTTTTTCAGGTCCCACGTTCACCACGTCCAACGTCCTAACAGGTCCCAATTTTCCTGCCTTTTGGGTCATTGACCTGACCTGGAAGGTCAACCGATGACCTAGGACCTTAAAATTGGGTATCATCGGCTTCCTCTCGTCACGGGCAACACGCCGGTTTTTTCCGCGAAGCTCTAGCTTGATCAGGAGCGAAACGGCAAGGGGTTATACCTTATACGTTCGCGGCTGAAAAAAACACCTATACGGGCGAGGGTCAAGTTGAAAGTATTAATTTGGTTCAAAACGATGATGTAGATAAGTTAGTTATTTAAATCTAAATATCCTATGACGAGAACGATCGACATTTTTGGTATGCAGTGTTATCCATTGAAAACAGGTCAAAGCTATTGAGTTTTTAATTTAGTGGTCGCCGCTTACTAATCATGCGGCATACACGCCGCACATAACCGCCAATGCCGCAACGCAGCTTAAATTTCGAAGTAAGCATTTAGTCTCACCCGCATTCATATGGTACCCGTCGAGTGTGTCCGAGAATTTCTCTAGTTTCTGAGGAATTTTTCGGGACCCATGCTCTGCTCATACTGCATCCGAATATACGCGTGTAGTACACCTTTCGTACTTTGAGGGGCGATAGCGGGATAACGGTGTGGAGCTTCGAGGATCGGTCTTCAGTTCCCGGACCAGAAAGGTGGGGCCTATGCAATGTCAAATTTCATCAAAATGGTGATACTGTCCCTTTAAGCCCCTCCCGGTTTCCCCTATATATGATTTGTCACAAGAACCACAAGGAATCTTATACACTAAACTTTTTTCTTCTCCATTTCTTTTTGTGTGGGTTTTCAGTATATCCCCTACCTTTGTTCCCGAAGAGAAAGCTATTTTAAATCCAGTCATTTCCATCTGTTTCGCTATCATCTCGGCTGGTTTCGAATTGGGAAGTGTTATATAGGGTAAGGTGCCTAATTAGCGACCCTTTCCTATTTGCGACCTACCTCTCTACAGAAAACCTGGCAAGAGAAATCGGGATGAAAACAATGCCAAAAGGTCCGCCATACTTTGGTTATCAAACTAAATTCTTCTCCGGCTGTCGATGCTTCTGGTGGGACGGTCTAGGAGAGTTTAAACAAAAATGACCAGTTTCTTATCCAAAACGTATGTATTTGGAACCTATCTGCTGAAAAGCGATGCACAATAAGATGATGTACCTTTTTTATTCTGAATCGACAATCCTTTTTCAATTGATTGCCGTTTTCCCGCAGTGAATCGCGTAACTGTGCACTGCATGATGGTCAAAAATGTATCGCAACCCACATTTCCTATTTGCGCCCGACATGGTCGCAAATAGCTTGATAAGGGAAAGAAAGGGGAAAAGAGAGAAATGAAAATGAGGTGTTGCAGAAGTTTGCGATGTGTGGCAGGTGATGCCAACTGTCGTCACCGACTGCAGGGGTGCCGAATCCAGGGCGGGCCTCGAATATCATGCGAGATAGCCCGCAAATTTTGGGTTTTGGCCTTCTGTTCGCCTTTGGTGCATCACGTGATCAGTTATCATCTTCATAAAGGTGTATGATAAACGCTTCTGTTCCAGTGATTGAGCGCTTTGGGTATAGGTTGCCTTTTTGGGATCATATTTCAACTTTTCGGGCTTCGCATTTTTTACCATTTTTATTATGGGAAAGCCCATAGACCTATTAGCGACCCTACCCGGTCGCTAATCGGGACGAGTTCCCTATTAGCGATTTTTGCAATGGTTTGCTAAAATGCTCATTACAAATAAATTCGTGGATATTGGGAGAGAAAATGAATATATTTTAATAGAAAAAGAACGATCTATCCGAAAATCAAGCCAGTAATACAGTAGCACCCATAGAGCGTGAGCAGTGACGGTTCAAATTAAAGGGGTCGCTAATTAGGCACCTTACCCTATCGTTCGGTTTTCTTCGTCTTTGTTGTCGCGCTTCGCTTTCGAATATTGATAGCTTTCAATATTCAATGATAGCTTTCAATATTAAGATTGATAGCTTTCAAAGCTATCAATATTCGAAAGCGAACCGCGACAACAAAGATGAAGAAAACCGAACGATATATAACACTTCCCAATTCGAAACCAGCCGAGATGATAGCGAAACAGATGGAAATGACTGGATTTAAAATAGCTTTCTCTTCGGGTTCGGCCTGAAGCCAGATGTACAACCACTTAACCTAAAAATATTTGACTTACCATTGCCTGTAATCTCTCCTAAGGCATTGCCTTCGGCACTGCACCGCTTCGCCACGAGCATTCAGACGTCGCTTTCCATATTGTATTGGTGCTTTTAAACTTGTCGGTCGGCAGCGAACCCACCGCTACCAAGGAAAAGCGAAGATGCGGGAAAAAGCGCCCGCGCCGACGGGACTCGAACCCGCAACATTCGTATCATGGTGCAAGCACCTTCACCACTAGGCCAGGCGGTCAACTGATTCCAAGTGAGAGGACGCCCGGAATCGCGCCGGAATATTCGTAGTGCTTAGTCTGATCTGACCAATGGGCGAGCAGAGTCACTGTTCTGACCAATGGACGTTCAGCGTTGCTATGACGTCACATCGTGGTGAGATATACACACAGCTGCCCTCTCTGTGTATTCCTCACCCGGGTGTGATTTACACTACGTAGTAGATTTTGTGTATATCACACCGGGGTGGGTGTGATTTACACAAATGGCCGGTATTGTGTAAATCTCACCGTGGTGTGATATACACGGTCCCGGACGCGTGTATATCACACCACGGTGAGATTTACATAATGCATCGCACTGTAGTGTAAACCTCACCCGGGTGTGATTTACACAATACACTACTCCTGTGTATATCACACCACGCGGAGTGTGATTTACACAGTGGGCCGGCAATGCGTAAATCACACCGGGGTGTGATATACACAATGTGCTCCTAGTGTGTAAATCACACCCGGGTGTCAGACCACGCAGCACCTGGGTGTGATTTACACAGTAGGCCCGGCAAATGCGTAAATCACACCGTGGTGTGATATACACAATGTGCTCCTAGTGTGTAAATCACACCTGGGTGTCAAACCACGCAGCACCTGGGTGTGATTTACATAGTAGGCCTAGCCAATGTGTAAATCTCACCAGGTTGTGATATACACTGTGTGCTCGGTAGTGGGTAAATCACACCTGGGTGTCAAACCACGCAGCACCTGGGTGAGATTTACACAGTAGGCACGGTAACAAGACACTTAATCAAACCTTAGACCTGACCTGACCTAACCTAACCTAACCTAACCTAACCTAACCTAACCTAACCTAACCTAACCTGACCTACTGATTTTTGCCTACCCGTGGATGAGGAAGAAGTTACTCGCATGAAGAGATTGCAAGCAATGGTAAGTCAAATATTTTTAGGTTAAGTGGTTGTACATCAGGCTTCAGGCCTTCGGCCTGAAGCCAGATACACAACCACTTAACCTAAAAATATTTGACTTACCATTGCCTGTAATCTCTCCTAAGGCATTGCCTTCGGCACTGCACCGCTTCGCCACGAGCATTCAGACGTCGCTTTCCATATTGTATTGGTGCTTTTAAACTTGTCGGTCGGCAGCGAACCCACCGCTACCAAGGAAAAGCGAAGATGCGGGAAAAAGCGCCCGCGCCGACGGGACTCGAACCCGCAACATTCGTATCATGGTGCAAGCACCTTCACCACTAGGCCAGGCGGTCAACTGATTCCAAGTGAGAGGACGCCCGGAATCGCGCCGGAATATTCGTAGTGCTTAGTCTGATCTGACCAATGGGCGAGCAGAGTCACTGTTCTGACCAATGGACGTTCAGCGTTGCTATGACGTCACATCGTGGTGAGATATACACACAGCTGCCCTCTCTGTGTATTCCTCACCCGGGTGTGATTTACACTACGTAGTAGATTTTGTGTATATCACACCGGGGTGGGTGTGATTTACACAAATGGCCGGTATTGTGTAAATCTCACCGTGGTGTGATATACACGGTCCCATACTGAAAACCCACACAAAAAGAAATGGAGAAGAAAAAAGTTTAGTGTATAAGATTCCTTGTGGTTCTTGTGACAAATCATATATATGGCAAAAGTCAATTATTCAAAATAATTTATATTAGGACCTTAATATAATATATATTATATTAATAATATTATATTATTATATTATAATATTAGGACATATATATTATATATTTGGATAATATTATATTGTATTAGGACATATATAGGGGAAACCGGGAGGGGCTTAGACGTTACATTAAAGGAACATAAGCGGGACATGCGAAACAACGCAGAACATAGCGCGGTAGTAATTCATGCTCAGAAAACACATCATTTACCAAGATGGGGCGGGGCGGAAATTATAGCATTATGTAAAAACAAAGACAATCGGAAGGCGACAGAGGCGGCATTTATAGCAATGAACGAAACGATTAATATTAGGGTGGGTTCGATGAAATGGGCAAAGCCAGCGGCGATGTATAGTTTAAAGAAGACGTGTCATTAGTTTGTATGAGTAGAGTATCTACTTGTTCATGATCGTTCTGTATAAATTTGTTGTTATCCATGTGTCATATGTATGTCACTGATCTATTTTGCAGCTTTGCTATCATTTTTCGTGGATATTCTCCTACAGGTGGATTAGTAGTGAATATGTCATATGCATGAATTTTTAAAATCAAGACGATTGCACTGTGACGAGCTCGAATGTTTGTGTGCTATATCTTGTTTTCTCTGTCATTATGTCATGCTGATGAAGATTTAATAATCGAAACGCGTCCATGCACTATTTGTTCCGTGTTTTTCTACCAGTAGTTTTGGAGTTAGGAGGGGGGGGGGCTATGAAAAGCCGCCCCCCCCAGTAGGGCGTGTTATATATAACACGCCGTACCTATAGGTAGGTGTAGGTACCTATAGGTACCTACGCAGACCCCAGTGAGAACTGAGACCCAAAGCTATCCTGTTACATTTTTTACACGATTCTTCGTGGGTAAGCTAGATGAAGCGATAAATGTCTAACGTATACGCCATTAACAGGGCTAAAGCGATGCTTTTAAAGGAAAAGGGCCACCTTTAACATGGGGATTGAAACTGAGATAGCCATCTTGTAGCCCGTGTCCGAAAACCTCTCTGCCTACCTCCTTACGGCCGATTTCGGCCTCCATTCGTAGTTATCGGCAATTTTAAAAGAAAATACGCCAGGAATGCGTCTTTATCCCAGGAATGCGTTCTTATCCGACAATACAGCCACCCGCGGCGAGGCTTTGGTTTTTTACCAATCAGCTCCAACCAGCTCAGCTTTAACCAATCAGCTTATCTGACACAATCCGACGAGTCTGTCTTCTGAACGCTGATTGGCTTGAGTGTGACGTCATCGTTATGCCATCATACAGTAGGTGCCGTAGAGAGTATCAACATAGTACCAATATGTTAAATAGTTTTAAATACTTTTTCGCGAATTATGCACTTCTGGCACCAGTTTTAAAAAGAAAATGAAAAATAATAATGTCAAAATGAAAAACAACGATATCTTCATATTTCACGAAGGTGGCCCTTTTCCTTTAATACACGCACTAGAGGAGAGGGGACGGCCCCTTCCTTCAGGGCGCGCAATTTTCAGACCCCCTCTGTCGGGACGTGTTTAAGACCCCAACTTATTCTGCTGCTGATACCTACATCGGTAATGTAGTGGAGCAATTAATAATAATAATAATACGGTACGGTAATAATACGGTAATGTTTGGAGCAATTATTTCATAAGGTATTGACAAATCTTTTGCTTTTTCGCATCAGTGCCAGAGGCTAAGAAGCTGTGGACGCGCACCAAGGCCTACTACATGCAGAGGTTGCGTATCCACGTCCCCAGCGGCAGTCCGGCTCCCGAGGACATCAGGAAGCTGGGACCGTATGGCAACCTGCTGCAATTTCTGCAGCCGGTGACGAAGCGTGGCAAGTGAGTTTGCCTGTCCCGTAGCTAAGTTGGTAGAGCACTGGACTCCCGGTAGTGAGAGCCCGGGTTCGAGACGCTCCGGCGCTCGATATTTGAAACTCCTGACGGGGATGGTCTGCGGTTGATGGGAGCAGCCGTAGCCAGCTGAAGTCAGCTGAGTGGGACAGGCCGCGTCCGGCTTTGAAGGGCACGGTAAACTTTGGCATCTGAATTCTTCCGTTACCTGGAATTGCGCGATCGGACGCATTAGGGGTCGGGGTCTACGCAACAAGCTCTGCTTAGCGTGGACCCCGGCTCTGTCAGTCCGTCTATTCAGACATTCGAGCTAAATTATAAAAAAATACTAGGTTTTCGAAATGTACCATCTTAAAAACTTCATTTTAATAAAAATAAGAAATAGTTACCTACAGGTATAACTACTGACTGAAACGCAGCCACTGAACTTATTATACTGAAGCTGTGTAACTAGAAAGTTTTACAACCAGTATAACGCCTTTTGGGGCGACTAACGGAGCGAGCGAGAGGGTGGGCCTTGCACGTGCGAAATTGCGAGGGGGTACCTCCAACTGACTTGTGCACGGCACCCTACTAACTGGTCTCTAGCGATGTGCCAAATTTGGGCACAATCGGTCCAGCCGTTCTCGAGATCTGGAAGCGGCACCCTGCACGTGCGCACGTGCAAAATGGGTCCCAACTAACTTGTGCACGGCACCCTACTAACCGGTCCCTAACCGTGTACCAAATTTGAGCGCAATCGGTCCAGTCGTTCTCGAGATCTGGAAACGACCCCTGCACGTGCGCACGTGCAGCAGCACCCCAACTCTGGCACATGTATATGCAGTGCCTAGTGGGTGCCTACCTACATGCCAACTTTCAGCGCAATCGGCCAAGTAGTTACCGAGATATTGCAACAATTACAAAAGTGACACCTCTTCGTTTTGCACGTGGCACGTGCATAAGGGGTCACCCACATGCATCGGGAATAGTCCAATACTTGGTAGAAGGAATGAAGCTACCCTACAAAAATTACCGCGTGTAAATCGGTCAAGTGGTTGCTGAGATATAAGCCTCGCAAAAGCGTGACCACGGCCGGCCGGCCGGCCGGCCGCTCATACTCAGAAATTTCCGTTAATCTAAGGAAAGACTACGCTCGCTTCGCTCGCTCCGTAATCAAAATGCCTTTCTATAAAAACTTTTTCGTTTTTTAACCCGGCAGGCGGTGGGCCTACCAGCCACCTTCCGCGCGGTGGGGGGGGGGGGCATTTTTTTGCCCCCCCCCCCGTATCTCCGAAACTACTGGACGGATCCGGAAAATTCAAACGGCGTTCGATAGCCCTGTCAAATTTGTCGAAGGAAACCAAATTTCATTGACCTCGGGGTCACCGATGACGTCACAGGTCAGGTCAAAGATAAAATGTTTCACCGTTCACGGGGCTTCTAGGGAAAGCGCTATAACACCGAGTAAAACGCATTTTGTCGAAAATCAGCGATAAGGCGTCAGTTGTCTAGTACATATGTTGCTATTAGAGGTCACTGGTCATACCAGGTCAGGTCACAGGTCAGGTCACCAAAGGTCACCACATGAGGCCAACTTTACTAAGGTTATGCGATGCATGTTTTATGGCCAGTTTTTCATTTCCAACTCAATGGTGTTGGTTATAAGACCATCAGGTACGGTTTAAGTCACTTTCTGGTGGAGGTCAGGTCAAGGTCAGGTCAAAAAAGGTCAAATTTCAAAGTTGATATTTTTACATAAAATGGGTATCGATTCGATGCAGCTCGTCACGGGGAGTCTAATGGTGGTCTTTGTTTTGCGCTACGAGGTCTAGAAGTGCTAAAAATTGAGTTTGAAAATTTGACGTCATCAATTTTGAACAGTTTTTTCGCTATAACTTTACCAAAAAAGAGGTATCGATCTGAAATTTGGTATGTAGATAGAAGGCGGTAGGGACTATCACATAAATTCCGGTTTTTTTCGAAATTCAAAAAACTTTTTGGATTTTTTGGCTATATTCAATTTTTTTTTTTATTTTTGGGGGTCAAAATCCAAAAAAAAAATGAAAACCGAAATAGCAGTTTTGTAGCCCTTTTGATTCCACACCTTTTCTGTCTGAAACATTTTTCTGTATCTCTAAAGCTGTAGGCCTGAGAGCTCTTCCCGCGAAACCTTTTTTTGTGTCGAAAATGGCAAAAATGACGTCACTCTGACGTCATTAGCGGCCAACCTATCATAGCCTTTGGAAAAAATTTTTGGTCACTATGTGCGCTAGCTGCTCCCGGGAGGGTACTGAAAGTTTAGTGACGATCGGCGCAGCGGTTCTCGAGATATATTGAAAAAACTAAAGGGGGGTGGGCAAAAAAATGCCCCCCAACCGCCTGGAAGGTTAATATTTTTAATATTTTTTAATCTTTTTCGTTTGCAGGAACGTCTCATCGGCGGGGTTCAGAAACCAGCAAGAAGGCCCAGGTCACGCTGGAATGCAACATCAATCGGCAGCTTCATCTGCATCAAGCTTTGAATTTGACAGTGCGGATGATTTCTTGGCGCAGCTGCAGCAGTTCTCCGGCTCTGCGCAGAGCGGAAATACGAATTCCGATGCTGGCTTAACCCCATCTCCAGCCCCGGCACAGGCACCAGGTCGAACGCTGACCCAGTCTCCGGCACCGGCACCGGCACCAGTACCACCACCAGCACCGACGCCGGCGCCAGCGCCGGGACCAGCACCAGTACCAGTACCGACACCAGCACCAGCGCCGGGACCAGTACCAGTACCAGTACCGACACCAGCACCAGCGCCGGGACCAGTACCAGTACCGACACCAGCACCAGCGCCGGGGCCAGTACCAGTACCGACACCAGCACCAGCGCCGGGACCAGTACCAGTACCGACACCAGCACCAGCGCCGGGACCAGTACCAGTACCGACACCAGCACCAGCGCCGGGACCAGTACCAGTACCGACACCAGCACCAGCGCCGGGACCAGTACCAGTACCGACACCAGCACCAGCGCCGGGACCAGTACCAGTACCGACACCGCTACAGGCACCGGTCAGAGCACCAGCACCGGCCTCGACCCCGGCACAGGCAGTTCGTCAGCAAGGTTTAGCGGGGCGCAAGAGGCGCCGTGGAGAGGGTGACGAATCCGTCGATGGACGGATTCTAGAGGAACTGGCGCATGGACGACAGGAGATAAGAAACAGAAACAGGGCATTCGGAGCATATGTGGGTGCTGAACTAGAGTCGCGTGATGAGGCCGCAGCCAAACGCCTACGCCGCGCTATCTTTGAGCTCTTGCAAGAGTAAAAACGAAAATGTGGCAGCTGATTTTTTCAACAATGAGAGTGGTTGAGTTGCGGTTGAGTTGTATTTATTGTTCTGACATTGCAATGTCATGCGTGAGACCTTTATATTTCACACAAAAAAGTTTTAATGCTACGCAAGCAAATAAATAAGTCGATGATGCATTTGTACCCATGTCCAAAGTCGATGATGCATTTGTTAGGTATGCTTCTATGCACATGTCGGCTGCGTGCCTCTTCTGTTTGTTCAGCAGTTGGCTGCACGATCGACGCGAGCCTGTTGCCATGGTACACTCCCCACCCCGTTGAAGAAGGTGGTGAAACCATCACGCACCAGAGCCGCATGGTTTCTCGCCGATCCTGGGTCGTGGATGTCGGTCAGTCCAGCCACCTCTCCTGGCTCTTCGGCTCCCAGGAAGCTGTATGAGCCAGGTTGTGACGACTGCCGTTCCATATCTTTCTTGCGGAGATAACTATGCAGGGCACACGTGGCCAGCACCAGCAGCTAGGCCATTTAAGGGCTGCACGTAATGGCCCCGCGGTAGATCCGCCACCGCTGTGCCAATATCCCGAAGGCGTTCTCAGACGTCAGCCGGGCGCGACTCATCCTGTAGTTTGCGATGCGGCGCTCGTTGGTTAATCTGACACACGGGAAAGGCCGCATTATATAAGGTCGCAAAGGAAATGCTTCATCGCCGACCAGCGCATGAGGCATCGGCGTGTCTGTACCAGGCAGAGGCTCCGGCCCGGGCAGTACCGTTGGACCACCGTGCAGCTGTTCTTCCAGCATGATGCCTAGGTCGCTAGCGCCCCATACTCCTCCATCGCTCTCCTGGCCGTTGCTGCCGACAGTCATGCATGTAAACCGATAGAAGGCATCGACGACAGCCATCAACACAATGCTACAGAAACCTTTATAGCACCAGTTGATGGAGCCACTATTCGCCGGCTTTTGAATCATAACATGTTTGCCATCGACGGCTCCACAGCAGTTGGGGAACTATTCCGGAATTCACGTGCACGCTGGTACCACTCTGCGGTGGTTGGAAAATGGAAATGCCATGACCTTTGGCCCCAGCTCGGACCACAAAGCTGCGCAAACCTCACTGATTATTTTCGGCACGGTGGCACACCCGATCCGGAAGGACTCCGACACCGTCTTCATTGAACCACCGGCTGAAAGGAATCGGAGGGTCACTGCCAGTCGCTCCCCCAGAGAGATGGGTTCACGCATACACGTATGCTGTTTTCTTATCTTGTCTTGAACCAAGGCCAGGAGCTCATCGAAGTCAGCAACGGACATCCGGAAGTAGCGGAGATGGGCTGATGGATCGGCTGCTCTCATCTCTTGCACCAGAGTATGGTATTCTCCAACCTGGTCACGACGAAGAAGTATGGGGCGTTCCCAGCACTCAGCAGACTCTCTTTTGTCTTCGTCGCTGCCGAACTCTCCAGAGCAGAAGTAAACGAAGAAGACGGCTTCGTTCAGGATCCATCAGTGTTGCACTAAACACAATATATACGCCTACCTTAAATGTAAATTAATAGGTCAAACAAACCTACGTACAACCTTCTCCCATAAAGCCTACAAACTGACAAACTAAAACCGTAAAGCAACCGTAAAAAGCGCAAAACTCGCAAAACTCGCAAAAGCGTCTGTTAAAAAGCGAAAAAAGCGCAAAACTCTCGTTTGCTAAAACGTGTAAAAACCGAAAATGTTTACACAATATGGAGACAGTACATTAGAAGTCGTAGAAAGCCGGACCTTTGAGGGCTATTCCGATAAGTTTAGCTCTTCATTTGCGAGTCCTAAACAATTGGTCCCTTAGGCCTTGGACACCATAACACCCAGAAATCTACTCCACACCATTTCTCCGGAGAAATACGCGACATCGGCTCGTGAATTAGGGCACATTCTCAGAAACGACGACGTGCAGGCCGAACCACGGAGCATCGTACAATTTCACTAGCAAATATAGCTTTCCTCAATATGCGGAACGTGCTTAGTTTAATAAAGGAAGAATACCATGACATGAAACGTTTATAGACCGTCGACATGTGTTCATATTGTTCATAGGCTGAGAACACCACCATAGAACAATTTACATAGATCAAATAGCTTTAGGAAAATATGGATCGTCATAGACACGTTCCAACACTATCAGCCGATAAAGAGGCTCAGTCGGTACCAATCCGATCAATATCATCCCCGAGGGCCCCACGCTCAGTTCCAACAGCAACCATATCGGAGACCGAGACATATTTGAGCCCTTGACGCACTGCTATCACACTTGAACGCACTGCTAGTACAGCTGATTGCCAGTCATCGGGAAAAGGATGGCGAGACGCCTAGGTGACGCGCGGCTTTGGCTAGTTAAAACAGTGGAAAAATAGACAGATTCTTCATGTAGCACACAATACGCCACGTAACAGCGCATAAAATAGAACATTTCGCGCCAAACGGTCGTCGCCGATCATGGGCATTTTGTATAGAAAGAACAGCACATCTACAGCAAACGCACAATGCGCCAGCAATCAAAAGAATAATTTTCGTTGCTCTGCCAGTCCTAGTCACGTTCACAATGCTACGCGGTGCCTATCACCAGACCGTCAGACAGGAACACGTGCATCACAGGTCACCATCGGGTGACTCCTAGTGGACCCCTCTCGTCGGTATGAGGACCGGGAACATCCACCGAAAGACGCCCAACGGCGGGCACACGGCCGCTGGACAGACCCAGTTCCCCACACAGGTACTAGTACAACTGAACCCGCACACCGCATCCGCCGGTCGGCTCAGCGGATACGAAGAAAAGTCATGGAAGTCGATCGGAAAATAGACAAACGATTGGTAATGTTTGGTTACGATAGCGGCAGGTGCCATCAAAACGAGGGCCATAATACGTACATAGTAGTCAAGTATGACACACAGGTCACAGATTATGGAGAAATTATATCATTACCCCACTAAAACTAAATAAATATAGCTAGACTATTAAGTAAGATCATCTTCCATGTGTAAGCATTGGGTCTACGATCAAAACCAATATCGTTACATTGGATGATGAATTTACATTGGATGATAAATTCTTTTACCACTGAAAATTTTCGTTATACATTTCTTCATTTCTACTCCATTTTTCTATAAATAGTTTTGGCTACTATCATGTTGATATGTGAATTGGGAAAGCTGAAAAATAAATATGCGAATAAATACGTACAAAAATAAGATTTATAATAGTGTGTCTCCATAAATAAAATACTGAATAGATGACAACAGACTTCACACAACGCGGGCAATTGCAACTCGAGCCATGACCTGTATCGGAAAGTTGCAATAAATTGGAGGCTGGCACGACAGCTTAAAGGATCAAAAGACAGCTTCCACAGCTCTCGCTAGAATAACCCATAACCACACGAAAATGATGATTCACAAACTCGGAAACAAAACCGTGAAACGACTTAACTACAAGCCCAATAACCGCACACACAAAACTAAGTAGGAAGGTCGGACCTCGCCAAGCACATTGCAACTGAAACATACCTGGTCAGTGGTCAGTAGGCACCCACGAAACTGTCATGTCACCATGCTGCACGGCACCCAGTCGGCGCGCCCGCGGTCGAAACTTATCGGGCTTCCCTCGCGGCGGCGCAGAGGGCGACCCTAAGCCACTCAGCGTGTCCAGACCGCCAGACGTGCTCGCGTGCTCGCAAGGAGGGCAGGGACCCTCGGCGAGCCGCCCCAGGTTACGGGCTGGTATCACCCACACTCGACTATCACAGTGTCCAGCTCCAGAGAGCCCTCTCACCGACCGCACTTCACAGGCGGCCTCCCGGCAGCCCGCCGATCACACACCACAGGCAGCCTCCCGGCAGCCCGCCGGGAGCACACAGGACGCCACTGCTCAGTCCCAAACGACCACCAGCGGCATCCAGTGCGGACTCTGTGCCCCACCGGCAGCCGGCCGGCCACTTAGGCGGCCATCACCGTGCGCGCGAACCCGTTACTGTATCCGTTGGCGTGCCCGTGACCGTGGTGGTTGACATGGTGCAGCGGCTGGTAGACGGGACTGATCTTGTCGGCCCAGTCGATGCCGATGGTGCCCCCGTGTAGCAGCGGGTTACCCTTGGTGACCATTGGCAGAATCGCCTCCTGACGCCGCCGCAGGTTCGCCTCGTATTTAGCCTGGGAGCACAGGTTAACGGGAGGTCAGACCCCCAGGGAAGAGCCGAGGGGTGACAGTGGGATCAGAGCAAGGGGAGGGGGGGGGGCGTAAAACATGTCACTTTATACCAGCGATGTTGGCCTTGACGTCAGCAATGCGATTCAGCATCACCAAAAACGGATGCCGCCATTCATTCACAACAAAAATGCCATTGTCTTGACAAGTCGGTAGCCACATTTCAGTGATCGCCAGCTTTCCGAGAGTTGTGCTCCATTTATGGATGTGCGACAGCAGTTGTTTACCGAAATGCAGCATTACCGGATAAAATGAGCAGCAAAACTGGTCACGACCGGCCCATTTTCCCCGACAGTAATTCCAGGTGACAATCGGCATGAAAATGGCCAGTGCAGCAAGTTGGCGGCACGGCACTGGCACGGGCGAATTGACACGTCTCCTTGCCATTAAGAATGCATGCTGCTGATGCCGCTCTGTGCTCCGCTTTCCTCCCTTTGCCCACACACTGACCTTGTTGTACATGAACACGCCTGCGATGGCCAGCAGCATACCGACCACGTTTGTCACCGTGACCGGGTTTCTCATGAACAGCAGGCTGGCGCTGATGACCGACACACGCTTGGTGGCGTTACAGACGGCGTACGTCAGCGGCGTCACCAGGTGCAGCACCGTGAACGCCACCAGGTTCTGCATCCAGTTCAGGAAACCGTCCGTCGCCAGCAGCATCAGCGTGAAGAACACGCTGTCACCGCGCACCTGGCGGAGGACGGATAAGTGGTAGTGTCGGCAACCAGCGGCAGATGGCAGTGATCGGAGAAAAAAATCGGCCCGACTGCGGACGGGAAGTACAGAGTACAATGCTTTCGTGTGATCCCGGAAAACATAGTGGAGCAGCGTAAGTGGCTTCGATGAAAAGTATATACGTACAAACCCAGCAAGACGGTACCTGACAGACGAGAGTTGCAGCGGCCAGCGGGCAAATGGCACTGACATGTACTATCCACATAATACTGCGACATTATCTTCATCATTGTGGTAGGTAGCATAAATAAAATGGTACGGTAATGTAACAGGTCATCGCACTTGTTGCCACAGGGTTCGCAAACCGGTCACGTACCGTGCAATATATGAGCGTTTCAAATTGGTAGGGCGACAGACCGATCGGACTTCGGTCTCGTGCCTCTTGTAATGTTTGTAGTGGACTATGGCCGAGCGTGGTTCTACACTATCATGTCTGTACTTGGCCCCAATAATGGCCTAGTAAGAGAGCACACTTCAATACGTCACCAGTTGAATTGGTCCTTGGACAATGCAAAGACAGGGGACAAAGAAGCGGCACTGTTCGCCAGCGTCCACTGTCTACGGTACGTTTTGCAAGGCTGTTCATAATTCGGCCTAATATCACCAGAGCAGATCAAAGGTTTGATCCACCGGTTAGCCATCTTTTTCAAACGTCCCAAATTTATGTATGCCGTGCGCCTTCCTCTAAAACGGATGGATCGTAATGCCGGCAAGACCCTCCGCTATATCGCCTCCAATTTAGGCTTGTCTGCGCGAAAAGAAGGACGCTCTTCATCACAAAAATACCGATTTTCTCTTCGCAAAACCAAAGTAAAGTTAAAGTCTGATCAGATCGTGTCAAATTCATGAAGGTGAACTTTGCAAATTAATACAATCAGCATCCCAGATGTATGCTGATTGCTGAACCATGCTGAACTAAACTTTATTAAGAATCGCCTATTATGGGTTAAATACCAACAACCTGACTGAAATGATAGCAACAGTGCCTAATTACTAGGGTTACGTTCCTCACAAAACTGTAAGGTACATAACGCTCCAACAATTAACTTTTAGAATTCGGATCCATCCAGAAATCCATTTAATCCGCCCGAAAACTAGTTCAGCGAACCGAAACAGAACTAACCGAAAACTAGTTCAGCTTCGTCATATTTCTTTTTGAATCCTTAAGCAGCGTGTATTGTGGGTTAGTACGGACTACGGAAGATGCTTTGTGAGGTGACGGTTACAAATAATTGCATTGACATAAAGTCATGATGCTCGTAACTTACCAGGTCATCGGCGACCATCAGCTTTCTGAGATCGAACATCACCCAGAAGGGCAGGAACATGAAGAAGGCCAGCCTACCGAGCACCAGAAGCAGCCGAAGATGATGGATACCCGTGTCCTTCATCGTCTGTGAAAACAGGGAACGAGACACTCAGCTGAGTTCAATCTTACGCGGGGTCATCTACGAGGTTTCTACAACGTAACTGATTGGATGAAACGTCATTTATACGTATTATGAATGCAAATTGTAAGTGCAATCACGACAAAAACTTCACAAATAAAAGGTTCGGACTAGATTTGTTAAATAAATTTCCAAAGAGCAACTGATTCTCATTGCGTAAAAATAGGCTAACCGCTTTCAAAACCAGGCTTTATGACCGAATATCCTATCCATTATCAGATCTGTCGAGACAACACATAGATCGAGAAAACACCACGCGAAAATATGCGCTTTGGACTCGTAATGCTAAATGATGTCACTGAGGGTCCTTATGTATGAACTATGACGACATAACTATTTCAACGAGCTCCAACATCGGCGACTCTGACGAAAACGTGCACCCCCTCCGCTGACCTTTTTGGAGAACAGCTGCATGACCGAGTAGACTGCGATGGAGGTGAGGGCGCTGAGCAGGCCGATGATGTCGAACGACAGCTCCGTGATGGTGGCGATGCCGACCCCGACCACGATCGGAATCAGAGAACAGTACACCTGGCGACCGCAGGCACGTCAAATGACTGTACAAATGGCCTGGGATGCATATAAAAGGTATCCAGCCGATGCAGCTCGTTGCGAGGAATCCAACTCGTGTGTTGTTGCTCAGAATGTTCCTTACCTGACCTGACCTGATGATGATGAATTGCGGTTTTTGGGCGCCCGGACTACAGTGGCCATCGGCGCCCATGTCACGACATTAGAAGATCACGTTATGATTATACAAACGCGACCTGACCTAACCTAAATTGGGACAGAAAATGGGCACTGACCATTTGGTGGCAATATCGGCATTACTCCTAGCCATCGAAAGGGTCCGTTTCATCCACCCCCGAGACGAGAATTAAGAAGCAAAAACAATACACGGTCATTTAATGCTAGTATACTTACCGAAAAAGTTTGTCGCTCTCCTAACAGCACCCTTCCAAAGATAACAGTAAATATAGGCATCGTTGCCTTCACTGAAAAAAAAATGTTTCAATTGAACATTATTTACGACACAGAAACTAGCAATGCAAACAGCTTCATAATGCGATGAAAAGGTTCAAAGCAAATGCAGACAATAACATTAAAGTCCATAGGTATCACAAGTGGTTCTGATCTTTATACAATCTACACGCAACAAAATTTGTCTGATAAGATGATTTACAAAATAGCAACGAAAAAAAAAACTATAAAAAACATTCTCACCTGTGTGTGCATATGAAAGAGGTACTTTCCATATACTTATGTGAGAAAACAAAACAGCCAAGAATTTCCCAGTGGCCAAGGGAACAATGACTGATACATAGTAGCTCCAGCTCATATCAGAGTGTGGCCTTATTCTGAGACACCGTAATATTGGTTCAGAATACACTGTGATTGAGAGAAGCTGGACCATGCTCAGGGTGTTTGGGTATGGGAAGTAGTTCAACAGCGTTTTCCCGACAACATTATTCACTGAGCTTATGGCATACCACAGAAGACACAGACACACAAGCTTGACAAATTCTTTCTTTTCTGCAAGGGTCAGAGACATCTTGACCTCCACTCGCCAAGTCACTTCAGTATATACATACAAATATCTTCTATCTTCAACTGCTAACAGGCAACAACCTGCATAAAGCTCTTAGTCTTTGATGCTTCAAATGTCACAGAATTGCAAGCATCATACAAGCTTGGTCCTGTTCATAATCACAGTTATTTCCATTGGCAAGTGAAACTTCTGGACCTGAAAAATAGAAATAAACATCAATTTCCAAATAGCCTGCATGATCATCAGTATTCACTTTTCAGCGGGAATTACCTACGAAAAAACGATATAACTGAACAGTCGGTACTATAACTCAAATTCAATAGAAAGAACACACCCTTCCAAAGTTGAAAAGTGAGACCACACAACGATACTTACAATACTTTGTAAAACATTTCTAACTTACAGTTACACCCAACCACACGTTGAAACAAGCAAGGTTATTTTGTTAGGTAAGGTTAGGTCAGGTCAGATTAGGTTTGCTATAATTCTACTTGTAGTGTACCTGACTTTTTTAGCATTGAATGGTTGCATGAAAATATTCTAGGTTGATTTATGGTCAGACTGGAAAACATCCATACACTTTGCCAGTCCTGCCATACGCCAGTGAGACCCTCATGAGCCGAAATTCGGCGCAAGCAATTTTGCGCTGAAATTTCTGCGTGATTTGCGCCGTAAGTTGGGTGCCTACTTGCGCCAAAATTAAATTTATTTTACATAAATCACATGTCCACATCTATCGACCAAGGCTATATCAACCAGACAGCGTTCCCTGGCCTTGGACGCTCTCCCATGTTTGAGCGTCCGAATTAGTTGATGTTTCCATGGAAACCCAATACCACAATACGAGTAGCGCACTGTATGCGACGTGCCGTGAAACAAGGCCCACGGGCCAGAATTCCCGGGTCCACAACAATCGGCGGAGCGGTGTGTTCGAGGCTGGCGGGCGCCAGCGAGGGCCGGGCAGTGGAGCAGCACGTACTCCAGCACACCAGCCTCTCCACGGGGCACCGTTTATCCGGGAATTGCTGGCACGCCCCGGAGGGAAGACGGCCGATTCGGTGGACGTACAGTCTGTCTTAAAAGTACCGCGCAAAGTGGTGGTGGATCCATCAAGCCTGACCGAGAAAGGTCTGCTTTAATTTGAAAGTCACCGAACCAATTGAGCTGGGGAATGGACGAGGATGTCCATTGCTTCGGTGACCCAAATTTAGCAGGCCCTTCCTCAGTCAGGCTCGATGGATCCACCGCCACTTTGCGCGGTACTTTTAAGACAGACTGTACTGGAGCGAGATCTGGTGCACCAAAACGGCGTTCTCTCGGTCCTCCCCTGAGATGGGGAGCGGCAGCGTGCTCCCGAATATTCGCTCGAATAATGACTCGGACCAGTTGTTGCCCTATTGATGCGAGGCTGCATTAGCGACAGAGATCCGCACGCTGCTGCCGCCAGAGTGCAGCGGGCGATGGACGAGGTCGATGAGTGGGCCTGCGCGTGGCACGTGCAAGTCAGCAAAGACAAGACCAAATGCATACTATTCACCTCTAACATGTACGAAGTTAACTCCAAAGAAAAAGTAAACATTTGTCTAGGTGACGCTGTCATCGAGCAAGTCAGTGAAATACCGATCCTGGGCGTGATCTTCGACACACAGATGACTTTCTCCGCTCAAGTAAAAAGCCTCAAGAAAAAGCTGACCAAGCGCCTCCAAGTGGTGAAGGCCCTGGCGGGCACATCGTGGGGCTGTGGCGCGCAAACTCTCAGAAAACTGTACTGCCAGTTTATCCAGCCTGTGGCGCTGTATGGAAGCGCGACATACGCGATGTTCAGCCGACAGTCGACAAAGGATGACATCGACAAGATGGCTACAGCAGGGGCAAGAATCATCACTGGATGTCCAGCTGGCACTCGGAACAGAGTGGTGCTCGCTGAAGCTGGCGTCCGCACGGTGACCTCCCTAGCCGAGGAACAGGGAGCCATTCTCCCCCCCCCCCCCCCGAGGTTCCTGCCTACCAGACAGCAACCAGGAAAATCAAGAAGCGACTGAAAGCCAGGACCACGTGGAGAAACGAGGCCGAGAAAATCGAAACTGATGCGGAACTGCGGGACTTCCCGAGGGAGGCGGCATGTCTTCCCGGCAAGCCTCCGTGGCTGTCTCTTGGTCGTGGAAAGGTCACGTTCCACACAGACGCGACTCTCAACTCTTCGAGGTCGGATGCGCCTGAGAAGAGGAGGATGGCCGCAGATAGGGTCATGGAAACAATGAGCCCGCCTGACAGCTGGTATTTCACAGACGGCTCCACCGAAGAAGGCTTCGGGAAGGGAGGGGGAGGAGTTGTACGGAAGGACTCTCTCCGAGGTGACCGTACATGGAGTATCCCGGCCGGAAGGTGGACGAGCTTGTACCGGGCGGAACAGATGGCTCTCCTGTCTGCGGTCGAAGACGCTACATCGGCACCAAGTTCTGTGAGGACCGTGCGTTTCTGCACCGACTTCCTCTCCCTTGTGATGTTCCTGAGGAGGGACTCACACGGCGCAGCACCGGACACCATCACCAGGATATGGAACGGGCTGGCCCAACTCAGCAGACAGCGAATAAATGTGCAAGTGGTATGGATCCCAGGACATGCGGACATCGCGGGGAATGAGGAGGCGGACCGAGCAGCAAACACGGGTCGTACACTGCCCCAAGGAGAAGTAAGGCTGGACCTCTCGTCGGTGAAGGTGGCCATCCACGGTGTGTGCCAAAGGAAGTGGTCCGGCACATACCACACCACTGTGCCGCCGGAGCACACACACAGAAGGGCCACCGGTGGACGTAGGCTACAGTATGACGATGCCTGGACAAGACAAGAGGAGGTCCTCCTCCACCAGCTCCGCGCCGACCGATGTCCGTTGCTACAGGCCACACTACTCAGATGGCTGCGACCGGGCACGGACGGCCTGTGCTCGGAGTGTGGAACGGAGGAGAACACAGAGCACGTCATCTGCGACTGCCCGCGTTACCAGGCCGCGAGATCAAGGTACCTCGGCCACGTGCCGACGCTGGAGGTGCTGCAGGAGAGACCGGATGCTGTCGTCCGGTTCATGCGACGGACTGGTCTCCTGCAGCAGAGGGAGACCCGATGATCGGCCTGCCGCACATCGCTGGACAGCAGAAGAAGAAGAGGAAGCAGAAGGCTGCATTATGATCCGCCCCAGTTAGCGAGCGAGCGTCCGAGGGCAGGGCGGCCACTTGCTTCGCCAGGTCCTCCGCGCTCTCATTCCTCTTGATCCAGCAGAGGGCAGGAACCCACTGCAGAATTACTTCACGACTCTCGGCGATGTTCAACAAGGTCTTCTTTACCCATCTCCACGCTGAGGGTGGAGCCCTCACCTCGGCGCCCGCTCCTCCACTGAGTAGACTCAGGGCGGCTCGCAAGTCAGAACACACAACGATCGGGCTAGGGTGAGGTGAGGGTGAGGGACGTCTCATCCCTAAGTCCTAACCCTAAACCCTCTGCAGAGCGGCCCGCAGGATGAACCTGCTGCTAGATTAACCAATAACCAGAGAGCCAAAAAGTTTCGTAACTGCCATTTGCCAAAAAAAATATGCAGCCGCCCTGCACTAAAAAAAATTCAGCAGTTGCCATGTGTTGAATTTGACGCATGCGAGGTTAGCCAAACGTGAGCTGAAATTTTTGCTGGAAGCCTGCCATGCCCACTATGCCAGACATATTCAACAGATTCAGCATAACTTGTATTTTTTCCAGTCTGTATTTATGGTTTGACAATATGGTGTGGTTTTTGTTCAATTTGGAGCTAGGGTGCAAAATGAAGATTTAACCTTCAATTTTCAAAAGGCTTCCACAATTCCTCAGTTAACACTGAGCTCCCAAACAGTGAGCACATGGCCTTTAATTCGTTCAATCAAACTTCATGCCAGAAGTGCGAAAAATAGGCAGGTAGGTAGGTAGGTACCTATCCCGAATTATGATAATTATCCAGTCTCCACCTCACCTGTCTCTGGGTCCAAACCTTAGATACTTTCGATTCTCTGGGTCAGGGTCACAGGATTCAGGAATTCGGCGAAATACCCTTTACATCTATATAAACTGTGTATTATCGTAGCCAGGCGATATATGCCTCCCAAAAAAAACAAGGACACTCCAGCCCCCAGGCCCCAACTCCTGCCGTATGTGCCGTATGGAGTTTGAGTTCCAGAATCCAGAGTTCCGTTCCGCCGTATGTCCAAAACACGGTATATAGAGAACTGTCCAAAATTTGCCAGAATGTGTCTTTTTTGCTTTTTACTCTCCATCATCGGGTAAGAATTTACGTGGAACTCTGATTGGTCAAAATATGCAGTATGAATAACTTGCTATCCTTAGTTTTGATTCTTGTCCCTTTTTTAGCAAATGAGAAAGCATGGATTCATTATAGATTGAAATCAATATTTTTTATTTAAAAAAATATCCGAAAAATGTAAAAAAGGAAGGCTAAAAACCTGTAATTTTTGTCATATTCATGACGTAATTTATTGCAAAACTTTTAAATGTTATTCTAGCGCGAAAGCTAAAGCTAATATGTTCAATCTTTATTCGCGCAAAGGATCGCAGAAAAATCAACCAATCATAGGGCGAAAACTGCGCTTTTCATTTCTCTTGCTCAATCGCGTCTACGCCAGGAGAACAGGGAGAACACCAATACCATTTCTCGGTGCATGATGGTGCATGCATGGTGAAACCCACTGACCGGAGAAACCTATATACCCTGGGAGAAACCGAACGTGTCTGGGTAAGACGAGTTGAGCCATAGGCCATAGTAGTGCCCAAGGCCATCTAAAGAATAGTGCCGATAGTGCCTATCGAACTGCGGAGGTGTTGAGTGTGGTAGAACTTATACGGCCTTGTGTGGTAGTGCCTGTCCATGCTTGTCCGGTGACTTCTTGGACCACCGAAGCTTAAAACGTGAGTTGAGCTCGTTTTTTAGCTGTATATAGCCAGGTACCGTAGTGCCCGTAGTGGGTAAATGTCAAAATATTGTCCTAAGAAGATTTCAAGGATAATTTTTTTCATAATCTTATATTATTTCATATTTGATGCCTATCATGTTTCGCAAATAAAAGGAAAAACATAAACCTCACCTAAGTCCTAATCTGGCGTCCTAAGTCCTAATCACTTACCTACAACCTACCAACCTTACCTGATACCTGATAGGTACCTGATATTTGGGGATCATTGAAGGCACTAGGATGTTAGGGAAGCTATCTCCAAGTACAGTGGTGATGGTATAAAATTTTCATGCATGCAATGTAGGATCTCCAATGTGACCATGAAAGGCAAATCTGTCCCTGCTAATGCTGATCCTGATGTTGCAGGAACTCTAAAGCAACTATTTCATCAGATCAGGGGAATATGTGGTGTGGTGAAGGAACTATCCAAACAGATCCAATCCCTGACTTCTCTCCAAACAGGCCAGAGATCTCTCGACACTCCTTCAGTGCAGGATCGAGAGGCCCCCATCCAGCCTCTCCCTCGCGCACCTCAGATGGTACCCTCTTCCCAACCGCTCAAGACCATACCCGAGTACAGGTCAGCCATCCGTGAGGAGCTGAGGGAGCTGAAGGAAAGGGAAAAACGTAAAGAGTCCATCATAGTCAAAGGGCTAAAAGCCAACTCAGTCACAGACTTTTCCACCAGCTTTGTTCAGTTGGCAGAGAGACAGTTCAGTGTTAAGGTTGTCCCTACTGAAGTGCAGAAAATCTCTGGACATGCTGATATTTTTCGAGTCAAAATTACTCATGATGACACCCGTAGAGAAATCCTCGACAAAGCGAAGAGCCTCCGGGGCACACGACATGAACATGTTTATATCTCACGGGATCTCACTTATGCTCAAAGAGCTGAGATGTTCAACCGGCGCCAGGCTCGACGAGCCCAGGATAGCTCTGAAACTCTGGGGGCTGTGGGAGGAGCCCCACCTCCCCATCAAGCCATGAGTGTTGACACAGCCACCAACCAAGCCGCCCCAGCCGTAGCTGCGCCATCTGCTGCTCCTACTCCTACCCCATCTGTCCCTGTGGTGCCCCCCTCCAACTCCCAGGGAACCCCGTCAACCCAGGGAAACTGAATCCTAGCCTGCCGAACTCCCTGCCAATTAAAGTTGCCCAACTCAACATAAATGGCCTTGCTCCTAAACTCAGTACTCTAGCAGATTCAGTCATAGATCTTTCCTTGGACATAGTCTGTGTCACTGAATCCCATCTCCTTCCCCTCCTATCAGACTCCTTTGTCGGCATACCCCACTTTAACCTCCTTTGTAATGATGTTGCTGGTCCAGTTGCGAAGCACGGTGTCTGTGCATATGTCAAGAAAAATATTACAATTGGTGACATTGTTTCTCATATTCCCAATGTTCTTGCTTTTCATCTTGTTTCATTTAATGTTTTTATTTTGCTTGCATATCTGCAAGGGGGGCCCTACCAAGGAGTGTGGGGCAGTGGTAGGTGACAGAGAGGAGGCCCTTCAGTGTGACAGGTGTGACCAGTGGTTTCACTGCGCTTGCCAGGGGGTACCATCAGCCACATACAGAGTTGCTGGTTTGCACAAGGCCCTGTCTTGGCTGTGCTCATACTGTAAACCATTAATCCGCAGCCCCTCCAGTTGCTGCAAAACTGTGAAGGAGAAACTGAGGGAACTCGAGACAGCCATCCAAACGCAGCTGGATACACTGATGAACGTGCAGGAGTCTCACACAGAGAGACTGATCCAGGTAGCCAAGGAACACTCCGAAACACTTGAGAAAACACTGCAGCTCCATATGCAGGCACTGAAACAAACAAGCACCAAACAGGTCCAGATCCTGACAGAGCAGACCAACCTGAACAAAGCCATAGTGAGCAATCACAAGCTGCTAACCAAGGAACAAGAAAAACAGAAAGCTACATATGCAGACATTGTCAAAAGTCAGTGCCAGGAAGTCAAGAGGTCACTTGAAATTACAATGGAGAAGCTCCCAAGCAGCTCTAAGCACAGTGGGCCCTCAGGGGCAACCAAGGAGGTTGCCAGCTTCCTGGATGCATTCATGGACAAGGAGAGGCGCAAGTGCAATATTGTGGTGCACAACCTCAGAGAGGCCGAGGGGGACACTCATGATGACAGGATGGCAGCTGACAGGGCTAGACTGGTAGCTTTGTTTAGAGAAACTCTCAGGCTGAAGGTCAGTATCACTAACTCATTCAGGGCTGGCAAATTCAACCCAGACAGGCCCAGACTTCTTATTGCCACTGTGGACTCTGAAGCGACCAAGTGGGAGATCATCAAGCTGGCGCCACAGCTGAGAAACAGCCCAGGATTTTCCAACATCTATGTAAACCCGGACAGAACAAAGGAAGAAAGGGAGCAGGGGAAAAAACTGCGGCAGGAGCTGGCCACCAGGAGAGCAAATGGTGAAGAAAACCTGGTGATTAGAAGGGGAAAGATCATCCCACTCGCTGGCCACCCTGCAGGTGCCGCCCCTAGCCAGGGTCTGGTGGGCCCCGGGTCTCCTCTGCCGGCGGACGTTGGAAACCGGCGCGAGCTGGCGGACGGCGGTGCTGAAAACCGGCATGTACCGGCGGACAACGGTGCTGAAAACCGGCGTGCGCCGGCGGGCGGCGGTGCCGGGAGCCGGCGTGTGCCGGCGGGCGGCGGTGCTGGAAACCGGCGTGTGCCGTCGGACAGCGATGCTGGAAACCGGCGTGTGCCGGCGGACAGCGATGCTGGCGGCCGGCGTGTGCCGTCGGAGAGCGATGCTGGCAGCCGGCGTGTGCCGGCGGACAGCGATGAT
Organism: Amphibalanus amphitrite; assembly: GCF_019059575.1. Lineage (NCBI taxonomy): Eukaryota > Metazoa > Arthropoda > Thecostraca > Balanomorpha > Balanidae > Amphibalanus > Amphibalanus amphitrite. The sequence continues at coordinate 106,597 of NW_024881846.1, forward strand.
GGCGGCCGGCGTGTGCCGGCGGGCGGCGGCGCTGGGGACCGGCCTGTGCCGGCGGACGGCGGCGCTGGGGACCGGCGTGTGCTAGCTGACGGCGAAACCGCTGCCACCGACGGCGATCGGCAAACGCAAGGGATATGACAATCACGTGGGAAACGAGCACTGTCGATCCTGTACACCAACGCCGACCAGTATTTAAACAAGCGTGATGATCTTTGTGCGCGGATAGCTGGGACGGAGCCTGACATCATGCTCATCGCAGAAGTTTTACCCAAAGTCCAGGTCTCCGCGGTGTCTGCTGTACGCCTTGCCATTCCTGGTTACAAAGTTTATTTAAGTTTCATTCCTGATGTTCTATGTTTAAGTACTGTAAGGCCCCGTGGCATCTGCATTTATGTTCGCGACTCCTTGCCCTGTTCCGAAGTTAAGTTTCTTGCCAGTCCTTTCCGCGAACAACTGTGGGTGAACATCCGCCTGGCAGGCAGCGACATTCTGTTGATTGGGTGCATATATAGGAGCCCATCCAGCCCACTGGAATCAACCAGCCAGCTGAGCCATCTGTTGGATCTCGTCGCCGCCTCACGACCTACACACCTGCTGATTACCGGCGACTTCAACGCTCCCGACATCGACTGGGCGGCTGAGGTTTCAAGGGCACCAACTGGGCATTGGTCGCACGAGCTTCTAGAACTCTTTAGGGACCACTACCTCACTCAACACGTGCTGTCCCCAACGAGATACCGCCCCGGACAGACGCCTCACGTCCTGGACCTCGTGCTGACCAACGAGGAAGGCATGGTCCTCGACCTCCGCAGCCATCCGCCACTCGGCAGTAGCGACCACGTCGTCCTGACGTTCACCCTGCGGTGTTACGCTGAAGTCGAGCAAGTGACAACACTGAAACCGGCACTCCACCGCGGCGACTATGGGGCGATGGTCCAAATGGCGCGAGAGGCGACCTGGCCTGTCTCTGATGGCTGCACCGTTGACCAACACTACCGAGCGTTTCAAGAAGTCCTGGACGGCATCTGCGAGCGCGGCATCCCTAGGCAGCACCCAGGTGGCAGGAAGCGAAACCTGTACATGACGCGCGAGGCCCTGACGCTGCAGAACCGTAAGAAGAGAATGTGGAAGAGATACCTACTAACCCAAGATACCCTGGACTACTGCCGATTCTCTCGAACCAGGAACCAGTTGAAGGGACTGGTTAGACGTCTCCGCAGGAATTTTGAGCGGCAACTGGTTGAGAACCTGCCGGAAAACCCGAAGGCATTTTGGCGTTATGTGCACTCCCGCCTGACCACCAGAACAAGAGTGGACGACCTCGTCACTGAGAATGGGGATATGGCGTGCACGGACGCAGCTAAAGCTAGGGCTCTGGCGGAAGCTTACAGCAGTGTGTACTGCTGGGATGAAGACCCGGCTGACGTTCCAGCAATGAATCCCCAGTATGGAGGCCCAACGTTGGAGGAGCTGCGGGTGACGCCGGGGCAAGTGGAGGGTAAACTCCGCGACCTACGCCCGGCAGCATCACCAGGCCCTGACGCAGTCCATCCTAGGGTGTTGCGCGAGCTGGCTGCCCCCCTGTGTGGTCCCTTGACAGACCTCTTCAACCACTCCTTGGCAGACGGAAGAGTCCCAAGAGATTGGAAGCTAGGTCAAGTTGTCCCCATTTATAAAAAGGGACCTCGTAGCGATCCTTCCAATTACCGTCCCGTCAGCCTGACGTCCGTGACGGCGAAAGTGTTGGAGTCGCTCGTGCGTGACGCCCTGTTCGAGCACATGACAGTGACAGGCCAGCTAACTGAATGCCAGCACGGGTTCCGCCCGGGGCGCTCCTGCGCAACGCAGCTTCTCAGCACACTCGAGGAGTGGACTTGGCTGATGGAGGAGGGCGAGCCGGTTGACGTCGCCTACTTGGACTTCCGACGCGCCTTCGATTCGGTGCCTCACCTGCGTCTTCTCCAGAAGCTCCACGACATGGGCGTTAGGGGACGCCTCCTCGAGTGGCTTCGCTCTTTCCTGACAGAGAGAAAGCAAAGGGTCACTGTCAACGGCAGCTTCTCGGACTGGGTCGCAGTCGGCAGCGGTATCCCGCAGGGCACAGTTTTGGGACCAGTGCTCTTCATCGCTTTTGTCAACGACCTACCTGGCTGCGTAGAGAGCGCATGCAAGCTCTTCGCTGATGACACGAAGGTGTACGTCGGAGCGGGCACCGAGATCGGCCGCAGAAGGCTCCAGCAGGATTTGGACGCCCTGGCGGCCTGGTCTCGGAAGTGGAAGCTGCCGTTCAACCCATCCAAGTGCACAGTGCTTCACCTGGGCAGCCAAAACGTGCGGGCGAAGTACACGATCGAAGGTGCTGCATTGAAGACTGTTGACACGGAAAGAGACTTGGGGGTCCAGATGGACAGACTGCTTAAATTCAGGGAGCAGGCGGCGACCGCCATTGGCAAGGCCAACAGAACCCTCGGCCTGATCAAGCACAGCTTCGTCCACATCGATTCCAAGACACTTCCTCTGCTGTATAAGACAATGGTTCGCCCGCACCTAGAGTACTGCAATCAAGTATGGGGCCCGTTCAACACGACCGACGTGAGGCTGGTGGAGCGGGTTCAGCGACGGGCTACGCGCCTTGTCCCTGGACTTCGGCATCTGCCTTACGAAGAACGACTGAAGAGTCTTAAACTTCCCTCCCTCCAGTACCGCCGTCGACGCGGAGATATGATCACGATGTTCAACATCATGCACGGACGCTCCGGCCTGGACAAGGACGACTTCTTCTCGCCCGCCCCAAGTACACGCACCCGCGGCCACCGACTGAAGGTCGCCAAGAAGCCAGCGGTCAGCCGCGTCCGGCGCAACCACTTCGCCACCCGGGTTGTGTCGGACTGGAACGCTCTACCAGAGGAAATCGTCTGCTCGCCATCGACCAATGTTTTCAAGAACCGGCTGGACAAGCACTGGACGAACTATGCCTTCGTCGTTCCACAATAGTGAAGACTGTTGACGCTACCCGAGCTCTTTACGACGGATCCACCGGGCAATCCTAGTGCCTTCAATGATCCCCAAATATCAGGTATCAGGTATCAGGTATATCGCCCCTCATCAAACACTCCTGATGACGATGAAAGTTTGTCCTCATTTATTGTCGATTACTGTGTAGGAAAAGAGGTAATCGTCCTTGGAGATTTCAATCTACCAAACTTGGACTGGTCCTCGAGCAGCCCATCCACACATGCCTCTCCTATGGAAAGGAATTTCTACTCTGCCTTTATCTCCCTTGGCTTGCACCAATGGGTTACAGAGACTACCTTCCCTAGATCCGGAAACATCCTCGACCTAGTATTTACTTCTGAAGCTGACAGAATTGGTACCCTAAAAGTGATCCCGCATCCTCCTGGCTGTGACCACTGCCCTACAGTATTTGATTATGTGTTTACAGATCCCGGGTCCCACGGGTCTCATGCCTCAGCTGGCAAATGTGATGGCCTCATGAGATCTTGGCACAAGGGTCACTACGGAGACATTTGTCGTTGCCTAAGTGCTATAGACTGGGACTGCCAGTTAGCTTCTCTGAATGCTGATGAGTCATACTGTCACTTTGCGTCTATAATCCACGATCTCATTGAGGAATACATCCCTCATAAGCCCCCTGCCAACCAGAAACCTCCATGGTCCACCAGACCTCCCACGTCCCTGATAAATCAAAGGCAGAAAGCATGGGGCCATTACAAAGCTATCAGAGGGCGGCTTGGTAGGCGATCCCAGGAAGCTCTTTCTGCATATGCTGCATTTACATGTGTAAACCGACGATATAGAAATTTTGCTGTCCAGTCGCAGATAAGTTACGAAGAAAAGTTGATACTAGAATCCAAAGAGAATCCTAAACTTCTCCATTCATATATAAGGCACAAGAAGGTTAGCCGACCAATGGTAGGCCCACTGAAAGATGATTGTGGTCAGCTGACAGACCAACCTCAACTAATGACTGAAATCTTTGCAACAGCTTTTGTGTCTGTTTACACCAGAAATGTCCCAGATAACCCTCACCCCCACCAATTATTTGATGGGTCCGTTGGGCATAGCCGTATAAGCCCCAAGGATGTCTATGAAGCTATAGACCAACTTGATGGAAATTCGGCCATGGGCCCTGATGGCATACATCCATTACTACTGAAACAGTGCCGCAATGTATTAGCATACCCTTTGTGTCTAATTTTCAACAGATCAATGCAGGAGGGTAAGGTGCCCATTAGCTGGAAGTCATCATCTGTGATTCCAATCTTTAAGAAAGGTATGAGATATGACCCTCTTAATTATAGACCGATAAGCCTAACATCAACATGCTGAAAGACAATGGAGCGAATTGTATGTGCTCGCCTGAGACATTATCTTGAAAGTAATGAACTACTATCTCCATATCAGTTTGGCTTCAGATCAGGGAGATCAACTATGGAACAACTTCTGCTGTTTTACAACTCAGTTTCTCTTAACACAGATAGAGGACTTGTAACTGATGTGATGCTCTTTGACTTTAGTAAAGCCTTTGATGTTGTGAGCCATGAATTGCTACTAACAAAATTGAGCTTGATTGGTGTTAATGGATGTATGCTACAATGGATATCGTCGTTCCTAACTGATAGAACCATGAGAGTCTGTGTGAGAGGTCTTTTCAGCCAACCTAAACATGTATCTAGTGGTGTACCGCAGGGCTCCGTGATTGGTCCTCTTTTGTTTTTGATTTATATTAATAACATAGCATCCCAATTGCACAGCACATATGCAATATTTGCAGATGACCTTAAGATGTTTGCTTGCACGAACTATGATACTTACAATGATCAATCTCAAAATCACATGAGGAGAGCCCAAAATGACATTGATACATTGCACTCCACTGCAGCTTCCTGGGGCCTCCATATGAACCCAAAGAAGTGTGCGGTGCTCCGTTTCTCCAAACGAAGAGCTGACCTTGCTGTGCCTAAATATTTCCTTGATGGAGTGCCCATTAGGGTGTGTCGACAGAGGGGTTTTTCTCACAGATTCGCGTTAGACAAAGATATAAATTGGCGGGAGCATGCCAAAACACTAGCCCTGCAGTTGGTTTTGCGTAAAAATGCGATTTGACGAGGCTCGGGCAGGTCGAAGTTACAGCGAAAAAGTCGCAGTCGACGGTGCTGCCACCTACATTGCCAATAACGGGCACTATCATATCGTTATAATTGGGGTAGTTTCAAATGAGAAATGACTTCTATTTTTGTTCAAACTGCTTAAGAAGAAATAAAACAATTCGGAAACATACATTTTTCCCAAATATCGCGTTCCATTTTTTCCTGTTGAGTTGTTAGGGAAGTGGTAAATTTCAAGGTTGACGGCTAAAAAACGAAACAGGAGGAACAGAGCAGGAATCACCAAGACGTGCGCCGCGCCGATGCTGTAGCCTGTAGATAAGGGGTGAGCAACAGAACCAGCATACCTAACGATTTTGATTAGTGATAGATATTTTTCTCTAAATGAAAGACTATTAGTAACTCAGGCAAGCCTTCTAATATAGGTATCGACAGGGTTGCGGTAAAAGGTACAATCGATGGCACATTACAATTATTCTGAGTTGGGAAACAACACTCTTCAGATACCTACCATCAACAACCTCACTGTCTCCTATATGGGAGCTATTTCATCTGATTCCAGCGCCCTGAAAACAAACAGGTTATCATCAAAAATCTCTGCATTAGCGCCTACCGACATATGCTGAATGACGCTATCAATACCCAACATTTGTAAAAGGTGATTCGCCACACAGCCCGCCGGCGTCGGAGGGGTTGAATCAGTGAGCCAGATTGCCAGCGACTCACCGCTGAACTACCGGGCGTAACAAAACGGACGATGCGACATGACTCAGAGATCATCACAGACGCGAAGGTAAGCCGCCAACAGCTCCTCTGATGTACCTATGCTTTAAAAATGTTGGCCAAAATTTAAGATCTATGTTATCTAGTGCTAATATTTGGGTTTTCGGTTTTTTCTAATCCCCTCTATTTCACGGATTGCTTGAAAAAAGCTAGAGGGTTTCTTTTTACCGATGTCAAGTGGTTTTAGTTCAAAAGATTGGTGGTGCTGCTACTGGCAACAGTATTGGCGCAATATAACCGTTCTTTAGTCACCATGTCAATAATATTGACACAATCAATGACCACCGACTCTCACTGAATGTGTCTTCCTGTGTTCCGCAGGAAGCTGAGCTGTGACTGACTGGCCATTGCGTGTCATCAGTTCGGCCAGTAGCGGCGGAATACCTTCAATTAAGGGGGGCACTGCCGACTTTTGGTCCCATTCATTCCATGCAACGCCCATAGGGCTAATGTTAAAATGCCAAAATCAAAGGGGGCACGGTGCCGCGGTGCCCTCCCCGTTCCGCCGCCTATGAGTTCGGCTTGACAAGGGAACCGCGAGGTGGCAGATAGCGATATTACGTATCTGAACGAGGGTTCCGCACGAGCTCAGATGGGGCGGGGTGGGGCACGACACCTGGCGGGCTGCTGGGATCGTGCTCACGATCGAGCCCCTGCTGCCCGCCCGCGCGCCGCCGTGGGAGGTGGCCGCCTGCCCACACGTCACATTCTCCCTGGACATCGGAGCGTTGCGGCGGGACGCCCCACCTGACGAACTGCACCAGGCGGCGCAGAGACACCTAGCGTCCCTCCCCCAGCAAGCCATCTGGGTTTGGACGGATGGGTCGGCGGATGCGGGAGTCCGCAGCGGAGGAGCAGGAGCCTTTGTGGAGTGGCCGGACGGTGCAACCGACGAGCTACGCGTCCCTGCCGGTCAACTCTGCTCGAGCTTCAGGGCGGAGATGGTCACACTCCGCGCGGCCCTGAACCACCTGCGCGACCACCCGCAGCAGCCGAGCGCGCCGATCACCATCTGCTCGGATTCGCAGTCGGCCCTCGCGACGCTGAGAGAGGGCCCGGCGTCCCAGAAGACCCTGCTAGGAGCCGCCATCTGGACCGAACTAGCGGCCCTGGCCGGTCCGTCCCGCCGGATCCACCTACAGTGGGTGCCGTCCCATTGCGGCGTCGACGAAAACGAGCGCGCCGACCAGATCGCCAAGGAGGCGACCGCGCTCCCCCAGGCGGCGGTCCCGGTGGACGTCGCTACCGCCCACCGCGCGGCCGCCAGACTGGCCCGCGACCGCACCATCGCCGCCTGGCCGGAGGGCTGGTACCGGACCCTGATGGAGAACCGGCTGCCGCCACCGGCAGCGGCGGGGGACAGATCGTCGGCCGTCGACGTCCACCAGCTCCGCGCGGGCCACTGGTCAGGATCCCGCCAATACCTTCACCGGATTGGACGGAACCCTTCCGATGATTGCCGCCAGTGCCCTGACACCGACTGTGCGGCGGGCCGGTGCACCGTGTGCCGGGAGGAGGGCACACGCCCCGGCACTTCTTCTTCCGGTGCCCGGCCCTCATGGGCTGGCGTCTCCGGATGTACGGAACGATTTTCCTGAACCCGGAAGACGTTCGCGACGACGGAGAGGTGGCGGCCCTGGCGGCCGCCGTGACGGACCTCCAGAGCCGCACGGCTACACCGCGGTGACGCGGCTGGAGGGAACACACAACAACAACAACAACAACAGCTCAGATGGCCTTCGGTTACATTTTTCGTTGCGTCTGTGATGATCTCTGAGTCATGTCGCATCGTCCGTTTTGTTATGCCCGGTAGTTTAGCGGTGAGTCGCTGGCAATCTGGCTCACTTATTCAACCCCTCAGACGCCGGCGGGCTGTGTGGCGAATCACCTTTTACAAATGTCGGGTATTGATAGCGTCATTCAGCGTATGTCGGTAGGCGCTAATATAGATATTTTTGGTAATAACCTGTTTGTTTTCAGGGCGCTGGAATCAGATGATATAGCTCCCATATAGGAGATAGTGAGGTTGTTGATGGTAGGTATCTGAAGAGTGTTGTTACCCAACTCAGAATAATTGTAATGTGCCATCGATTGTACCTTTTACCGCAACCCTGTCGATACCTATATTAGAAGGCTTGCCTGAGTTACTAATAGTCTTCCATTTAGAGAAAAATATCTATCAGTAATCAAAATCGTTAGGTATGCTGGTTCTGTTGCTCACCCCTTATCTACAGGCTACAGCATCGGCGCGGCACACGTCTTGGTGATTCCTGCTCTGTTCCTCCTGTTTCGTTTTTTAGCCGTCAACCTTGAAATTTACCACTTTCCTAACAACTTAACAGGAGAAAATGGAACGCGATATTTGGGAAAAATGTGTGTTTCCGAAAAGTTTTATTTCTTCTTAAGCAGTTTGAACAACAATAGAAGTCATTTCTCCTTTGAAACTACCCCAATTATCACGATATGATAGTGCCCGTTATTGGCAATGTAGGTGGCAGCACCGTCGACTGCGACTTTTTCGCTGTAACTTCGACCTGCCCGAGCCTCGTCAAATCGCATTTTTACGCAAAACCAACTGCAGGGCTAGTGTTTTGGCATGCTCGCGCCAATTTATATCTTTGTCTAACGCGAATCTGCGACTATCGACACACCCTAGTGCCCATCCAGCCTGCGACCTCCCACGTTGACCTCGGTGTAACCATCGATGTAGACCTGAAGTTCCATGAGCACGTCCAATCCACTGTCCACAAGGCTGGTGGGCTGGCTCACAGTCTTTTGAAGTCCACAGTCTGTAGATCCTCTGAATTCATGCTTTTCCTTCTCACCACTCATATTCGTCCAATAATTGAATATTGTTCATGCGTGTGGTCCACTGGATATTCTAAAGACTTGCATCTGCTAGAAAATGTACAAAGAAAATGGACGAAACACATCTCCGGGTTGTGTAACCTAAGTTACTGCGATCGTCTAAAAACACTTGACTTGTACTCAGTTCAGGGTAGACTATTAAGAGCTGACCTCATCCAGTGCTGGAAGGTCTTCCATGGACACTCTTGTATATCGCCTAAAGACCTGTTTGACCTGGCCCCCCAAGGTCGAACCAGAGGACACTGCTTTAAGATTCTCCTGTCACATAGTCGCACTGATGTTAGAAAGCGTTTCTTCTCTGTTCGATGTGTACCTATATGGAATTCATTGCCTGAGGAAGCAGTATGTACTCCTAACTTGAAAACCTTTAAACAATTGTTACACGCCCACCTTCATGACTCTCTGTATGCATACACTTAGTTTAGATTAGGTTAGGACATTGTCGATATTCTCATTGCAAGTCTCTTTACTGATTTACTGATTTTTTACTGATTTTTTACTGAGTTTACTGATTTTGTTGCCAACAATCACATTGGAAGACGCTCGATTCCAGTTGTAGTGTGTACTCTGATGGCCTTATTGGCAGTTGTGTACCCAGAGAACTGGCGCGTCTCAGAATCTTGGGTTCCTTATCCTATCCCGGACCATCCCCAATCACATCCTAATAAGACTAAGGGAACCCTACCAGGTAAGAATACCAGGTAAGATTGCCCGGTGGATCCGTAGTAGGGAGCTCGGGTAGCGTCAACAGTCTTCTCTATTGTGGAGCAATGAAGGCATAGTTCATCCAGTGCTTGTCCAGCCGGTTCTTGAAAACATTTGTCGATGGCGAGCAGACGATTTCCTCAGACTGAGACAATTCAACCTTCAACCTACAAACCTACAAACCTACAGCCTAACAACCTACAACCTACAAACCTACCAACCTACAACCTAAAACCTACAGCCTAATCTAACCTAACCTACAACCTAAAATTTCTACTGTTGCATGTTCATATCAACAGCGCCACAATGGTAGATCAGACCTTATCTTGACAAATACCCCTTAGGATATATAAGACAATATTCCCTAGCTCCTGCCCCACGGCACAGGGTAAACCTTTGTTCAACATTTCTTTGTATGGCTATTTTAGCTAGAAAAAATGGAATATATATAACAGCCTCACCTAGCCTAACACGTCCTTGCCAGAGCCTTAGTTTGACTCAATGTAAAAGTGAGGAAAAATATGTCGGACAAAGACTTGTGCCAACAACCTTCTGTCTGATTATGCTTGGCAAGGTGTCAGTGGACAGTGTGTTGATGTGAAATGTACCACTACCAGAGGTGCCAAAGGTAGAGCTCATAGAGTTGGAAATGGTTCAGGCTGGTACCTACGTAATAAAATAGAAATTAGAAACCGGTAGTTGTAAATCAGGAGTCACACCTGTTTTTTGCAACCAAGGAGAAGCGCTATGCCCAGAGATGCTTTCTAATCAAATCAAACCAAACCTTACCAAACCTGACCTAACCTTACCTACAACCTACAACCAACAACCTAAAACCTATCACCTAAAACCTACCACCTAACCCACAGCACCTCTCCTTGGTTGCAAAAAGTGTCATGCCTGCTTTACTACTACCTGGAAACCTATGTACTATGTAGTACCACAGCATTCTGTTTCCTGCCCATAGTGAATTGAGGTCTTGTATATAGAGATGTCAGTAAAAGTGTAGAAGTCTGAGCAAAGATAAAAACACAATTTAACGTCAACCAACCTTACCTTCTAACCTACTGACCTACAACTACAAGCTACCAACTTAAAACCTACATGCCTGCAACCTACCAACTTAAACCTACCAACCTTCAAGTTACAACCTACCAACTTACAGCTTACCAACCTGCAACCTACCAACCTAGAACTTATTTGACCTTTTGCATACTAATACACCTGTTTGCGTTGTTCGATGGCCAATCGTCATAACCACTTCGGCATCAGTTTGAACAAGCGCCATTCAGCATAACCCATTGGCGATGTGCCATGGATGAAGTAGATACTGGATCGGCAACTCCTCGATGTTTGCGACCACCGCTAGGTGGCAGTGGTGTCGAGCGCTAAGGACGCGGGGGAGCGGGTGCTATTCAAAACAATGGTCGGCGTCGCGTCGTAGGGTCGTTTGCCTTGTTTTTTGAAAAGTTAAGCCCCTTTGGAGCAGATTGGAAGGTTTCAGAAGATGCAGGAAGATGGCAAGGTAAGATTGGTAAGGTTTTCTTATGGTTGGAAGGTCTGAGTGGCCTAAGATATTACTGTAAAGAGGGTCTGTTGACGATACTGGCGCACATTGCTTCTCGCCGTATGTCGTCAAAAATCATATAATTTGGGCCGTAATTGGTAAATCACTTATTTATATGTTCAATTTTATGTTCTTTATATGTTTGTTATATGTTTTACACATCATATCTCAAGCTTATACATGCCGCTGATGATATAGCCATGGTTTTGTTTGTGACACAATTTCGGTCTTGGTAGCGCATGATAGGTGGTGGATGATGCATTGTTAGTTGTGAATTGCTTAAGTTTTTGATAAGTTTTTAGTTTGGCAAAATCAGTTAGTGTACCTATAAATTGGTCCACTGCTCACTGCTCAGTACGTACCTACTCACTGCTCACCCATATCAGTTTCCTACGTATTTCTCTGAACGGCTGACTAGAGTGCAACACACTTCAGGACTCAGGAGCAGTTAACTGGCATCATGTCATTTCAGCTAATTTTTATAACCTGCTTGCCATTTGCCAATGCCCTAATTTCAAAAGTAGAGTTGAATGATATTGGATCAAAAAACACATTTAAATAAATCATGTTCTCAGCCTGAAAAACTGAACCATTTGACAGTAAAAAGAAAGCCTAACGGCAGCCAGTGTCAACCACAAAAGAGTGCCGACCCTGGTCCTGACATCAGCTTCCTTCTTTTCTCAAAAGTCGAAAGGTCCAGAGTTGTACGAAGAAGTTTGTGAGCTTCCCTCCATTGAATGATATATAACAATCACTTTTTTAGAACGAGTGCTAGACAAACTGTGTGTAGATATCAGATAGATTTAAGTAAGATCAAAGTCATTTTAAACTATGTAAGCCTAGCAGATGAGGTGTTAAGCTTTTGGGTACTTTTGTTAGGTAGTATCCTGTCAAGGTATTATTATATTTTTTTTTTTTTGCTCAACATCATCGCAATGTAAAATACTTTTTTGTGATGTTGTGGCCTGTGGGGAAACAGTTTGCCTTGGAATGCCCTCACTCTCCATTTCATTATGGTATGCTCAGGTATCTAAGTTCCCTCTCTCTATCTTTGTTTCAGATCAAAGAGATGGGTTCAGTTTTCACGGTGTGCTGACTTGAATTGGCATCCTGTGATTTGTGATGTTAATTATGATGCACGCACTCGCAGGTGCACGCCCACTGCGGACACGTGTGACGTGACGGCAGCAGGCGGACGGGGTGTGAACTGTGAACTGGCTCGACCGAAAATTGTTTAAGTTATCACAGCGTGTGTAACTGACTAACATACCTATGGGCATACCCATTGAGCGGATAATGCGTTCGTGTGCATTATCGTGTTTGCATTTATTCCCGATATACTCTGGTGGGAGATGTGAATTGGAAACCAACTTGGTGCTACGACACCGTTTAGTAGGCATGTGGCACGTCGTTTCTCGAAGACTTCCTATCAGTCTATGTATTGTAAACATTGTGTGTCATCTTTCACCTTAGTTGTCATTTGAACCTGTGTTAAATTCTGAACCTCAGACCGGAACAGACTAGGAAATCGCACGCCAGAGCCTATTCAAATTCATTAAGTTGCAATAGCATCAATCACACGCAAGTAGGTGCGTGCTATGGATGCGAGTGCGACCGGGGTTTATTTGAATAGGCTCTCGGTCTCGCACATGATTTCTGACTACGGAAAGAGTCGGTTTCAGCCTCTACTCAGTATACAATTCGCTCATGCGACGGCAAATATAAGTTCAATACGGAAACAGTTTTTTAACGAAACGGCGTATGGTAAGCTTATAATCCTGGAATGCTTCTTGAAAGAAATTTTAAATGATGCAGATGTTCGTTAATCGATATGACAGCATTTGTCTTGATCTTTATAAATTATAAGTCAGTCAAAATGGCTGTAGTAATGATTCGGATGTTTCACGGCGAACGGCACATTCCCTGTGCCGACGACTGAATCCGAAAGCTTAAGATGATCAGCAAGAGGGCAACCCGAGTGATAGACAAAGTCGTTTGATCGAAGGTATTTGCAGGCAGAAGGCGCCTGGCCTGGCCATGAGAGCTAACAATACGACGTGCTGAGGTAAAATCAGCCAGTCGCGCTCGGCAAACGACCCATGCACACCATTCTTTCCAAAACGATAGAGAGTCTATGGAACCGCCCTGTACCACTCTTTCGGGACCCGACACTGTTGGCCGATGCCCAACTTAGCCGCGGCTGGTTAAGGCCATGTAACTTGCCGGTCATTTTCATTTTTCGGACTTTGCTGGTATCGGCCGCTGCACCGTGGGGACTTATGCCATCCTAGCACGCATTAAGTGGCAAGTTAAAGTATTTCGATTTCCACTTTTTTGTTATTCATTCCACGTAGAATTGTCCAGCGCATCCGAATCACACCTTAAATCGTCTGTAAAATGATTGTTTATGCCTCAAAAAACCTCTCAAAGTGTAGCTTCGTCCCGACCAGCGTCGTGCTACCTGCATACAGCGAAAAAGCACACTACAATAAAAGGCCCTCTCACTCGTTTCCCTGAACAGCAGGTTATAGTTGCGACATGTTTTCATTATCTTTGACTTATAAGGAAGATGATGGTATGCACGAAAATTTCCAAAATTCATCCAAATGTATAATTTTTGACCGAAATGCTAAAAATGTTAAAATGCTTCTTGATTCAGAGAATTGACAAGCAAACTATTGCCTTACAAAGTTTGATACGCGGTGTTACGCGTGGAAATGTATATCAAAATGTTCTCCAATAATTTCTGCATCGGGGGCAGCTCTCATTTTTTGCCGAAATTTGCCTAAACCAGTCACTATGAGACGTCAAAGCAGAAGGTGCCGCGTGGTTTCTTACGCCCCGCCGGGCCGCGCCGCGGCGGGTTACCCGACCGCAGCACACTGCCTGGGGGTTTCCGGCCAGTATAGGAGTTGGGAGGAGGGAGGAAGGGGGTGATACCATGTTGACATTATTTTTCTATCGCCAAATGTTCTTTTTGAACAAAACAACAACATCCTTGCAACGCTGCGTCCATTTTATTGGCTATCGCCGCCAATGTTCACCTTATTGAACTTCAGTACAGAGCTTTCATATAGGTAAATCGAAAAATGTTGTAACTTTGTAAAGTGAGGTTGGAGGTTTTTGGGGTGCTAATAACGAATTTCAAGCTAGTTTTGATCAAGGATGATGTTTTCATACTAGGCCGGGTCAGGTCAGGCCCGACCAGTAGGTGTCTTGCCGGCTATCCATAAAAGGTAGGCGTCGATTACCTTTGACGGCTTCGTAGCATGTTCCGTTAGGCACCAAAACTACTTAAATCTTCAAACGGGTGTTAAGTTCGAAATAAGCTCCAAGCACTTATCTAGAAAAATCGTATAGCTTGAAAAAGTCAACTAAGGTCATCTAAGGTAAATGACCTTGATTTGACCTTAACGTGACCTTAAAATGCAAAGAACAAACAGCATTTCATACCTTGGAGAGTTAACAACCACAACAAGACTGAAAACGCGCCGATAATGTGCGCTGATAAGCGCCAAATCGATACCAGCCTGACATGGTCTGGTGAAACAGGTCACAGGTCAAATTTTTATTAAGGTCAAGGTCATGAAATTTTAAGTGTGTGAGTAACATTGATCGAATCGAAGGTATAGAAAGTTTCGTCGTGATCCGCCACGTTTTGCTTGAGTTAGTTGCGAAAAGTCGAGGACAGAAGTCTGTACGACCCCCTCCCCCTTTAAGTGAAAGGACTAACAAAGTGCAAAGGTTAAGCCCGAAATGCCTTTTGGTGATTGGGCTAGACATGAACAAATATCTACTTCTAAAACGATTGTAGTTTCGTTCTACTTTTTTAACGCTTCCACGCCCACGATGCATTGCTAGCCGAAAACGCTTCAGTGCTAAGTCCGTGGGGAGGGGGCGGGGGAGGGATGGGGTCAAGCAGGAGAGCCAACCATGTTGTCAGGGATCATACACCCTAAGTCTAACCATTTGAAGGTGAAATAAAATAAGTTAAGGTAGCGGAGGATGCGATATAAATAAATTCGTGCTAGGATCGATAAAAACCCCACAGTGCGCTGCCTGAGTGGGCGGCGGCGGCGGGCTGTCCTTAGCAGGGATCAGTTTGCTCGATAGGTGGCAGCACTTTCGGGCGGTCGCGCAGTACAATGGGAATTCCGCGGAGTTGCCGATCCAGGTAGTAGGTAATCCATGGATGTGCATCACTGTTTGACGGTCGGCAAAACAGGCTGGACTCCATTTAAAGGTAGTGTGCCAGCTTTCTTGGACCGTATGGAGTTAATGGCCCAGATAAGGAGAACCGGATTTTTAGAACTTATCCATACCTTCAAAACTCATGGAAACGTCTTAAATTCTTCAAACTTTGAGTACCCCAGTGCGAAATTCGCCCCGACGGGTTGTCGGTCGTACCCCAACCAGTGCTGCCAGATGGGGAAGGCTGTAATCCTCCAGATCAGTTACAAAAATCCTCCAGATTCCTCCAAATCCTATTGGTAGATATAGAAAGGCGGTCTTGGACGCTGCGGGGGGGGCTATACCCCCAAAAAAGTTTCACCAAATTCTAAAAACTCATCGGATTTCGAATCTTTTCGCACTGCTGTGCAGTTTAAAAGATACTTTTTCTTATAAAAGTTGTTTCGTTTTCGTTTTATCCTCCAAAAAGAAACGAAAATTTTCGTCGATTTCGGGCGCTGCAGGGAAACCGGGGGCATTTGCCCCAAATGTCCCCCTTAGATCCGCCAGTAGTTTGGCACCCTCGTAGATATAGCTACAGACTGAGACATTCTGCAGTCTCACGGTGATAAAGGACGTGATATATCCTAACGGGTAGGGTGACGCTGGGCAGGAAAATGCCTTTTTAGTCTTGAATGTGTTATATTTTTCCATGAAATTGAGTATAATAATCGGGCGACAAATCCTCCAGATTTTCCTCCAGAATCAAAAATCCTCCGAAAGCGAAATTTGTCCGCAAATAGAGTTCAAAATCCTCCAGATTTGCGGAAATCCTCCAAATCTGGCAGCACTGACCCCAACCACATTTCACACCACTGTGAACAATAAATGCACACACTGAAATCGCTATTACCGATATGCTCATCCAATCAAGTTTCGATAAACCCGTTCATCATCATCTCCTGCGGTTTCGAACACGCCTGTTAGGTGGCTTCTGATGCTCGTCGAGGTCGGAATTTCCAAATACGCGTGGTGCGTCGGGCCGCGCGCTCTGACTTCGGCCAAGAAAAATGCGTCAGCTGATCATTGTCATTTCTGCCACTTGCGTGTGGTGAAATGGGGTCATAACTTATAAGACGGCTTTTTCATATCAATTATTTTACATAAAATCATATTTCAAACCATAAATAATGTTCGACAGCCAAATAAAAGAAACAATACCAATACGGGCTTACAGTTTAACCCGCGCCCAGATGGGGTCTGCCGAGCAACGCGGTCTGATGGGGGGGGGGCCATTTTGGCCCCCCCCTCAGATCTCGAGAACCACGCAACATAGCGACAAGCGGTAAACGGTGTTGGATAGCCCCAGCGGGGAACTACCTTGTGACCCAATTTCATTGACCTCGGTCAAACCGATGACGTCACAGGTCAGGTCAAAGGTCGAATTTTCACCGTTTACAGGCATTTCAAGAAATGCGTTGTAAAATCGAGTAAAATGCATTTCATTGAAAATCATCGATGGAGAAATGTTCTTCAAACACATATTTTGCTATTTGAGGTCACTGATACCAGGTCAGGTCACAGAGGTCAGGTCACTGGGGGGGTCACAATATGAAAGTGTCGTGTGATACATGTTTTATGGTCCATTTTACATGACAAATGCGATTATGTGGGTCAGACAGACTTTAGGGCCAGCTTAGGTCACGTTTTGGTCAAGGTCAGGTCAAGGTCAGGTCAAGGTCAGGTCAAATTAGGTCAAATTTCAAAGTTGATATTTTTGCATAAAATGGGTATCGATTCGATGCAGCTCGTCACGGGGAGTTCAATGGTGGTCTCCGTTTTGCGCTACAAGGTCTAGAATTGCTAAAAATTGAGTTCAAAAATTTGACGTCATCAATTTTTAACAGTTTTTTCGCTATAACTTGGCCAAAAAAAGAGGTATCGATCTAAAATTTGGTATGTATATCGAAGAGCGCAGGGACTATCACATATATTCCGGTTTTTTCGAAATTCGAAAATTTTTTGGAAATTTTTTGAGTTTTTCTAAAAAAATCAATTTTTTTGATTTTTGGGGGTCAAAATCCCAAAATTTCGAAAATCCGAGATAGCAGTTTTGTAGCGCCGTCTTTTCTCTACACAACCACATAAAGAACTTTAAAATTGCTTGTTAACTGTAGAATTGGTGAGCGTTTCAAGATGTCATGTTTTTTGCTCATTTTTGCTCGAACATGACCTCAGTTTGACCTCAATAACTCCTGACCTGAGGTGACCTGTGACTTGAAATTTTGTGTGAAGGTGTCAAATTGATGCCCGGTAAGGTACCCAAAATTTGGCGGCGCTGCGCGCCGCCGTTTTCTCGCTATTTAAGAAAACCCACAGGGGGGGGGGGGGCCAAAATGGCCCCCCCCCATCAGGGCGCGGGTTAAGGCTCGACATTGTGTTGTCTACGATTAGACAGCTGATAACTCATTCCCGTACGTCGTATGGTCGTAACACTATAATGACCTTTGCTTATTGTCACAAGTGCGCCGCATTCGCGATTGTTGCCCGACGCCTGTTTGCAGGTGAGCCCACTACAGTTGTTATACATATCTAAAAACCGATAAACTTTTAGGCGAAAAAGGCACTATTCCAGGCCCATTTTTGATTTTTTTTTGCGATATTAGGTAAAAACAGAAGCTTCTTATCCTAGGAAAAATAAAATGGGAAATCTTTCAAAGGTGGCACACTACCTTTAACCATTCTGCATAACTCTTTGTCAATGAGCACAATGTTCGTCATAGGCAAACACTTTGTCAGATTGTGATAATGCTTCGACATTTCACAAAAGGTTACTCGATGTGCAAAATTCAACGGTACTGTGCGTAGACAATGGCTGTTGATTTAAAACTTCTGTCAGTAATCAAAATGTCAATGATGTAGTGCTTATCTACTATATCTAGCCATATTAACCCGCGCCCGGCTGGGGGTCCTGGATTTCCACGCCCTGCTGGGGGGGGGGGGTGTTTGAACACCCCCCCTTCTAACTCGGCTCCTGGGCCACGTAGCGATACGCGGAAGGCGGCGTTCGAAAGAGTGTCAAAAATAATGACGAAATCACTTCGGTCAATTTTTTGGTCAGGTCAAAGGTCAGGTCACCAGAGGTCATTGAAGGCAAAATTTCGCCGATTTCCAGGTCGAATGTCGAAAATTTCCAAGAAGCCAACGCATAACTCGGGAACCAATAGAGCTACAGCGCCGCGGAAAAGCGCATTCGATAGCCCTATTAACGCCCTTTCTTATTAATTTCTCAGATTTGACCTAACGCAACGGTTTTGCCTGCAGGGGGCAAAAACTGCCAAAAATAGCCGATTTTTTCGGAAACAGTTTTTCTGCAATAACTTTTGACCCAAGCCTTGTACGAGCTTACTTTTACCGGTATCGTGTTCCTCTCGTCAAGACGCATCGAATGAACTATAACTTGACCTTGAAAGGTCAACTTGAAAATTTGACCTCAGGTCAAGGTCATGACCTGACCGGAAAGGGTCATGTTGCATATCAGTCGATCTGTATCGTCGAGCTGAACACATCTAAGGCGTTTTCATCGCTCTAGCATGCCTCTATCAAAAGTTATTTGCGAAAAACTGTTAGAATATCATTCGTGACCTAAGATGACCTCAGGGCATACACAGGGGTCACGGACACCATTTTCATGTTCAGTGTGTCTAAACCACTTGTAATTCAGTGTTTGGGAGTGTTTATAATGCCTTTCGTCCAAAAGAGGCGCATTTCAATTTTCTCCCATTGACTTATAATGGGGAGGTCGCAAAATTGACCTGACCTAAGGTCATCGATATCGAAATTCTGAGATATAGATTTTGTACATGCTATTGCTCTTAGCAATCGCTGAAAGTTTCAAAGCGATCGGTCACTCGGTGTAGCTATGTCAGACATTGAAACTTTTTATGAGGTGAGGTCACTTCAAGTGACCTGGTGACCTGACCTTGAATGACCTTGGTCTGAAATTTTCACAACATGTGTAGAATTGATGTATGATAAGGTGTACCAAAAACGGCGGCGCTCCGCGCCGCCGTTTTTGAGATATTCGCGAAAAACCACAAGGGGGGGTGTTCAAACACCCCCCCAGCAGGGCGCGGGTTAAATGTTAAACGTTTATCACACATTCATGGATGAGAGTTGCGACATGTTACAGCGCAATCGGCATTAATTGGCCTCTGACCAATTAACTAATCAACCATTGGATTCCGAACAAGTCAGTATACGATAGCTACGAGGAGACTATGTAGTTACCGGCGCAATATCGAGTATGCATGTAGACGGTCGAGTGTCAGACTCCTAAGCGTTTCGGTGCAAACTACGAAGCCGGCCGTCATCATCGCGTCACTGTCCGAGCGCTGTCTCGGGACAATGCCTCGGGCGGCCGCACCGGTCGGACTCGCGGGGAATGGCTGGCAGATGGCGAGCCGGGCCCGGCCGGCCCACCGCCGAACACCTTGGTGTTTGAGGCAGGGTTGACTTATCAAACGCTCTGTTGCCTGTTCACTGCCGATAACATGTCAGCTGCGTCCATGCACAGTGTGCTTATGGCGCTCATGAACAGCTAACGATTTTTATGTGGATAAATGACCTTCGAGCTTCGCCACCATGCCGGCTCGCACTGCACTGTATAAACGCGGTCATATTTATACTTCTCTGTAAAGGGGCGATCTGTGTTTAGTTTTGACGAAATGTTATGAGGAATGCCAAAATTAGCATGGGGATGTTCTGGTGAATGACGAAGGGATATAAACGAATGACGAAGCATTTATCCAAATCGTCAAAGGTTTTACCGGAATTCAATCAGTTGTGGCGAATAGCGAATGTTTTACCAACTGACGAACTGTGGAGTGGGATTAGCATTCCGTTTTGCCCTTATGCTGAAGGTTGTGCCGGAATGCCTCTCACTGGCGCCACCTATGTGCAGATCGGACGAATGGGTTTTGCTGATTGGCCATCGAACAATGCAAAAAGGTGTACCTTATCTTTATACAAGGTCTCTATTCTGCATTCTGCAATCAACTGTAGAGATGCCCTTACACCAGAATTCAAAATATTTTATTAACAGTTTGAAGTAAGGTTTGTGAGTCTTAACATCATGCCATGTTCAATGCACGGTGACTATAAATACGGTGGTTCAATGTTCAATGTTGTTCAATGTTGTTCAACTAAATGCACGGTGGTTCAATGTTCACTTTCACCAGGTACCACCAAATGCTATTTTGTGTTTCTTTTGAATTTCTTTCCTCAATCAGGTTTTCACAAACAAAACAAGGCATGGCTTAACCTAAATTTTATGACATTGGGCTCAAAGCTTATGTTTTATGAGCTTCTGTTTCTAGCTGTACCTCTAGCTGTAATGGGTCTATGCTACCTGTATCTATAATTATTAGGTGATGCAGTTTATTGCCTAAATGCTAAATCATACATAATCTGTTTCCCTTTTCAGGTTATTTCTCGGAAAGCCAATGAACTGAAGTGTTAAGGAGCTGAAGGCTGAAGATACTCGTATCACCAGAGGCAGAAGATGAAGGCAGATGCTGAGGGTAGGTTCAGTGGCAGCCTGTGAGCTTCCAATTAATGATCCTCTTCTGCTGCACTGCTTTATCTCGCCTGCAGTTGCACTGTCTGCTGTCTGGGGTCTGTTCATGGTAAACCTAAACCTCTTTGGTAGATTATTAGCATTGCCACTGAGAAAATCCCTCATCCCACATAAGCCCTTTGTTTTACCTTCAGCAAGAGTTTTTCTCTTCCCTCCCTACTGGTGCCATTTGCATTCTCCCTTTGAAGCCCTTGGAATCCCACTTGCCATGTCGGACAAGAAGTTTTGCATCGAGTATGCAAAGCGAGGCACTGCTGGCTGCAAAAAGTGCAAGGAGAAGATCGGAAAGGGACTAATAAGGATTGCAAAACTTGTCCCTAATCCATTCTCAGACTCGGGTGGTGATATGAAGCAGTGGTATCACTCAGACTGCATTTTTGAAACTTTTGCCCGAGCACGAGCGACTACGAAGGTCATTGAAGAGCCAGAAGACCTGGATGGCTGGGATGAAATTCAGCCAGAGGATCGCAAGAAGCTGTTGGTGCTGATTGCTAGTGTAGTGGACAGTCGCCAGTCGAAACCATCGCCATCCAAGAAAGTCAACAAGGCTAGTCAACAGTCAAAACCATCACCATCCAAGAATGTCAAGCAGCAGCAGCTCGTTTCTGGTGCTGGGCCCTCGAAAGCTGGCCCTAGTTCTAACCAGACAAAGGATGGTAGCGCCCCAACCTCTGCTGGTAACCGAGGCACTACTAAATGCGATACATCTGATCCCAGTCACAAAGACAACTCGTTCCGACAGTTTCGCCAGATCTGCGCCAACGTTGCTGATGAGGCAAGTTACAAAAGCAAGTCAGAGATTATCAACAATTTCATCACCAATGGCACGGACGGCAGTGGCTTCCGTGGAAACCTTCTTCTATGGACACGTTTGCTTCTTCCCGGCGTCGTGAAGAGGGTGTACAATTTGCAGAGCAAACAGCTGGCGAAGTTGTTCAGTCAGATATTCGACGTCAGTCTTGAGGAGATGATTGAGGATTTAGAGCAAGGGGATGTCGCCGAAACAGTTCGGGTGTTCTTTGAACAGTCGAAAAGCGTTCTTCCGGCCAAAAAGTCCACTCTTTCGCTGCAGGACGTCGATAAATACCTTGACGAGCTGTCACAGCTTACGAAGGAGGAAGAACAGCAAAATTTGCTGAAGAGGGTGGCAAAGAGATGCACTGCAAACGACCTGAAGATCTTTGTGCGCCTGATCAAAGCAGACTTGCGGATAAACGCTGGAGCGAAGCACATCCTTGACGGCATCCACCCGGACGCTTACGAGGCCTTCCAAGCGACCCGTGACCTACAGGATGTGCTTGAGCGTGTGCAGGAGCAGCAGGCCTGCGGTCAGCCGGGCTCGCTCGACATCGGCATCTCATTGATGACGCCAGTGCTCCCAATGCTGGCCGAACCCTGCAAAAGTGTTGAGTACGCCATGAAAAAATGTCCAAACGGTATGCTTGCTGAGATCAAGTACGACGGTGAACGTGTGCAACTTCACAAGCAAGGCGACACATTTGCATACTTCTCACGGTCCTTGAAGCCAGTTCTTGCTCACAAGGTGAAGCAGTTCAAGGAGTTTATCCCGAAAGCCTTCCCACATGGTGAGAACATCATCCTGGACGCGGAGGTATTGCTGATAGACACAAACACCGGAAAGCCACTGCCCTTCGGCACGCTTGGTGTACACAAGAAATCTGCCTTCAAAGATGCTAACGTCTGCTTGTTTGTGTTCGATTGTCTCCACCTGAACGGCGAGAATTTGATGAAGAAAACGATCTTGGAGCGTCGAAAAATCCTTGAGAAGTACATGACAGAGGTACCGAATAGGGTCATGTTCTCGGAACTGAAGCACATCACAAAAGCACCAGACCTGTCGGATATGATTGCATCGGTCATACGGCAGGGTCTAGAAGGCCTTGTCCTGAAGGACTTCGGTAGCATCTACGAACCTGGAAAGCGCCATTGGCTGAAAGTCAAGAAAGACTACCTGGGCGACGGACAGGCGGCCGACTCGGCTGACCTAGTGGTGCTTGGTGCCTGGTTCGGTACCGGCAACAAGGGCGGCATGATGTCTGTCTTTCTGATGGGCTGCTTCGACGGCCGACGGTGGCGAACTGTCACAAAGGTGCACGGAGGCCACGACGACGCGACGCTCGACCGACTGCAGACGGAGCTCAAGATGACCAAAATCAGCAAGGACCCCAGCAAGGTGCCAAAGTGGCTGGAATGCAGCAAGACGATGATCCCCGACTTTGTTGTGCAGGACCCGCAAAGCTCGCCCGTCTGGGAAGTGACTGGCGCCGAGTTCACAAAGAACAATGTGCACACGGCACATGGGATATCTATCCGGTTCCCTCGCGTCACCAAGATTCGTGACGACAAGAACTGGGAGACAGCCACCTCGCTGAAGGAGCTTCTCGTCTTGTATGAAAACTCCAAGCAGGTGTTTGACGACGGGCAGTCATCTTCGGCCCTGTCATCTGCTCTCTCCTCGCCAAGCAAACAGTCATCGGCACAGTCGTCACCCTCACGACAGACGACAACCAGCAGCAACGAAAGCTCACCCACCAAGCCATCCGCGGCGGCAGATCGGCCGACTCTGACCAAACGCTCGACACCGAACAGTGAAACAACGCCGTCCAAGCGACGCAAACTGAACGGTTCTTCGGACGGCGGTTCAGCTCCTGCGAAAACTGAGAGCGGCAGCGTAGTGGGCCTGCCGCCAGCCACGCTGCGCCCCGTGCTGGCCGTGCTATCGCCCTCGCTGGAGGCGGACGACCGTCTGCGACGCTACATCGTCGCGTACGACGGCGAGCTGCTACAGCCAGAGCAGCTGCAGCTGGCCACGCACTACGTGGCGGCGCCGGGTGAGCGCGTGCCGGGCCGCGTGCAGCGCAGCGCCGCCGCCGTCGTCACCGCCGACTGGGTGTGGGACGCCATCAAGCTGGGCCGGCTGCCGCCCACCCGGCCCTACGCTCCATAGAGGTGTCGGCTCTTATTCGCGCTGCTTAACGCGAACATTACCGGTCAAACGCGGTTAACTGGTGATATGCAAATGGCCTGTGTTTGAAGTGGTTGTGAATCGGACGCGCACCTGCTTTGATGTTTGCATTGCTTTCGTGAATATCACCATCGACGCGCTCTGTTAGAACCATGCCCAAGTGAGTGTTCGAAGGGCGATATTGTT
Organism: Amphibalanus amphitrite; assembly: GCF_019059575.1. Classification (NCBI taxonomy): domain Eukaryota; kingdom Metazoa; phylum Arthropoda; class Thecostraca; order Balanomorpha; family Balanidae; genus Amphibalanus; species Amphibalanus amphitrite. Next base: position 130,629 of record NW_024881846.1, read on the forward strand.
AGGTTCTAGTCCATTCTGGAGGTTGTCCTTGATCTGGCAGCTGGTTTTTGTCGAGGCGTTGACCGTGCCATATGTTAGTCATGGATTCTGCACTTCAAGTGTCTGCTGTCACGAAAACACTTCTCTTTTTTACATTCTTTTCTGGATACCGTACTATTCCACATTGTACTGTGTGCGCTGGCGCTGTTTTGCGGTATTTTGCCTTGCCTTGCGATATTGTCGATAACGCATATAAATTTTATATGAACACGGTACATCAGAAACTGTTAAAAATGTAGCCGTTGGGGATTACTTTGGAACATTTTGCCTTGGCTGATGGGGATGCGGAGGGAAAACGGAATTCCATTTCTAAAATGAAATAAAAATGATGTCTGTCCCTGCTTCGGCTGTCGTTTGCATATTCGTAGAATTGAGTGATCTTTTTGTCATCTTATGGGCGCATATGATAGCGGTGCCATGTTATAGTACATGTGACATTTGCTTTCCTCTGGATTCTTTGAAAAACCTCGTTCTCATAGTGTTGTCGCTGCGTTGCAATCTCATTGTTCCTCGAGTGGTTGCGCTCATGCGTTGTGATAGGTGTTAACAGTTTTGTCGCTTTGTTTTGCACGGATTTTCACTTGTATGCCAATAAATGAAATCAGCGCACTAGCTGCCTTAAATGTTTTGATACGTTGTTTGGGAGTACCACGTGTGGTTTATGATGGCGGAACTTAGTCGACAGACGATTGACGGAACTTGGCAATTGTCTGGTGAGCGGTAGTGTGACTGGGAGCGGTGCGCTGCAAATCAGACAATGCTGCGACAAATTTCAAGGCATGTTGACTCGCTCCTGACTGGGTGGGGATTGGGTACTTACCATCCATAGCGCGACATGACGCGACTGATAGTGGGGCCGCACCGTCCTATGTTTAACCCTAGAACGCCTAGGGGGGGGGGGGTTGTATCAACCCCCCCTGAGGTTTTTTCGAAGTGCACGCTAAACGGCTTGTCGTAGCGGGCTGAAATTTTCAATACCCTCTGGGGCAACCTTTGCGCATCTTTTGCCGAAAAAAATTGATCGGGTCATGTCAGGTCACGGAGTTATGACGTTATAAGAGGTACAGCCTCCGGCCGACAGTTACCAAACGTGTGCGCCGAATCCCTAGGTTTTCTGCCGGTGATACCCACATTGTTTGATGGATCATGATGAAACTTCCCATGCATGTTGGGGCAAGCATTGGCTATCGTGTGGTGCAAGAAAATTGACCGGGTCAGGTCAGGTCACGGAGCTATGACGTCACAAGAGGAACAGCGTCCGGAACTATTTTTGAAAAGCGCCCGAACCACTATTTTGCTAATTCTTGTCACCTCAATGGGAATATGCAGCAATATTAGCTTCTATAGGGAGCAAATGGACCTCCCAAATCCAAAAATACAATCAGATTTCAAAAATTTAAATTTTGATTTTTCGAATTTCTGCCGCCGACTGTGACCTTGCCGACTTCCGGCGCTCCCAACGCGCCATTTTTAGAGCTAGGGAAACGAAATACATACCAAACGATAGAGAATTGATCAAGGAACACGATAGTGAAGGTATATCTCCCACCGTTTTGCCGCAATCGCCGCGGAAAGTTGAAAAAGTTTGATTTTTTCGGAAAATTTGACCTTTGACCGGTCATAAGTAGGTCAAATGTTGACCTAGGACCAAAAAATATACCACCAATCGCGAGATCTCGTTGAGAGCAATCCGTTGGTTTTTTCCGCTAAGCTCTACGAACTTCCGTTTCGAAACGCCAGGGGGGGTCGTAACAACCCCCCCCCCTGGTCGTTCGTGTTATGAGAAATGGCCTGGTCGTGCGAGGGTTAAAATTCAACTAGCATCTATTAGCCCGAAAGCTGTGCATAATGGAGCATAATGTCGTTTGATTCGAGATCACCGATGGCGTCACAGACCAAATTGAACGTTTAGTTCACGTTATTTTCACACTAGGCCCTGCTAAGCTAAGCCTGTCGGCTAACTGCTAAGCTTGCTAGATCGGGGATATTGACACCTATGTGACATGCACGCACCGAGCTGTCGTGTATAACTTATAACTTATAAAGTATGTTGGAGACTAAAGCTAAGCCAAAAATGTGTTTATAATACCAAGTTATAGTCGCGTGTAAGACATACTTTTGGGCAGATTCAGCAACATTATACTCTTCTTGCATTGTATGCACCCATCGATGCTAATATCACCTAATTATCACCACCCTTATCAGCAACTTATACCTACTGAAGGCCAGGCCACGGTCAGGCCAAAAGCTCAAAATTTTAAATTTTTGCCCATCAATAAACAATTGTACCGTGCGATGTCTATGTAGATGTACCTACAATGCACCGGAGGTCGCACTTGAATATGTAACTTCTTCGATCACCCATGTTTGGTAGCATATAACTCTGCCATTTTTCTGAACTCTGCCATGTTACTGATCGGACATTTTCTAGAGCGAAATTTGTAATCAAAATCAGGACCCTGACCACTTCATCTCTGGTTTTTTTTTGCGGGCTACTCGAATCGCTTCTGAAACATTGGTCCCCCGTAAAACTCTGTGTGAGCCCCACCAGCTCCCCCCGCCCCTGGAGACTGACGATCGCCAAGGGGAGAGGCAGCAGCAGCGGCGGTCTGAGGGAAGCCGAACGGCAGCACTCGGCCGTCTGAGCTGCGCTCCGAGGGCCGCCAGCTGAAAACCTTCGCTGATGGGGGCCAGAAGCCGTTCAGCCCCACCGTTCAGAAAATTAGGTAGGTTGCTAGTTATGTGCATTAGCATGGTTGGTTTGCTAGTTTGGGTTTATGATGGGCAGAGGCCATTTCTCCCCCGCATAGTGTTGTAGGTAAATGCTTCTATCGAAATAAGACGTCTTTTTATGGTGCGGCTGCAATGAGGAAGAGTCAAATCGGCTTTCTTATTTTGGTGCCTTTTCTTTACCTAGCTTGATAGACATCGAAATTTTGATACTTTTTTCGGGGGATCACTGTACACTTAACAGTATAGTGTTGGCCTATAACCCTGGCCCTGTGTCACCGGTGATAGCAGCATGCTGCTATCAAGCTGCTATCACACGTATCAAATTGGGTTTCCATGGAGACGTCAACAAGCCTATCTCTCCAACACTACCAGAAGTGTGACGTCAGCTCGCGAAATGGAATAGCAGCGTGCTGCTATCACCGGTGAAACAGGGCCCCTGGATTACGATGTCGTGGAATGTAAAGCTCCAAACATTGTACGAAAACTGGTCGCAAAGTTGTCATTAACCTCCCAATGATATGCTTTGTGACCGTAATGAGATTCGCTTTGCAACGTGCTCTTTCATAAAAATTAAACCTACATACCTACGTCTCATTGAAGAAATGAACACGGTCTAGGTCCACGTTTTATGGTATGATGTCATTGTCATATGAAATTGGAGATGAGGCGACATTGAGATGCATTGTCTGCCTAGCTTTCGTACAAGGCTGCTCAGTGAGAAGTGAAGGGATTGCTATCGGGAGTTCGACAATGCATGCCATGGGCGGAGGAATGGGGGGGGGGGGGCACACAAAAGGAACGGGGGGGGGCACCGGGGCACCGTAGCCCCCTTGATTTTTGACATTTTAACATTAGCCCTATGGGCGTTGCATGAAAAGAATGGGACCAAAAGTAGGCAGTGCCCCCCCCCCCTTAATTAGTGTTCCGCCGCTAGATGCATGCCATAGTTAATTGTTCGTCGTGCTTCGCATGCATCCAACTTATGTGGAAGTTTGTGCCTACTCTTTGAGATAGGCATGCTTTTGGTTTTGTGGGTACCTACCTAAAAGTTCAATCGGCGTTGAGGGTGAATTTGTGTTTGATCGTAACGCGTGAAGAAGGGGGGGCGTGTGCAGTGTGCACGCATCCCTCCTACTCACATCCTGGACCAAGTAACAATCAACGTTCAGTGATAATCTAAAGGTCGTTAAATTGCTGCAGTGTTGTGCTAGAATTCCATGTAGCCTCCCAATCGCCCGACGGATATGCACTACACAACAGTCGGCGATGCGCTCACCCGCTGCTCTGCGGCACAGTCTATCTTCCGGCGCTTGTCGCTGGTGCCATCTATTGACGGGAATTTGAAACTCGCCGGGTAATTGCTACGCCGCGCGGTGCAGCCCTCAACAGGCTTATAGGTAGTTCTACGACGGTCGACCAGTGACGATGAAACCATTGACAACTGAACTAGGGTCAATCCGACCAGTGACAATCGAAACAGTGACTACTGGACCAGGGACAACTGAAGAACCAATGACAACTGAACCGATGACAATTGAGATAGACACGACCGAACCAAGACGACTACTAGTGAGACTTGAACCAGTGCTGACTGGATCAGCGTCAACCGAAACAAAGACAACCAAACCAGTGAAAAGCGAACCCGTGACAACCAATCGACAGCCGTACCAGTGAAGAGAAAACCCGTGACAACCAATCTAGTGACTGCCGAATCAGTGATAATGGAAGCAAAAACAACCAGATTAAGGATCTGTGGCGCTTCGCGTATTTTTGTGTCGTTTCAAATTTCGACCTGCCGCCTGTCTTTCTCACAATAGCGCCAACCGCTGAACATCAATTATCCTGGCGTAGCTCCTTCAGTTTCTACTGCACAACATTAGAAAGCATGAGTGCTGGTTATGAGACGTTACCAGCTTTCTCGTGCATTCATGCAAGCTAGCTTTATATGCCAGTGATTAGATTCTCAGACATTCAAGCTACGTTCAGTTAGGTAAATTCATCCAGCCCTTGGAGCTGTGTAAAGAGCAATCGTGTTTTTTCAGAGGAAGTTGACGTCCAGAGGCCTTGTCTAAGACTGATCGGAAGGTCGTGTTCAATGCCATTGTATTTGATATCTTCACATATTTAGCTGTACTTGATCAATGAGCAGTGCCAGTTTGTAATAAGCTCACCCCCCCCCCCCTCCCTCTGACGGCTGTGACCGCCCCCGGCCCGCGTCCCCAGACCCCGGCGGTGGACTCGGGCCGGTCCGTCCGCCGGGCAGTGCCGGACGTACCCTGCTCTCGGACCGCTCCGTGGAACTGTGGCGCGATCCGGTGCGCTTCGTCAGCGCCGGCGTGGAGCAGCACGGCGCGCGCGCCTTCCTCACCCGGCTGCTGCTGCGGCCCACCGTGGTGCTGGCCGACAACCTGGCTGTCCGACACCTGCTGCGAGGTCGGTAAACTGGCCAGGTTGAGGTGTTCTGATAGAGCCGGGTTTAGTGAGGTCATGAGGTGTAATGGTGGGTCCGTTTGGGACTTGCCTATCTTGTTAACTTGCTCATTACATGCCTAGCCCTACTGTATTTTTATGTATTCTACATTTCCCGTGATATCCTGTCAAACAATGTCATTTCCCCCGAATTATTTCGCTGCATAGCATCGTGCGTATTAAAAGACGCGCTGGTTCTCATCCGTGACTGGACTGTCTGCATCTGTATCACATTGCCTTTTTCAGATCGGGAGACGTTCCAGTGCGGTCTCCGCGACATGTTTATGCCTCTTCTTGGCGAAAACCTGGTGTTCATGGAAGGGGACCGAGCTGACTCCATCCGTGCCAGCCTACACGGCCTGTTCAGCTCAGAAACGGCCACCAACTACCAGGTAACGGAATGGCTGCGCCGCAGAATGAATGACTGTTTGTATGGATGAATGAATGAATGAATGAATGAATGAATGAATGAATGAATGAATGAATGAATGAATGAATGAATGAATGAATGAATGAATGAATGAATGAATGAGTGGGCGAACGAACGAACGAACGAACGAACGAACGAACGAACGAACGGACGAGCGAACGAACAGATGAAGCTTGACTCAGGCTGTCATAAACCTTGCAAATCGTTTCAGGCACTCAGTTGCACCAAACCCTCTCTCCGACGGCGGCACATTTATCCCACTCCCTCAGGCGATCACAGTTTCATCAGTTCATTCATTCATCCTCCAGGCGATCACGGAGCGGGTCACCCGCCACTGGCTGGAGCAGCTGGACTCTGACCGCCCGGTCGACCTGTACGCCGCCTTCAAGCAGCTCTCGATGGAGCTGAACCTGGCCGTGTTTCTCGGCCTGGAGCGACGGGAGCGCGGAGCAGACGTGGCTGCCGTGACAGACATCGCCACCACCCACTGGCACGGCCTGTACGCGCTGCCCGTGTCGGTCAGCGTGCCGTTCGCCACCTCATCATCCTACAAACAGGCCCTGGACGCCAAGGAACAGCTGCTCAAACTGGCCGACCAGATGCTCCGAGATGACGCACAGTCCGGTGAGGATCGATCGCGATAGTTGTTCGTGCTGCTCTTTCAGCCTGTTACCAACTACCATGTGACTTGGGTGTGATTGATATCACATTCATTTGCAAGTTTCTTTAATGTGAATCATACTTCCTCGTACTGTCCCATGCGTATCCACCAATCGAGATCTTGATTTATATACCTTGTATTAGAATGGCAGTGTCCCAGGACAATATAAAAAAAATCTGCTGTATCGTCGTCCCGAACCATCGCGTAATCGTCGGGTATTGTCCCGAATCATCTGCGGTATCCTCATTTTCCCAGTGTTGCCATCCAGAGCACTTCTGCACCCACCCAACTATTCCACTTCTACCCTTGTGGACGACCTCCCAACCCGCAGCTAGCCACAAACGTCGCCTCCGCGCCCACCGCAGCCGGGTTTCATCGATTACCCGTCTGTGGCGCTTCTGTGAAAAACTCAGCCTGCCGTCTTCCTAATGAAGCAATAATGATACCGTTATCCGTTATCCAGCTGTACAAAAATATGGAACGTAGGCATATCCTTCTCTCACTGTCGACCCGTAGTGATCACCCGTTTCGAGTTAATTCGATGTTTTCAATTCGACACTAACCACTCTAACCCCACCCACTCTCTGTTTAGCGTTCATCGAGTCCCTAAAGCTGGCTGTGGAGGACCCGGAGACTCGCAGGAACCACCTGCTGCTCTGCGCGTCGGCCATGGTACCCAAGGCGCTGGCCTCGTTACTGACGTCGGCTATAGTGGCGTCACCCCAGTGGAAGGAGGTCGGTGGAAGGAGGGGCGGGGGCTGGGCCTGGGGCTGAGGCGATATGTCGCTGACGCGTGTTTTCTGGCGTTGGTTGGGTTACGGACGGACCGGGCATGGCGTGATAGGACGGGCACTGAGTGCTGAGTTGTAGAATTACGCTTGTAGATGTGATGGTGGAATTTGGAAATTTCGAGTGTTTGTTATTGTGGAGAGTTATCGCGATAATAGCTAGAGCGTCTCTTGATTAACATGTGGAGGTCAGGGGAACATCGTTCGATCTACCCGTCACGTTCACATAAAGTGCGATTGGTGTGACCGGGTGTGCGGCTCTCGCGAGATTAAGCGGTAGGTTTTGCCCTTTTACATTTCCCGTTATATCTAAGAAACTAATCGATCTACGATGAAGCCATTTTAAACGATCATGGCAGGCCTGTGAACGAATAAGTCTATCGCATTTTCAACACTCAAAAGCTTAAGACGACCAAGATATAGCTTGAAGTATACTAAATTTCATAGGTCAGTGCAAATCCTGCTGCTAAAACCCGCGAGACCTGTACTATCACACGTGGTGGCACAGAGCGGTCGCTGACAGCATAGGTCACAGCTCTCTGCGGCCTTCAGCGTCCTTTGTTACACGTCAGTGCTCGGTGACGTTTGATTACCCCCCCCCCCGCCGGGCGTTTCAGCGCTACGTGTCCGATGACGGTGACATCAGCGACGACGACCTGACCTGTTTCCTGCTGGAGGTACAGCGGCTCTATCCGCCCTTCTTCGGCGGTCGGAGGCTGGTCACCAGAGACGCCCAGGTGGGAGGTCAGTGACCCGGGGGAGGGGGGGGGGAAAGTCAGTGGCCCCGGGGATGTCAGGGGACCTTCGGGAATGGCCAGGTAGGTCCTTGACTACTGCAGCCACGCTCTGTATGCCAGTCACGAGGCCCACCGCATTGTGCGTTCGTGTAGTTACACGAATGCACGATGCTACCTATCATCCTCCCTTACATTAACTGTCTTTCGCGGTCTTACCTCATCGCAGATCGTCGTTTCTTCAGCTGTTTCTGTACCTCTGATGTGGGGTGTTGATGTCGTAAATCACTACTGACGGTCATTAATGCCTGTCGTAACTAATACAAACACCACTGAGCGGCTAGACCGTCACTGAATCGTCACTGGGTCGCTGGACCAACCGTCACTGTAACCGCTGCGAACAGTCACTTTACCAACCGTCACTGTAACCGCTGCGAACAGTCACTTTACCAACCGTCACTGTAACCGCTGCGAACAGTCACTGTACCACTACCAACCGTCACTGTAACCGCTGCGAACTGTCACTGTACCAACCGTCACTGTAACCGCTGCGAACAGTCACTGTACCAACCGTCACTGTAACCGCTGCGAACAGTCACTTTACGAACCGTCACTGCGCGCGTTCAGCCGTGCGCCTCAGCCGCCTGTCTCAGTTCCGGTGCACTGCCGCTGTCAGCTAGACTGTCAGCTGTCTTTTTACGCTATCAGCTGTCACCCGATCGCCGGCTGTATCCCACCGCTCTTGCAACTCTGAAACATTACTGGGCTGATATCGACCACGTCATGACTGTGGCCGACAGACTTTTGACCGGCAGTTGACAGCAGTGTCAGGAAGACTGATATTTGGATCAGTGTATGTATTGCCGTTTTTATGTCGCTTTGATCGTCGAATGCTCTCTTACCTACCAGATGTATCTCTCTCTCTCTCCCTCTCCCTCTCTCTCTCTCTCTCTCTCTCTCTCTCTCTCTCTCTCTCTCTCTCTCTCTCTCTCTCTCTCTCTCCTCTCTCTTTCTCTATCTACCCTTTCCGACCTTGGTTTCTCGCCCTCCACCTGTCTCTAACGTGTCGCACTGTCTGCCTGCGGGGCGCAGAGTACCTGGTGAGTCGCGGCCAGGCCGTCGTGTACGGAACGGCGGCCGCCCACCGCGACCCGGCCGTGTTCCCCAACGCCGACACTTTCGACCCGGAGCGGTGGAGGACGAGGTAGGTGCCGTGGGGTGCTCAGGGAAACGCTGCTGATCGTGGACGGCAGGGCTGGGCCGGGCTCAGACACGAAGGTCAGAGGTCGATAGCTTGTCCGGTCACGTAAACGCGACTGCCGGAGCCAAATGCTAGGATAGTCCAGGGAATATACCCAAAGGAATGATATTTGAGATGTTACAAGCAATGCCCGGGGAACGGGTTTATTTGGTCACTGTCGTAAACACGGTAGGTAATAAGTCCGTGGTAAAAGCCATGCCGCTCGAAAACCCGATCCATGTCGGTAGGGGCATGCTGAATCCTGAATGGGGACGATCAATAACGTCGGCTCACATACGTAGGAGCTGCTGACGGGTCCGAACTTGGCTGGGGGATGGGGGTGGGGGTGGGAGCAGAACCCCGCACGTGTATACGGGAGGTCAGCTTCCCTTCGCTCTGACCAGGGCGAGCGGCTGACAGAGGCACTGTCTATCACTGACGTGTCGTATAGGTGCCAATTTATCATCGTTATTACATATGCAAATGTTGACATATGCAAATATTGCCTTATGTACATCTTGTTCTCTGTTTACAGTAACAAGAACGACCAGGACAAACTGTTTTGTTTCGGTGGCGGACCACGGGCTTGCATCGGCCAAAAGATGTACCAGCATATCCTAAAGGTTAGCACCTATCTTACGCAGAGAACGGTTTCGATCACGAACGCGTCAGCTTCGAATGATAAGTTACAGCAGTCAGCAATGGACGAATTCGGGACCTCTCCGCTATACACTGCATGGAGAGCTACAGCCATCATCCACTAAACGTTCCTTGTGTTGCTTACAAGTGTGACAATAATGCTGGCAACGGACGGACTTTGCGCACCAGTTCGAGAGATGTATCAACTGCATAGCTTATTTATATTGTTGCCGAATAGTTTCCCAGCTAACCCTGCAGTAAATCAGTGCAGTAGGCTGCCTTCTGAGGCCTATAGAGGCTCAGCGAAAGACCCACTGACGCTCTCTGATCCAAACGCCGCTGGTTACAGGTAGCATGTCGGATGTTCATCTCCGAGTTCGACTGGCACCTCCCTGCCACCTGGCGGCCGACCTGGAAACACCTGCCCGTGAGCCGTCCCACCAACCTGCCATCACTGCTGCTGAGCCGGCGCTCCGAGGCCGAGCAGTGGCAGGACGCCACATCGTGACCTGCCTGACTGATCTGAGACACTCTGCTGGATACCGGTCCGATCTGATCTGCAGCGTCACTCAGGGTGCCGATATTCTGACCTGAGACAGGATGATTTTTATACTCACGGCAGCGTGAGACTGCACAATGTGGGTGGGGGATCCGAACGAACTACATTCCATCGATAGTACGAACGTGTGCAAGTGTCTGTGATGCTTGGCCAGCCATAACGAACAAATGTTGCACTGAGGAACAATGCCACTCTTCTCTGTGATACTTGAGGATCTATGTTACTTCTACAAGTATTTCTACAAATCGTGTAGTTTCACCTTGCTGCCTTCTGTTTTTACAAGTATTGCGTAACGGTGGTTGTGAACGAAATGCAGAGTTTTAGTGTACGTTTTCTAGTACAATATAATTATACATTCGTTACATGCTTAATACTGAAGAATAGGATGTGGTACTTCGGCATGGTTATTGCTTATTGGATGTTAGTTTGTGCTTAGTATACGATGCTACCAGAAATAACTTGTTAATGAATTTAGTATGAAATATCGAATTTTATGCCAGTTCACAGTTCGAACTTTTCCGCACAGCCGTCCACTGTCTCCATTGCTAGGATGTTTCGGGGAGCAGGAATGGTTTCGTGCCGGGCGCGCTGCCTTCCGAACGTGAATTGACGATAATATCGTGTACAGTCCATGATAATTTAAAATGCTAGTATTACAGTTCGAAGTTCCAGTTAACATTAACTACCGTCTTTGTATGTGACAACCCCCAAGAAAGCTATATCACGGAGGGTCTAATGGTGCGTACTTGGTATTCAAATAAATCGTCCACTGGCCAATTTTCCACAATCACCATTATAAATACTCGACATGTATTGAGTTCCAGGCAGGAAATCGTAAAACAATCGGAAACACGAGAATCACACGTCAATTGAGGCAAAGTAGTTCGCACGCAGGCAAATGTTGCGGCCACTCAATACTCGGCACAGGTACGCAAACGATCACTGGTAGAAGGCAGGTGAGACTCACGGACTTCACAGTTCCGGTGGTCCCTTCCTCCGGTTAGCCAGATGTGCCTGGAAGGTAGACATTGTGTAAATTTTGATAGGCCACGTGAATTGACTCTTCGATTAAGTCATGCTTTTAACATGTTCGTTTTCAGTGGTGTGATGTGCAGTTTAGGTGTTAGCAGACCGCCTTCTACCGAAAGCATTGAACCAATTATCTCTTATCTCTAGGCAACTGCAGCGTCAAAAAGACACCAATTTGGGCTGAGACGGGTCGGTTTCTTACCCTGAGGTCTGGGCGTAGACGGATCAGTTTCTTACCCTGAGAATCTGGGCGGAGACTGGTCGGTTCAGCAGGTCGTAGGCCAGTAGAAGCACGTGCCGCACAGTGTTGTAAAGCGCTTCTCCGCCGTAACCGAACACGTCCAAACCTGTGGGAGGGGGATAGGAGGGATGGGAATAGTGAGCGATCTGTCACCATGTCGATATCAAACATCAGTGATTTAAATACCGATAGAAAACACGAATGAATTATTTGATTAGCGGGAGAGCACGCAAGTACGGCTCTCTAAAGAATATGCAAACGACATCGTGACTGTCACACAATTACGCATGAATACTGAACAGCAGCTACCAGTTTTGTTACCTAACCATCTTTACATTATATGGCACTTATGCATTCGCAACCTCAAACGAACTTGTATCAAATAGGGGAGGGTAAACGTAAACTGCCAAATCGTGCAACTTGCAAGAGAAATTCCACTGTGTTCGAAATATGTCAGCCAGGTTCAGCAGCAGGAAAGATCAGCGTGGGGCAAGGCGCGCAGCACGATGCAAAACGAGGAAAACGGTTACGGTTGGCTAGTCACACTGTCGCCGTCCTATGGGGGCGCGAAATGGGTGAAAGAATGAGCTACCGACTAACACAGCATTGGCGTGGTGAACCAGAAGCACAAAAACATAAATCCGATATCGAAGAAGGAACGGTTACGAGTTACGACATACTGAACGACTTCTGCGGGGTTCGATAAAATTACGTGATCATGCGCAGACCTCTGCATATATGGGACATGGGTCCCGGGAGTACCTACCGAACTCGAGTCCCATGCCGGGGTCTCCCTCGTCGTTGGCGAACTGCACGTCCTGTATCACCTCCTGCAGCTTGTCCAGGGCGGCGTCCTTCTGCTCGTCAGTCTTCGCCTCCACCACACGCTTCATCATCTTGCGCAGCGTCTCTGCAAACAGAACGATCTCAGCACAGGCGGGGACAGTCACCATACCGCGACCTCAGGACTATGGGGACAGTCACTAAACTACGAACTCAGGACAGGGCGCGGGGGTGTATACTGACCACGATGTCAGAGCAGAGCGGGGGCGGCATCCAGCCACGAAATCAGAACGGGCGGAGACAGTGTCCAATCACAAACCCAAACAGTGACCACACACGACTGTTGTAACCTGAAGCAGTCCAGATGACCAGCAAAGTGACCATATCCTCCACTTTACCTTTTTCAGCTTCCCGTGCGTGTCCCGCTTTCCCTCCCCTCTCCATGCCGCAAAGTGTATCCCTCCCCCACCTCTCCCCGTGCCTCCCTCACCTCGTTATCCCTCCCTCTCCATCCCCCGCTTTGCCGTACGCGTTTCTCCCTCCTCCCCTCCCCGTCTCACCGTGCGTCTCGGGCACGTTCCGGTAGCCGACGTCGTGCTCCTTGTCATAGGGCACGACCACGCCCAGGCCCTGCAGGGTCTTCCCCAGTACCAGTTTGTCGCGCTGCTTCATGGCCGCTGTGCGCGTGTCCAGCGTGAACGAACACCGGCCCGCCCAGCTCCTCAGCTCCTTCTGAAGGTGGGAGAGCGCGTCCTTCTCTGCTCCCTCGGCCGAGCTCAGCTGAGTAGATACCAGCTTACTGGGGAAATAAAATACCTGTGTTACCGTGTGAGCACCGGGAAATTGATCGGCACGCAATTATACGTCGAATATCTCGTCACAACACAAACCACGAAACATAATACGCGTAATAATTGTCGTATCAGCGAAAATTTCGTGTTATTTGACGCTCTTCTGAAGGAAATAAAATATTCATATAACGCAAACAAACCAATTACAACACCGATTAGACAATCTCCGACCGTTTCCGCTTCCTCATCCCGATACTGAGCCTAACACCATCCGGAGACCGAACCCGAGACTCGAATCCGGACCATATCCGAGACTCGAATCCGGACCATATCCGAGACTCGAATCCAGACCGGACAGTCTCCGGACATCGGACCGGACAGCCTCCGGAAACCGAACCGGGCCGGTCCAGACACCGTACCCCTGTAATAATTGGCGAATACGCGTACCGGACCGTCTCCGAAATACCGGCCGAATCGCCTCCAAGGGGTGTAGCCTGAGTCGCCTGACAACCCGCCGCGCCCCTCCCTGACACGCAGCACGCACACAGACTGATATCACACCGGTGCTGCTGACGTACTGCACGGCGGCGAACAGGTTGTCGCCGAGGACGGAGAAGGTACCGTTCTTCTCGGCGCTGTTGGCCACCACCTGGACGGGCAGCTCGGACGGCTGGTCCCGGAAGTAGCCGATGTGGTAGCCGCTCGCGTCATCCCCACACAGCACGGTCTGATAATGGGGGGGGGAGGGAACGTGAAAAGGTTTTGAAGATAGTTGCAAAAATATAACTGATGACTTTACGATGAGTTTGATGAGTGATAGGCCTAATTTTAGTGGTTTGTAAGATTAAGTGATAAAGAAAGCTTTGAATACTATAGTACATTTAATAAGACATCTTATGAAATCAGGTTAAATTATGAAATGAAGCTAATGCTGCTCAGAATTCATAACAAATGTAGAAGTTCATCATAACTTACATTTGTTTCACATGTGCAGCATCAGCGTACCTGAACCTCAGGTGGGTCATAATAGTATCTGCAGTAGGTGAGGTAGAACTCCTGAGTTCGCTTCTTTGGCTTAATGCGCCCAAGGAGAAGCAGGAAAGGACCTGCCAGTCTCAGGCCACAAGCTGAGAGAGCATCTGAAAATGTGACTTTGTTATAAAACCAGCCTGAGACTCATTGATCAATAGTGTTACACTTCTAAAGTGATATTTCCTGTTGTCAATATTCAACACCCTCCAGTTTCTATCAGCTAATAATGGCCATACAATACCTACTTTCATTTAGGAGTGAAATGTTCTGATTTTCATCCAGCACAACCCAAGCAAACATGTTTTGTGTTGACAAATTGAAATGGTATACAAACCCTGAGGTGCATCCTTGTTCAGAGACTTGCAGAACTTCAGGAAACTGTAGAAATCCTTTGGCATGTCAACCAGGAACTTTTGCTTTATGTTGTCCTTGTCACTGAGGGGACTATCTGGTAGGATTGCCAACTCATCCTCTTCTTCTGCAGTCTGGTTCTGCTCTTCCTCCAGTGGTCTGCTTTCATCAGCTTCCTCTCCCCTGGCATTTTCTGTATCACTGGCAGGCACAGCCTCAGGCTCTGGTGACATGTTGTGTGATGAGGCAGCAGGAGCAGGAGCAGGGTCCGTAATTGACGATGCAGCTCCAGCTACCAGATCGGCCTCCTTTGGAGAATCGCCATGGCAAACTCTCTTTGGATCTGGAGAACTGGCATCCTGTTGAAGAGACAAAGCATTAACTTCATATGTGTAACCTAACATGCAATAAAACACTGGATTCAGATGCCATTCAGACTGGGATGAATAAGCACAACTTTCTTGAAACAGCAACAGTATAGTAGGCAGGTACCTATTTCTAGCAGATCTTAAACATCAGGCTGAGACATAACCACAGCTCTCACTCACATGTTGAAGTCTCTTTGATGGATGTTTGTACTTATCCAAGTGATCCTTATTTTTTCTGTAGCAATTGGCCCCATATTTGCACACTGGTTTCTTATCTATATTGGTTTGGTCACCATTCCCCGCGTCCATCTCAACCAAAGTTGACTGCCTCTGACAGGACAGATCGAAAATTTAAGAACGTTAACTACAGGAAACCAGCTCAGAAAACTATGAGCTACAACAAAATGCCTGTATACCCCTCTGGGACCCTCCCGCCCCTTGCTCCCGCCGTTGACTGATTTCCCGCGCGAGTTTGTTTACTACTCGCGCCAGAAATACGTTGCGCAGTTTTCGTCTACAATATTTTGACTTTGTGCACTACATCGATGATTTATCTTTTGGCTAGAATTTCTTGTCAACGGCAACGGCTGTGGCGCATGTTTTTTGTTGTTACTTTGAAAAATTATTTCATAATTGATTGAAGAAAAATATAGGAAAAAACACCTCTCAACACGCTAAAAAAGTCAAAAAAATTATCGATTAGTGGTGAGTGAAATCGAAAGCCTTCATAAGTAGACGATGCTTGTGCACTGTAGCTGAAATAGGCGTTTTTGGGAGTTAATTTTGCTTTGATATTGTAAATATTTGTGGGTAGTGGTCCTGAAAAATGGCAAAAACATATGATTATCTTTTCAAACTGTTATTGATTGGTGACTCAGGAGTCGGGAAAACATGTGTGCTCTTCAGGTTTTCGGAGGACGCCTTCAACTCAACCTTCATTTCGACTATAGGTAACTTTGAATGTTTTTAGTTATAGCTAACACTTTTTTTGTTGCGATACCCCTATATATTTGTTAAAATTAATTCATTTTCCAATTAAAAAATATGCTAATGAAGTAAATAAGATTTTTTGGCTAAGTTTATCTTCTGACGAAGCTGGTCCTCTGGGCCCTGTTTCTGAGCGCAACGCTACAGCGTGCTACGCGTATTGGTGTATTAGGTTTCCACAGAATCATCAACAAACTATGATTGATGTTCATAACATAATGCTGGAGCATTGTTGTAAAGTCTCAAACTGAAACTGCAGTTCTGTACCAATTCTTTAGTGCAACCTAGCGCCACTGCGCAGCACACTCAGTAGGCGGAACTATGGTCAAGCGTACCCATTTTCGGGAACGCATTTTCGTTCCCATGTTTGGGAACGATAAACCCAAATATGGGAACGCCATGTAGGCATTATTTAAAACAAGAAAAAGAACTGTTAAATGACGTCCAAAAAATATAAAACGATCGTGAACCGCCTGATAGTTGTCTCAATATTGTTGGGAAAGAGTTTGATATTGTAAGGCCCATCGTAGTTTCAAATCGTTCCCCTATTTCTAAAGCACTCCATCACCCGGGCCGCGAGCCCAAATTTGGGAACGCTCTCGTACACTGGCGCTGCAAGCGTTCCTTATTATGGGAACGGCGTACCCAAAATTGGGAACGATTTCACCGACGCCTTTCAGGGGCTCTTTTCATTAACAAGCATCACGTCCAACGCCGCAAATTATTGTTAACGCAACAATCATCAGATGACCTTTCCGGCAAGACCGTTGCATGTTTCGCCCGGTCTTCTGCGCTTTTATTCCCGTCGATCTCGCAGCGGGCACGCCCCCCTCTGCAGGATTACGTAATCCACAACGCTCAGCGATGTTCAACAAGGTCTTCCATACCTATATCCACCGTCCGCGCCGAGGGTGGAGACATGTCAAGCACCTGTCTGCTAATCACCGAGAGTTGACGAGCACAAGAAGTATCCAAAAATGGGAACGCTGAATATGTTACACCCTCAAAACACCTAGTCCCAATGAAAATCTAGTTTTTTCCTTTCTTAATGAGTGTAAGTGGCAAAAGGCTTGGTAGGATGGGCACGAGGTATGATCGAAATCAGCATAAAAATTATAAATAAGCCACACAGAGCGACCTATATCAGAGAAATTCCCCCCAAACGATCATGCTTAGAAACGCCGAAGACAAAAACCACGCTCATGACGCTGCTTATAAAACAACGCTTAACAGCTAGCATCCAAATAAAATATGTCTTTCAGGGCTGATAAAATACAGCTGAATGATTTTAAACCACTGAAACTGAGTTTACAACAGTAGTTCGGTAAAATCACTGACGTTCCACGCGGTCGATCGCCCCGACACCAAAAGTCAACAATATTACCTCGGGACTGTCCGCGTGTTCGCTTGCATATGTCAGCATCTGGTGTCGCTAGAATGAAATTTCATAACCAGGCGAAAATTATTATACTTGACCTCAAAATGTAAAAAATGCTTCATTTTCCTTAAAATTGCATGTTAAATGTCGTATAACCCATATTTCCACCATTCTGTCATTTTTAAAAAATCATTAAAAATATCATTCCACGGTCAATTTCCTTGTTCCACGGTCAGATTAAAGATAACTTTATGGAGATTTAGTAGATACTTAAATCAGCGTGCACTTTTTTGAGACGTGATGCACTTTTGAGTTTTAGTGGGCGAACGGCCGAAAAATTGCCTTCCGTTCTCATAAATGGGAACGCCCGTTCCCATATTTGGGAACTCCGTTCCCAAAAATGGGAACGTTCCTATATTTGGGTACTCATGACCATAGTTCCGCCTACTGCACTGTAGCGTTGTGGTGACGCTAAATGGGGCCGTGGTGGCAGGCTGTGGCAAGCCAGTCTGATATATATATGCCAAACTTCAGACTCTGTACTCTGCCATAGACTGGTAGCTGTGCAAACTGAGGGTTGATGGCAGGGCCAAACACAGCAAGCCCTGTTTAGTGGGGCTCTGGCCTGTACCATTTCATTCAAAATGTTTGAACTGTATTTATTTTAAAAGTCAAAGTGTGATCCTTGCCTGTTTTAGATACATTATCCCTAAGATTGACTCCTTATTTACCTTGCATTTGTTTAATAAATTAAACATCTATTGCTTTGCTCATTTGTTTATTTGTCTGAAAACAACCATAGGTCAAGGCCCAGTTATGGCTGCAGTCATACTGGTGTTTTCAATTACTGTCTTATACTGCTGTGACTTGAACTTTAACAATCATGCTCTCTTTCCAACAGGCATTGACTTCAAAATCAGGACAATTGAACTGGATGGGAAGAAGATAAAACTTCAGATATGGTATGTACACATAGATATGACCACTGTCAGTTATTGCCTATGTTTCAATTATGGGTGAAATCATCATTTTATACCCTACGCTCAAAGTTGAATGAATACCACACCATATTGTCACAAACCATATCTCAACATTGAAAATTGTTCATGCAATCAGTAAATGCTAAAAAAGATAAGGCACACTACAAGCAGAAATAACCAAACTAAATCCACATAAATCTAACCTCACCTAACCTTACCTAACATGACAACCTTACCTGACTCAACATGTGGCTGGGTATAACTTATAGGTAAATGTTTTTGTGTGAAGAGTAGCTATTGTAAGTATCAATGTGTGGTCTCACTTTTTTACCTTAGAAAGATATGTTCCTTCTTTTTATGTTTTTGTTTTGTGATTTTTTTATAGTTTTTAAAGGGTGCAAAAGGAGGAATATTCACCCAGTTATGTGTTGTGTTTTGGCCATTTGTTATTGCTGTGATTGACCTTAGCATTTTTTCTTTGACATTATTACTGGGACTTTCAGTTCAGGATGTGTCTTGCAGCACCAGGGCTCTTTATTTGAATTGATGGTACCATTTTTCTAGTAGTTTTGAATGATGGTTGTGCTGTCACTGCTGGAAATGAATCTTATGCTGGGATTGCTACTTTTATTATATGGCTATTTAAGCATTTACCTACATGTGTGTGTACTATGGTATTTACCTAGTAGCTATCAATGCGTGGCTAATGAATTTTTAACCCATTTGACATGACTTAGACCTATGTCCACTCTTCTATGTGTTTTCCTTTTGGCATCATGTAACCTGATTGGTCATCACTTGTAGTGTGCTGATGGCATTCTGTGACCTTTGGCTAGTTGGTGTCTGAAATTGCAGCTAATATTGTCCTTTTCACTCAGATCTCGGTTAACTTCGTCGTAGCTGTTGTATGAACCCTCCACTTACCATGGTGAGATAGTTTTTGAGAGTATGTAATGTTTTATCTATTAATTTCGAAGTTGACTAGCTGATACCTTTTGTGAAAGTCAGGTGGCTTCTATTTAGGCTGCAGTGAACTACTAACCCCATCAATGGTTTTCAACATTGACTTAGATTCTTCATTTGGGCTTAGTAGTAGTTGATTGAAGTGCATGATCTGCCTGGAGAGTATAACACTTGTTCATAATTACTCGTGAAGATTGGTGATAACAGCTACCCACAGCTCGTCGAGTTGTACTTTTGCCTGACATTGAATGGTACAGTGGTGTGTGAACTGTGAACTGAATTAAAATCGGTGGTGTAATCGATAAATAACACCTCTGTCAAATCTTGCTCAAGCCCAGTATCTATCCGCGTACTCATCAACCGACGCTGTGCTCCTCATTTGAGACGCTGTTGCTGTGGGGAGGCCAGCTGCACAGATTGCTGCATAAATGTATAGGTGCTTTATGTATAGGTGATAGCGGTGAGCCCGTCTCGGCACTCCATTATACTAGTGTAACTGAAACCGATATCTACATAATTAGCTTGATAAAACTGCGTCCCTTGCACCGCGTCATCCGAAGTTGTTAATGATTCGCTGCCGTTCTTTTCCAAATGGAAGGCTCATTCCCAAAGTGACATGGATCATGCATCTTTTTAAGGTTGATGAAAATCCTGACTTAGTGCTTTGTATTTCGAGCTCGTTTTGACGTTCATTCGTTTCGTGATTTAACAGATAAATCTGGTATGCGACTTACATGCTATATTTTTCTTTCACTCCTTCATAAATTAACGTGCTCACTTCGGTAGTTATTTCTGTGGAGGGTCGGGTCTCTGGGTCAACGTTGGCGAATGTCTGGTCTGAACCGGTTAGGCGCTTCCCCTAATGGAGGTGGCCCGGGGTCATTAACAATGGTCGCGCAGGAGATGAAGTTGGTGGATGGGTGGACAATGGACATTGTCTTGATTTGTGGACATCATTCGGTTCTTATCATACTTTGTATCGTGAGTTTGTCGATCTGGCAGATCCGCGTGACCCAAACACGCCGCCAGCATGCAGTGCTTAGCGTGGGTTGACTTCAATCATTGGTCAACTCAGCCATTGATCGCCTATCAGAAATTGGATTTCTTTAGCAACTTTTGCTACCTCCGGCATCCGCTGTAATAATCCAGGCGGAGACGTATCACACGCCCCATGTATTTATACTCGTAGACTCGGTTCGTATCCCATGCTCCGGTCGGTAAAGTTTGAGGCACCGTTGAGTGGTCGAGTTTGGCGACGTGTGTGCGGACTGGCGGTGATTGCCGACGTTGCTGACGTCGATAATGGTCCTCTCTGTACGACCACCGACCGGGGTCCGTCGGCGGGGCGGCTCGGGTCTCAGTGCTCTGTCACTGTCTGTCAGCCCCGACTGATGGCCTCACCGCCTGTCCGGCAGCAGTGCACGCCGGGCGCGGCCCTCTGCCGTGGAGAGCAGACCTGTCGTCTACGGATCGCCGGCCTGTCGTCTTCCGTAGACCGCCGGCCTGTCGAATCGCGTGGACAGGAGATGTATGCTCTGTAACCCCCACTGACTTCAGCCCGCAGTCTCTCGTGGGCAAAATATCTTCCGTATGCCCTCCCGTGGACCGGCCGTCGACCTATATCGGCTTCTGTATTCCACTTGCCGATCTACGTAAAGCTCAGATGTGGCACGGTACGCTGACAATTTTAGTATTTTGTGTCGTGCTGCTTTTCACATGTTCGGTGAAATCGTAAATGTACGTATTTGTGCAATTGCATCGGTGACTAATAGTTTGCCGTACTCACGGACCCGGTACCGCTTATATGCAGATTGCAGAGTTTACCTTATCTTGTATAAACTAAGATTCTTCAAGATAGTATAAACTGAGTTGGTAAGTATGCTTATCATCGTGAAATGATTGGAGTTCAATACTGCGAGATACGCTGAGACTAGTTGGACGAAGTTTTCAATCAATTCAAATTTGTGAAAGTTGTGGTTGAGCACTGGCTGCCAGTGCTAACATGATTGTGTTACGTAGCTGCACCGTAGTACACATGAGAAAGCTCCGTCTCTTATGCCGTTTCCTCCATAGGCTTTCTGAATCACTACCCCAGCGTCGGTCGGCCCGTCCTGGGACGCTGCCTGACTACATGTCACTGGGGACCACTCAGCATCATTTCTCTCCCTTCCACCCCACCGCCACCCCTCCTCCGCCTGGTCGGACCCGGTCCTCCCTGGCGGCCGGTGGTGTGCGTCTGTCTGTGTGTGACGGCGGTCTGTCGTCTGGGCGTGACTGCCGCCGTGACGGGGAGACGGACACTCCGTGACGGGCCGACGGACACCCGTGAAGGCTGGGGTTCCGTGACGGGTGGACGGATACCCCGTGACGGCTGTCGCGCCGTGGTGCGGTTTGGAGCCGTGGGCGGTGGTCTGTGCGTCCGATCCCGCACGAGTTGCGGCCGCCAGCGTGGTGCCCGATGGACGGGAAACACCTCTCATTGGCTCATTCAGCTGGTCAGTGAAGCATGACTGGCCGACAATGCGACGCGTGGGCAGGCGGACGGACATGACAATTGGCTACTGGCATGCGTCGTAATTACTTTTTACCGATGGTTGTTGGTATGCGCTTTGTATCATTGTGAATGTTAGCGCACTTTTTTTTCGGCGTAATACCAGGATATTGTTGACTTTTGAGATATTGTGTTCAGCAAACTTTTTCCTGAATCTGCGGTGTGTGGTACACGATCCATCATGTTTATATGTTTCGGCTTTAGCAGGTTTCTCGTGTGGAGAGAAGTCTGTCAGCCAGTATTGTTTAATATCTGCGGTCAGCTGAAGACGGCCGGTGGTCGTTGTTTTCCATTAGTCGGGCGCGGCGCTGACGGGGCGCGCAATAACTCCCCGGGTGTCGGCGGCGTGCTCAGTTCGCATCGCTAACCGCTCGCGGCGCGATGGATGACGCCGCCGTCGGTCCGTCTCTGTCGTTAGCAGAGCTCGGCGTCTCTTCCGGTGGGATGGTTTCCGTGATCACTCGCGGCGGGGTGGGCTGCAGGAGGCCAAATGGACATTCCTGTTTTTTTTTTCTCACACGCTCATAGGCAAGATTACTTTACTAATAGCTCACAAGCACAAGTTGGAAGCATGGTGACCCCGCGATTCCGCGGTGCCCTCCCGTCTCCCCCTACTCAACATGGCTTCATAGCACCGCTCCGGTTATCGAGCGTTGCTGTGGTAACTGGATGTCGTGCTTCGCGAATATGGAACCTAAATCGCCCGGCTGTTGCACGCTTCCCATTGTTTCTGGTATTGTCTAATGTCTGCAATGTTTTATTCCTACATTTTCTCCCTGTCCCTCACTCATATACACACAACAAACACTTCAACCTATCCTTCGCCTACTTTTTTCTCTGAGTCCCTCTTGTTCCTTTTTCTCCTTTTCGTTTTAAATTTACTACTACTACTTACCCTCTTATTTTCCTCACTCATGCCCTTCCTCTCCTGCCCCCTTTATCTCTCCCATGCTTTTCATGCTCTCACATCCCTTCGTTCTGTTCTGTTTCACCCATGCTCGTCCAGCCCAGCAGTCCAGCTCTGCCGACGGGCTCGACTACCGGTGCCGTAGGTGGCAGCACTGTGCCTCGGACCGCCCGTTCCATGTTCCAGAGACCACGCCGATCTGGAACACGATAGTCTTGGTAACGACAGTTTCCAGATTTAGCACCGACTGCCGTCTCCACATATGAAACAGGAGCGGCGCTCAGGGCGCGCCCTGATGGACATGAGGCCGACGTTTTTGTCGCATTACCGGCCGATCCCGGGGGCGGTGATGTGGCTCGTCTCTCCGGGTCCGATCCATTACTGGTTTAGCTGGCCGCGCTCTGTCCGTGTTCTGGGCGGCGGCCGATCGGCCGTAATACCCGGTCTGGGCTCTCCCCGTCATTGGACGCACACGGGTGTCGTGCTCGGCAGGGATATCCAGTCTCGGCAGAGGATTGTCGTCATTGCGCTGGGCGTGTGTCCGTCTGTGATCGGGCAGAATTGCGGCCGTTACGTAAACGTCTCGCGGGACGGCGGTTCGTTAGGTCGGAGGACAGTACATGGACGGGGCCAGCTGCGACGGCCGATAACGATAGGACTCCGTGTCGCATTGTTCCCGCTGCAGCTGCAGTCCAGTGACTAGATATTGCGGCGCCTACACTACACGGCAGCGTGAATGGCATTTTCCGAGTCTGCTCATTTCTTGTGTATGGAAGTATCGATAGTTCCGGGAATCCGAAAACATGCAAGTAGCAACAATTACCAACCAATCTTGTTGTGTGTTTATTTAGGTTGTTCATTCTTATGCATAGCATGGGTGCTATCAACGTGATGCCGACTATGTTTTTTCCATTTTGGAGCATTATTTGACTTTTGTTGAAATGTCATTTGTCAACATGTATTTTTTATCCTTCGTGAAAAACGTATTTAAAACGCACTTATTTATGTCCACAATCAACAAAAACTTTTTTTCAGCGACGAACCTACAACTGTTTTCGTTTAAACTCAGACTGACCAGCTCCATCACAGACCATTTGATGTCATTTGCCGAAACAGTTCCCTGTGTTCCCCGCTGTAAAACCGTTTACGACATTGGGCTTAACTTAACCTCATCGCTTTTGCTCCTCATTCGGTTGTTTGTTCTTTTTAGGACATTCCACACCCTTTGAACCTAATTCGTTTCGTCTGATCTGGTACAAACACGCCTGTGGGAACGTACGCAACACACCAGACCACCGGCGCCTTTATCTTGCATCCCAGAGCTCTGTCTTGCCCCTCCCAGTGTCCAACCTACCTCTGGCCTCAGTGTTGTCCCGGTGGCCTGTTTCAGTCGTCAGCGCGCCGCTGGCTGCTGGCCGCCTGTATTGTGGCACGATGGGAACCAGCTCACCTGGGACACTCCAGTGGAATGGTGGCTGGATCCTCCCCTTCCCATAGGCTCCCCCGCGGAACCTCCAGATACTCCAGAGTGGAATGGTGACTGGATCCTCCCCTCCCCGACTGCGCCCGTCTGTGTATCTGCAGTTGTTCTCTTTCACCTTTGATCTCTCTCTCTCTCTCTCTCTCTCTCTCTCTCTCTCTCTCTCTCTCTCTCTCTCTCTCTCTCTCTCTCTCTCTCTCTCTCTCTCTCTCTCTCTCTCTCTCTCTCTCTCTCTCTCTCTCTCTCTCTCTCTCTCTCTCTCTCTCTCTCTCTCTCTCTCTCTCTCTCTCTCTCTCTCTCTCTCTCTCTCTCTCTCTCTCTCTCTCTCTCTCTCTCTATCTCTCTCTCTCTCCCCCTCCCTCCCTCCCTCCCTCCCTCTCTCTCTCTCTCTCTCTCTCTCTCTCTCTCTCTCTCTCTCTCTCTCTCTCCTACTCTCCTCCTATCCCTTCCCTCTCCCTCTCCTCCCCTCTCTCCCCCATCTCTTATTCCTCCCTCTTCCTTTCCCCAAGCTGCCGGACCAGTTTCGGGCCGTGTTAGAGGCGGCACTGACGTCCCCCAGGGAACAATATGAGAGCCATTATGTGACAGTTTTTCTGGTGCTGTCGAGTCGTCGCATTACAGCGGAATGACACGCGCTTTGTGTGCAACCGTCCTGGTGTTTCGTTGAGGCTCGTGGGTAGGCTTGTGTAACTGAGTTTTAACCAATCTGGATATGAATGTATTCAGTTATGAATATGCATGTGTTTTGATAGAAGTCCTTATCGCTCCTTTTATTGCTGCCTTGTTTCACCAATTGACCTGAGTCGTGCGGGCTTGACTTGGCACCGATTGTAGAGCGTTGTCTAGAAGGAGTTGTTCCCCAAATGGCACTTCGTTAGTGGCAGTCATATACCATGTGGTCCGTCAGTTGCACCCTCAAATTACCTATGTGACGACGTAACTTGGTAACCGAGCTAATCTTTCAGCATCATGTTTGAACGGTATGTATGGACCCGGCCCCACCTGACCAGATCGAACACTACTTCCTCGATCGACCTGATGTGCTCCTTGCCCACCTACTGACCTAACCCGACCCGACCCCTGCCTCCCCATCCGACCTGACCTGACCTGACGGGACCTGACGTTCTCGATCTCCTCCTTCAGGGACACAGCGGGTCAGGAGCGGTTCCGAACCATCACCACGGCCTACTACCGCGGCGCCATGGGCATCCTGCTCGTCTACGACATCACTAGCGACAAGTCGTTCGACAACATCAAAAACTGGATCAGGAACATCGAGGAGCACGCATCGGCAGACGTGGAAAAGATGATTCTCGGAAACAAGTGTGATATGAACGACAAACGACAGGTGAGACGCGAGACGGAGCACTTGAAACGGGGAGGGTAGGTGGTTTTACCTAACCACAGACTGAGGCAGACAGGAG
Organism: Amphibalanus amphitrite; assembly: GCF_019059575.1. Classification (NCBI taxonomy): domain Eukaryota; kingdom Metazoa; phylum Arthropoda; class Thecostraca; order Balanomorpha; family Balanidae; genus Amphibalanus; species Amphibalanus amphitrite. The sequence continues at coordinate 156,186 of NW_024881846.1, forward strand.
AAGACGTAGGCCGGATGAGAGCTAGTTACCAACTCGTTTCCGTCGGTGATTGCTTCTTTCGAGGACCTGTACGTACAATACGAGTAGGATGGAGTGGTGCGGAGACTAGGCTGCTACCAATAGCGAACTTTCCGGTAATCTTCAGACGGTAATTGAACTGCGGCGGCCGTAATTTCGGAAAGGCGTGTGTTCCTCGCCTTATTGGCAGTTGGCACCCGGCCAAGTTAAAGATAGAATACCCGAAATGCCTAGTTTTACCGCTAAGTATAAGTTGCAACGTCTGGTTAGAGTGATAACCAGCTGTTAGAGTGATAGAGTGTTAGAGTGATAGAGTGACAACCACTTGCAGAAGAACACTGCATGATGAGGTATATTTTTACACGCTGTATGGTCGTATATTGTTTGTCTGTCCTGAATGATGTGCATACGATTCCCAATTCCGTGATTATTGGACACGACTGCCAAGAACAGCCATTGTATGATGGAAAGGACAGTCACGATGTGAAATAAATAAATAAAAAATAAATAGATAACTGCCTAGTTTAACTAACAGCCCCTGAACTATCTGGTTTTTGTTTTCCGTTCATGTTCTGCTGTGTTCCTGTGCCGATGGTGGGTGCTACCGTGAGCTGTCTTTGCCGAGAGGACCCTATCTTCCCTTTCCGCCCTTGCCCTGTCGGCTCAGTCCCTGCCCAGCTCGGTCGTCTCTTCCCCCCCCCCCCCCCGTCCGTCGGTCTGCCGGTGGGGCTGTGTGTCGGCCATGGACAGTGACGGATGGCCCCGCCGGCTGGCTGGAGATGGATGGGACAGGTAGCCCCTGGGCCGGCATGAGCGCGCGGATCGTCTTATGCAGAGCGAGGCTATAACATGCTTCGAGATGTTACCCTGGATGTACCCAATAGTGTGAATGATGGTCATTGGGCGTGTAAGATGGTCTTGTGGTCTCTGCGACTCTTGTTTTTCGGTTGCTATGATTAATTGTTTACGCTAGTATTAAATAGTGTATCTATAATTCACCCGGTGATACCCATTCGTACATCTGTCATGCTCATGAGGTGCATATCACATGCTACATATCACATGCTACGATAAGGCGACCCTTCTCAAAGTAACCCAACATCTCCGCGTGTCTCGTCTGTCTCCGCTGACATGACTCTGAAATCATCAAGGCTGACTGAGTTTTCTCCCGTCAGGTATCCCGAGAGCGCGGCGAAGAACTGGCAAACGAGTACGGCATCAAGTTTCTCGAGACGTCAGCCAAGTCCTCCATCAACGTGGAGGAGGCCTTCTTCACACTGGCACGGGACATTAAGGCCAAGATGGAGAAAAAGCTGGTGAGTATGCGGCGCTCTTGGGTGCGCGTCTGTTTTTGGGTTTTAGTCAAGAGTTTAGTGACTGCTCATGGTTTGTCGCCTAGTTATCTGTCAGGAATAGGATGAAAGCCTGGTCGGATTGATTGGCGCCCGTAAACTGGAGCTCATCACCATCAACATTATCCTCGCTAACACCCTGAATGATGCCCCGCCTATAATACATCCTCGGGAACGAAGGCTGTTGAAACGCTGACCAAAAGACTGACTTTGGCCTTCAAAGAATACCAGTCACCATTAACCCGCGCCCCGTAGGGGGGGGCCGAAACGGCCCCCCCTGTCCTTTTCGGTCGATATCTCCTAAACGGCTGGAGATATCGCCACCAAACTTTCAGGACCCCTCCGGGCATCAATTTTACACATTGTGACCAAAAATTTTTCCAGAGGCTATGATAGGTTGGCCACAAATGACGTCAGAGTGACGTCATGTTCTGTCATTTTCGACCGAAAAAAGACCTTCGCGAGAAGACCTGTCAGGACTACAGCTTTGAAGATACAGAAAAATGATCAACACATAAAAGGTGTAGAATTGACAGGGCTACAAAACTGCTATCTCGAATTTTTAAAATTTTTGAGTTTTGACCCCCAAAAATCAAAAAAACATTGTTTTGGATATATTCGCCAAAAAATCCAAAAAGTTTTTTGAATTTCGAAAAAAACCGGAATATATGTGATAGTGCCTACCGTCTTCTATCTACATACCAAATTTCAGATCGATACCTCGTTTTTTGGCCAAGTTATAGCGAAAAAAACTGTTCAAAAATGATGACGTCAAATTTTCAAACTCAATTTTTGGCAATTCTAGAACTCGTAGAGCAAAACGAAGACCACCATTAGACTCCCCGTGACGAGCTGCATCGAATCGATACCCATTTTATGCAAAAATATCAACTTTGAAATTTGACCTAATTTGACCTGACCTTGACCTGACCTTCACAAAAACGTGACCTAGGCTGGCCCCAAAGGCTGCCTAACCCACATAATCGCATTTGTCATGTAAAATGGACCATAAAACATGTATCACACGACACATTCATATTGTGACCCCCGGTGACCTGACCTCGCTGTGACCTGACCTGGTATCAGTGACCTCAGATAGCAAGGTATGTGTTTGACGAACAATGTACCATCGATGGTTTTCAATAAATTACCAATTTACTCGCTTTCACAGCACATTTCTTGAATTGCCTGTGAACGGTGAAAATCTGACCTTTGACCTGACCTGTGACGTCATCGGTTTGACCTAGGTCAATGAAATTTGGTCACAAGGTAGTTCCCGGGTGGGGCTATCGAACGCCGTTTGAATTTTGAAAATCGGCCGGTAACTTTCCGAGATCTTAGGGGGGGGCCGAAACGGCCCCCCCCCCCCCCCCTACGGGTGGTAGGGTCCGCCGGTAGCCCTACGGGGCGCGGGTTAAGCTACCACTGTGCAGGAAATCCGTCTGTCGGTGTAGCCAATCAGAGCGGTATCAAAAGCGGAGAGCAGGCCGGCAGCTAGATACATCCCCTGATCAGAACTGCATTCAGTGCTGTCGGGGCGGCGGTGTATTCGGTCAATGGCCGAATATACCTCGCGTCTAGCAACTGCACCGTAGCGAAGGCATTCTCCCTTTTCTGTGTCTTCCAGTGCCGATATATGTGCGTCTCAGTTCGGCCGTGGACGGTAGGGCGGGTTTTGAATCCCCCGATCCGGCTCCGCTCCGGCTGCGCCGCGGTGTACGTCCTTCCAGTGCAGTTTGTGTGATTTATCTCATTAGATGTGAGCCGCGTCCCAGCCTGCTGCCGCTCCGGACGGCACATGTTCGCCCATTAAGGCCACCGGGCCATTCAAGTCTGGCTCGTTAGGACGCCCCGGTCTAACCCGGGGCTCGGCAGCGCCGCGGAGGGGTGTGGGGGCGAGCCGTCTCAGCTGAATACCAGCTTAGGTCGGAGACGAAATGGTGCTACACGGCATTACTGTTGATAATGAGTGTGACTGCGAGTGGATTGTGGTGTTGCACTGTAATTGGTTTGATGGCACGCCAGGGTATTGCTTGCATGCCTTGAGTGTGCGAGTTTGAAGCCGACTCTGTAAAGCTAGCTCAATCGTTGTACCTTTCTCAAGACAGACTAGGTGGGCTCCGGCGGTTGATTGTCATTCGAGTAGTTATGTGATACCTGTTGGATCGTGACCAATGACCATGCCATTGACTGTGTTGATCGTGGCACAAAAATCCGCGGCAGTTGAGCGTCAATGCTAGCCAGGCTTGTTGATGACAGCTGAGTGGTGTTTATATGGTACAAAATAGTCACATTGTATGGCTGGGACCAATTGACGATAGTTTTACCGACCAATTCCTTCTATAAATGCGGATATTTTTCATCCGCCCGTTTTCTGCATATTGCATGAACTGAATGTCTGAAATCACTAACCGTTTTCGCTGTTTTCAAACTTCTGTGTGTTTAGTGGATATTAACAGAGCTCGAAAGTCAATTTAATGCTTCCTCTGTTGTGTTTCTTGCGTCGTTTGAACACAGCAATAGCAAATTTGTTTGCTCACGCCAAAGTTTGAATAACTCTGTTCCAAGATGAAGCACACATCTCGGCAACAGCGTGCTACGTGTGTCCACAACTCAGCGGCCGTCGAATTAGATTAACTCTGCAGTGGATTTACCAGCTTCGTATCCAGTAATATTTTGGAGATTAACTCGAGCTGGGCCTCTAATATCTCAGACAACTGCTGTTGTTTAATGCTGGTGTTGCTAAACTTTTGTTACCATTTTTTCGACCATCGTCTTCACCCGTGTTTGTATTTCCTTACAATTCACTTACGCTTTATTCTGTTCTGTGTCATTTAGTTTTTGAGGTCATGCTCTTTCCAAAAACTGTTAATGCTGATACTGCTTGATAAGGCGCTTACGCGGGTGCCAACAGTCGGATATTTCTCTCGACCATTATAATCTGCTCTCCGTGCGTCATATCGTACCTCTATTCGGTGTGGGGATTCCTATCTGGTGCTGACTGCTGCATCAGCTCAGCTCGACACCTCGGAAATGTAATCCAGCGGCTCGCATTCTTCTAACTCATTTGTGGTGTTACTGCAGCCGCGCCCGTGAGCTCGCTCTCCCCCGCGCGGTACCGTGCTCTGCCGTGCCCGGTGCCTCGCTTTTGTGACTATATGGAGACACCCAGACATGTAAACTAGCGCGCAGTTTCGCTGCGAAAACGGCGCTGGTCTATAGCTTATAGCGGCGTTTGACAAATGGTGTGTTGTAAAATGGTGTTCAACCCTAGTAGGTCTCTCCCGCAGTTTGCATAGCAACGTACGTCATTTTTTTTTCTTCTTAAAATGGCATGCATAACCGAAAGGTATGCTACGAGTGTGTGTGTCATTGCCACCAGGTAAAGGCTTCATGCGGGACTTGCATTTTGAGCTATTTCAATTTCACTGTCGAGTGTCGCTGCCCTGTTCGATACAATATCTGTTTCACATTAAACTCTTAAAGACATTGCCTGGAGTTCGCTCGGTATTTTGTTTGTCGTGTGAATCTTATTCGCTCTGGTCTTTGCCGTTGTTTGACCTTTTGTTAGGCTTGTCGCGGCACTGCTAGACTATTTCTTCCCTCTGTTTGGCGCTGTTAGTTGATTAGGGCTTGAAAAAGGAACAAATGACTCCTGTGCGAAACTTTGTGCACAATTACAGAACTTCCGTGCGTGTTCGAGCTGCGATGTTTATCGAATGCCCTTGAGCCTGCAGTCCTCTCAGGTTTTCAGCAGCATTGACTTCGGCTTTTTGTTTGCTTATTTGTGCGGTAAAATGTCTAGCGCCAGTGAGGGGCAGTCTGAGCTGTAAGCTGCGAGATTGGACCGATAACTGGGTATTATCCAGAAACATTTCGTAGAGTTTTTGTTTTTAAGTGAAGATGCTACCATTTATTTAAGTGATGTTTATGCATGATATGTCTGGTCAGACTTCAATTTTTCGTCAATTTTGGGCTGGAAATATTTGATATTATTGAAGCATTATTTGATATCACAGAGCTCTACATAATGTTCCATGCGATGTGTGGTTCTATTATTGTTTTTGTCTGTCAGGCAGCGGTCTTTTATGTGGCCTGTGGGCAAAAAGGTAGGTCTTTTCTGTACTTGTTTGTAAGTGTGTTATTTTACTTGCGTTACCATGCGTTGGTGTCGTTAATGTTGAGGTAGGAAGGCTCGGTAAAATATGGTGTTCTGTGTTAGGTGTATGATAACAGCACAACAGTATCGGGTGTGTCCTATGCCGGAATATGTGATCGGCATGAGACTCCGTTTCGTCCAGTGCTGCCTCTGTTTGCACTGTTGCTAAGAGACCTGTGTTCAATGCCGGGGCGTGTGCCCCGTGCTGCCTCTGACGGGTTCCGTTGCCTGTTTTTCATGATGCCGCGCCGGGTGAGCAGCAGCAGGTGAGCCAGGCACGTGACATATTCTCCTCTGTAATAGAGCTGTCGGTCCGTCCGTGTCGTCACGTGGCGCCCCGCGTGCCCGTCTCGTCCAGTCCACCCAGCTGTCCGGCACACTGTCCTGCTCGGTGTTTTGTCCGTATTCTAGCCGCTGTGTCCGCCGGCCTCGGACCGCCGCGTCGCCTCGTCCCCCGCCCGGGTTGCCAGCCGCTCCTGCCGCCCCGCGCCCACACTTCCATAGGTGGTCCTCCTTGTGCGCATGGCGTCGGCGTTGTGTGGCGAGACACCTGCTGTAGACGGCTGCCGGACCAGTGATGGCACTACAATCGGCCCCGGCGCCCGCCGCACCCGGCAGGACGACAGCCACCCCTCCCTCCCACACGGCCCGCAGTAGCAGAGTGCCCGGTCCGGGCGGCGTCGATCCCACGCCCCGCCAGCCACCAGATGGTGCCCTGTTCCTTTTTGCATCGCTCTCAGATGGTGCGATTGCGTGTCCTGCATGCCTCCAGCGTAGCTTTTTTGCCAGAGATCACTTGCGGGTAATTGCGTTCGTTTTGTGTGCTGTGTGTGACGTCTGTTCGACCGTATAGGCGCCGCGCGGCTGGCTGTAGTCTGCTGTGGTGAGCCGGCAGTGCCGCGTCGGCTTCGCTTCTGTTGCCCCACTCGTTGGTGTGGGTGGAATATCTTATCATTGCCACTAACCTGACCCGATAGCACTGTGTTGTCCCGCAGACCCAGACAGTTTTATCAGTGGCACAGGCGCCACTGGTAATGGTGACTTCATTGCAAGTGTGTACCCACATCAAGGGTGACACGACCAGTGTGAAGTGCCTCATATCACATCAACCGCCGGTCATTTCCACCAGAGATGATGTCAAAGCTTTTGTTAATGCGTCATTTTTCTTGAAATATTATGACCAGACACAAATTGGGCCAACAGCGACCTTATCCCGTTCGACCTGTCTCCCTCAAATTCTCAATCAGCACGGCTACCTGTGTTTGCTTCATAATGTTCGTCCACAGCGCTCAGTGTTGCCACATTGATTGATTTGATAGTCCGTTTCCATAGACCAATAGCATATATACTGCATAGCGTAATGCTGGACCGTGTTTTCACCCGGCTTTCTGTCCAGTTCGCCCTGTTCTTGAGCCCCGGCACCGTCGACCGCACCCATCGATGTTATCAGTGGCTCTGAATCGGCTCGCATTTTCTCTATAGCCTTTGGTTTCCATTGGCGCTGCATCGGCGTCTGCCGTTCCCATTGACCACGGTTCAGTTTCTAAATGCCGTCCAGCGGGGGCGTTTACTGTCCATAGGAGCGGCCATCCAGTTACCAAGTGACGCCCAGCCAGGGTCCTTTCTGACCCATCCAGCGCCCATTTTGTCCCCAACGGCGTGGCTTTCTGACCAGTGGCGTCCAGCCGGCGGCGTTCCTGGTAAGACGGTGCGCCGCGGTCAGATGCGGCGCTGATTTCGTCGGAAATTGTGCTGTCGGCGGCGATAAGTGTGCCGCCGGCGCCAGTCTATGCCTAATGGCCGGATTATACGGCGGTCCACCGCTTTATGAGCTCATTGATCGACCTAGTGGTTTGCCCGTTTGCGTGGAAGCCGCCGCCAACGGTGGCTGGTTTTAGGGTTTAATTTGTCTGAGGTCGAACGAGGCCTGTAGTTTCCGCTAATTAAGTGTGATGCTTGATGTGCAGGGCTTAAAGCTGAGGATCAGCCTTCCTTTGATTGGGGACGGCTTCTGGGCAAGCTGCGATATTGAAAGCTCAAGCATAGTGGAAGCCGCTTGAAGTGTTTGTTGTCATCAATGCAGAGCAGCTACTTGTACGCTACAGTTTGATGCAACGCGTGATTAATATATTTATTACATTGCTATGCTCGATTATCATTTAGATTATTGCTTGAAAAGTAAGACAAAATAATGTGTTACCATCCGACTTGTGTTGGTATTTTCATCCAGTCATAACACTTAAATTCAATGATGTTCTAATTTCTCGCTGGATTTGGAGAAGGTAGCCTTTCTCTTCTGAAAATGACAAGGCTATGCTGTTGCTTAGTCGCTGTGAAATTTGACGGGCAGTGTGGACCTTCTAGAAGGAAACCCATTGTTTGAAGAGAACGACAAATATCTAAAGAATACCACACCTGTCATTCTGATATTTGTATGGTCTTTCTTCGTCCCCCCCCCCCCCTTCCGAAGTCGGCATCCGTTGGCTGGACAGTGGACAGACTTCAATTTAGCACTTTGAGCTTCAATTCGAATCGGCATCGATTTTGATTGGATGATCCCCTCTTAGCAGCCGTCCCAATACTCGGGAGAAGAGGTATGGCTGAGATTACACTGTCGATCATCAGAGCATCGATTGATAAACGCACTTTGGAGATGAACTTATCAAAGTGGAAAACTTCAAGATTGTACTCAAGCAACGATAGCATCCTGTAATTGAAGGCAATGGTCCTTTTGAGTGGTTGTGAGTGCGGATTACCTCGAGTTCACCGTGGAAATTGTACTGTCCCGTCTGTGCGGTCACGAGTCCAACTCAATGTGCGTGACACTGGGTAGAGGCTCCTACATCTATTCGGATTGATGTTACCCAGGACGTGCCATTGATCCAGCTTTTTCCTTTCAGACTCCTGTTTCATCCTAATAGCTCTAATTGCTCCGGTGTGCAGTCCGTCCAGTTTCATTTGCATTTCTGTCTCTCCTTCCCGCCTCCTCATCGCCCTGTCCTAGTCTTCTCCTCGATCCTCCCCATTTAATGCACCCTTAACCCTCGTCGCTCCTTCTCCCTGTCTCCCCGTTCAGTTTTCCTCAGTGGCGCGGGAACTTCTTCCAGATTGGGGGGCTGAACCATAATATAGATCAACCTAGGGTACCCCCAAATCTAGTTTTCTCACCGGTTTTAGGCCACTTAATTTTCAGACCTTGGCCTTTTCAACGAAAACAAAAACGAAAATATTTGCAAAAAGTGAGGTAAAAAGTGAGGTGGGTTTTTCACTTACATGCTTTCTTCCGTTATATTGTGACCCACGACCCCTAATTTGGGGAGGACAAGCTGCCCAACAGTTCCTGGCCTCATGAAAAGTTGTGGGGCACCGCCCCCTCGGCCGCATAGTTATGGGGGCAAGCTTCCCCCACTACCCCCTCCCCCGGTTCCCGCGCCTATGTATGAATCTATGAAATTATGTTGGTAGATTTCCGATTTCGATTCCTCCAGCTGGGGGGGGGAGGGGCTCAAATACATTACGAGCCCCCCCCCCCAGCCGAAAAGCTGGAGGGGCTCAGCCCCCGCTAGCCCCCCTCCCCCCCCCCCCGGTTCCCGCGCCACTGGTTTTCCTGTTTCCCCTCCCTCTCTCCATTCCGTTGCTGGTTCCATGGCGACTGACTGCCGGCCGATAATACTGATTGGCGTGTCGCGGACGCGTATCGGACGTGGACAGGGGCAGTGCGCCGCCGTCCGCGCGTCAGTTCAGGGGGACAGATAAGCCCGGTCGGGTTACAGGGGCCTGACGGACGTCAGCTGACAACAATGACGTCATTGAGGTGCATTGATATCGACAGGTCGCGGGTTGGCGTTGCTGCGAACGCTATTTGGCGTGGCATCCGACGCCGTTGTCCCAACGTTTCTGTTTGAGAATCGATGTGATGTTGGCCTAAATGGATCGTTTATTCGTTTGTGGATTTAACATATCGCTGCCCGGTGTCCTTTTGGTGTGGTTGTGGCTTATTGGTGTTATTGCTGCTTTGTTTGTTTACTTGTCTTGCTTTGTCTGTTGTTGGCATTTCTCAAGCTGTCTTCCCTTTTTGCTAATGTTGATCGGAAGTTTCTTCTAACTTGTTTTTATTGTTTTTATGGATACATAACCAAGCGTACAATTACAGCGCACCATCCTCAGTACCTTTTGCATTCTAACTTGTAATGCATGGTGTTGCACTATTGTTTTAGCATTCCCACTGTATTTTTCACGCAATCTCCGCGGCCCGGTCAGTCCTGACTCCTCTGACTCTGACTGGACTGCCCTCTGTTGCAGGAGTCGTCGAACCAGGCCAAGACCTCCCACCAGCTGCGGGACGAGGCGCCCAAGAAGAACTTTACGAGTTGGTTGGCCCGCTGCTCTATTCTTTGATAGGTATATATAGGTGCACACAGATGTATGGGCGGGACGGGAGGGTGGATGGAAGGCTTGGCCGGTCGGCTCGGGCGGCGGACGGCGCGCCGTTAGACTGCCAACGTTCTCCAGCACACACAGACACACAAACACACACTCGACACCCCGCGCGCGCGCTTCACGCAGCCTGCTCCGCGGCGCCCGGCCTGTCGGGGAGGTGGGTAGTCGGCGCGCCGCCCCGCCCCCTCCCCGGCCCGTCTCGTCGTGGGTCGAGTCGGGAGGTGAAACGGACGTCGGCCGACCGACGGACCAACCGACCGATTCGACGGACAGAAATCCCGGCGGCTTCAATTCAGCCGGCCCGTTGCGAGTGGATCAGCGGGGCTCGACGGGCGGCGATCGCCGAGATGAGAGGCGCGGCGGGCGGCGGCCGAAGGGCCCGTGACGCGAGTGTACCGAGAGTCTGAGCGGCCGAGGTGGCCGACGGCGGCCCCGAATGACAGACGTGCTAATGGTAACGCGAGGCGGGGCAATACGGATGAGGTGATTATAGTACTGGGAGGTGTTCAGCACGGATTTCTAGGCTTGGTCAATGTTCCATGCAGCAGCTGCCGCCGGACCCGACGGTGACCTGGCCGCGCCGTGGTCCCGCGGTCCGGTCCGTGGTCCCGCGGTCCGGTCCGTGGTCCCCGAGCTCCGGTCCGTGGTCCCCGGGTACCCGTCCCTGTTCCGCCAGCCTCTGTCGCACGCTTTGTGTGTTGATACGGAGCAGGCCGAGCCGGCGGGCCGCTGCCGTCAGAGGTACGGGTCAGTCGCGGCCCGCACAGTGACCGGGGTCGGCCCAGCTCGGATACTGTGGCGGCGCCTCCCAGAGGACGACCGCCAGCGCTACGCTCACTGGCCACCTGCAGAGGGCGGACGGCAGGACTGCGCGTGCGCGCCGAGACCAGAAGGCTGTCGGCGTTTTTAGATTCCCCCAAATTTTGGCATTGTATGCTTGGGTGTAAAAGGCACGCCGGCCATTTTATATGGAGGGTTATGCAATTGTGTTGCGGCTGCGCTGGTGCCTTCCGTACTTGTTTTGTTCCTATGCCCGGCGGCCTGCTCGTTTCCCCGCGCCCATTAGATACCTGCCTCGGATCGTTTACGGAACTAACGTACGCAAAAGGCGCTCCTGTAGCCCGTGTGAACAAAATGACTAGCGCTATCCTCTGCAGGCTCGTAAAGAAATATAGAGCATAATTTGCCGCTGTATATTTGGTGTTGCGATCTATGTCAACATTGCATATGGGTGAATGTTTTTTTTCTGTTGTCCTTGTAATCATGAAATAGAGGCGACCGTATGCTTCAACCCCAAAATGGCTGTATGATAAAGACATTTCGATAAATGAAGAGAATCGTTTTCGCTACCTATGTCGATGAATGCGTTACGGCTTTTACATGCGGACTGGAATGGGAAGATTAGTGAAGGCTAGTGACCCGTGACTGGCTGATCAAGAAGCTGATGCTCGGTGCCGATAGCAACTTAAAAACGAAGGCTGGTTCATACTTCAGAGCTCACTGCAAAATGGTGCTTGATTGGTGCTTGATTTCTTGTTTACATGTCATCGCAATGCATCCATTTCATCACACAATCAGTTCATTTTATCACACAATTCCAACACGGCACAATCCAATCTTCAGTTTTGTGAGCTATATTCAGCACATTAAAGCTATCCCCATTTCTATTCGCTGTGTTCAGAAATAACGTCCGACCGGCGTCCCACAAATGGTCTGCTCTATTTTTACCTCCCAGCAGGTCATCATAAGCTGCCATTGCAGCCTACAATAGCGACTGTTACGAGCGATCCACAGCACGTCAAAACCCAACCACCCAGCATGCTGTCCTCCCGGTCCGTTTTCGGTGACCCCTTCGACCACTCCTCCGCCTCCTCGCGGGTCGGCCGTCTTCCTCCCTGGTCCCAGCGGGTGCCTCACGCACAGTGACATTGTGCGCCGGCCACTGAGCTGATCAGTGGCGGGGAATTGTGGCCCGGCGGTCCGCCGTGGCGTGATTGACTGGGGAATGGGGATAGGATGGGAGATACCAGGGAGCGGGTGGGGAAGTGGGTGGGAAGTGCTTGGGGAGCGGGTGGGGAAGTGGGTGGGAGGTGCTGGGGAATGAGTGGATATGTCGTGGCAGGAGTGCAGGGTGAGGACTGCCGGGAAACATACTGGGGACGCCGGTGAGCTACTGATGACACTGTTAGAGCTGAGGAAAGAGACCGGAGCCACTGGGATGTTTGTTGGCTTATCGACTATTCGAAACGCCAACATAGTCACTCCGATGTCCTTGTGCGCACACAACTGCTACACGACGTTGGCCAAATGGCCACCCAAGTGGCGCGTCGCCACACTCTGCGCAGTGTACCGATAACGTCCTTCTGGTGTAGGTGCCCACTTGTTCACGCTGAACTAGCCACTCGTTCACATCCAGACGGTTGTCCATCCGGCTGGAAAAGCCGCCAGATCAGCGGCGGCGGACCTGGGCAAAGAACTCGCCGCGCGCAGCTTCCCCGTGCCTTGTACTTTAACGTAATGGCGTGGAAAGGCGCTGTGGCGTGGAATAGTAGATTGTGGCCGAACTGTGAAAGACGGGATTGATGGTGCGGATTATTTATACGACAAACGTCTATTAATCTTCCTTTACCTTCTCACTTGGCTAACTTCTTTTTGAGGTAAATTTGATTAGGTCGTGCATACTACAGCAGGCATTTTTCCTATCCTATACGTCGATAGTTTTTATGCGTCTATTAGCATAAGTACCCTGAATCCATGCCCATGAGAAGTCTCAAAGTTATGCAAAACAAAAGGATGACCATCTAGCATGTCACAGCGCGTCTAAGTGGGCGCAAATATCCCCAATAGCGTCAATAACATGAGCCATGCCCACCTGATCCTTGCGATTCACGACCTTGGAGGGACAGGTTAGCAAAAAAAAAAAAAAAAAATAGAAAATGAGAAATATCCAGGGAAGAGGCCGAGGGCAGGTAGGAACAGAACAATCGACATGTGCTGAGAAGTAGCAGACGTTTTTGCCGTGTATTTGTGTATAACTATGGGTATTGACCGTTTCTACACCATTGCATTGTTTCGGCACTGTTCCTAGCGCGCAGAGCTGGGTCGGCTGTCGGACGCACGTCTTTGCCGTTTTCTTATGAAAGCAGAGGGACGTATTTACAGTGGATCGAATGTCCGCGTGACCTTTCAGCCACCGACGAGTGCGCGCACCACGCAGGCTGCAGGGCGGATGCAGACCCGAATGGTCTGGATTGCGGACTGGCGGAACGGTGATGTGAGCTAGCCTGAAATGACATTTTCGATATCAGTTATCACTTCGGGTTAGGTTGAGCTGTCTTGTCGCATAGGCGTTCTAAAACCCATTCCATCATCAGGTTGAGCTGTCTTTGAGGTCTGGAAGGGGTGAATTGGGTATCTGCATCAGGACCTTCTCCCACGGTCAGTGTTCACTGGCTTGAAACCTTGTCCATACGTTCATGGCCTAACTGCAGGCTCCCTTTTCTCGTAGGAATGTTAGCATGCCTCCTGGCTCGTCCGCAACATAAGGAACTCCTGACCGGCTCCCGCAGGCTCAGGGTCGCCGTTCGCTGGTCCGCTCTGAGAACGTGCCTACGTACGCGCACGTCGGGTACGTGCTACGTCCGACTGAGCGCGATTGAACTGATCAACCGTCCGTGCCCTTCCCGATAGATACGGTGTGACGTGCTGCACGTCTAACGGAAAGTTCCACCGGATGTCGAGATACGGGGACGCCCTGTTGTATTGACAGTGGCCGCTGATACTGTATGTATGTATGTATGTATGTATTGACGATCAAGAGCAATCCACAATCGGCGTGGCGATTACACTCCGAGTCCGAGCTGGTTGAAGATAACACAAGAAATAGGTACCTACACAAGAAAACGCACACACTTACGGATACGAAATACACAACGCGAACGCCGAACACGCACATACTTGGTGGAACCCGCACGAAGCCGCGTTCATAACTATGTACACACAGACTCGTTTGCCTTTCATAGTCCAAGAGTCATGAGGCTAGCTACTATGGCTACTCTGGCTAGGCTTAAGCCCCTTTTTTACAGCACGGGCAAATCTGGCTGGAGGCAACTGCGTTAGCTCGAGGGGGAGAGTATTTAGGAGCGCCGCGGCACGGTAGGCGAATCTACGTTTTCCGGTCTCTAGTCGGGGTCGCGGTAAGTGGAAAAGGTGGTCTTGGCGAGTAGACCTTGCTCGTGTTTGGGAATTTTTGGAAAATAGGGTCGCGATCTCCTCGGGTTCACCTCTCTGGATGGCCTTGTGCGCCGTGATAAGGGTATGGTATTCAGCCATTGTTTTAGGTGCCATCCAGCCGAGTTGGTCCCGGAGATGGGAGACATGATCAAATTTACGGCGACCGAAAATGACTCTAGCGGCAAAGTTAAGAATTTTCTTAATGCGATCGAAGTTCTTTTGGCTACCATTACCAAATACGGAGAGACAGTACTGGATCCGTGACATGACGAGAGCCACCACTAGTGTCTTGGTGACACCGTCGGGGAGGTAGTGGCGGACATGGGAGAGGCCAATTAGGAGACCCGTGCATCGGCGACTGAGCTCGGACACATGCGCGTCCCAGGACAGGGTGCCGTCGAAGATAACGCCCAGGTTGCCCACCTGCTTGCATGGCACTAGTTTGGTGTCGCGAAAAGAAACGGTGAAAGCAGGTATGCTTCTCAAATTTTGCCGACTGCCGAAAACCATGAGCTGAGTTTTAGCAGTGTTTACTTTAAGAGCATTTGCACTGAACCAATGGTCGAGAGACGCCAGTGACGCTTCCAAGCGCGAGATGAGTCCCCTAAGGTCGTTTAAAGGGCCACTCACCAACAATTGAGTATCATCAGCGTACTGGAAGACTGCTGCATCCTCAGAATAAAGTGATAGATCATTGGAAAATACCGTGAAGAGTAAGGGACCGAGTGCCGAGCCTTGAAAGACGCCCATAGAGTTGGGGAGAGGTTGTGATAATACCCGGCGACCGGACTCGTCCTTCAATGACACACTCTGTGTGTGACCCTGGAGGTAAGCGGCGAACCAGGATGTCTCTATGCCGTGCATTGCCAATTTAGCGAGTAATAACTCATGGTTGATGACATCAAAACATTTGCTTAAATCAATAAGGCATAGCATAGAGACATCCCCCCTATCGGTGGCGGCCAGGATTTGGTCACTGACGGACAGAAGTGCTGTCTCAGTTGAGTGCCGGGGTCGGAAACCGTGCTGGGTATTGGCCAGAAGATGGTTTTGGGAGAGATAGCGATAGAGCTGTTTGTGAATGACTCGCTCGACCACCTTCATAATGACAGGTACTAAGGAGATAGGTCGAAAATTAGTGGGATCAGATGGGTTTCCAGACTTGAAGATGGGGTGAACTATAGAGTGTTTCCAATGAAAGGGGATATCGGACCTTGAGATGCAAGTGTTAATGATGTGAAGGATAACGTCACCGATAGATGGGAAAGCAGTTTTCAGCATGCGAATGCAGACGCCATCAGACGCACAGGCGGCAGAATTGCGCATATTGAAAACGGTGTGACCGAGTTCACCGAGAGAGATAGGTCTGGGCTTAAATCTACCGGTTACGACACGCGGCAAACGGCCAATTTGCTCACTGTGGATCGGAAGGAAGATAGCGATTCATTCGCAGTTAAATTTGTTGTGATAACCTTGTCGTTATGTACGCATACCTCAACCTGCTGCGGAGCATCACCCAAACGTTGCCGTTTTAGCCCATTTTTTATTTTGTCAGTCGTAGCTCCGACACACTCCACACGATACACATCACAAACAATGACAATAAAACAGCAATACTCAACACACTGTGCAGTAAGGTGAAGCTAGTGCCTACTGGCAAAATCCTAAACAATTAAATCATACCGATGTTGATCAGTTTAATCAAAGCTTCATAAAATCCTTCAAAAACACTTAGGTACCTATCTGCTGCATTCCAGACTACCATGGATGGGGCAGCAAACTAGCGTTATGGGTCTGGCTTGGTAAAGAATAAAGATACGTACGTTGCGCGGTGTCATATAAACTGGCAAACCTTTTTACACTTGATGATAATTCGACAATGAAAAGTTGATTCGCTAACTTATCACTTGAAGTTGAACTTCTCGACAGACACAAATGACGAGCGTATAAATACGCCGGCATTTTTTTTCTTCTTAAACTCGTCCGCGGCCGATCAGTCGGCTGATAAATAATTCGATTTATGAGTGCAGCTGACCTCTGCGGTCACTACATACATAACACAACTAGTTATAGCACCACACCATTCGCTTCATAGTGTCAGCGTTATTTATTACACTAAAGTTACGCCATGCGTTTCCGCCAAACCACTACAAACGGGAAATAAATCACAACTAGCGCACACTGCCCCAACTGACGAATGCCTTGGCAGTCGCAACATCACGTTTGCTTTATATGTGTTGAAATAGCGCCTCCATTTCTTCAGCCTCGGCAAGTCCCTGACGATCGCATCAGCACACGATCACGATCAAACCCAGTCCCCCATCGGTCGGGACACTTGGCCCGCTGTGTCGGATCTACATCGGACCCCTTAGTCTCTTCAGCGGCGCCCTATCAGTCACTGGTCCACTGCTACGTAACACTATCGATTATGGTCCATCACGGTCCATCAGTAGAATGTCACAACTCGTCTGAACACTGTCTCTAACGCACTTGACCCGCCGTCGTGCACGACTAGTGGCCACCCGATCGCTGGCGGAGCTTTCAGTTTATCCGTGGCCAGCGGCCACTGACCGTACAGACTCCGGATGTTACCGGTACGCAATCGTCAGGAACCCTGACCGGCCGTACCGCCGTGCCGTGCTCCGCCGTACCGCCGTGCTGTCGCCGTAGCCAACAGCTGATGCTCCGGACGTAGCCGGGCTGTCGAGACGGGCGTAGCCGGGCGTCGAGACGGTCGCAGCCGGGCTGTCGTGCTCAGTACTGCCGCTTTGGTTCTGCATCACAGCTTATGTCGCCTGAGAAAAAAAAAAGAGAGGCGCTGTCATTGACCTGAAGTCGCCATGTAAGGACACAGTGGATCAAGGACCAAAACGGTTAAACTGTATGTGATTATTGTTATGATGATGGCGTTGTTTTCAGGTATGTAGATAGGCATGGCTTATAAACGCTGATTTAAAAAAAAAACATTGCGTGTTAAGAGAAGAATTTAACGCATCTACATCTATTCTATTTCTATCTATCTATTTCTATCTATTTAACCATTTAACATCTATTTAACATCTATCTATTTAACATCTATCTATTTAACGCATGTAGTGTAAGCATATGCATTATACAATGAATGCATTCTAATGGAAACCGCTCACAAAAACGTGCTTTGTGGTAGGTATAAATTTATAAAATTCCATCGCTGAATAGTTGTCATTGCTTGCCATACCGTATGAGGCTATGAGCTAACCATGCAATTATTAACGTCTTGGCTGAGGGCCGAGACTGAGTCTGATTTTCTCGGCCCCTTGCATGCAAAACGTGCTCTAGATTCGCCACCAGACGGAATTTGGCCGGCGATGATGGCACCGCGGGGACCACCAAAGCTTTCCAGATGTTTGGTCTCGTGGCCAACCCAGCATATAAATATGCAACCTCCAGGCGATGCTTTATGCTTAGGAGTCGACAGCATCGACAACTGCCTGACGTCCGATGCCGCCCTCGGAAAGCATCGGAAAAATCGCAAACTTTCCTTCTGACGTTCTGTCCAAGCGCGTTTAGGACAAGCAACTTTTCATTCAGGGTTAACAACCAACTATGCATAAATAGGCACTGACAATCCACCCATCACCCTGTCATTTTTCCAATTGTTTGAAAACTAGTCCGAAAGGGTGATTAGGTGGCCGTTATCAATGCTGACGTGCTTGGCGAACGCCGATCGCCAGAATATCGCGTTTCAAAAGCAATCAGCTTTGAAGTGGACTGCTTGTGTCTGTTTGAATACGATTGCAGGCATGGTCAGCTAGACAAACTAGACCTGAAGATGGCCACTCAAGTTCAACTGATGCTCGAATGTCGTTCAGATAACACGGTGTAACTGAAAAAAGATAGTCTGCACTCTGCAGGACTCCTGGTCCCTGGACATTTTTTAACGATCATGCTTTGTCGCTATTATTAGGTATACGAGTTTAAACGCTACATCTACCCGACCAGGACCTCGATCCCCAGGAAGTGCTTTTTTCAATATAAATTTCCGATGTTTTCGTCCAGGTTTTTAATAACAAAATAGGTATGCGGGCAACCTCCACTCGTCCCCAAACATTATTTTTAAAACAAAGTTGCTTTGCCGCTATAATAGGCACCGTCCTATTTATTGTAATATGATAAATGCCGCATACCTACTCTCTAAATACCTATTGCAAAATAATTTCCAAGCTTCATCTTTCCGACTGGGGCCTCGATCCTCAGAAAAAGCCTTTTTTATTTGAATTTCTGATGTTTTCGTCAGGGTTTTTACGGAAAAATATGCAGTGGGAAGAAGGAACTCTTAAGCAAACATCGTTTATATTTCGGAGCTAGGGTGTGATATTGCTAGGAAAGCATTGCAATGAAGGAGTAATGTGGTTTAATGTTTTTTTTTTTGTGTAGGTAGGTACTGAAGAAATCAAGGGAATGCTGTTTATGTTTTCATTCCTAAGTCCGTACCTACCCACTTATTATAAAAAGCATGACATCATCATCAGATGAGCTCCAAACTTTCTGAACTAAACCAACGGAACCAGTGTCAGGGTCAACAAAGTTCAAACGTCCTCTGTCGGCGCCTCATTAGCATACATCTCATTCAAACTAACTTGGAGCAAATCAACGCCACCCTAGTCTCGAGTCTCGAGGCGAGTCTCGGCCATTCGATAGCCGTTGACGCTCGTTACCCTGATTGCAGTCGAGCTCGCTAACGTTGAGTGACCGGTCCGATATGGCGCCGGCCGGCTACACAAGGCTGACCAGTACCGAATGGAGCACTTCGGCGAACGAATGGCGGGCGAATGGCGGGCCAGTGGCGGACTAAATTGACGGCCCGTCCATGGGAACGAGTGCAGGTGCGATACCGCCTGCCAGCCAGCCACTCTCGGTCATCAGCAGCCGACTCAGAGAAATGGAGAGCCTGCCAGGTGGCCGAACCGAAAGGTTAACAGGTTATCGGGCCGATAGCAAGTCCAGAATCCCGGAAGAAGGAAGTGCTCTGAGGCCGAGGAATGATCCAGTAACTTTCATGTTGATTACCTTTACACTACACCAACACCCGCTTCATGCAGCTTTGGACAAGAGTAAGACTCAACGAGGCGACACCAAAGTAGCCTGACACTTTCTATTCAGGACGTGTATTTCTAGGGTCGTGACCGCATTAAGCACATTCTCCCCCAGTCCCCATTTCTCCCTGCAGCACATCGCACCCGTCAGGCTGTCTCCCATTGCGCCGTCAGGCATGGAGCGGAGAGGGGTGACAACCGGAGCCATGGCGTTCCGCATCACTGATCCTTATCCATTCCAACTGTCTCCCGATTTGACATGTGTATGGACAGGATAATGCAGGGCTGCGACAGCTGCTCACTCGACATCGGGTGGATTCACGCCACATTGGCTGTGAATATTGTGGACAGAACCAGTCGCTCCTCGAGGAAAACTGGGAGAAATTCTGTGGAACTGCCCAGATAAAACAACATGTGGGATGCAATGAGCCATGCACAGAGGAAAACGGTATGCAACGAGGTACGAAAACAACGTGAGGTTGACCGTATAATAATGTGTTGAAAGGTGAGCTTTGGAAGAACAAATGTAAGAAGGAGACCCCTGCTCTTAGGAAAGCACAGCAATTACTATAAAGATTACGTCTCCCTGCTTTACAGTCCATATTCCCATCGCCCCCCTTCTTCTACATGGACTCCCCCTCTCTCTCAAGACTGCTGTCTCGGTAGCGACATCGATATTCTGATCTTGTATCTAGGCGAGTGCCCGTTACCCACCGACTAATCTACTCTTGCTCTCAGTCGGTACCTACACCTCACTATCTCGAGTACCAATCAGCCGCATCTTGAACTCTCTCCTGCAGTCATACGATGTTCAATTATCTAATGGACTGGTTACTATGTGAAGCATATTGATCTGGTTTTCAACAGAATATTGCGAACGTCAGCACGCATACACGACGGTCCGGCGCTGCGCGCGTGCGCCGCCCGCGGTGCACCTTTGTATTCTACCGTGTGAACCGAGCCTTGGGGCGCGCCTGGGGTGCGGAACACAATGCATAGTAAGCAGGCGCGCCGGTGGCCCGTGTCAGAGTGCCTTGTCGCACTCACTGCAACAAGACGGCCCATCTCACGGACCCCGCCGGCGGCCGTCCGAGGCGAGGAAAGTTGGACACGTTCGAACTCGACGCGCCATCTCCTATCGAGCAGCGCCGGAGACTGGTGCCGAGTTTGATTCTGCTATTGTTCCTGGAGTCGTTCAATCTGTGTCTATCATCGTGAACCACATAGTTTCCGGTCCGGAGGCGGTCTGTGTGTGTCCACGCGGCACCTGTCTATCTCGCGCCGGCCATTAGCTGGGTACACGAGGGCCGGCCGCCGCGTGCAGTCAGGTGCGCCTGCTGACGTCTGATATCGACCCGGTGCGGCTGACGACTCAGTATCAGCGCTCGGCTGATCTGCGGCTGCCGGTGGCTGATATCCCGCGCCCACAGCCGGTCTGACCAGGTGCGGCGCTGACATCTGACTCTCCGCCCACAAACACTGCTGCAGCTATCGACCCGGGAGTTTCCGCCGGTGCGACACCGCAGATAGAAAGCAAACACATTTGATATTGTGGAGCTCGGAGAAAAACACCGCCGTCAGAGCTATCGCAGCCAGGTGTGTCGCAAATGGGAGTCATAATGTTCAGAAATCGCTGTTTATCCCTGTGTTTGGTGTGTTTTCGGTGTAATCTTACGCACACTTTGGATTTCATTTTGCAGTGAACGGTGCGAGTCAGCATTGAACAACGTTTTTAGGCTGGACTGATACTATTGATTTCGGATGTGTAAGCTGATTGTCTGTCGGTCCCTGTGCTCAGGTGTGCCATGTCTGTTATCGTCTCACCATCAGTCATCATGCTGTCCTGTCCCACGAGCCATGGGCTGTCGCAGTTTGGTGTTTCACGCGGTGAGCTGCGCCAGCTCGCCGGGTCGCACGGGTCGCGGCGGGGACACACCACAGCCGTCTGGCCGAGCCCGCTCCACCGGCAGCGTGGAACGGCCGGCTACCACCGCCGCCCGACGCGGCGACCGCGTGTCACGGCGCACTGCCCCGGGCGCTGGACGGCGCCGCAAGGCTCCGGCACATATCGAGGCCAGAAATTATACACGGCTCACCAGCGGAACTAGTGCATCTATTCAAACCGAGGACCACAGCCGCGGCAGCCGCCTCAAACGGAGAAACTCGAAACAGTACGCATCGGTGCAGAGCCGTGCTTCAATACTCCATTCCGCAGCCCAGCAGGCAGGCGATTGAAGTAGCTTTAGAAGTCCGTAGCGCTGAACTGTGCGGAACACAAGACAAAAACGTACGCGCACATCGAGCACACGCCGGCTTACGATGACATGGTTTTGTGCTTGGGTGACTGTATGAGCTTGATATGCTCTTTGTTCAACTACACTGTAAAAATGTTAAAACTTCCGTGTTAACTAGTAACTAGTATATGTAACTATTATGTATGTAACTAGTATATGTTAACTAGTATATACTAGTACATACTTGCTTATTGGAACCGGAACATGTGAAAGAAATGCTGATGATTGTATTCAGGAAGCCAAGTCAAAACAAAATTGAAATGTCAATATACGTGTCACAATAATGAATACCCGGGAGGTGAAAGTGAATGAAATTTTGAATGAAATAAGCTATAAAAATATGTAAATTTTAAAGTAAAATTTTATTAGTGATTACTTTTCCCGTCAGTTTTCTGGGAGATATACCCATTCATTCTGAATACAAATGTCTCCAATACAAACTTAAGTCTCGCGACGAAGAAAATTGGGGTGGTCAGCGGCCACGAACCCTAAATGACAGCACCAAAACCGACCACCCAACATCAGCCAGAGTTCCTGGTTCGACCCAGCCCGCGGAAACCAAATAATCAACACCAGCTAACTGCGTTTTGTGACTAACGGCAACTGACATCGCCCGGAGCAGGGCAGCGCTAAAACGGCGCGCCGCCGCCGGTATTGGACCAAACACGTCATCGGCTCCTCCAATAAACGGCTCTGACGCGGCCGGCCCGCGCCTGACACGGTCGCCACCGACTCGTCAGCGCGCAGTGTTGACAGTGGACTCGAAATTCCGGCCAGCAGCGGCGCTGGTACTGGCGGAAATGGACCACTTCTGACGAAGGGCGCGACGAGTCACCCCTGCGGTGTGGACAGAGGCGCTGGCCGGGTCAGGTCAGGTGCACCCGGCACCTGATTGGAGGGGTGGCGCAACTGCACTCGGAGAGAAAGTGCAACTCAGCGCACTGGTGCTACTTTTGGCGTTGTTAGCTATGATTCGAGACGGAAAGAAGAATAAAGGCGAAAAACTTTAACATTAGATGTTGACAAGTAACGCATTGGTTTACAAGTCTTTACCGATGAACTTTCTCTTCACATATAGGCATAAAAATGTTCAGAAAAAAATGGTTTGTTATGAAAATGGTTGATCAAAACTGTCGAAATTGCCTTTTAAACGTTTCATCACTAGCTTTTATGGTAACATCACTAACGTTTCATGGTAGGTAGGCATTATTTGTAAGGCCAGACCAAATTTCACGACTTTTACGAAACTATCACCGGTCATCGGTCATAGGGGGCGATTCGAGGTTAGTTAGCTTTATTTAATTTCGGCTTATACTCCTAATACTTTATCGCTAAAAATAATAAAATATTATGCTAGTCTTTGAAAGCGCGTGCTCTCTGTCTCATATGTTTCAAAAGGAACTTCTATCGCCAAAAGCCCAATAACCTTAAAAAGGACCCTGTAGCTTCCCAATATCGGCCTTCATAGATTCAGGTGCTGTTCACTTATTGACTGCGACTAAAGGCATCTGACTCTCGAAGCACGTAGCGTCCCCAAACACCGCGCTAAATATTACAGGCGACTATAATTGGATTCCATACGAACCATTTATGGCCTGGTGAATTCTGCTCTTGTAAACGATAATCATATTCTGGCCTACCACAACAGAACGGACATTGATTTTGTGACCTAACGCGAAAATGCCACAGCATACACCAGCCACCGGCATTACGGATTCTGTCCGGGCGATGTGTACCGAGCCCGGGCGATATTCTGCCCGAGCGATGTGTACCGAGCTCGGAATAGTGCGTGACCAGACTGCATTGCATTGCTCACGCCAGTGCTCCCGATTTTCGTGAAATGGCGTTGGATCTGGTCTGTACCCAAACATCCCATGAGGAGGAGGTTGAATAGCATGTGAGCTATCTAAGCAGCACGAGTTGGTAATTAACAAATAAACTGGTCTGCAATCGAGTCTGTTGTTTTCAAAATAAATGCCACACAGGCCACAGCAGTTCAGCAGGCATTTTGTTCAGGCTAAAAACTGATGGAATGACGAGAAACCGCTCACTCTTTCATCGGCAAGCATAACCTATAAATTTAAACATCTGACTGCGCACTGTTGCTGGGCTTAGCCGATTGACCGGTTCGGGTCGGAGCCAGCCTGTGGCAGCCCCAGCTGACCTCTGCTGCGTCAGAGTGACGTCAGCGAGGACATTCACCATGCCACGTAATGCTATCAGCGGCCGAGAGGAGACGTGCTACCAGACTAATCAGACTGATCACGCCATACGAATGCTCCACGAACCTGGTTTTCGGCTACAGAATGTCATTTTTACCTTCTACTATAGCCTGCTCCTAAAATAAAATGGCATCGATGAAGGCAAATACAATCCGACAGTACGCGAAAATGGTCACCAGCGTAGGTATCCAGTAGATCCCGTGGTTCACATGTCGTAAATCTTGATTGCCGCGATTTGTGCAGTCGCATGGAGTTCAGAATCGGAGCGTCCGACCTGACCTTTTGCGGAATGGTAATGCCAGGAGCCCAGGCCGGCTCTAGCCCGGCTCTGCTGGCAGTAGTTATAATATAAGTAAGCACCTAGAGCGTGTTAGCAGGCCTTCGATTCGTGAAAACATGGTTTACTCTTTCAGCTTTTTCATTACCCTTGCCGGACGTGAAATTTTAGGCTAGGTATCGTGTGCAGTGCATAGGCAATAAGAGGCAATATTCATTATTCAGCTCTCAGACATAAAAATCATTTGTTCTTCCAGCTGTGCCACTTGTGCGTGAGGCCCGACACCCGAAGCGAGCTGCCTCCTGAATAATTAAGAAAGTTAGAACCCGAGCACTCGAGATTAAAAACCGAGCTCACCAAGCTACTGTGATTAGACAAAAAATGTTCGTAACAGGAGGAAACCTAGCGTTATTGGAAAAACATGCCAACGCCATATTTGGCCGTCATTTGTCAAACTCAAGACAGTCACCAACAACAATGTGAAAGTGCGCTATGGTATCTGATGTGGTTTAAGTTTGAACCTTAGAAAGTATAGTTGGAAGATGATTTCCCACAACTTATCTCTCAGTTCTATGTATCTGCACTTTGGAATTCATAGGCGGCGGAACGCGGGGGCACCGGGGCACCGTGGATTTCGCCGGGGATTTCGGCATTTTAACATTAGCCCTGTGGGTGTTGCATGGAAAGAATGGGACCAAAAGTTGGCAGTGCCCCCCCCCCCCTTAATTGAAGATGTTCCGCCACCACTGTTTTGGACTCGTCTGCAATGCGATGGATGGGGTAAAATGAATAAGGTGATGATGTGAGTTCGCTACTACGTAAATTTTAGGCTTTGCATTTGAAATTGAGTCATTGAACATTTATATTCATAATTTAATTGAAGTTCTATTTCGCACCTTTATATGCATGCCGCATATACCTATATACACTTAGCAATGTCCATCCTTGGTCCATCCATGTTGCTTAGATATCTATACACTGTGCTTAGAAAACTGTCTGAATATTAAATTGAATTCCTGACCGCGCAGATTATGGAACCTGAAATTACTGTAATGTGTGGTGGAGTTAAAATGGCATAGCTCTCT
This sequence comes from Amphibalanus amphitrite, assembly GCF_019059575.1. Lineage (NCBI taxonomy): Eukaryota > Metazoa > Arthropoda > Thecostraca > Balanomorpha > Balanidae > Amphibalanus > Amphibalanus amphitrite. Next base: position 181,341 of record NW_024881846.1, read on the forward strand.
ATCAGCAATTTGAACAACGTTCAGAAACGCTGGGAAAGTGAGGAGCACGAGTCCTTCCTTCCAGTCTCACCTCCTCTCTCTCTCTCTCTCTCTCTCTCTCTCTCTCTCTCTCTCTCTCTCTCTCTCTCTCTCTCTCTCTCTCTCTCTCTCCTCTGGACTCTTTCAACGGAAGCCGAAAGTGTCATCTTCAGACATGGCTGACGACCGAGAGACCGGCAAACAAATGCGGACATGCTAATTCCACACCGCCCAAAGTCGAAACCAAACTCGGAGACCAGAAAGTAAGCCGGTCGGTCGTTTTGAGGAGGACCCCGTGCCCCGGCTCTGGTGGGTATTAAGTCGTCAAACGTCAGTCCGGGAGCAGCACCGATCGATCAGCAACGGCCAGGACTTCATGACGGCGAACGGCGCTCGGCATCACACATCAATCGTCCAGCCAGTGGCCAGAACTGAAAGCAGAGTCGAGATGAGCGCCGCCATACAGCCGGTATCAGCGCCGACAGGCTCTTCGTCTTCTCAGAAAAGGCCCGCCCCACGATAAGTGGAGTCATTTTCTGCCTCCTGCAAGGCGGCACAGAGATGCGGAAATTACGGCTGCAGATAAGAGCAGGATATGATTCCAGCCCGCTAACGAATGATCCGAACGGCATCAGGAGGCGCGGCGGGCAGACCGGTGCGGATTTGGCCTCCGCGGTAATGCGATGGAGACTGGGCCGCGAGCAGCGATAGCCGAGTCCTGCCGTAATGAAAATACCTCCCCTGGGACTCGTCCTAGTGTTACCAGCTCGTCTTTAAACATTGTGCTCGCCGTTAACGTCTCGGGACAAAAATTCACCGCCGTTCAACCCATCAGCGGTATTTTCCCGTTTTATCTACGTGCTGGTTAGCCGACCTCATCATCCCGCTGCGGCGGCGGCAGATTCTGGTGCGATTGCGGCGATTTGGGAGCGATGGAGACGAAGCGGTGGCGCACCGTTCATCGCCGGTGATCTCCGGACTGGCCGCGAGACGGTGGGGAGCCGAGGTCACCGAGGTCATCTGCGAATCGCCCGGGGTCATATGCAGATCTCCGGCAGCGCGCCCCGCCGCGTCCAATATGTAAGCCAGACGAGGTGGCGCCGAGACTCAGAATGTAGATTCCATGCCAGACTCTCTGGCTCTCGGCAGAGCTGCGGTGTCTGGCGGGCGATTTAATGGGTGGCTGGAAACTGACTTCATTTCAGGCGCAAATCTATGGGAAGTGCCAGCAAAAACGCGAAGTCGAAAGATGGTCAGCTGATTTTTTTTCAGACATGTCATTCTGAGTTGGAGGCTATAAGAAAACCATAGCTATACCCCAATTTCGAATCAATTATTCAAACCAAATATAGATGTTGATAATACCAATGATAAGAATTGTTTCAAACAGTCAATTACGGTAATAGTAAAGGGTCACGGTTGCAAAAATACCGGTAGACGATTGACAGCGCATCATTTTATACCGAACCCACTGAAGTATCTGAACTCTTACCCAATCTCCTAACACCAGCTCGTCATTCCTGGTCTGGATTTAATCCAATCTTTCTGTTGACGCTCCGCAGAATGTTAGACCTGCACACGGTCTCGGCGGAAACTAGCGCCGAACACCGGCGAACACTCTGATTGCAGCGGTGACCGGACGTCCGGGCAAAACACACCGACTCACTCTCCGGTCGGCCACATAAAGTTGAACCGATCCGGGCTGGAGGGACGGAAGGCACCGCGGGTTGAGATCCCTCAGGATCCCCCGCGGACCGCGGCTCAGCGCAGAGACAAACAGGACGGCGGCCGCAGAGCAGTCTCAACTCGATCAGACTTATGGGACACCGCGGGACCAGCCATCGCGGACAAACAGATCCACGCTGAGGTGATAGGTTGGAGCCGAACGGAAATGGGAGCGAAACGCATCCGGCGGAGGTGAGCGAAATTCAAATCAGTGGGGTGATGTTTACTTAGAATTTGATAGTAGCTCATTTCCTCTTAATTCATTCGCCATCTTCCTACCCGCTTCCTTCGCTTTTCTCTCTCTCTCTCTCTCTCTCTCTCTCTCTCTCTCTCTCTCTCTCTCTCTCTCTCTCTCTCTCTCTCTCTCTCTCTCTCTCTCTCTCTCTCTCTCTCTCACTCTCTTTCTCTCTCTCTCTCTCTCCTCTCTCTCACACTCACCCTCTCTCTCTATCTCTCTCTCCCTCCCTCTCTCTCTCTCTCTCTCTCTCTCTCTCTCTCTCTCTCTCTCTCTCCCTCCCCTCTCTTTTCTGTCGCTCATATTTTCCGTCCGATGGCGGCCACTCAACGATATGCCCTCTCTCTAAATCATCCCAATACACCACTGGGGTCTATTCAAGCAGCCATTCGCATTCCACGCCTTGTGAACACTTGGCGAGGCCCAGCACTCTGTCCGTTTCACGCATGGTACCCGCGGCGGCGCCAAACTGCTCATTGCAACACGTGGGGCCGGCCCCGTTAAGAGGTCACAATGGTAGCGCTGGCGCCAGACAGAGACACAATGCCCGCTATCCGGTCATTAGGAGGGGCTCGGCGCGGAGCACGGCCGCTCGGGCCGCTCGGTGTGTCCCGGAGGTCCCGTAACGACCGACCAGGAGACGGCCGCTGTGGCCGCCCGGCCTCCCAGATAACGGCTGCCACCGGAAACGGCGCCCGGCCGGACCACGGCCGACGGACGACGAGATGGACTTCGGTGCAGTGAGGGGTTGAGCCCGAACTTATATGGTGGCCCCCTAATAGAAACAGAGAGAAGAGGAGAAAAAGTAAAAAAACATTTCACGGATTGCGTTCCGCTAAGCTGAAGTGTGATTTTTTTCTTAAAATAAGTATTTTGGACGAATCTGATTATGAAGACTGTGTCTTATGCCTGCATTAGGCTGGCTTTGGCCCCAATAAATAGATAAGTTTCCTATATTTTGGCTGAATTTGAGTGAAGTCGTTCATATTCATGCAAAAGAATTGCAAAAAAATCATTCCCTTCAAAGATGGTTCGACATTCGATTCCTCTGTAAAAAAGACTAAATGCTGCTGTAAAAATATTCGGATTTATGTGGTCTCGTCGCCTTCTCAGCCGCACACCTCCAAACACAGCTCTGAATCAGTTAGCGCGCCGATGGGAGCGGGGCGGTTGTGGCTGTCCCCGGCGGGCGGAGCCATTCGTTGTGTGTGACAGCCGGCCGACACCGGTGTGTTACTGCTACCATTCACAAGATAAATGGGCCCCGGCCGGCACCGTGTCGCCCGGCGCACTTCCATAGGACACGAGTGCCGAGCATGGGCGCGAGCCACTCTCCTGTGCTGGTCCTCCGCGTGTAATTGGGCAGAGATTGGGTCTCTGAGAGCATGGCGACTCGAGGGTCCTTGGTAAGTGCGATGGAGGTGATGTTTGGGCAAAGGATTTCGCAGACAGAATGTCCACACAGAGAGACGGCGTGATTTGAAAGGTTACATAGATATACAGTTACTGACGCTTGTTTATTTTTGGTACAAGTTTTGATACCAACGCAATGTTGCACCTGTGTGTGCTCTTATTCTGGCGTTGCGTTATACGACAGCGCGCTTTGGGCGTTAGTTCAATATATCGCGTTAGCCTAAGTGCTGGACCATGGATATGGTTTCCTTTTACGGTCAGAAATTTTAACTTATGGTGGGTAATTTGCTGGATGAATTGACCTGGTTATGCCTGTTTTTCTTCGTTATCTTTACACAAAAATATGTGACACTGCATCAGTTTTATGTCACAAGTTCACCTCATATTTTTACCAATTTGTCGCTGCCTTCAACACTTGATGATGATACTGCATGCCCTGTTGGCAGCTGATATGGGCTCAGATTCTGGAATCCGAGCCTCCACTCCCCTGAGCCCAGGTTATATGCGGAAGCTTACACCGGCTTCAGCGTAACTCAATGGCCGGAGCGCGGTGAAGGCTCGCCAGTGAGGCCGCAAAGTCAGATGAGATGTAAGAGAGCTGTGCGCTGCGGTGGGGTCGATTTCTCTGAGAGTTTTGTGCGCTGTTCAGGAGGGTACGATCTTCTCTCTCATGACCGGTGCTCACCAGTGTAAGGGGCATTCCACGTCAAATCAAACACCGAAATCCGTCGTCCCCTTCGATTTTTCTGAAAATTTGTAGGCAGACTGGGCATGGTTCAAAACTGAGTTACGTATAATATTTTCGAAATTTGATAACGTATCGCTGAGATATAGGTCATCGAATATAGCGAAAAATGACAAACATTAATTTTTTAAATGGCTATAACTCTGGTTCCTTTTCTGGTATCAAAATGATATTAACAGGGTCTGATAGGCAATTGATAAGGCTTTGATTTTTAATAATAAAATTAAATTGAAGTGACCTTGAAATGCATTTGACCTTGAATTAAAACAGAAAAATTTAAATAGCAAAAAACACGTCACCTTCGATTTGGGTAATTTTTGCATATTATGTCCGTCACAATGTTCCTAACCATCTGTGAAAAAATTGGAGTGGGCCATTCATAACTTTCGCGGCAAACGCCGTTTTCATGCATCAACATCACGCAACCGCGCGTGACCTTGAAAGACAGAGTCAAGACATGCTTGCTTGTGTACACTTTCTGAAATGAATGATTGCTGATTAGTGATATCCCAAACTCCGCGAGAATGGAAATGCATAGTCATCGTAGTTAAGCATTCACGTTTTATAGTAAAAGTGCCTCAGGCAAACGGTATTTTGCGGTGAATTTTGAGCCGTGTGGAAATGCATCATGAAGTAAATTCAACGAAAACATTATCACGCAACGATATCTTCACGTCTTTTGATCTTCACTATACGAAAGAACATAATTATTTTTATATATGGGGAATTTCTAGTTAATCCAATAATAAATATGGCAGTTAGAGGCCTGCTAAGAGTAACATGTCGCCGGCTGAGGCGGGCTCGGCTGATGCGGGAAATGCAGCAATCACAATTTTGTGTTTACACGTTCATATTTCAATTGTTTACCAACCGATTTTCAAAATTCTTTCACCATAAGATTGCCTGTACATTTCTTAGTCTTCTCACAAAATTTGACGCGAATCGAACGTAATCAGCGGTAGGGAGCGCGATGTAAAGACGGAACCGTTTCGTTCCGTCCCGGCACAGTCTACAATTCAGGCGGCGCGTAGCGGTCGGCGCCGGCTGCCGAGTCGCCGCGTTGCTGCGGCGACAGGATTTTCACTTTACACCGCTATTACTAGAACAGTTGTGAACCGATTTTCTTATTGCTTGCACGATGAGATGTCCAATTCAATTCTTGACAGGAAGCCATAATTAATTTCGCATTAATCTTATGAGATATTGGCGAAAAACAGGAGGGGTGGGCGAAATTCGTTCTTCCCCCTCCACTGCGCGTGCTAACATACGTTTGCATATGTGCAATTTTCTTCAAAATTTATGAATGGCCCACTCTAATTTTTTTCACAGGTTGTTAAGAATATGGTAGGCAATAAAATATATGAAAATGAGCCAAATCGAAGGTGACGTGTTTTTTGCTATTTCAATATTTGTGCTTAAGAACAGAGTTAAGCAAATTTCAAGGTCATATATTTAAGTAGGTGCAATTCTAAACAAATGCTTAAGAAATTACCTAAACAGTAAGGCTTATTTCATTCAAATCAAACAAGTACAACCAAAGTTATGGTCGTTCAAAAATATAAAGATGCAACATTTTGTAAAAATTTGATGCCCTATATTTAGAAGACCTGTGGTCAGAATGTGCAAAAAACATCAATGTAATGTCCAGGGCCACACAGGAACTCGCTCACAAATTTATAATGAAATCGCTGATGGTAAGGTGCAAAACAGCCGATTTTTGTTCGATTTGACGTGGAATGCCCCGTAAGTGAGAGGTCATCGATATTTCGTAGTGGGCCTGTCGAGCACGGCACGGCCTCAGGGGAGCGTGACATTGTAATTCATTAGTACAGGGTGAGAACTCCTCATCCTTCAACAAGAGACTCATAAAGAGCGGATGGGAACTGATTCGGTTTTACAGGGAGCACAGTGACACACGGACACACATCAAAGACGGAAAGGGGTAAAATGAAGAGCCAAAAAAGGAAGAGTCTTGCAAATCTAGCGCGGACACACATCCGGACGCAGACACGGTCCGTGCAGAGACGTCGACAAGGGCATGAAGCAAAGACACACGCTAATGGCCATTGCCGTCCACACATGAACAGATGGGAACAGAAATTCCCCCACACACGGACACGGACACACGAACACGGACACGGACACACGAACATGGACACACGGACACAGACACACGGACACGGACACGGAGACACAAGGACACGCACACACGAACATGGCAGGGGAGGACCGACCCGTTCCGCTATGTGGCCAGTGCCGAACATGACAGGACACTCAGCGGTAGTTCCGCTATGCGGGCAGTGCGGGACAGGACAGTCAGCCTGGTTCCGCTATGCGCCCGGAATGCGGGGCGGCCACCGTTCCGGGCGGTGGAGCTCGGCCAGCTGACTACCCCCCCATCCCCCCTCCCCCCCCCCGGCACACCTGGTCGGAGGGATACGCCCCGGGGCGCAAACCACACCAGCTGGCGGCGCGCACTGATTGATAGGGAGGCTCATTCGGTGTACCGATTCCGAACAATGACCCCTGACATCGGAATCAGTGTGTGGTTTACTTCACGGCTTGTAAGCGACGCGGATCGATCCGTTACTTATTACGGAGCGAGCGAAGCGAGCGTAGTCTTTCCTTAGATTAACGGAAATTTCTGAGTATGAGCGGCCGGCCGGCCGGCCGTGGTCACGCTTTTGCGAGGCTTATATCTCAGCAACCACTTGACCGATTTACACGCGGTAATTTTTGTAGGGTAGCTTCATTCCCTCTACCAAGTATTGGACTATTCCCGATGCATGTGGGTGACCCCTTATGCACGTGCCACGTACAAAACGAAGAGGTGTCATTTTTGTAATTGTTGCAATATCTCGGTAACTACTTGGCCGATGGCGCTGAAAGTTGGCATGTAGGTAGGCACCTACTAGGCAATGCATATCCATGTGCCAGAGTTGGGGTGCTGCTGCACGTGCGCACGTGCAGGGGTCGTTTCCAGATCTCGAGAACGGCTCGACCGATTGCGCTCAAATTTGGTACACAGTTAGGGACCGGTTAGTAGGGTGCCGTGCGAAAGTCAGTTGGGACCCATTTTGCACGTGCGCACGTGCAGGGTGCCGCTTCCAGATCTCGAGAACGGCTGGGCCGATTGTGCTCAAATTTGGCACATCGCTAGAGACCGGTTAGTAGGGTGCCGTGAACAAGTCAGTTGGAGGTACCCCTTGCAATTTCGCACGTGCAAGGCCCACCCTCTCGCTCGCTCCGTTAGTCGCCCCTCAAGGCGTTATACTGGTTATATGCAGGTGGTATGATTCCATTGTTACGGAGCGAGCGAAGCGAGCGTTATTACGGAGCGAGCGAAGCGAGCGTAGTCTTTCCTTAGATTAACGGAAATTTCTGAGTATGAGCGGCCGGCCGGCCGGCCGGCCGGCCGTGGTCACGCTTTTGTGAGGCTTATATCTCAGCAACCACTTGACCGATTTACACGCGGTAATTTTTGTAGGGTAGCTTCATTCCTTCTACCAAGTATTGGACTATTCCTGATGCATGTGGGTGACCCCTTATGCACGTGCCACATGCAAAACGAAGAGATGTCCGTTTTGTAGTTGTTGCAATATCTCGGTAACTACTTGGCCGATTGCGCTGAAAGTTGGCATGTAGGTAGGCACCCACTAGGCACTGCATATCCATGTGCCAGAATTGGGGCGCTGCTGCACGTGCGCACGTGCAGGGGTCGTTTCCAGATCTCGAGAACGGCTCGACCGATTGCGCTCAAATTTGGTACACAGATAGGGACCGGTTAGTAGGGTGCCGTGCACAAGTCAGCTGGGACCCACTCTGCACGTGCGCACGTGCAGGGTGCCGCTTCCAGATCTCGAGAACGGCTGGGCCGGTTGTGCCCAAATTTGGCACATCGCTAGAGACCGGTTAGTAGGGTACCGTGCACAAGTCAGTTGGAGGTACCCCTCGCAATTTCGCACGTGCAAGGCCCACCCTGTCGCTCGCTCCGTTAGTCGCCCCAAAAGGCGTTATACTGGTAGTCTTTCCTTAGATTAACGGAAATTTCTGAGTATGAGCGGCCGGCCGGCCGGCCGTGGTCACGCTTTTGCGAGGCTTATATCTCAGCAACCACTTGACCGATTTACACGCGGTAATTTTTGTAGGGTAGCTTCATTCCTTCTACCAAGTATTGGACTATTGCCGATGCATGTGGGTGACCCCTTATGCACGTGCCACGTGCAAAACGAAGAGGTGTCACTTTTGTAATTGTTGCAATATCTCGGTAACTACTTGGCCGATTGCGCTGAAAGTTGGCATGTAGGTAGGCACCCACTAGGCAATGCATATCCATGTGCCAGAGTTGGGGTGCTGCTGCACGTGCGCACGTGCAGGGGTCGATTCCAAATCTCGAGAACGGCTGGACCGATGGCGCTCAAATTTGGCACATGGTTAGGGACCGGTTAGTAGGGTGCCGTGCAAAAGTCAGTTGGGACCCATTTTGCACGTGCGCACGTGCAGGGTGCCGATTCCAGATCTCGAGAACGGCTGGGCCGATTGTGCTCAAATTTGGCACATCGCTAGAGACCGGTTAGTAGGGTGCCGTGCACAAGTCAGCTGGAGGTACCCCCTCGAAATTTCGCACGTGCAAGGCTCACCCTCTCGCTCGCTCCGTTAGTCGCCCATAAGGCGTTATACTGGTGTATTGTAATGGCTCACTGATCGGTATAAGGTTCCTCCTCACTGATCGGGTGATTGATATACGTTGGAGTGAAATTAGCAGTTTCGTAAAATAGGGGCTCAGGCAAACACACACATAGCTGATGCCATGCCGACGAGGGCTACGACATCAAACGCGCATTATTACAACATAATGACCTCTGACTAAGAGGCGGCATCACGCCGAGGGTTTTGTCCATATCAATCAGAGCGATATTGTTATAATCTGGCGAGTGGCGGGATTAGCCCACCTCATCAGTTTGATAGCGCAGGGCTCGCTTTAATGACGGATGCTAATCAAAATAACGATGAACGAACGCTAATGAAGGCGTTCCATTTTAGCCAGGGGACATAAATAAGCCTCTAAGTCTAAACAATATCAGATTAGCGATCAGATTTCGGGTTTGGGTACATAACAGACCGGCAATGATTTTCTATCCATTTAAGTGAGATAAAAAGTTATAATTGGAAGGGTGCTACGAAAACTAATGTTACAGCCGTTTGCTCACTCGATTTCGCAGTTTGCGTCAGCAGTACGATGCATTTGTTCGCAATGTTCAGAAAACATTTAAGTCATGACTGATCTGACTTCTGAGTCAATAGTCTCAACAGTCGAATGTTCTCCAACGCTCAAATAATTTTCAGCAGCCTTAGAAATCTAACCATGCTTTGCAGCTATGGCCAGCGCAGAACACACCAACACGAGAATAGCATCTAAGTTGACAGTTGACATTTCCACGTGACAGTGAATTGTGACAGAAGTCAGGCTGCTGCTTGATAGGGGCAGCTGGTGTGACAAATTGCTCTCATCCCAAACATGGGCAGCATACGGACAACTATTGACATCAAGATGCAAAGCTCAGGCAGGCTTGGTGGTCAGTCTTACATACAAGAGCGTGGAACGAGCATGGATTTCAGCTCCCCTCAACGCTGACAACATCTCGAAAGTGTCCTGCTCCGCCAGTGATCTTTGTAACAATCTGAGAGTGGAGCTAGGAAACCTGGAGCCTTACGTGGTCGTGATTATCTGCGTGGCTTTGGCCAATCCCAGCACTCACCTGTCGCGGCGATCGTCACAAGTTGGTGACGGTGACGGCGCGCACGGCCTGCTCGCGGGTCAGCTGCTGCTCCGCCAGGTCCAGCAGCTCCTGGGTCACCTGGCTCGTGTCCAGCAGCACGCTGGAGCACCGCGAGCGCACGCTGTCCTTGCTGCGCACGCTGCCGGCGTCGCTGTTCTCCTTGTCGTTGGTGGGCGGCGCGGCCGGCGGGACTGCTGGGGGCGCCGCGGGCGCCCCGTGGAGCGCCCCGTGCGCCCCGGGGGGCGCCGCGTGCCCTGCCGTGCTGCCGTTGTCGTGCACCAGCTGCGGGTTGTCCCAGATGCCGCTGCGCCGCTTGTCGCGCTGCTTGTAGCGGCCCGAGCGCGAGATGGAGACGCGTCGCTCCATGTTGCGGCCATCGCCCTGCTGGCGCCCGTCGGCGTCCTCCGGCTCAGCGGAGACGGCCGGAGTCGGGGCCGACTTGTCCCGACGACCCATGATGCTGCGCAGAACCTTCGCCATGTCGACCTCTGAGAGGGACGTCAGAGAAAGGTCAAAGCCAGGTCAGCGCGGGGAGGACAAGGCAGGATGGGAGGAAAACGATGGAAGCTGGTTGGTGGTCGCTGAAAGACCACATGCAAGGCCACCAGCGCAGGCAGGTGTTTCGAAGAGCTTTACTGAGAAGTGGGCGACGGAAAGATACAGCAATGCGCTACGTGATGCCAGGTTGTTGTTCAGATATGACGTCATGCTGCCTACCCTTTGGTTGATAGAAAGATATGGGCAAGGGCTTAGGAATAGGACGAGGAGGATTGACAAGGTAAGTCGGGTATTGGAGCATCGATGATAGCGTGACGCCTCTTATAGTGATAAAAGACCAGGGAACATGTTAATAAATGAGTTACTCTTCAAGATGCTGTTAATTCGCCAGCACACTTTGTCATCCCACCCAAAGTTCATCTGACCCCATGCTTTGGGATGGAGCCTATCAGGTCAGTCGCCCACCATCAGACACAAGATATGACAGGAAAGCCATAAAAAACGTGATTTATCTCGGAGCGGCAAAACCGACCTATCGAGGCCATTACATCACACATCAATACCGGGCTGTTTGGCCATAATACTCGAGCATGTTACATCTTGAAATAACACAAGTAAAACTGGGCGATGGAGAATGAAAATATAACAGAGAATAGTCCTTTCTTTCTCAGATAGGTAGGTAAACTTCACAAATGGCGAGACAAGGAGACCTCATACAGTTGAATATCATTTTAGGCATATACGAGTAGTTATGGCTAGTGAGAAGTGATATAATCAAATGTAATTAAATTCAGTGACAACTGACATTAGTTATTTTGCATAGATAATTAATTAAAAATGGTGACTGTTAGCATATCCATCTTATAGGTATGTATGTACATATATGATTATTCTGATGCATCAAAGGCATCATCATGTAGGTGCCAGCTGGCTATTCTATTTACGGCATATATGCGGTATTGCATGCTGCCTATATTTATGAAAACATGCCCAATAAAAGAGGCACGGCACTTAAACTGCCATTTGAACAGGGCAATAAGAGTCTTAAGTGCATCACTAGTACAATGAAATGCATTGTGGATCGATAATTGATATCGCCCCTGCCAGTTCTACAGAGCCATCCGTGGCCTATTCATGCACATGAGAGGCGATACTGCAGCTTGAAGCCGGTCTCGCTGATAGCACGGGCCACTAGTGTTTACAGACAGCAGTCGTACTGACCACTAAGGCTTCTGCCGCTGATCGTGACACGGGACCGATCCATGTCGCGGACAGCCGACCTGTTCGAGCCGCATCTGAGGAGCCTGTCAATTGCGACGGCTGATAATGGGTCAGGACGTTTGAGCGCAACACTCCATTTGAGCGGATGAATTTTACAGTTGTAGTTTGGTGTGTTTTAGGCCTAATTTTCTCTGCTATAGAGCAAATTAGAGCGCGTAAAGCATGCCATCAGATTATTTCATTTTTTATTGGCGGGCAATTACAATGCAACATTTAATCATTTTAATTTTTTTAAGAAAAAAAAAATTAAGAGAAGCTGACCTTCAGTCGGCCAATATGTCGCTCATGCAGTTCCATGCCTCTTAAAGGGAGATAATGACCTTTTTCCACAAAATCTGAGTTAGGATCATTTTCTGACAAAACACAACAAGTTATAATGTAAATTAAAACCATTTTGCTCAATGCGGTACCTTGCCGCAAATATCTCAACTTGAAGTCACGTTAGCGGGGAGCGCTGAAAATGACCGTTGAATAAGTACTTACATCACTTTTTGGTACTTGCATGTAATTTTGTAAAATGAGCGTATTCCTTACATTTGATCTTCATCACATCTAGTTAGTTAATGGTCGTCTATAGTGCCTTCAAAAGATATTCATGGTTTGGGGGTGGTTTATGTCTAAATTTACGCAACTATTTTTCCTGTTCATCATCTGAGGCCATATGCTGCTATTTTAGTAGCAACGACTCAATTTTGAATCGGTCCCGCCGACTGCACAATAAAAGAAGATAGATACAACACTTTTGCGACATCACTGAAAAACTTATGCAGTACTGTTATCAAAATTCTCATAACACCGTTCGACAAACCTGAAGTCTTTTTGAAATAAATATGCTTGTATTTTTCGCTTCAGGCTCTGAGGCCAAAATAATGAATTTCGTAGTCGCAATCGCAAGATTTGGCTGCGTTTCTGGCGCATGCCGTTCATTTGTGGCGCAAAATAATACTTGGAAACAAAGAAGAGTAGGCACTATGTACGAATCTAATTAATTCTAAACCGAATTAACTCTAATTCAAATTAGAATCCTTACAACCAAGCAACGACAAGGCGATAACATAAACAAAAACCCAAGCGTCGCTGTTTGAAACAAAAGCGCCATATACTGCGACTTTTTTATAGAGAAGGACAAGAAGGACAACGCATTTCGGTGGGTGTTACAAGTACTGCAAGTACTGCTTCTTTTTTGCAAAAATAAAAACCTTTTTCACATACGAAAATGTGCTAGGAAATTTTCATATTTTATAGAAACTACAGTAGAAATAGTATAGATGTCGAGTGATTTTTATTAAAGAAAAAAGAAAGCTCATTATCTCCCTTTAAAGGGACCCTCCCACCTTAACATTAGTTTTGAGTTGAGATAGCCAAATTGGTGGCCATGGCCTGAAAATACCGGTTTGGGCATTCACAACTTCGAAAAATGCTTTAATTCGGAGATATGGAATTTCAAACTTGCAGTTTTCGGATTCTAAGGGGCTAATGCATTGGTATGCCCCCTTAGAATTTGTGACGTCAGCGGAGATCTAACGATTTTTAAATCTTTTGCTAAAACGTTTGGCAGCACGCGGTGGTATATGCTGCTTTGCGCGCAACAAATGCCGCACTTTCAAATAAAGTCGCTAGGAACAGCGGAGATCCCAAAAAGTAAACAAAAGTAAAAGTCCAATATCTTGAAAACCGGTGAATATTTTTCGATGAAATTTGGTAGATATTCCTTTTTTCTCTTTCTGAACCGAGCGACATCACTTTCATGCCAATTCATTAACTTTTTTGAAGGTGGGAGGGTCCCTTTAAGCAAGCGCACATGCAGATAGAGACGTCGGAATATCAAACCAGTCGCAAAAAATCGCCCAGCGCACCATGGGACCATGGACTCGGGCGAAGGTCGGAGATAGCCTCGCGCAAAAACGCTCTCAGTCATCGCCCGTTTGATGAAGGCTGGGTGACGATGAAGTGGGTGGTGGTATAGGCAATAGGAAGGTGATGAAGAATGGTGGTATTGAAACTAGTAGAGCACTGCACCGAATTTTCGCTGTTTACATTTCCCGGAAGCCGAACACCTAAGTCTACTCAGTTGACTTTACGGAGTGATATAAGGATAAAGATGGGTAGGACTGGAGTCGAAAGCACGTGACCATCCGCAGGTGGAAAATGAAGGAAGCCTTTTCCACAGAACTACCCAACTGCCCAGCCCATCCTGTCAGACGCAGCATGGGGTAGCCGTACATAGGTACTATGGTTGTCGCCAACGACGACAGCCAAAACAAACACTCGTTTTTATGGTTGTCGGCCTTTTACCGACCGTCACAAAAGGTCAATCAGACAGGGCCAGATACACCTCGCGGGGTTAGACAATATCTGGAACACACCACTCCAGCAAAATATCTCCGGTGGTCCTGAGATTTTAAGACAAACTCGCGGGCTCGGCAGATGCACCAGTTCGCGTCGGCGGCCCTGTATCGCCACTCCTTCCCTCCCGGCACCCCTATACTCGCCTGTGTATGACCTACGCGCAGTAGCCGTCTGCAGTCGGCGCTCTGAGACCTCTCCCTCTGGTATAGAGTCTCGGTCGGCGTCGGTGACCCGTGGAGCCAATAGCCGGAAGCGCACTGACCCGGGCGCGGCGATAGGCTCACTGACACTGGCCGCGGCCGCGGGCCGGCCTGGTAGTCGCTACCAGACATCTAATCCTTATCGCAGCCGCCGCGGCGCGAGCCGGCGCGACGACCCGCCCCGAAAAAAATCGCCAGAAACCTGCTCAGCAACGTCACAGGTGTGCGGATTTGTCGTAAAATCAGACGGAAACGATGAATGGCTTTGCCCATTCCAACAGAAAATCACATACGGCGATGAGCGGGCTAGCTATTTGCTCAATGATCAATGGGGAATATTTGTTTCTGGTCCCTAAAAAGCTGTTTCTGGCACCTAATTGCTGATCAGCCCCAAAATGCTTATTCGACCCTAATATCTGAATCTGACACCTAATTGCTTCCACACAGCCTAAAGTTGCCAGATCGTCTAGTTGAACTCCGTATTTGCTGTTTGCTGATTCAGCACCAAAACCAAAACTTCCAGCACCTACAGGGTGTCCCATAAGTTCCTTCTCACCTAAATTTTTCTTTTAGAGGCTCTCTTATTTAAAGCCACGCTTAATTTATTTTGTAACTGAGCTTTTGGGGTTGCCATGGCAACTGTGAATGTGCTCCACGGTAACTAATTCGTCTAGACAAAATATTTTTTGCCAGAGAGTTCACTTCCTGTGGAGACGGCTTACGCCACAACATAGAGGTCTCCGACACGGGAACGTCTCGGTATTTAGTCCACACTGGGCCATTCACGACGGTTGAGGGTGATTGAGGCCATCCAGTATGTAGCCAATGTCTGTCGCTAACTGGACGCACAGTCAACAAGTGACGCCGATGATTTGTCGGGAGTCAATCGCTGCAAGTTTACGCTCTTTTTTGTCAGCTTTCACGAGTGAGCCATGTGGCCAAAACTGTGTGGCGCCAAAATGGCCGTCAAAAAGGTCTTAGCGTTAGAAAGTTGGTAAACAGGCTTTTCAGGATGCATTACCAGCTGTCTAAGAGTATCATTTCGGGGTACCTAACTCAAGGTGACTTAAGCTCTACTTACCGGAGGGCTCAAAACAGTCAAAAACGTCTTAAAATGGCCAAACATGTGTTTCGTTATGCCTGAGGCTAAAAAACTGAAGGGCCGATGACATCAATGTGGTCATCTGGACTACCTAGTCCGTGCTCGAGATAAACCACCGGTGCAAACCCCAAATCGGTCCCATATGGGCGACGTAAAAGGCTTTTTTGTCATCCCGCTTTATTCCTATGCAAAAGGCCAGGGTCACGGTAATGTGGGGTAATATGCGTCCAGACGCTGATGCACAATGCGATTGATACTCCAGAAACAGTCTTGGGACGCAGAATGCTTCTCCAAGAAGATCTAGTAGGAGTTTCAGCTTTCTAGCTTAACTCGAACCGCAAGTATGACCACATCTTTTTAGGAGAAAATGGCATCCGGGAGGTCGTAGGCTCATCTTCAAGCACGACAGTGCATCAGTGCACAGGTCAAGCAAAGCTTAGAAGCAGTGCCAGGAGACTGTGATAGGCGTGTGTGGTAAGATCACATCCCAGCCAACTCATCGGATCCAAATTTCATAAAAATGTGTTGGGAATATAGAAATCGAGGCTCGTCGAAGCGAAGCGGTGTTTCAGCATTGAGGAGCTCACGGCGCATGCCAAGTCAGTCTGGGCTAACTTCAAGCCTGCTATGCTGCCAAACATGCCAGTTGGCATGTCGCAGCATGTATTCATGTGTTTGCCTATGAAATGGGGAGCACATTGAGGGGTTATAAACATATCAAAACGCAATGTACTCTGTTTTACATGCAAATATAAGGTGAGAACGAACTTATGGGACACCCTGTATTTTATTCCACGTTTGCCTACCTAATTCGCGTAATCTTCCTGATTTTATGTATCCTAACAAACATGAACGTTGCATTCGGTGATGTCAAGTGCCATTTTCGCCAGTGGAGATAATGATTAATGCCATTTCTAGCCAAAAGAGAATCACTAGCCAGCTATGGTGCAGCATAGCAAGACGCTCCTATACCAGCCCGCTATGTAGAGACTAGAGATTATTGCACCCTCAGCCATTTTAACGTGAAAAGTTTGGATCCGTCACTTCCAGCCAGGCTCTCAGGTCATAAACTGGAGTAAAGCAAAATGTAAACTCTGAACAGACATGCCACGCAACCGGCCCTCTTTTCAATATTATTAGTTTTCTGCAATCATCGTCTGACTCCATCTCGATCAAACGCAGCATCCGGTTTCTACAGGGGCGTTTGACTTACCGGCCACACAATAACCAAAAACAAAATCAAAGCTTCATGCACACAAATGACATAAGTAAGAAACGGATGAAAAAGGCACAACCACGGCACAACTCTGCGCGGCAAACAACGGACAATGTCCCACGCAAGATCCCGCGTTTCTTCAGCGGCCTTGAACGGAATGAAAACAATACATTTCTTTTTTGGAGCTATTTGATGACGTCAAAAAATACAATACCCGTTTTAATGGTCAAAATCGAGACAATTACTCACAAAAATGTTTCCCTTTAAGCATTACAAATAAACGCTTTTAAATATTTGAATGGCATTGTTTTTTTTCAAACAAATCAATATTATTTGCTTACTTAAACGTCATATACAATGCTGAGATCACTACGGGGCTGTCTTAGAGTGTAGCTGCACTGGCAACCTTTAGACTAGACTCCAGGGGTCATTATACCAGAACAACATGATTCTACCAGCCAGTAGTTCATTTTTCTACTAGATTGGTGCTACGCTCAGCATTTAGGTGCCATATTCAGAAAAAAGAGTAAGGCGTACCGATGAATAGGTGCCAGAAACAGCTAATTAAGGTCATTTTCCATGATTGGTGCTGGTATCCTCCAAATAGGTGCTGAGGACCAATTTTGGGGCGAGTCAGCTTTTAGGTGCCAGAAATAGCTTTTCTGGGACGCAATTAAATGGCGTCCATGATCAATTATGTTTTACCACCGGGCTCAAACGAAACACTTCATGCATTATTGCATTATCCTCAGCTGCATCCTGTCCTAGCGATTATTAACACAATGGCAGTCGTGTTGCTAGTGGAGCTATGGTGGTGGTGGTGGTGGTGGTGGTGGTGGTAGTGGTGGTGGTGGTGGTGGTGGTAGTGGTGGTGTGTGTGTGTGTGGGGGGGGGGGGCTTTTTATTAAATGACCAAGTCGACATGAAACGAGTCTATTTCTCTTTTAAAATCAAGTCAGCTTCTTACTTTCAAATAAATTTAATTTTCATATTCAAGTATTTGATAAGTTCAAATTTCATTATTTGAAAGATCTACCTCCGTTATGAGTTAACCCTCGCACGACCAGGGCATTTCTCATAACACGAACGACCAGGGGGGGGGGTTGTTACGACCCCCCCTGGCGTTTCGAAACGGAAGGTCGTAGAGCTTAGCGGAAAAAACCAACGGATTGCTCTCAACGAGATCTCGCGATTAGTGGTATATTTTTTGGTCCTAGGTCAACATTTGACCTACTTATGACCGGTCAAAGGTCAAATTTTCCGAAAAAATCAAACCTTTTCAACTTTCCGCGGCGATTGCGGCAAAACGGTGGGAGATATCGACTTGAAACCTTCACTATCGTGTTCCTTGATCAATTCTCTATCGTTTGGTATGTATTTCGTTTCCCTAGCTCTAAAAATGACGCGTTGGGAGCGCCGGAAGTCGGCAAGGTCACAGTCGGCGGCAGAAAGTTGAAAAATCAAAATTTAAATTTTTGAAATCTGATTGTATTTTTGGATTTGGGAGGTCCATTTGCTCCCTATAGAAGCTAATATTGCTGCATATTCCCATTGAGGTGACAAGAATTAGCAAAATAGTGGTTCGGGCGCTTTTCAAAAATAGTACCGGACGCTGTTCCTCTTGTGACGTCATAGCTCCGTGACCTGACCTGACCCGGTCAATTTTCTTGCACCACACGATAGCCAATGCTTGCCCCAACATTAGGGTGTTTCACATTTTCAAAGTGCCATATTGCGAGTCATATCGATGTTCCCCTCAAATGTCATCTGCTCACAAGTTTCTGTGTAAAATTTCACTTCATTCTGATGATGTTTAGAGGTCGCACATTTCTGCGACTTTTCATCTCTGATTTTGTTTCTGGCCGTAACATGAGTAGTCTTCCTGCGAACTGATTTGGTTGAGAAAGCCAGGCAGTGGCGGCGGAATAGGGGGTGCAGCTGCACCCCCATCGAAAAACATGGGGGTGCAAACATATCTTTTTTGCACCCCCAAAATCCATACAAGGGGCCCGTCGCACCATCTAATACATTTTCTCCTGAAAACCAGTGATCGGGAAACGAACACTGATGTGGAATCATCCGGGGTGTCTATTTATGGTCAGGAGCGCCCCATGCTAGTCGGGGCCTCCACACCGGCTAGAAGTGTCCCGAGCCGCGTTTGGTGCTCCACACGGCATCTGAGGGCCCCCACGATGGCCTCAGAGGGCCCTTTTATGACGATCTCTGAGGGCTCCCACCTGAGGGCTTTGTCCCCTGGGGCCCTACAACGGCCACTAAGGGCCCTCGTGACGACCGCTGAGGGTCCCACAGAGACTCCAGGGGCCCCACTGGCCCCTGAGGGCCCCTATGACGGTCTCTGAGGGCCCTCGTGACGGCCCTAGACCCAACTCAAGTCTGAGGGCCCATTTGGCTTCAGGCGGCCCAGCGACGGCCTCTGAGGGCCCCAACACAACCAGGCTGCGGGGGCTATGCTGGCATCTGAGGGCTCTGCAACGGTCTATTGAGGGCGGCAGGGCCCTAACAACGATGGCCTGCGAGTCGTGGAACTCAACCGGAAGGCGCTGCCCAAGCGCACCAAGGAAGGATGTGCCCCCTTCTCTGTGTAACGAGTTTTGGTGACAAAAGTGTGCGACCCCTAAATATACTTAAATTTGGGTTTCAAGCATATCAATCGATTCAGTTTTACGGGTAGAGTTGGGGCAAAGTCGATATGGCTGAGTTTTGAACCAACATTATTTTACCATAGTGTAATGAAACACCCTACCCAACATGCATGGGAAGTTTCATCATGATCCATCAAACAATGTGGGTATCACCGGCAGAAAACCTAGGGATTCGGCGCACACGTTTGGTAACTGTCGGCCGGAGGCTGTACCTCTTATGACGTCATAACTCCGTGACCTGACATGACCCGATCAATTTTTTTCGGCAAAAGATGCGCAAAGGTTGCCCCAGAGGGTATTGAAAATTTCAGCCCGCTACGACAAGCCGTTTAGCGTGCACTTCGAAAAAACCTCAGGGGGGGGGGGGTTGATACAACCCCCCCCCCTAGGCGTTCTAGGGTTAAGACAATGTAATAGAAAATATGTTATTGAACAACTCCTGAATTATTAACGATATAAACAGCGAATTACCATAGCGATTTGCATAGGAATTGCATGTATTTGCATAAAGCATATTGCACAGTGCATACCAAGCTTAATTTTCGTGCCTTTTCCAGCGCCTCGCACTACGGAAGGTACCACTGTCTGACCCAATGACGCAACACACAGCCAGGAGACGACCTCAGACTAGACGAGATAAACCAACCGCCTATCAGGCACCACTGCGATAGGCTTAGCGCAACAATAGATCAACAAAGCCCTCGGCTGGGTCGCTAGGAACAACAAAGTGGACCTTGCCTTTTGTTCGACTGTTCGTAGTTTTCACCCGTAACAAGGGATACAGATGGTTCTTCAGCGACACTAAATTACAGTGGCTTCGAATCGCTGTGGTGGGATGGAAACCAGTAATAAACCTTTTTACATTTACGTGGTATTGGAAGTGTTCAAAACACTGATGACGAGGCAACGATAGGATGAACGGTATAAAGGTCATCACCACCCGAGTTCTAAGATAAGCTTTAAGCTTCGTTTTAACCTTCAATCTTAACCCTCGCCGGACCAATTGGTTTTCTACATACGCGCCGGCCGAGGGGGGGGGGGGCGGGTACGACCCCCCCCCCCTCGCCGTTTCACCCCTGGTGGAGCTAGCGCGTCGCGGAAAAAACGAGCGTGTGCGCCGTTACGAGACGCAGAGATTGGTACCCGATTTTAAGGTCCTAGGTCAACCGGTGACCTCTGAGGTCAGGTCAAGTGCCCCAAGGTACGGTTCAGTTTTTGGTGAATAACTTCGCAAAAAACGGCCGCAGAGCGCCGATTTTGGCAGCATCGTGTTCGTCTCGCTCAGGCGCGTCGAGTGATATACTTTTTGTCCGGGTCAGGTCAACTTGGGGTGTTGACCTCAGGTCAAGGTCAGGTCAGCACCCCCAGGTCACGAAGTTGGTCGAAAGAGGTCATGTCGCATATCATTCGATTCGGCAGGTCTTCCTGAGTCCATTGGTGGCTTTCCCGACTCGCTAGCTCAATTTGATCAAGAGTTATTGACGAAAAACTAATATGACCTTGATGACGTCATAAATGACGTCACGCAAGGTCAACATTGCAAAAGTGACGCATCTAACCTTGCAAGGAGTGCATCAAATCACGATTCTGTGTGCTTGAGATAGTTGGAGATCGTTTCCCGGCGCCAGAATAGCAGTTTTCATTTTTCCCCATTGACTTATAATGGTGAGGTCACGAAAATGACCTGACCTCATATGACCTTTAGGAAAAATCCGAGATATACAAGTTGTGGGACTCATAATGGATACTAGATCCTGCAAGTTTCATTTCCCTGTGACATCTCCTCTGGCAGTGAGGGCGTTGCGAAGTTGCGACATCTGAAGACCGTGCAGAGGTTCACTTATGACGTCATAGGTCAGTGACCTGACCTGACCCAAAAATGCGGTTGGTGTCAAAAGATCCGGCTTGGATCAAAGGTCAGGTATGCCAAGTTTTAACTCTCTATCGCCAGCGTGTTCGGAGCTATCGCGAAAAAAAACCCTATGGGGGGGGCGGCACCCGCCCCCCCCCCCTCGGCCGGCGAGGGTTAAATTTAAATAATCCTTTGTACTGAAACGCTTACATATTCCTTATTTCACAAAACTCCACTACTACATAGGACTGACCCTCGGCCTCCTGCAGGTGTCACTGTGTCTCGGTGTATGTAAGTACCTGTGCCTGACCTTGTCCTCGTGTCTGTCTCAACGTCATTGTCATCGTGTCTGTGTCCCCGTGCACGCCTTGTCTCCGTGACTGTGTCACCGTGTCTTCGTATCTGCATCACCGTGTCTCTGTGTCTCTGTCACCGTGTCTTCGTGCACTAATCTTATTGTGCCTGTTGACTGCTAAGCTGCATCTCAGTATCTTTTGCAACATCGCTCATCTGCAGCATCTTTTAATGTTTCCATGTCTTTGTGACTCCGCGTTTTCTGGACTCCGTATACTTGTTCCCGTGCCTCAATGTTTTCATGTCCTTGTCCTTTTATAGCGTCCCCACTTCCCGTATCTAAATGTCTCTGTGTCCCCGTGACACCCGGGCCGCGTCACCGACTAATGAGTCCTGTCGGGCCAGCCGGTACCGGCGCGGGCCTAACGTCGGTGACGACGCAGGACTGCCGTCAGCGATAACCGGGGCACCCGGCTGATTTGGGAAGGTATGGTTACTTTACAGTGCGCAGTATACAGCACGCAGCACAAAATGCTGCCTTTAGAGCTAAATCTATTGTCGAATATCGAACATACCTACTCCCTCTGAACATATACATATATGATATAATTGTTAATCGTTTTTGAATTACTTACGCTTGTACACTTCTTCGCATCGCAACTGGCAGCGCCTTCACAGTCGGCTTACCGCTCAACTTGAATAATTAGAGGGCTGAAGGGCAGGTGAACATTTTTTTCCGTTCATGTTTTTATTTGCTTGTTATTTGAACGATGTGAACATTTCTCCTCAGAGGTATATGGGGCCCCCGAGCTTCTGCGCGGAACGTAGGCCATCTCTGGCGGAGATGAACCATCGTAATAGCATTGCCAGAGACAGGCAGGGTGGTAACAGTTGACCTGCCATCAAACATTGCAGAATAACGATACCTGATCCAACAGATGCTATGAACGTCACTGCGCTAGCCCGATCCGGTTTCAAGACCGCAAACGAATACGATTTTAAGAAGGAAACTACGGGTCACTCTGGTCCATATGTGCCGACACGGGGAAGTAGGGGCTGGAGAATCTATGTAGATACGGTAACAAAATGGAGTGACCGCACAATGCACATGTGGTGAGGAAACAACGCCGTGATTGTAGCTGTTCAGTCGTGCACAGCACCAAGATACACCTCCCTGATTGTGGACTGTAGAGAAGTGATACTGGTGTGCCGGGATGCATACTAGCATGCAAAGAAAGCTCGCACAATGGACACAACAGACAGCGAAAGGCCGGGTCGAGCTTCGGTGACCCGCTTTACAGTGCAATGCATTGCACCGGATGTTGAGACCTAGTGAAAACAGGATTGGCGTGACTTGCGCATTTCTGAGCTCAGTGACCTGACAACAGTCCAGCGACAGAGTCAAGAGGTCAGCCGAGTCCAGAAACCAGCCTGAAAGTCTAGCACTGGCTGCTTGAGCTCGGATCCAACCGAATAAAGCCTAGCTAACGGGCTGACAAAACACTCGAGTCTCGGAATCGAATATTGGCCGTTGTCCGAGTAGGAGCCTAATGACTACGCCGAACCGTCTGTGTGCGGCGGCCATCGCCGCTCTGGCGCTGGGAGCTGAAGAGCCTCTCTCGACCAACCGACTCTATTTGGCGACCAGAAATGCCACAGTCTATTGACGACGGCGTAAAAGCCGAACTGTGTCGACCAAAGCCGAGTCGGTAATGACTGATTTCATTTGATGTTGCGCCGCCGCTATATACATAGTCCCGTCAGAAATCCGCGGCCAATCCCGTTTCATCCCGCTCACGCAGAATCGAATCCATTCCCGTCTGATCTCCCCGTGCTCAGTTGAGCCCACCTGACACCGTACCGGCGTGTAATCAATGTCGCACAATTTACACCCGGTGTCGGTCGGCGACACACGCGGCGCGGCGGCGACCAATGCGCCGTTTTTGTGTCACCTCTGGCACGCGGCGGTCGGGTGGCGACGAGAGCCGGCGTGCGGCCGAGCGTGATCTCCTATCATCACAGCGTGTCATACGGGAGACGCATGGCCGCCGGATAGGTAATAGAGCCGCGGCGGTCCCCTCGGAGCCGCGTGTGTCGGGGGAGCGCACCGGTCGGTCAGTCGGAGGGACGCGCCGCCGCGCTGGTGGAGGGTGGTGGGAAGGTATGTGCCAGGTATTGAATGCAGCCAAGTGCCCAATAGGAGAGATACCCGAGCAGTGTGGGCTGGACGGGATATAAGTGATACAGGGGGAAAAACGTAAAAATAACCACTTTTTCTTTTTCACTCCTTGGAACTCATTGAACAAGTCTTGTAAACAAACTGCAAATATGGGGCCTGTCCCAGCATTTTGCGTTGCGTGAACCTGAAGTAAGTGCTACAGTATCGCTGAGAATGTCTGTATCGGCAATTCAGCCATTTTTTTTTTATCTGGGTCTGCTTCTTTGCATTGATCAGACCGCAAACGGAGCCTCAATTTTTATGTGAAGGAGCTTCGGTAAACGAGCGTTGGACCTGACAGTTGATGGAAAGCATGCGAATGAAGCTCATTTCATCCTACATACGAGTTACGACGTCAACCTTTCAACAGGATATGGAGCGGAACAATATTGAGATAGGCCGACATTCATTAGACATCGAATACGATCCTGTGCGTTCTGGCCTCTTCCATTTTTTTAGAGGGAGGGGAAGGAGCTACAGTAGAGGATTTATCTAAATTCATAAAATAGGTAATTAATGATTTGGGATGACCAACGCCAACTTCCATTGATATACATAATAGTTAATACACGCAATGCAGTGCACATACTGCATCAGGGATCATAAAATTTGTTCCGTTTGTAATGCTCATGTATGGTGTATTAGTTTGCATGTATGATGTCTACGGTTGTTGCTTACAATCGCATGATGACTGAATGAAAATTAATTTGACAATTACAGTCCAAACTTCCGAGAGCACATGTCGCACTTTTTGACTAACCACATAATTACATCCATAAATATTTAGAGCAACGATAGATATAAACGTGAAACTTACCTGCGATTGGATCCGACACAAAGCAGTGACACCAGTAGGTATGTAAACTAGCCTCCGTTTGGCTTTTCCTGTGTGTCAGAAGTTGCAGTCCAGTCCCTGATATCACCGTGCACTCTATAGTATTCACCACCCACCGCTCCACTCAGTTCTCAGCTAGTCTTTGCCGGCGGTGGTCTGAGCGGGTTCTCCCCCTGGCTGATGGAGCGGCCGGGGGCGACCGACAGCCCGACCTCCGCGTTCCGTGTCCCCAGGCGGACCGCAGGCGGCCGCGGGGCCGCCGCGGCGCCGTGCACTGGGGAGCCAGCGGCCCGTGACGCCCCCGCCCCCGCCCCCGCCCGTCCGGCGGACCGCCCGCCGCCCCGCCCTGCGCTCTGCCGGTTGGTATATCGATGGCACTCAGAAAACCACTGTCATACCGGAGATCTGAAACGGTTTGATGAATGTGAGTCAATTGGTGAACACACATCAAGAAGCAGATCTGTCATCAAGGATTGCCTCCGGTTATTAGGAACAAAATATCAGTATGCGCATTTGCTTTAACCCAGAACCATTTTCAGAGCACATATTCCTAGGCAAAACCCGTAAACTAAAGAACCTCGAGTGCCTACCTTACCTACCAATACTTGCGTAAGCGACATTACCAGATGAGACCACTCATCCAGACGACATACGACACGGATCGGTGCTGTAGAGTCGGATCAGGTTTGAAGTAATGGGTGCACTCTTGCTGCAATGAGTCGCGTGGCATCTGGTATCGACCCGGGTCACATTCCCCAGTGGCGCGGCCGGGACCGCAGCCGTAATTGCTCAATCTAAGGCGGATAGATCCATCATTAGAGAAGGCTGCAGTGAAACCAGAGCGTGCCCACCGCGCGGTTCTATAGCCTTGGCGCGTCTTTGTTCGCCGAATAATATCGCAAATTGAGACATTTATATCGGATACTAATGCGGGCTTTCGGATTTCTCTGTGGGGAAAGAAGCTGAGAATTCGGGCTTGTCTGGCGACTCCAGAATGCTGATTGGTGGACGGATCATCGTTCTTCAGATGCTCAGGTAAAGGTATATGCTGAGAACTGAGCAGGGATAATATGTGTTGCCCGAATGTGCATTTTGCGAATGCAGACTAAACCTTTGGCGACAACTCAGTGTCGTGATGTGAAAATGACTAATTACAGTAATTACTCTAATCATAATCCTGCAGCACACACAAATTTCACACACAATTTCGCTAAGATGTTAACCCGGCAGTTGCTGGGGTATTTTGCCACCCACCGTTTGCTGGGGGGGGGGGGGGGCGTTAAACGCCCCCAGCCGATAACTCGAGAACCAATAGGCGCAGCGAAACGCACGAGGCGGCAAACGAAAGAACGCGACGAGACGCTTTAGATGAGTACTTTAAAGTTGAATTTTGATGTCACAGGTCGGGTCAAGGTTAGGTCAAACACCTGAAATCGGGCTCTCAGTAGCATGGACTTCAGGACTTCGCAATGGGCGCCTCTCGTCATAAACTCTGTCAAAACGGTGCACAATCCACCATATAAGGCCTACAAGAGTGTCAGCTCCATGTAGGGGTCAGTCAAGCATAGGTCAGGGTCAAGGTCAGATCAACCGGGTAGGCAAATATCCCCGAAAACCAAAACTGATATTCGCAGCCTGTGACAAATGATTAATGGGTAATTTGGGGCGTAGAACACGATGGTGACATTCATTTTATCATACGTGTACGTGTTTAGCTCAAAAAGTTCAATTAAAGAAATGCATGTATCATGGTCGTGAAGTAGTCACGAGAAATTGCCAAGATTCAGTTCAAGATTTTGGAAAATGCGGAACGATAATCAATAATCGAAGATAGCCATTTGATTGTTCATGGTATTGGCATTCTAATGGCGTTTACGGTAGGTATGTCTGTATGTCTATTCTGTGATTTTATATGATTTTTTGAACATATGCCGTTTTTGGTCGAAAACTCATAAATCATGACGTCACTAAAACCTCGATATCTTAAAAATTTTCCGAGCAATTTTTTTTTATGTGCATTGCGAATCACGAGACCGCTACGGATGACCGCCCCCCTGAGATCTCGAGAACGAAGCCAGATAGCGAGAAGCGCTAAACGGCATGGGATACGCACGGACAAGGTCTACAATTTTTACAAAGGTCATTTTCAGGTCAGGTCAAAGACGACGTCACAGGGGTCAAAAAGTCAAAATGGCGGCGCTCGATATGGAGAGTTTTTCTCGAATAACTTTCGAACTGGTCAAGACAAGATAGGAACAATCTAAGGGCATCATCGTGATCATCTCGTCAATCCGCATCGAATGATATATATGTTGACCTCGAAAGGTCAAGTTCAAAGGTTGACCTCAGGTCACGTTACCTGAGGTCATCATGTATATCATTCGATATGCCTTGACGAGCTGAACACAATGAGACCATCCGCGCGGCTGTATCTGGTTCCTGTACGGAGTTATTGGCAAAAAAACTTTGGTGACCTTTGATGACGTCACATGACCTTACAGCTGCCCAACAGCAAAACAGACCTCAAGGTAGTGAAGACTGATCGTATATGAAGTCATGTATGGTTTATGGGGCCATTCGGACCCGTTTTAGTGGTAAAAACAGTGAGTTGATTTTTCCCCCATTGACTTGTAAAGGGGAGGTCGAGAAATTGACCTGACCTTAGGTCATCGATATCAAAATTCCGAGATATACAAATTGTAGCTACTAATGACCTTATAACATCCTGCGACTTTCAAAGGCCTCCGACATCTACTGTAGCTCTGGCACGGTGACAAAGTTGCAAAAAAGTGACTTGAGGTTGGGTCATTCAAAGTGACCTGGTGACCTGACCTTAAAAGTTAGGAGGTTCAAACTTGCACACCATGTGTAAAATTGATAAGAAAATAGTCGTACCAAATTTCGTGGCGCTACGCGCCGCGGTTTTTCCGCTATCTACGAAAAACCTCAGGGGGGCGGATATCCGCCCCCCGTCGGTGCGCGGGTTAAGAAATGCGACAGGAAATGGCTTAGCATGGGACTACACTAAATTCGCGCCCAGGCAAAAGGTCCAATGCTGTATTTTTTCTTATTATGTTAAAAATTCGACGTCCTCAGTACCAAGCTCAGTACCTACGAGTCGTAACGCGCTCCAGTCGTCTTGACATTTGTCTTTTCAGTTTAGTCGTCCACGTCATGAGATGTCCGTCAAGACAGCCCATATTCAGCCCCCAGATTTAGCCCGTCATGAGTTGGATTGAAACAGATCCCCTCTCCCATCTTGACCCCCTTCCCATGACTGATCCCCCTCTCCCATGACTGTCGATTCGCCGTGCTGCAATGTGGCGATATGTTAGTGAGACCAAGAGTATCATCCTGAAGATTTCGCCCCAATTTGTATAATGCATGCTCTCATCTCTGATGGTCCTTGGTGATAGCGAGCCATGAGCTGCATGCAGTGTGCACTATGCAGTGTGCACTGTGCAATGCACAGCTATTGAAGCGACATCTAGCGCAGGCACTGTACCACATCGTACAGGTTGGAGTGCCACCTACTGGCTGATTGTGAGCTTCGTCCGTGGTATCGTATTAGAACGGAGGAGCGGGTCACTGATGCGGTGCCCCGGCTAGGAATCTCCCTCGCCACAAGTATGAATGCTGAATAATCAACAACGAGCAAGCTTAGATAACGCATGCTTATATTTATGATCTGAGATGGTACACTTTTTGCCAGGATGAAAAGACATAGAGAAATTATCAATAACATGGCGAAAATGTCAAATATTTAACTGTTACAATGTCTATTGTCAACAACATAATCACAGAATGCTACTGGCACGTAAAGTTCGCGCCCTCCACCTCTGGTGCCTTGATAAAATATCCAAGAATTGCACAAGTACACTTAATAATGGCGGCCATCGTGCCTTATAAAAAATTGCTAATTTTCAGACTCCCGTTATTGTAATTCGATGGAGCTACAGTAAATAAGCGACTTAAAGTTCAAACAAAATGGAGGAAGCTTATTTTTACTTCTAATTTTGCAAATTGAATGCATGCCATCTATAGCCGTGCCTACCCGAGGTGGCACCCGTAATCGTGATAGTGGTTGAAATAAACTAAGAATTAGAAGACGAGAAGAATATCCTATAACTATTACCACTTTGTTTTCGAAACGTATTCAGATTTTGATAAATTATATCAAAAATATTATCCAACAATGTGATACAAAAAAAGGAAATCCCACAATGGCAGACAAAGTCGAAGAGATGCATTATTGAAAGGCATCTTTGAAGCAGTTCCTGCAACTCTCGCAATATAGGACAGACCCGAAACCTCCGCCAAACACTCACGCTAAAATCCGTTTGCATTCAAGTACGGCAAGCCTGCGGTTCAAGTCCCGCTTCCCGGGATGCGGAGGCGGGATTCTCCGTTAGGCGGCCGGCGGGGGACCGGCGGGTCGGCCACTAAATCTGCGGAGCCGCCGGGAGCTCGACGTGGCCCGACTGCCGGCCGAAGACGACTTTACTGCGAGCCGCTGATGGCTGACGGCCTGACGATGTTTACACTGCAATACACACCGCCCCGAATCGCCAGATGAGACGGATTTCGCCTTGACGCTGCGCAAAACACGGGCCAGTTGCGGAGGTCAATTTGATGTCGGTAGAACGCAGTAGCTTGTGCCGTTTTTTTCTTCTGTTTGCTTGACATACGATTATATGCGCCGTTGTTACGCTCATGATCAGTTTATCACAGATTATTAGTATCTTTTTAACTGGCTCAGCTCTAATTAGTGATCAGTTCCATTTCAATTTTCATCTTTGGCATTGCTTTCGTGTAACGGTCTGTCGTAAGTTTAACATATTCCTCATTGGGACCACGCTGGAGGGGGTGTTTTTGCATCCCGAGAATGGCTTGCTACGATTGCTCTCTTCTGTCTGAGCTCAGCATAGGTAAGCCATGGTGTTATTTTGTTACACAATGGCTCAGCAAAGACTTTACTTTAATTAATAGTGAACAAGCTGGTGTCGGCATTGTTAGGTGGATGTACTCGTAAACAGACAATACTCTCTAATAAAGCGAGAGCTGCGTTACCAATTTTTCCAATCAATATGCCATTTTTCATTTCGTCAACATGCCTTATTAGAGAAATGCTGTGAAAATAAATGATGTATATAATTGTGTCGAGGTAAATTATGTTCTTACACGCCTATACCATGCCATCACTCCGATGCGCAGGATCGGGACTGGTGCACTTAAATTCCCAGTAACCTGCCGCTGGAGAAGAGATACTGGCTTATGTACTGTGTCTGACGTCCCCGACTACCCAGGGAAATACGTTACACACCGACTGTGTCCAGCAATGCGGGAAATATATGTGTTACGAGCTTGCTGATTGAACTCGGAATCGTCGTGCAAGAGATTCCGGCTATCACATAGACGTGCATTTGGTTGAAGGAAGAGCGCTTTTGGATGGAGCATCGTTTGTTACCGAAGCATCAATTTTGTCGATTCTGCTCGAATGGAAAGATTTGACCGCTGGCTTCGAATAGGTACCATCCTGAGTTGCATCGATATTGGCTAGATCTTTCAACAAATTGCCGAGAGGAATGCAATCTAGCGCAACTGACCTTGGCATAGTTTGATCTCGCTGGGCTGGAGCAATGATGTGCACGCTCCGAGCATTCTTGCAACGCTGGTGAGATACCCAGCTGGCTTGTATTGTGAATCCAACTGGTCATCGAATTGGTGATTTACGCTGACCATTGCTTCGGTTCGAATTGGTAGAAATCTCTACAGGTTCGGTTCAAACCTGTAGAAAACCTGAACAATTTTGCATGATAGAACGACTGGCCGTTAACAACGTTAACCACCATTTTTAGGGCAATTGGAATCATGTTTATCTTATATTGCTTATTAACATTCTTGATTGAAAAAAGAAATAAATGTCGAAAGTAACATGATAATGACACAACGGAGTAGGTAAGTGACAAAACGGAAACAGCACAAACGCTCTCCGTGAAACCTTGTAAAAGTGAACTCGTAGTTTGGTCGCACCCAGCAACTTCCAAAATAAATACCAATCCCCTCGACGGAAACATGTCTTGGTGTTGTGACCTGGAGAGAAAATATGACGCTGCCATTTCCTTACTTTTTTGTGAAAGGTGGCACCAGCTGCGCCGCTTGTTGACGTGTGACCAACGATACTTATACATCACGTGTATAGACGCAGCCGCTGCTGTACAGTCGAGTACTCGCTGCGTGATTAATGGGACGACACTGCCCGGCTGACCTTTCATGTGCCGCTCTCAGGCGCGACATTGCAGCCGGTCCCCGGGAGAAACATGGAAGGAGCCAGGATGTATAGGATTATGAATCGTGTACGAGGTAGGGGAGCCGCAAAAAACATGTCCGGGAAGCAGGGAAGAGTGATGCTGGAGTCATGATGCTGGCTGGAAGAGAGAAAAGGTGCGCTAGAAATGAATGAGTTATATAGCAAGAGTGGTTAACAAACGTGTTTTCAATCTGCAGCCCACCTCCCCTCACAAAAACTTGCTCCGTTACACGTCTACCGAAAGACTCGCTTAAATTTATCAATATAGGGATATTCGTGCGGTAAACTATTTATGAGCTGGTGTGAATTTTTGTTTTTAATCATAATGCTGTAATTATGCCGCAGCTGTATTTGGTATGCCCTAATTTGCTGATATCGCTGGACTGTGCTGCCCACCCGTGACCGGGTCACGTGTTCCCTCCTCCATCCGCTGCTCCGTACCGCGCCGGCACCAGGCTGCAGCGGGCACGCGGCGGTAACCTGGTCCAGACCTACCAATAAATCGGCGGCGGCCCATCCATCGGAGGCTCGCTGTAATTTCCTGATCGTGCCCGGACGCCACCCTGATGGGATGCCAGCTGGTGCCTGCGCCGATACCCATGGCGCGATCGCACAGCGCGGCGGCTCCCACCCGGATCACACAGATGAGCACGGATACACTCAGCGCATAGTGTCTCATCCCGGGAAGAAAGAATGGAAATAATGTGGGAAACAGACTGCCCTCTCCAGTTCCTCTGACTGAAAGTCTGGTTTGGAGCTGTTTTCCGCCGCGAAATGTGACCGCTGGCTTGAAAAATCTCCGTTCGACGAAGGCAGTATGCTTTACGTCGAGCCAATATGGTATGTAAATCATAAGCGGATCTCGGGCTGACGCCCGTCAGCTGTCGGTCTATTGGAGGCGGTTCGGTCTATTGGAGGCGGCTGGGTCCGTCTGCCGCTACTGTCAATCCGGGTTCCTGAACAAACGGCGACCGACAGCTGCAGCCGCCCCTGACGGGGGCACAGCAGACAGCGGAAGCGCACAGAGCTGATTTTGACGTGCCGACTTCCAGATCAGCTCGGACAACAGTATGGCATTGAACTGGATGACCCACCCCTTATGAATGACATCTGACGCCGGGCACATGCATTGCAGTTCCATAATGCATCATCGGACGCTGACATCATCTCATCTTTTCTTCAGTGTGACATCTGGCTCCATTATTTAAAATTCCAATTAATCTATCAAAGGGTAACTGTGATCGGATTTCCGTGGTCGCTCGGATCAACACTGAGACTCAGCAAGCGAGTGGAAAAGCTACATAAAGAAACTTCCAAAAAACGGCTTTAAAATTTACTCCTCCCAAAACCTGATAATTGATTTTAAGTCACAAAATTTGCACTGGAGAGAGAACTCTATGCATCCATCAACCCTGAAAATGCGTTGCTTTAAGTGCCATAGGAGCCAATTGCCAGGGGTCGGACCCTCTCTCTTCTCCCTCCCCTCCCCCTCTTCAGCCGTATGCTTTTTGAAAAAAAAGCCCTGACCTGGCAAGGGTCAGGGAGCTGGACTCATGAGGACCGTTAGCATGAAATATGAAAGAAATCCCTATCGCAGCATATGCCTATTACCTACGCGGTCAAACAGCCTTTCACATTCGACGAACAACAGACAATCCGCACAACAAACAAATTATCTCATTTTGACTATAGCCTCTGCTTATGACATGCAGCCTGTGTGATAAGCAGGAGCGTCGACGCGACGGTGGGGGCCCAATCGATGCCACTTGTTTTCGTGCCACTTCTCGAGCCACTATTCGGATGTAAACTGGATTACACGTCTCATTCGAATGGTTTACTATCTGACAGATATGTGCTTGAAAGTCTGCATTTTTTATCCTCAAGAAATAGAAACGTTGTAACGAGGCCTGAAAGGTTGACTCCGCGTCGTTGCGATCCTGTCGAAAGTACATCTTAAAAAGTGTCGTTTTTTTTGTCAGCTTTACCTATAACAGTCAACGAGCTGAGTTGTCTGTGCCAGGCCAGGGCCATTGAAGGAGCCCAAATTAGGTATCCTTGAATTGGGCTCTGAAATAAGTAATAACTATCGCTTTGGCCACCATATTTATCTATTAGTTAAATATATTGAGTGATGTGAATTGTGAATATATCAGGAATGCTGAAAACGGAGAGGCGAGACCAAAATGACACAAAGAGTAGCACACCTTTGAATTTATTGTGTGATCTACTCATAACTCAGAGACGCGGCCAATCTGAAATCCCTTCCCCTATAAGCTCAGCACTGATAACTTTCAGGCCAACACGAGCGCTATACTACCTCATAAAAATATACGGTTATATATCCCGAAACACGTCATCACGTTCTGGTGTCGCACCATTTGGCCACGTTTACTTCGCAATACCCCAATAGAATGGCGAAATATAGAGCATGCATCACTTGACGCCTCGCTAAGCTATGGCTCGTATCCACCTGGTTACGAGCCAGCAGTGTACTCTAAGCAGGGATGAGTGCTATCCGCAAGCGACACGCACCAGCACACGCCCTCACTCCAGCACTGACACCATCTCGGACAAACAGACGCATTACGAGCCACACTCTCCATCAAGTTCTGTCGACGCTGCACTTACAGCGTTATCACGATCGCCATCGAACACAGCAGAGAACACGCACAGCACTTTCCGCACACCGGTATAGGATCGTATAACATATAATACAAACGCCATCCGTGTCTCATCTCATGATTGGAGACCATCAAACTGTTTCTCGAATATCCTCTCTCGGAGCGACCACCGATCAAGTTACGGGTTTTTACGTCATGCCCTCCTCATGATCATCCCGAGAGAAACGGAGTGCAGACCACGGCACCGTTATCAGCTACGTGCGTCAGAAATGGCGAGCTGGGTATTATATCTGACCGATACCGGTTTCACCCGCGTCCTCTCATCTCCGGGCCGGGCATGTATAACACTCACAATTCTCTGTCACGCACGCGATGGTAACACGCAGATCGCTGAGCAGAGTTTGGTTCACACTTCACCGCACGGCGCATCGAACCACCGAAACGCATACTGCAATCGATGGATTTTTTTTTGTCCCGATCCACCTGTCTAAACCAGTTTACCGCACCACCACCCAGGGCTGAGCCGCTGCACTGTCCACAGCAGCCGTCCCGTCCACAGCAAAACTGCACTGCCCGTCCACCGCAGTGGCAGTTTCGTCCACTGCCGACTGACGCTCGGCTATCTGACGGGTGCAGGACACCATGCGGAGATCTTTGGGCCACCGAACGATAGATGGACACTGGGGACCGGCCACAAAGACCGTGCCTGGCGCCCTGCGATATCGTGGCCAGTTGTGTTCGGACGCGCACTGAGCGAGCGAGAGAAACAACCGACTACAAAGACAAGGCAGAAAACAATGAGCACACCTCGCGACTGCCCAGTATCCGGCGACGGAAAGAAAAACATCCAACAGACTCCGCCTACACACAGAAACACTGCATCGCGCTTGGGCGATGTATGCTCACCGTCACCCGAACCTATCCGATAAGACACCGACAAACAAAGTTCGTGCCCTTTACTGGCAATGACGAGTGAGCTCTGAGTCTCTTGTGGGCCATCTCACGACACTCGAGCGGGTTCAACAGGTTGTCGGATTCCACAGGTTGGCACTGAGTCGACAGCTCGGGTAGCGGACTGC
Source organism: Amphibalanus amphitrite (assembly GCF_019059575.1). Taxonomy (NCBI): domain Eukaryota; kingdom Metazoa; phylum Arthropoda; class Thecostraca; order Balanomorpha; family Balanidae; genus Amphibalanus; species Amphibalanus amphitrite. The sequence continues at coordinate 215,775 of NW_024881846.1, forward strand.
CAGGAATATATATGAGCAGTCGTTGGTCATACAAGAGTCTCCAGATCCCAATGGTCACCACCGCGCTAAAAATGATTGATCGGCCAAAGCTTACGCAATAATGGCCCGGAAATGAGAGAGAACAGAAGAGGGAGAGGAAGGGGAAAAATAAACATAAAAATAAATAGAGAGAGAGAGAGGGGATAGACAAAGAGAGAGAGAGACTGAGAGAGAGAGAGAGAGAGAGAGAGAGAGAGAGAGAGAGAGAGAGAGAGAGAGAGAGAGAGAGAGAGAGAGAGAGAGAGAGAGAGAGAGAGAGAGAGAGAGAGAGAGAGAGAGAGAGAGAGAGAGAGAGAGAGAGAGAGAGAGAGAGAGAGAGAGAGAGTTCGTCATGCATGATATTCAATCGTGAGATTCAGGATATTGGTGAGAGTATTTACTTCCATAGGACAGCCTAGGCCAGGATACATTTCCTTTGAAGTTTCTCAGCGCAGGAAAACACAAGCATCTTGAGCAACAACCGGTGAGACGCGATTTCTTCTCAGCAGGGGCCGATTCAGGAATGGGCCGGCACCTAGAGCACAGCTAAAAGTTTAAACTTTTCAGAATATGAAAAAAACAATATGTTGTCTTAAAGGTAGTGTGCCACCTTTGAAAGATTTCCCATTTTATTTTTCCTAGGATAAGAAGCTTCTGTTTTTACTTACCTAATATCGCAAAAAAATCAAAAATGGGCCTGGAATAGTGCCTTTTTCGCCTAAAAGTTTTTCGGTTTTTAGATATGAATAACAACTGTAGTGGGCTCACCTGCAAACAGGCGTCGGGCAACAATCGCGAATGCGGCGCACTTGTGACAATAAGCAAAGGTCATTATAGTGTTACGACCATACGACGTACGGGAATGAGTTATCAGCTGTCTAATCGTAGACAACACAATGTCGAGCCTTAAACTGTAAGCCCGTATTGGTATTGTTTCTTTTATTTGGCTGTCGAACATTATTTATGGTTTGAAATATGATTTTATGTAAAATAATTGATATGAAAAAGCCGTCTTATAAGTTATGACCCCATTTCACCACACGCAAGTGGCAGAAATGACAATGATCAGCTGACGCATTTTTCTTGGCCGAAGTCAGAGCGCGCGGCCCGACGCACCACGCGTATTTGGAAATTCCGACCTCGACGAGCATCAGAAGCCACCTAACAGGCGTGTTCGAAACCGCAGGAGATGATGATGAACAGGTTTATCGAAACTTGATTGGATGAGCATATCGGTAATAGCGATTTCAGTGTGTGCATTTATTGTTCATAGTGGTGTGAAATGTGGTTGGGGTACGACCGACAACCCGTCGGGGCGAATTTCGCACTGGGGTACTCAAAATTTGAAGAATTTAAGACGTTTCCATGAGTTTTGAAGGTATGGATAAGTTCTAAAAATCCGGTTCTCCTTATCTGGGCCAGTAACTCCATACGGTCCAAGAAAGCTGGCACACTACCTTTAAACCTGTTGATTTTTGTCGATTTTCTTTAGGGCGAAACATAAATGTAACTTTTCACTGTACGATAGAGTTCGTAAACGTGAGAAGTTCAACAGATTCAGCTTTCGGGAACAATGTAGTAAAATGTTTGAGGGTTAATCCTAAGCATCTCCTGGTCTGCCCCTGCCACACAACTACTCGTCTACACCCAGCTCTCCACGATTCACGTACACACAAAAATAGGGCTGCGTTTGACCTGTCCGCAGTGTCTCGGCTCGTCCCCGCGCTCGCCCGGTCAGGTATCGGCGCGCCGCGTGCACGGGTCCCTGCGGCGGCTGTGGCTGTGCGTCGGCCACAGGTATCTGTCGGTCCGCCTCCTGCTGCAGGTATCCCCCAGTGGCGGCGAGGCCTATCGACCCCATCCGACCGCAGCATTGGCGCCGAGAGCGCGCCCTCCCCGGAGACGCGCGGCGGCGACACGATCGAACCGGGAGGGATGCGCGCCGGCCAGGCCGTGCGCCACCCGCTCCCCGGCCGCTCACGTGAGGCAGGCCGCCGCTCACTAGCATGTAGTAGGGCCAGTAGCCGACGTTGAAGCACAAGAAGCCGATGGGGAAGACGATGCGGGAGAAGGCATCGATGCGCTGCGCTTGGCGCTTGGACTCGGTTCGCTGCAGATCGTGGAACAGCAGCTGCGGATGTGGCTGCTGCTTCTGCTTGCCCTAAAAACGAAAACGAGGTGTGTTTACAACTTACATTGACTGTGGTAAATACCGAGCCAGCGCTTTTCGTGCATTTTAAAAAGCATTTGCTTGATTTGATGAATGAGCACTTAGAAAAGAGCATTTGATGTTACCGTAAAAGCTCCTACCGCTGGTCATGCTTTCTATTCAACGATAGATTTGAGGCTGAAACTAATCTAGCTGTAGTCTCATATTCAGATGGCGAGATGCAATAACATAATTGTGAGATATCATGTTTGTGACTTCGCAGACAAAAGTTAAAAATAAACACTTTGACGGAAGTCGTTAACCTTGTATAGACCCGCTTATATTTTCGCCAGCTCACACCCTGACAGTCCACATCTGTTCCCCAAGGTAATCATCCTGACGCGACTTCAGCTGCACTCTGACGCATAGATGTGTCCTCAGTTGTTTTCGCACTTGACGTGCCTGGGCGTTTCCACATCCTCGCGTGTCTCCCATCGTCCCCTACCCTGACGTTTCTCCTGTTTATCCCTCACCCATGACGTGTCTTGAGTCGTCCCTCACGTGTTCCCAACTGGCCCTCACCATAACGTGTCCCCATACTACTTCACCCTGACGTGTCCCCAGTCTTCCCTCAACTTAACGTGTCCACAGATATCCTTCACCTTGATGTGTCCTGTCCCCCGTTGTCCCTCACCTTAACGTGTCCCCAGTTGTTTTCGTCGTGCAGCTCCTGGTGTTCGTGCTCCCGGCTGATGGCGCTCTGGAACTCCTGCAGCGTCGGCCGCTTGCGCCAGAGGTAGTTGACCAGCGTGAACTCGAGCAGCGCGGCGAAGATGAACGTCGTGCACACGCCCATCCAAATGTCGATCGCCTGCGAGCATGACAGACATGTTTTGACACGGAATCTTTGCCTTTACTTTGGGATGATCTTCAGTTGTCAAACACATTGCCTGCCTTCCCACCGACACACCGTTATTCATTATTTCCCCGTCTCTTGTGTTTCTGTTTTTCTAATACCCACTTGTGGTGGTTTACGGAAACATTCAGGATTTAAATATGTAAAGCCTTCAGCTTTTATCGATAATGCAGTTGATGGTTCCCTCTGCTATGCCACAATAATGTTCGCAATTGGTTTAGCGCTTCTCCGTCAGTGGCGGGGATCAAAGAAGTGTCTTGTCAACAGCGGTCGCTAGTCAGTGTCCTCTGCTCTTCTTCGCCGTTTAAAAATGTGTAGGTTGTTTATCAATAAGACGTTTATTTCTACAACAAAGGCTAGTCGAGCAGCGATTTCTATACCAACTGATTATAGCTCCATTACACATGTCGCAAGTATGCTTGGATACACCGCATTCCTAAAAGCTGATAGCGTTGCGCTCGTGCTCTTGCTGTTTGGTTTGGAAGCCGGAATAACGACCTGGCGACAGCCGACATCCTCGGTGACATATAGTTCCGGCCATGGAGGACCATCCGTCGTTACAGTTGACAGGTCGCCACGGATCACGGAGTTATTATGGTATTTGTCAGCCGTGTTTTCATGATCAGTGTCAACAGCCACGAAACCAAACGAAAGCCCAGTCTCACGAATCATGCAATACAATGTCTCTGCTCTCATCAAGGACAGAAATAGAAACCCACTCACTCTGAACGACGTATATTGCTGATAAATGAACAAAACTGACAGTCTATTGACTTCGAAAAAGGCCTGCAGAGCAAACACTTGGAGCAAACATCATCTCTAACAAACAGAACCTTTTCAAGATCACTTGAGCGACTCGTCTGGCAGATTATGACCAATCAGAGCGGTCATTTTGGGAATGTGTTGCAGCTGTTCTGGGTCGGCGGGGCCCACGGAAGAGCGATCGCCGACATTGGTCTGAGGCTTTCAGCCCCGGCCGGCCGCCGTTCCTGCTCTGTTTGTGGCAGAGACCGGTGACGCCGATTCGGAGCTCTATTATTCGTGATGTGGAGCCCGTCTGAGACTGAGTTGGCACCCACAGAGCCCGAGTATCGCTGAGTGGTGTATTGTGCTGTGGTGAATGGGCCGAGAGTCGAGACAACGAACACGAAAAACGGCCGGCTCTGAGGAGCCGGCGAATCAGCGAGTTTGTTGGCTGTTTGATGTTTATTTCCCTCTCAAAGGGCCAGTCATAGCAACGAAACGAAAATGGATGTTACAGCGAAATGGATGTTACAGCTGGAAAGTACAGTTGCAGGGCTTTACTAACTACTCACCTATTGAAAGTAAATTCGTCTTCATAATGCATTGCTGCCTTTATGGTACTATGTAGTATTGGACGTCAGAGCGACGTTGGAAGTAGGCTTTTTAACGGCTAACTTATAACGAATAACCATTAACCGTCATACACGTCAGACACTGCCTTCGATTTATTCCGCTTGTTTCGTTGGGTTCCAGTCCTCGTCAATGGGCAGAGACCGCCAGAACTCCATTCGCTTCTGGTACGCTCCCGTGTCGGGCCGCGGGCTCGAGGAGAGGCGCATGTGGTTGTCCTGCCTCTCCTTGTAAGGTTTCCACGCGGACACGTTCAGAAGGGCGGACTGCGGCCGGCCGGTGCGGATGAAGCCGGACCAGACGCTGGTCAGTTTGGTGGCGAACTCTCCGTCCCGCCGGCTGGCCGGGAACCGCGGCCCGGTGAACAGGTAGCGCAGGTCGTCCTTGTGCGACACACCCCACGGGAAGAACGGCAGCTCCGAGTTGCCCGCCTTCTGGGCGAGCAGCGCCGGGAACGACGTCTCCGGCACCTCCTCCAGCACGTACTTGAAGACGGGCGCGGTGCTGTGACGCGCCTGCAGCCGCACCGCCACGTCCACGCCGCTGGCGAAGTAGCGGTCGCCCTCAGCTTGGATGAACTGGGCGGCTGTGGTGAGGCCCGGACGCTGCGTGCCAAAGTAGAACTGTCTGATCGCCTCGTACAGAGCACTGGTGTTGCGCTGCGTCTCCAGACCGAGCCAGACAGGTCCGTTGGTGTCCGGGTTGCGGCGCAGGCTCTCCAGGGCGGAGGCGTTCAGCAGGCTGAAGGAGCCGAACGTGCCGCCCTCGTCGCTGTTGAAGCCGACCAGCCAGGGCACGTCGGCCACCTCACCGCGCTCCAGCAGGCGGCGCGGCGAGTCGGGCAGGAAGGCACCCGGCACACCGCGCTCCACGCGCGGCCGGAACGCGAACACCATCGGGTAGATGGACCAGCGGCGGAAGGCCGGCTCCAGGGTGGCCACGATACTCTGCGCGGACGCCTCGCGCAGACAGTCCACCAGCTCGGCCGACCGGTTCACGGGACAGCCGAGCGCCGCGCCCACCTGTTCCGCCTTGGTGCGCTGCCCCTCGCCGAGCGCCCAGAACGACAGCGCCGTGGCTGACTGCGAGATGGCCCGCTGGAAGAGGCCTCGCGACAGCGGCGACAGCATGTGCAGATGGACGGAGGCACCGCCGGCACTCTCCCCAGCCAGGGTCACTCGGTCCGGGTCACCGCCGAACGCCGCGATGTTGTCCCGCACCCAGCGAAGCGCCAAGACCTGGTCGTGCAGGCCGTAGTTGCCCGGCGCCGCCTCGTCCTCGGTGGTCAGGAAGCCGAACGGCCCCACGCGGTAGTTGAAGGTGACCAGGATGATGCCCTCGTCGACGAAGCGGCCGCCGCCGAGCTGCCCGGGTCCGCCGGAGCCGAAGTTGAACGCTCCGCCGGGAATATACACGACCACATGTCTACCGGGAGCGGACGGTGGGTCCTCCGGCAGCGAGGGCGTGTACACGTTCGCGTACAGGCAGTCCTCGGAGCCTCTGAACCTGTCGACGTAGAGCTGGGTGCACGGTTCGGACGGTGAGCCGGCGTCGCGCGTGCCGTTCCAGGGCTGCACCGGCTCCGGTCGGCGGAACCGCAGCGCGCCGACCGGCGGCTGCGCGTACGGTATGCCGTAGAACGCGGGGTACGGGGTGCCGGCCGCGCTGGTCTCCGTCGTACCGAGCAGCTCTCCGTCCGAGAGTCTGACCCTCGGCCGGTCTGCGCTGGCGACGGCCAGGGTCACTACCAGCAGGAGGAGGGCCAGGTCCGTAGCCGACATGGTGGCAGCAGAGCGGCGCTGTCCGCCAGCCGCCCCGACACACAGCCACAGACTAACACCGGTCCGGAAACGACTCGGCCTATACGTCCGCCCAGGACGGCCCAACTGAATATACAAAACGCGACCTCAGTGACGCGGCCAGCAGAAAAACACGCACGGTTGGGAAACAGGTCACATCCGGCTCCGCTTTTTTAGGTTTGTGAACCGCTCCAGTGTCCTTCTAAGGCTCCGCGCTCATTGAAGGTCACATCCGCATCGAAGGCTGTGAAGTGATGTGTGAACTTTACTACTGCGTATTAAATGGAACGCTATTTTGTGAATGCCAGCTGGGGACACGGCTCAGCATCCACACACCGATTACCTATATTATATGTAGTCAGGTGATGTGGAGCAATTCAGTACCATATGAGTGAAGTTTCGCTTTTTCTGGGGCTGATTGTCCTTCTTTACACAGGTGTGTTTCTAGCCCTTCTGCAGTGCCGAGTGTCACAATATGGGCTTTGAACAGACGGCACAAACATCAGGTTTTCGGTGAAACTGGGGAAAACTGCTACAGAAGCACTTTAAATGCCAAATGATGTGCACGGAGACGAAACAATGTCTCGTGCACGAGTGTTCGAGTGTCACAAATGGTTTGTGAGTGAATGAGATGACGTGGAGGGTGATTCAAAGCCTGGACGTCTCACACCAACCAGAAATGAAGATAATATCCACGAGCCTGATGCGCAACGATCGCAAACGGACAGTAGGGGAGAGTGGGGCACATTCGTGAATGGGGCACATTCGTTTTCAGCAGTTTATGGGAACACGAGTGACTGCACGAGCTCAAGGTAAATTATGGAAATATGTCTATCATTGCCGCCCTTCGTTCACCGTAGAAGACAACACTGTACCTGCTGTCATGCTTGATAAAAACGCAAATTTGTAACATTCGTGAGCTTTCCAAACTTTTCTCATATCATCCATTTTCGTGATCCTGACTCGGAAATGTGGTTCAGCTTTTCAAAATGGGGGGTGAAGAAGCTCACTCTATTCACGGAACTGCTGCAAACTTGTTTGTTGAAAAAGTGTCATTTTTTCAAAAAGAAATTTTGAAATATATTACTAATAACGTTGTGGGGCAGGTTCGTGTACGCACTGCCTGGGGGCACATTCGTGCATATTTTTTTTAGTTTTTGCGATTTATGACTTTATCTGTAGTAGGTTTCTCTAATGACGTTCGCCTGACTCAGTCTCGACTGCTTGCGACGTCGTAACGAGCAATTCACGCGAACTTGGCGAGGTCACGGAGGCCGGCAGTTGGCACATTCTTGTTGGCCAGCCCATTCTTTCTACATATGTTGTGCAATGCATTCTTGTCGAAAGGAATCAAGTGAAATGACCCCCTGCCAATTTCCTTTGGTAAATTTCTGGTAATGCCCGGTAATTTCTCGAACTTTGCAGGGTGAACGGAAGTGCCCCACCTCTTGAACGAATGTGCCCCATAGGTGGGGCAGTTTCGTGCAAATGTTCAGAGTTATTAAAAGTCATTTTTTTCTAATGGAAGCAATAATTTTAGAGGATAACTTTTAAAGAGGAAAACTATCTGCAATAGTTCCTTTCCATACTACAATCAACAATTTTGTCATTGCACTAACCAAAGAACAGATATATGGGTTTATCCATTTTTTGCACGAATGTGCCCCACTCTCCCCTAAGGATGCTGGCTGAGGGGCCCCACACACCCGGCCAAATTACCCTGCTAGTGGGGCAATTTGGCCGCCTTGCAGACCTTTGTAATACGTCACAATTTCAATATAAGTAATTACTCTATCATTTCAAGTTCACTGTCCAGTAAAGTAAAATGAATGCGATATCTGCCAGCGTTGAGAAAATGCAGAGATGTGTCGTCAATTTTAAGTTATATCGTTTTCTAAAAAAGCGGCCAAATTACCCCAACCTCCCCTAATCCATTGTGCCATAATTTACACAGTAAGTAATGTGTTGCAATCACCGAGCACACCATATCTTTCTCCGGCATCCATATCGCGTCTCTAACGTTGAATCTTTACGAGTCGTGTTACGTCGGTTCGGTGCCCAAATATCGACGGTCGATAGTGCGGTGATCTGCGAGACGGAAGCGGGGACAAACAAGCTAAAAACGAGGGACCGACGATCTGGCGGCTTCCAATCCAACGACGACTTCGGTGTTGGAAGAGATGATAATCAACTCAAAATCAGATAGCCTGCATCATTCAAACTTCGTCGGCTATACCTCACGGGGCAGGAGACAGCCTGCTTGGCAGAGGCAAACCAGCTTAGGCATCCCTCTCTGAAATGCAGCGTGTGATGTGCATTTTCTTAAAAGCACAGTACCGGCACTGAGTCTCGTATAGCAGGCAGCGTGGCAAAAACAAGGTAACTCTTTTCTGCGTGAACGGGAACAAGGGTACTCACAGCAAGATCTAAAATACCTAGAAATGCTGTTACATAATGGAAGTGCATAAAGCTCAGATAGAACACGTGCCAAAATTCATTTCGGGATGTGATGTCTGCTTTCTAGAACAGGCTGCACTTGTTTTTTGTTTTGTTTTTCATATATCTTTAGTTACATATTCATTCAAAAACATTGCCCATAATAAACAAGGAGCGCATAACTCAATCACCTGAAAGAATGGACTGATTCGATATTTTATTCAGTAATCTAATCTGCTCTTCTCGATGACTTTGCGACTTGCAGTGACCTGACTCCACCAGTGCCCCAGTGACAGTACCCAGGTCACCTCTGCGGCCCCGTGACCCGCCGTGTGCCCCCGGGCGGTCACCGCGCCGCAGGGGTGACCCACTGTGTGCCCTCGGGCGGTCTGCGCGTGCCGGCGTCTCGGCAGCGCGCGCCACTGATGAGGCCGCTATTAATCAGTGCCCGCGGCTACACTGGCAGCGTCACTGGCAGCGGCAATCACAGCCCGACTCTAATGGCGGTCGCCGGACGGAGCAAAGGTCAGCGGCTGCCACCGTCCGGCGGCCGCCGACCACTGCTAACGACCGCACCGCCATCGCAAACCGGCTGCGAGTTAATCAGCGCGGCCGGCCCGCTGGGAGCGCTCGTCAGGACGTGGACACAGTTGCAGGGGGTACAATTTAGCAGCACATACCCCTGCTGCGATACAATGGAGCATTGTGTTGTAGGGGCGTTCATGATCCGTTGCGAGACATATGGGATACCCAGAATGGTGTAAAAAAATTAACTGTCGCAAAGAAGAGAGAAAGAGAGAGAGAGAGAGAGAGAGAGAGAGAGAGAGAGAGAGAGAGAGAGAGAGAGAGAGAGAGAGAGAGAGAGAGAGAGAGAGAGAGAGAGAGAGACGTGAAATGAAAAAAAAAATCAATGAAATATACGCATCAATGAATGACAACATTGGGAGTTCACTCTCGCAATGTATGTAAATATACAAATATCCTGACCGCTTTTAATTCATCGTCGATCAAAATAGCACAAATAATGCCGTTGCTTAATAACACTGACTCTACAAGCTCTACTAATTTCTAAAGCCACAGCCCACTTACTTTTTAAAGCGTGAGAAGACGGAAACGTGACTCCACATTTATGAATAGGAAGCTCCACTCTCATAAATAAATTATCTGTCAGTCAAGTACCACTCCACCATCATAACGGGAACGATTCCACACTTCAGCATCACTCGAGGCCCCTACACTCTCGATTTTAACGCAAAAGACCCGACCCTCACCCACCTGATGCGCCGTCGGGGCGGCCCTGCGGCACTCACTTTGACTTAGGAGACCTGCGGCACTCACCTTGACATAGGAGACCTGCGGCACCTCTGCCTGGATGCCGGACGACTTGGTGGTCATGGTGAGCAGGGTGGTGATGCCGAGCGTCACACGGCCCGGTACAGAGTCCACGTCCATCCAGAAGCTCACCCACGAGATCATCACGATCAGGATGGTGGGGATGTACGACTGCACCAGGTGGAAGCCCAGCGACCGGCGCAGTGTGAACGCCGCCTGTAGGCAACTGTAGTCGCCTGCAGAGGGACAGGGGAGGTCAGAACAGTGGGAGACACGAGCTGGCAGCGGCAGAGGAAAGCAGCGGGGAGATGGACAGTGGAGAGTCCCAGGAAATGTGCGCACCGTTAGCCAGAAACATGGAGAAACGCCTACTCATGAAAAGCTAAGCTAATTTTAGTGGCTTTAATTTTACTGTGCTCTGCAGGATAAGAAAATAAACACGAAGGCCGTTGAGTTAGTATCAATGACAAAATGAAATATCAAATATTTTTGCCTTCCATCGTAAATGTCTGTCCCGCGTCCGGAGAATGCAATAGACTGCGTTACATTATATTCACGAAGCAAAAGACTAAGCCTGGTCTGATCTTGTCAGCTATAAACGTGGATATGCTTATATAAGCGTAGATGTGTTTATATAAGCGTAGATCTTTTTGTTAATTAAGTCTGTCATAATGTTAAAGTCAAAGCCACCGCACCTAGCGGACCAGCCGGATCTTTGTAGAGCTTTGCAATTCCCGGGAATAGCTGATTGAGAAGCTGTGCTCTGTTACTCTGAAATCCTGTCTGAAGCTCTATGATACATGCATTTTGACATTTCAATGGTTTGTATTGGCTGCTTCCTATGCTGCAAGCAACGCAAAAATAAAAACGCACTAAGTATTTTCTAGTTTCAATCAGTATGGTTTTTAGTTTTTACTGTTCAAAACATATCATTTTGCTGTCGCTACTTCGAAAGAGAGACTGTTTTGTCAGAACACTAGTAGGCACGCACAATCCTTACAACTGTCGTACCAATCGCATTTCTCACTCACCTATACTTGATGATTGTTCCTGTTCACACATGGATGTTTCCACGCCACCAAACTCAAACTGCGGCATCTTGAGACTCTCGTAGAGGACGACAGGCTTTTCAGTCTTCCAGCGGAGCTCCAGTTCAGAGAGCGTTTTGGAAACTGCAACAGGAAGAGGAAGAGAGTCAGAGGGAGAAATATGTAGGGAGAAAGATGGTGTGTGAGAGAGAGAGAGGGAAAGGAAGAGGGAGAAAAGAGAAAGAGAGAGAGAGGAGATAGAGGGAGAAAGAGAGAGAGAGAGAGAAGAGAGAGAGAGAAGAGAGAGAGAGAGAAGAGAGAGAGAGAAGAGAGAGAGAGAGAGAGAGAGAGAGAGAGAGAGAGAGAGAGAGAGAGAGAGAGAGAGAGAGAGAGAGAGAGAGAGAGAGAGAGAGAGAGAGAGAGAGAGAGAGAGAGAGAGAGAGAGAGAGAGAGAGAGAGAGAGAGAGCGAGAGAAGTGTAGTTTGGACGCTCACTCAGGGCCTGTCAATGCCAGTGGGTGGTAGATTATCGACTGAACTGCGCGCCTGGCGACCCATCGACACAGCCCAGATGCTCTGTTGACAAAATGATTAATGGACAACTCGAAATCCTGATTGTTTCCAAATGATGTGGAAAATGAACAACCGATGAAGCATTGGGTTTCAGAGTTGAAATGCAGGTTACGGTTTCTTTGTCAGGAATACACAGCAGGGGACAAGCTCGTTCCGAAGGAATCGGAGCTTAGTGAAGAAGATTTCAGCATCAAACTTTTCATCACAGAACTTGACGCTTCTTTATTTCAAGTAAAAGCGTATCTTGTAAGAATAGGTATTAGGTATTATCAGTTTTTGTAAAATGGCAATGATAGAAATGGTAAGAAGTTAATCACTTACAGCTGCCGATCTCCATCGTGCATACTTGGTAGTCCAGAGGGAACTTGGACACTTCCATCATACAGGCAAAGATCAGCTTCAACCTAAAAAATAAAATAAAAAACACCCACACATGTCATTGCTGTCCATATGACGTCAGGAAAACATTTGAGAAGACAAACTCACTTGCGGCATTTCGCACTAGCTTGCATATTATAGACAGTCTCATCAGCCATAAGGTTAGTAGGTACCTATTGTTAAGAAATGGCACGATGGCATAGTTGCAATCTTCACATATAGGTAATCAACAATATGTCAAGCAAGCGCGACCACTACATACCTACATAAAGCGCGGAACTCTCACCTAAGCATGTAGAAAATTTTCCCGCCTGGATTCAGTCGTATTAGGACGTTGGGCACTGTGACAAACTGAAACTCGCCGTGCTTGGCGTTCGGAAAGTACACCTCTGGTTTCCAGATGGCCTTGACCAGGTTCGGGTCGTTCAGGTCAAGCGGCGTAGTGATGTCTTTGTGCCGGAGCCGTGGATCGGTCCAGTATTGCCGCAGATATAGGTCCACCTCGTAGTCCTGGCGAAAAGAAAAGTATCGTTTGTCACGTTCTGGGATGATACCTGTTGTAGGGTTCAATTGGTCAGAGTATTCAGCACTTCGAGCCTCATTGCAGCTGATTTAACCAATCTGGATACGATGTGCTTACAATAGCGCGTTCGGTTCGATTTATTGGGACAAAGGAAACAATCGAATAAATGTATTTTTCATTATTTTCAGGACCCTAGTCATTGAAAGGTGGCTGAGAAATAAAGGGGCTTCTGTCAGTCGTCGCACTCTTGACGGCAGGGTTTAAACTTGTGCATTAGCATACGATGTTTGGGCAAACTGGGTCCCTCTCTCAACGTTTAAAGGTAGTGTGCCAGCTTTCTTGGACCGTATGGAGTTAATGGCCCAGATAAGGAGAACCGGATTTTTAGAACTTATCCATACCTTCAAAACTCATGGAAACGTCTTAAATTCTTCAAATTTTGAGTACCCCAGTGCGAAATTCGCCCCGACGGGTTGTCGGTCGTACCCCAACCACATTTCACACCACTATGAACAATAAATGCACACACTGAAATCGCTATTACCGATATGTTCATCCAATCAAGTTTCGATAAACCCGTTCATCATCATCTCCTGCGGTTTCGAACACGCCTGTTAGGTGGCTTCTGATGCTCGTCGAGGTCGGAATTTCCAAATACGCGTGGTGCGTCGGGCCGCGCGCTCTGACTTCGGCCAAGAAAAATGCGTAAGCTGATCATTGTCATTTCTGCCACTTGCGTGTGGTGAAATGGGGTCATAACTTATAAGACGGCTTTTTCATATCAATTATTTTACATAAAATCATATTTCAAACCATAAATAATGTTCGACAGCCAAATAAAAGAAACAATACCAATACGGGCTTACAGTTTAAGGCTCGACATTGTGTTGTCTACGATTAGACAGCTGATAACTCATTCCCGTACGTCGTATGGTCGTAACACTATAATGACCTTTGCTTATTGTCACAAGTGCGCCGCATTCGCGATTGTTGCCCGACGCCTGTTTGCAGGTGAGCCCACTACAGTTGTTATACATATCTAAAAACCGAAAAACTTTTAGGCGAAAAGGCACTATTCCGGGCCCATTTTTGATTTTTTTTTGCGATATTAGGTAAAAACAGAAGCTTCTTATCCTAGGAAAAATAAAATGGGAAATCTTTCAAAGGTGGCACACTACCTTTAAACGCAACATAATGCCAACATAAGTGCGAAATAAATTGAATTATGAATATTCATCCGTTAGACCACTTCCTTTTACGATACCAAATGAAAAGCTTTCAGATAAAAAGCACAGAAATAAGGAGACAATTAGTCACGTCATTCTACTTCCGTAACGTTTCATAATTCCCGTTGATTTGCTCTGACAGCCTATGTTGATTTTCATTGGACTGGTTAAGTAACAGCGAACTGCAATTTCGAGCCAGGTTTGTTCGGTCCGTTTGCATTTGAAATTGGCACACCGAGTTCCTCTCGCCTCGCCTATATCTTTGGAGGACGAACAGATAGCGAGAAGTGCTCTCATCCGCTGCCTGAATTCGGGGAAATCCCGGCCAAAGATCGAGCTATCATGTTGCTCAACGCCGGCTGAATGTCATTATTTGCGGTGAAAGAGGAACGATTTATGAAAGGATCCTGATGTCATTAATTTTAAGTATCTTTGTAAAATGTGTCAAACCATGTATTTCATAGCAAACAATGCGTCGGAAAAAACAATGCGTCTGCATCTGAAATGTGTCATTTAGCTTAGGCCTCATCCAAGTAGCGGCCTCATCAAGACCCTAATCTGCAGCTGGTCAGCATGGCTGGCTAGTCTTCAGTTAACTTGAACGAAGGGTGTCACTCGAGCAAAGCAGGCCGCTACGCATCAGGGCCGCACAGTGCACATTGCAGGGGCTGCAGTGAGCAGAATGCAAGTCTCTTCGGAGCCCTTCGCTATGGCTCCTATTCTTGGTCCGCTCTGTGAATGCTTTTTCGAGCCCATAATAAGACTGAATCATAAATTCAATAAAATGTGTTGAATGAATGCCGATTTAGGGGTTCTTCAGTCCCTTGCATAACGCTAGATAGGTGTTCACTATCGTCAGTGGCCAGCCCTAGTCTTTGCTATTTCTGCTGACATCCCTGCTGTGCTCTCTTTTCTTTTGACGTGTTGTAGCGGATAACATTGCCACCCGACTTTTTATCATATATTGAACCGTTCATCGAGTTAGATGATCGCCAAATAAACGCCTGCAATTTAGCTAATGACTACCTAACTAATGCTTGTCTTGATCAATCTCATGAGCGCACATGGATAAAAGGTTCAACAGTGAACACGCACCCCCTCCCGTAAGAGGAATTAAGAGCAGCAACAAATTAATTTTATCGCATCACTGTACCAGTGACGTCTAAAGGCCTGGTTACACTATGCGTTTTCTGCGTGCGTTTTTAGCGAGTTTGCGTGTTTTGCGTAATATCGTTCTAGAAAAAAGGTTATTATTAATTTTACTTCTTTGATATTTGTATAAAAGTTAATAAAACGTTTATGTTAATTAAAAGTTTATATGAAAAACATATAACAAAAACGTAATGTCGTTTCTTTCTCGAACGATATTCCGCAAATCACGCAAACTCGCAAAAACGCACGCAGAAAACGCATAGTGTAGCCAGGCCTTAAGCCTGAAACAGACTCTTTCCGCAGTCAGGAAATCGCATGCGAGAGCCTATTCAAATACATGGAAGCACGCTCGCATCAATCGCACACACCTCCCGCATGCGATTAATGCAGGAGGAATTATAATGTATTTAAATAGGCTCTCGCATGCGATTTCCTGAATGCGGGAAGTGTTTCAGCCTTAAAGGAAATAGTTCACTTTTTAACATGGGTTTTGAACTGGAATAGCAGTTCCGTAGCTTGGGCTGAGACGAGCATAAATCAGGAGCTTTTACAGCCCAACGATCACCCTAGGCAAAGATATTCTATTTCTCGTCCCGAAAAAGGTGTCTTGCGTTGAGGATGTGTGCCTTGCATATATTTCCATCCAGTATGAAAAGAGCATGGGTCCCGAAATTTCTTCAGAAAGTAGAGAAATTATCTACGAGAACTCTAGAGAAATTCTCGTACTGATCAATTAGGACATTCAGGGGAGCAATATCAGATCGAGCAGATCGCCCAAATGCCGGTGGCTGCGATAATTTCTCTGTTTCTGAAGAATTTTCGGGACCCATGCTCTTTTCATACTGGATCGCGTGTGCCTTACAGAAACTGAAAAGTTATTCCTATATCAAAATATAGAAAATAATCTTTTGTTATAAAAAGGTTTTATTTTCTTTGCTGATTATTTTGAACATAAAAAAACATAAATCCGTTGCAAAAAAATAATTTCGTGAAAGTGAACTATTTCCTTTAACGCCCGAGCTGTGCCATTTTACTGAGTGGACATCGGTTTCCACGTGCCAGCCTGTCGATAGGCGTTTGGTGGTGTTCGGCCGCTGTTTACCGGCGCTGGGCCGGGGCGCGCCAGACCATTAAAGTTGCGATCCGGCCAGCGGCTTTGTGTTTGCCACACACCATTATGGTGGCCATCGGGGGCTCAATGTTCTTGTTGTGCCTTCCCAAACCGGCGGCATTTGCTGCTCGCTTCCGGCGGTTTGCAGCGCAATCGGTGCCTTTAATTATCCATTCGAGGTAGCCACTAAAACAACACGTGTTGGGAGGTCTTTGGTTTGATTTATCGCGCGTATGGGCATCGTTTGTCTTATTAGATACATAACTTTATTGTATCTTCCCTATCACCATATCAACTGATTAATTAATCATTCGGATTGTTCTCCAAATGTTCTTACCATTGTTGATGGGTTGATGGAACCAAAACTGCGTATGTATAGCTCCACAGTTACTTCTGTGGGGGTATCTGAAACAGAACAGCCAACCAAAGCAAACAGAGGTCAGTGATCTGTTGCAAACTACGGAAGCAAGCATGTTACGGATGGATGTGCTGATGATCGTAAATCTAATATGTTCCGTTAAACAGGAACAACTGCTGACACAAAGACACGCAAAGTCAAGCACATACTCATTTGATGGAAATGGTTGGTTATATTTATGGAAATAGATATTATGGTTATGTTTATATAACCATTGGATGGGAGAACTTCTTCGCTTCGTCACACTGCACGTCAACAGCATTACCTCCCGTTCAGGGAATTTCAGGAAGGAGCGCAATAGAGTTCCGCCTCGGACCTACCGCGGAAAATTCGTCAACTGTTAAATCTTACGTTCAGCTTTGACCCTAGAGTGGACCATTTGTCTTGGGCCGGTTGATCGAGAAGCCTGGCTGAATATCCGAGAGTGAGACAAATACCAGCCTGCAGGAAGCCAGGAAGGGCGGTGGCGTGGAGAAAGGCCACTGCTGTGGCTTCTTTGACGATTGGTTGTTTACTGTTTGCAGTGGCTTGAAAGGTATTCAAGCATACAAGCAAAGTCTATTTGCGGAAAAAAGTTGTGGTGGTATGTCCAATGTGCCGGCCTTGACGGTGCCTTTAGCTCAGCCTTCGCTCAGCTAAAGGCAATGTCAACAAGCTAGAAACAAGCTGGAAACGTCGTCAAGGTGGAAAAAGGCTGGTTGCGGACTGCGAGCTTGTTTCGGTGCACTTTTTTGCTGCTATAGTATCATTACTTCTCTGCAGCACACTCAACTTTGTCTAATATTGCTGGCTGTTTTTGAACTCCTGTGCCATAACTCTACAAGGGCCTCATCTTAAGTACGAAGTAATTTAATTCAGCTCCACTCATTATTCAGGCTTGAACTACTCGAGAACACTTAAAAAGCGTTCTACCTCTTAAAACCTTACCTTCAGCGAACGTTGGTGTTGCCCTGCGGTCATAGTTTTTGAGCATCATGTCGAGCACCCGTAGCTCCGTTACATTGAAGTACGCTCTGTGGAGAACACAGCAAGGCCAGCAGTTAGACTGAAGGAAGGGGCATTACGTGGCGGCTTAGAGCAAAGCTGAAAACCGCTGAACTGAAATACATTGGTTGGGTCTCCACTCGAGCGTCTGTGAAAATTTCTGACACTGATAAAACTATGCTTATTGGTCAAAATGTACAAACATACACACATACAGGGTGGGGCAGCATAATCGGGAATGCTTTTTGGGCTCTAATCATGAGTAGGCATGACATTATTTTGATAAATTATAGCATGGCAATGAAACGCCCAAAAGTTGTGCATCATCTAACATGACTACATCCATGAGCATGCAACCTCCTGGAAAAGAGCAGCAAAATAGTTCGACGGTGCTCCAAGTGCTTTGCGCGCGCCCATAGACACTAATGTTAAACGAGTAAAACAAGAACATTTTGTTGAAACCCCTGCAATTCCACGTAAAGGTTGCTGGACAGGTCAACGTGTTATCACGGACAATAAGGATTGTGTGGGAATACTTAGGACAAAAGGTTAACGTAATCGTCGTAAAATAACTCTTAGCAGAGGACATACAGATGACTCACTTGAATATAAGGAAGACGCTCTTGAGCATATTAAAAAGAAACAATGCTCAAAACTTCAGCGACCAAAAATCTCACCACCGACTGGAATACGACAAAAAAGAATGGCAAGCCATATAGGGGATTGTATCGAGAATATTCCAGCGGTCATGCAAAGTAAACATCCTGTTGGGGTGATGGACCTATGGGTGGTCTTCAAGGGAGGTGCACGTGGTGCACCCTACTTCATCGAGCCCAGATAAAATGAGCACCTCTGGTAAATACATCCGCACTGTGGCAGACTCATGTGGAGCCGTCGGAACAGAGGATCACTGACGGTCCAGATCACGTCTTACGAGGACTCTGTCTGTGCTGGTACTGCAGTGAGGACGACATGTTATTGTGTAGGGCACCTCCACCTGAGATGAACCAAAAACTTCTGGTCCTTCAACTCCGCCGATTTAAATCCGACCAAATTCTTTACATGGAGCGTTTTTTGGTAGAAGGTTAATGAACAACTTATCATCAGTAAAGACGGTCTTCAGTGCAAGGTACGATGCTGATGGGCGATCATGGACAAGCAGGAGGTTGCACGTGCATGCGCGTGCTTTTGGACCCGCCTTGAGAAGGTCATCGACGCCGAGGGCGGTCACATAGGATGAGAGATAGGTAAAAGGTGACCAATTGATGGGATGTTGCTAAAATAGTGCTTGGAGCTGTATTTTTAAATTCATGACCAAATAATCCCGTTTGATATTTATTCCCGATTATGCTGCCCCACCCTGTACAGCACAATATTAATATGTACCTATGTTTCGATGTCATTGCGTAATAGTGCAGCGGTAATGGGAAACGCGCAGTACGCATCCTTACCGTATTCGTAAGTACGAGTATACCTAATAAAAGTTGGGAAAATGTCCATTTTTCAACGCTATGCCATGCTTTGAATGGATAAGTCAGGAATTTAATTCCAGTTGGAACTATATCATTGCATTATCTGTCACCAGCTTCGCATTTAATTCCTATTGCTGATTTCATATCGCATCTGCAGTTTGTCCTCGCGTTGGGCGGTGGCCCCGCTGGACCCCCACACGGAGACCTGCCTCCGGTCCGGCGCGGTGGCACGGCTGCCCCTGACAGCACGTCGCCCTGTCGATAATCAGAAGAGAGTCGCGCCGCTGCCGACGGCTTTGTGCCGGCGCGGGGCAGCGGGTGCGGCGGGTCGCGCCGGTCCCAGCCGACACTCCGATCGTCCCGGGATAATCGGCCAGACTGCAGCCCAGCCCTGCACGGCGACATGTCTTCATCGAGCAGCAGGTCGCGTCTGCTCTGACCGGAGCCGAGTCCTGCACATTGCAGTGCACAGTTCATACCTTGGGCGAGCGTGGGTCCGCGTCTGCTCCTATTTCCACAGCGACCATAATTCGCGCTGAGTTTACACCATCTATGATTCAAAAGAATAAAGCATATTTCTTTGGAGGTTTCAGGTTATCTGCCTCGATCAAAGACCTCTTTATAGCTCTGTACTGAGGGAAACAGAGGTATGTGTCTCGATTTAATAATGTGCGAAAAATAAAAGCGAGATTGCTTACATAAGACTCAAAGAACCTGAACAGATTAGCTCAAACATGAGGCAATGATACATTTTTCCCGCCCATCGAGGGTCTCTAATTTTACGATAAAAGAAATGTATTTAAAGCCGTGCAGCTAATTGGTGCTTGACCCGTGACCGGAAGCTGGTGTCGAAGCATGATGGTGAGAAGATCGCTTACAATTGTTTTGGAAAGTAGACCTTCATTATGTTATTGCTGTTGAAATCAGTACAGATTCGGAGCACTGATTTTGGCTCCAGCGGTAATTGTGTTACGGGGAAAATCCAATCACCCATTACTTCGAATCACAGTTAGCAAATTATGGGATTAGATTATTCAAGGCAGGGATAGAGGCTTTGGGGACTGACAGAAACCCCTCCCTCATACGCTTAACCAAGTAGGTATATACAATATCCCCGACCCCGTCGGATCTCAAGTGGAGAATTAGGCGCCCGTTTCGACAAGAAGGAATGGTAATTAGCATGCCCCCAGCTGCTAATTAGTGGGAGAAACTGTGACATTTCAGCCCACGCTGGGTTGAATTCTCGTCTGAGCCAGGCTGCAGAGCAGGATGGGATCCTAAGACTCACGAGAACTATATACGGATGGCTATTACTTTGCCTGGCGTGCCGTGGGCTTTGGCCACAGCAAAAGTTACGACATCTGATCCTAACATGTCAGGGTGAGTTACTAAAAGAGCTCGCACTTTTACGGTCATTTCCAAACACTTCGAGATTTGACCGGAGCTCAAAATACCTGCCAGCTGATGCAGGGCACAGGGCTGAAGCATTTGTTTCAAATGATTATCGCAACCCAGTAGGCATAAAGAATCTAGATGCGTACTGATCGGGCCATCATTTCTACACAGCACGTTTATTTCAGATGCTCCACCTGTATCCGACCCAGGCACAGACTAGCCAGTAGCACTCGAGCAGCACTCAGTTACCACCCTCTCCGCGGCTGGGTCGGGGGGGGGGGGGGGAGGTCTGCCATGACTGGTCTCTGTGGGCCAGTCCTTATTGGAGAGCTCCAAGATGGATTAGAGGGACCAAGGAACGACCAGCGAGCGCACTGCGCAGCTCCGTAATACAAGAGCCACTCATTGTTTTGAACGCCCTATGTTACAAAAATATCGAACAGTTTAATACATAGACAATTGCTCTGACATCAAGGATAAATAGATGCCGAAGTGAGTAGTGGCTTGTATCGTAAGCGTGAAATGTTTAAGAAAATAGGATGGATTTAATTAACAGTTTCTGCCTTTTTCACACCAAGAAATTTCATTTAGTTCAGTTCGATTGAATAACCATCTCAAGGCAGGAAGGATTTCATAGTAAGTCAACTGTGGAGAAATGCCGACGCGATTCTTTTGTCGATTTAATCCTATAAAACTAGGAACAGAGAACACCTTTTTAAGCAGACTGGGCTCATTACGGCTCATTACATTACGTTCCAGTGGCTTTAGATTCAGTCCGTGACGTTTTTTAGACACTCACTAGTATTTGTAATTAATTAGCATAATAACTTCTTTGACAAAGGCCAAAGGGTTTTGCTTGCCAAAATCGCATGTTACTCGAATGAAGTCCGAGTAAATGTAAGTTTGTTTGACGTATGAATACCTTCTATGAAATCACAATGTGCATTGGGGACGCCTGCGTCTTTACTTCTTTGTGTGCATGAGGTATTTCCAGTTACTGCAGCGTCCGTGCGTCGCTATTTCCATTCGATGTATCCAGAAGCAGTGCGTTTCTGTCGTGCTGGACACCCAAACAAGATGAAAGATAAATGAGATGGCAGACTTGTTACTAACGGCACTCTCAATGCGATTTTATTTCAACCCCAGAACTGTTGACAACGGCGGCAACATCATTCTAATTCAACACTTACGGCCGCGCCCGAAAGGTAGTACCAACCGCAGCAGCCCGGGGGCGTTTTTCGCCCCTATCTTACTCCGTAAACAAGGGAGCTACCGAAAAAGCGGTACCAAACGAAAGGTGTCAACGAGGAGGTTCTAAAACAGCCAAAATGTTTGAAATCAGGTCCATTTTCAAAATCAAAGACCAAGGTCAAAGGCAAAAGCCGGCATATCTACATAGTGATCTCAAACTAAATGCTCGTAGGACGGGAAGATGCATAAAACAGGCTAAAACGGATCGTAAACGAAAGACGAGAATCTGAAAAATCCGGTGATGTGCTCAAAATCCAAGGTCAGAATCAAAATCATGCTCAAAATTGGCCCCGCAAGACTTGCACTTTTTCGTATACTTTTTAAACTAAAGACCAATATGTTTTTTCAAGGTCTTTTGCGGCTTATCAGGTCAGTTTTGTGGTTCATGTTACAATACAAGGCTACCCTAAGTTCAAGGTCACGCAAGAGTATCCTTGCTAAAGGCTATTTCACTGATTCGAATAAGCCATTATTTGAACAGTTCGACTCAGTCAGCAGTTCGAATCAGTCAATTTTGCTATCCTGAGGCTTCAAACGAATACTTCGAGCAGAATGGATTCCAGATTCGTCATCGACGGCTACGAATACATCACATAGGACCTGTCATGTGCAAAAGTCATTCTCAATGTCACATGAGGTCAACATCAAACTTGAACTATTCCAAACAAAATGTATGACATTCGACGCATCTTGACAAAACGAGGGCGTTAGAGCTAATGCGTTGTGTAACAATGCTTTAGCTCTAAGAAACATTTTTGTTGGCTATTCGCGAAAAACTAAAACACCCATCTCAGGGTCGTAGACCTGACGTCTGACCTCAGGGTATCAAAATCATTTTTGCATTCTTTTCTGGGTCATAGCTACACATTAACACAGCCTTGCTAACAATTTGTCTTTATTTTTAAAACTCTATTTTGGCAGCTATTTGAAGTTTACGTCTGTGACGTTGAAAGTTGCCGTGCACTGCAAGAGTCTACCAAAATTGACCCTGTGACGTCATGAATGGGGCTAGGCTCAAACTGTTCACTCAGGAAGATGTCAAATTGGTGGCGAAAATATACTGGCGGTTTCGCACTCCTATCTATAAGCGCTCGGGAGCTATCGCAAATATGCTTGGAGGGGGGGGGGGCAAAAACACTTCCCCCAGGACCTCCAGGGTAAGTTACGAAGTGCAATGATTATTGTGTAATTGATGCGGACACCTTTCTAAAAGCTGGCAACTTAAGTTACCTATCACTCTCTGCTGTTGGCCACCTGGCTGGCCTGGTGCTCTTGTTTCGGAGCGGTGTTTGAAGGGCACTACATGCATTTGAAGAACAAAAACCGAAACCTATTCCGATTCGTGATGCACTAACTTTAAGTTGATATGAACACATTTTAGCATTGATTACCCGACAGTTTAAATATCGCTGAATAAGAAGCTCAGGAACATACGGTCTACAGACCTGATGCTGCCCGAATTAATAAGCACATACATGAATGAGCTATTGCACCTTGCATGTACATAGGCGTCCTTATTATAATAAGGACTGAGGACATTTAATAATTTAATAAGGACATTTACATCTTACCAGTTCAATGTTATTATGGCTATAGCCATAATAACATTGAACTGGTAAGATGTAAATGCAGGTAATTGGTACAGACATAAGCTGTTGCTTTGTTACCCCACGCAGATACACGATTATGGTTGACATCATGCAATGATGTGACACGTTGTGACCTCAAGGCACTGTTTGAGTCCCACTTCCAGCACTTGTGATGAATCAATTACAGTGATTCTACACAAAAAATTAAGGCTTGACCTTTTTTACTTGGGCATAATTAGTTCTCATTTGACATGTCATAGGCTCATGTTGCTAACAGCTTGCTGAAATCCGTCTTGTCTAAATTAATGGATATTATTCATATTTGTCAGCCCATTACAGTATTAACTGAAATATGAACTGCGAGCAAACTCGAGCTCCTTGCAGGAAAAGCCAATGAAACATTCGTTTAAGTTTGCTCGTTTTTCTTGTTAAGGATGCTCGGGTAATGGCAAAGCCGCAATGCTAAATGAGCTCATATTCTGCAAGCTGGAGTGTTAATAATGGAAGTGGCATCCCATAAAGGAAAACATATGGTAACAGACACGTCAGAGTAGTTTGCTATATTACCCGAATGTCCAATTTTATTGGTATGGATGACTAGTGCTGTCTTTAGGCCAAACTTTAAAGATTTACGGTGCTATTCTTACTTGGAGAGAACGGACAGAGCGCCACGCCGGCATCAGCTTCTGCAGAGGCACATTACCAGCGCCGGAAACGCACACAGTGTCATATTTCAGTGGCAGATAGCATAATGATAGTGATTTTCGGAGATTTGCACAGGAAATTGTGACAAACACACTGTCTCTTCTTGCAAAGAGGAAAAACACGTTGACGTTTTTTTTTTTGCTCGCTGAAATTATATGGTATAACTACTCACAACATTTTATATATGGAAGCCGGATAACGCGATCTTGTTCGGCTGAGGTTTTTGTTCACAGCTCTCCTGAGACATTTATATATACCATTTGATGACTTTGTTCGATTTATGGTTGTACGTGAAATCAATTCGATGTAAGCTTATCAAAGTACAGGCCGTTGCAGGTAAATCCGACACTTGGAAAAAAACGTGTTTATTCGAGTGCTATGCTCACGATGAAAAGTTTGGGCAGTATGTTACATCTCTATGATCAATTGCCTCCCCCAAAACACCGTAGGGGCGTGCCAACGGACGTCCCTACGTCTTCCAGCAAAACTCCGCCCCGGCGCACAAGGCCAGGACGACGCAGGCGTGGCTGCTCAACAACGTCCCTCACCACTGGTCGCCGGACTTGTGGCCGCCCTCCTCACCTGACTGCAACCCCTCGATTATTTCTTCTGGGGCGTGATCGAGGCCAAGACCAACAAGCACGCACACAATACCGTCGACTCTCTTAAGGCCGCCATCGTGGCAGAGTTCGCCGCCGTAGACAAGGACACGGTCGCCAAGGCGTGCGAATCATTTCGCCCTCGGCTTGAGATGGTCGTCGCCGCCGACGGCGGTTACATCGAGTAGAAGTGCAGCATATGACTCGAACTGGTGCTGAATAAAATGCCAGGCCTGTGTGTGCAATATTCATGCTTTCATTACCGATTTCGTATTTTGCCTCTCAAGTGTCGGGTTTACCTGCAACGCCCCAACATGGACAAGACACATTCAATATTCAGTTTGTGCCTAAACTCAGACTGGCTTATCTAAAGATTAAAATTCTGGCGCAGGACTTACACAAATGCACCACTCACAAGTTATTCCACTCTGTTTCGTTTGCCGTTTGAAACCCAAGGAAGTGGACCGATCGGCGCAACAAGCAAATGATAAAGAGACAGAAATACAGGGCAGTGAGCTTTTGACAGTGATAAGATCAATTGATTAGTGCAACAACCTCAACAGTCATTAATCGAAAACTGTGCTTGTTTTAAATCGGTCATTCTAGTGTTTCACTTATGCTACAAAAACATTATTTTTAAAACAAATTTAGCTAAACACGCCGTTCGGTCTTTCTTTTTCTTATTGACTCATGATAAATAAGCGAATGTTTCATCTGGTTATTAAAGTCAACTCTCTAAAGATGCCGTAAATAAAATGAGACCTAGAGGAAATAACCATCAAAATCTGTGGCTTTAAAAATAATAATCACATCAATCATAATTCATAGGAAAAGCACCCATCGTAGCTCTTTATTGCTGATCAACCCCATTTTGTCGCCAGAAACCAATTCTCCACATAACACCACTTGGACGCCTCACGCCACATCCTGTCATTTTTCACAAGAACTGCAAGTCGACATAACATGGAAAGTACGAGGGAGAGGGGTGTTTTGAAAGTCTTCTCACCTACTCGATACTCTGCCAGATGGAATATTTTTACGTGATCTGGGTGAAATTGGTTTTCTCAAACCGATAGCTAAGGCGGACGGAAAATATAAGAATGTGGAAATATTTCAGCCGTAAAAGGAAGCGTAAAAATCGGCACAACGCTGGAGGCAAAGCGCGCTATTGACGCCCGGAGCAGGCACTGATCTGTGAGCGTCATATCGTATCACACACAGTCAGCAGTGTCACCACCACTGACTGGCTCGGGACCTGTTGCCGCCCATATGGTGTCATAGTCAGTAGTCACAGCTGATCCAGTGTCCCTCATCGCCTGCTGATAGCGCTGAATGGCTAGAGCATCTGTTAATAATGACTCAAATGAGGTAGAAGCGCAGCAAATCATTCGTTACGACCAATTATGTCAATCTATTGGCCACCGTGCCAGAATCAATCTGATCTCCTCCCTAAATGTGGATGTCTTAGAAGCAGTGCCCTTTGCACATTGCACAAACTGAGTTACACAAAGCAGACGATCACTGGCCCTGCAGGCGGCCCCGGGCTGCAGTCGAACGGTCGCATACGACGGACGGTCGAGCCGGCAATAACCAAAAAGCAATAACGGGGTGGGCCGACCGGTCGACTCGGCGGCCACAATGGTCTCGGTCGACAATTGCCTGGCTTTGCTGCTAGCCTGCAGAGCCAGTCAGCGGAAATATGGATACTGCGCTCTTGACACCTTATAGCACCGTGAAAGGAAGAAAGATCTGGAGAGCAAGAATGTCAGGCCAGGCCCAGTCAGGGAAAAGAATAGCCGCTTCCACCTCGGCTCGTAACGGAGCATGGCTGGTGATCCGAGAGGAAAAGGAGTTTGAAAAGCACACGGGCTGAACGATCTTTGGCGGCAGCGATAGATGAATTGCCTGTTGACTGGAGACGAGAGATATCATAGGCCATAGCTAAGACTGGAAGCTCGAAGCTGAGCCAGAATTGCACACAATTGGAATCTTATTTTTAATGGATCTGAAAAATAAGAATTCATTGTTAGTGGGACGGTTAATTCATTCGACTAACGATGGCTAGAGAAGACCCGAACTAAATTCATTTTGTCGTGTTTTTGTTCTCATTCATGAGCAGTAATTGAACAACGGACATTAAATAGCGCAAAATATCATTATTGTGGTGATATAGGTAGCTAAGTCTGCACATTGTCACATCAATGCTAATACATCAGGGGTAAGATCTTTGCAAAATAGCTTTGAATTATACGCATGGATTAGCAACTTGGACTAATCGGGTTGATTGGCCAGGCCAGCTCACTTTCCATTCCACATCACCGACCAGCCCATCAAAGAACCATGTAAGCCAAGTCTCAACTGGACCAGCCGGTGTGGTGACTCGGTCCGCCGGCGGCGATTGTAGCTGACTCGTTAGCACGATCTAACAGCGGTCACTGCTGTCCAGCTGACCTGATCTGACCCAACAGTGCAGCCAGAGAGCGGTTTCTGCTGCCCCTGACCCTTTTGATCTGACCCGTAGCGGTCAGACAGCTGACCCTTCTGATCTGACCCCGCCGCCTTCAAAGCTGCGGACCAGCCGCTGCGCCGCGCTCCGATGGCTAGAGAAATCAGCCGAGTGGCTCTACTCCGCTACCGGCTACGGCGTGAAATCCAATTGGTAAATGAGCTCGGGAACCGGCGGGCGGGCGGAGCGGCTCTGACATTGGCACCTGCACTCCGGTAGGGCCTCCGGCGAGGTAATGCCCCTCATACGGGATCAGAGGGGGCGCACCGTTTGATCTCGAATGGGAATCCATGTGTGGCTTCCAGATATGCCGAGCCGTGCTAATATCAGGTGGTATCAGAAAGGAAGAGGATCTCCAAGACGGGTTAAGCTTGTTTGATAGCTCGTCTGTTTGTTGAAAAAGTCGTTCGTAAATGGCTTCGGCAGATGTTTAAACGGTATATGTACCGAGGTGTTGAGATAGGTTTTGCCTGTTTTGGTCAAGCAACTGGTTGAGTGTTTATTCAAAAAAGGCGTCGTGAAATCGTATCTAATGAATTTATTACATTTAGAGTCTTATCGGTTAGCCCGCTTACACAAAATGAAGCGAAATGAACGATATTTCACATTTCATGGGACTTCAATGTGCGTACGGCCCGTAAACTAGTAAGTGACTCGATATTTATGAACATATACCTATTAGTGGCGACGCAGTTTGGTATGGCACATTGGACCATGGACGTTGGCAATGCCGAGGCTAAATCACCAACCCCCACTTTCCCAGAAGCTGCGCCACTGTTACTGGGAAAGACGTGGACCGTTTAATGTGATAAAGGTGAACTATTTGCAATATTTTAGCCTAATGATGTCGCGAGAAAGCCTGTGCTTAATGGCAGAGCACCATGCAAATCTCGTTAGTTAGACGCTTTATTCTGACACTGAAAATTCAGCGCACATGCCGCCAACATACATAACGCCAGTCTTCCGACGGAGAATATTGTCGGCTGAAAAGCTCGGAGTCGGAATGAAATACGCAAACTATCTGATGTTCTGTAAATAGAAAACACGTGTTCCACAAACACTACGCACGCACGTAAAAAATCATCAACGTATTCATCCTCTCCAAAAATATTTCTGATTATCACCATAAGCCAGCCGAATTAGGTAAAACACCATAGAGTTTTTTATATTCGCTTGTTATAACCATAGAAGTTAACCATCAAGAGCGCCTTTTGAAGGCGAGCGCTGCCGTGCCATAAATGACCCGCTACCGTGTCGGAATCTAACGGAGAACTCAGTCAGACTCACCGCAGCTGTCATCGCCGCAGGAGCCAATCATGGCGCACAGTGCAGCCACAATTGTCATGATAATAAGCCACAGCTTGCGAACAATGCCTCTATCACGGCTGCCGACACACGTCCTGAACTGGAGGAGCGCCTCTCCAATGCGTCCAATGGCCGACGGAAGTCTGGAGCGGAGCCCAAAACATGCCTCAGATGCGCCAAATGTGCGACCGACTGTCGGGGTCTCAAAACAAGTCTCTAGGCGAATGTGGAGACCAGATCACAGTGGTGTCACAACTGCTATCTTGCATTATCATTACAGCCATTTTCGTCGAAAACTGTGGAGCTAATGCTGAAAATACGTGAGCTTGCCTCCACAGAAAGTTGTTTGCTCGAACGTTAGAGCCATCTAAATCCTAAAAAAATGGTTAGATTTACTGTGCGGGCAGAGGCATGGACTCGCATTGCAAAAATGCTTTTCTTTAGTGAAGACGACTTTCAAACCATTTGTCCAGTGTTTTCAACAAACTGCTATGTTTGGGGGTTTTATTTAAACCAAAAATGTTTTAGCCTAAGTCAAATTCAGAGGACGAACAATTTTTTTTCTCATATATAATGGATAATGCATGTGTAATGTGGATGCATGTAAGGTGTAGGTATACCAAAATGTATGGTACATCTCGTCAGTCATTTTGAAAATGCGTGCCGATGGCAGCACTATGATGCTTTTCTAATGTAAAGATGCGCTATAACTTTGTAGCGCAACTTCACACGCATAGTACTTAACTACAAAATATATGTAAGTTCGTTGAAACGTCTTGGATATCTGCAAGGTCTTACCACAGACAGTTTACCGTCACCGGCTGGCCGCTCGTGTGTCGGAAACGCTGCGGACTGGGGCCTGTCCTCCGGCCGTCAGGTTAGCGGTGGACCTGATCTATTGCATTATCGCATCTCCATAACAACGGCAGCGCATTTATGGCTGTCATTAGCCGAGATCAATAGGGCTGTCTCCATGTACAGTCAGCTGACGGATAGCAGACAGGAGCGAGGCTGCATAAAACAACAGGAAAACTTCCCGCTAGAGTCGACAATGCTAGCAAGCTTCTTTGCCAATCGAAACAAACAACGAACATGTAATGCTCCTAAAGACGACACAATAACTTCTTGCTGGTATTTTGCTCCGTACCTACACCGAACTTTAGTACATACTTTGTGAAAGTACCTAACATTGCGAGGCAATTGTTTCCTTGAAGACGACAGGATCTGAAAGTTTGTCGGATAAACAGCCAATATCAGCGATGTTTGTCGGCCTTATTCACCTGAGAGTGTCCAGTAGAGATGTCAATCGGATACCAACTTTTTGGTATACCGATAGCAAACCGATACCAACTTGGTATTTGGTATTTCAATCGTAATGTGTTTGGTATTTTGTTGGTATCATAAGCCCTCACTAATGTATAAGAGGCTAAGAAATCGGTAAAAAATTGGTATTTCCCTCAGGTTCCCAAGTTGGTTTGGTTTCGGTATTTTCCCATGGTTTTGGTTGGTATTTGGTTTGGTATCGGTATTCTGATTTTCCGTAATTGACATCACTAGTGTCCAGCGTTGTTTGCAATGTGTGAACTGTAAACTTTTCGCCGATCTTTCCAACCTCCAAGGGAACTAAAGTACTGTTCGTTTGTTCACTGAGGACAATGCCAATCGGGGCAAGACATTGCCCCGATTGGCATGTGAACAGCACATGGCAATTCTTGCCCCGATTGCGGCCTGTGAACAGCACATGTCGCATGGCGTGCGTTTTTTTTTCTCAGCCAGTGAGTTAAGACAATTCAGCTCAACTCACCAACACAAAAATGATGCAGAGATCAATCACAAAACTGGAAAAATGCCACCTCATACATCGGAGGGCATCTTTGATGAGCTACATTACATGTTACGGGCGGCTGTGGCCGCCCGTTGTGGCACGCCTGGCGCCGCCCGTGGCGCCTCCCCGGCTGGCCGCGCCCGGCGCCGCCCCTGCCGCGTGGCCCTGGGGCGGGGTCGGCGGCTAGCCCTGGCTGGGCGGGCGGCGGCCCGGGAGACGGGATCGGAGGGACGTGTGGAGCGGTACGCGCTTGTGCTCCCTAAACTGCAAATAGAGTGACGTTCGGATCTGGTGTGTTCAGCTCCCGCAACATTTGGCGCGGTCGGTAGGACCGGCGACGGCAACGGTGAGTCTGTTGTGTTATTATCGTTTGGCATGATTGTGTTTAGACTGTAGCCGATTAACTAATGGCCGGAGCCGAGCGGTCTGCTCGGATCAGTGGTGGATGAGGGGACGGTAGGGTTACCGCAGGCATTTTTCGGGGCGGTTAGCCTTGATTATTTATTATTATTATTTAGAGACTGAGTAGTATCGCAGGCGGTTAGCCTGTGAGACAGCGTCGTGCTTTTTTTGATAGGGTAAACGGCTATTGCCTCTGTTGGATGGTGTCGCACTCGACTATGCGCGGCCCCTGTATGAGACAGGTAAAAGTTATTGAAACATAAAGGAGGAAACACTGATACGGAACGAACATCGAGTGGGTCGGTAGCATTAGCCTAGCGTGACGCCGAAACTGAGCGCGCGATGCTCCAGGACACAGTAAGTCAGCTTCAACAGGAGGTTGGGCAGCTGCAGTCGTCCTTGGAGGCACTCACTGTTGCTCGTTTCAGCCCTGATACGTCCAAAACTAGCGGGTGTTACGGGTGTGGTGCTCCTGACCATTTTCGGCGGGACTGCCCAGTGGGGCGTCTTGGTCAGCTGAGGTCCGGGACACCGGGGTCACAAAGTTGAGGTGTCCCTCGTGAGGAGGGGAGGCCGCAGTCGAGGTGGGTGCCCGTTAGTCGCTTCCAGCGCTGACCCACCTCGACCGATGTGTCTTCTCGATCCGGTTTTTGCGGCAGAACAGGAGCGTGACCGGTCTATTATGTGACTAGGTCAGGATGTGTGTCAAAGGTTTCAGGCGGGAAATCAAATTTGGTCCCTCCTGATCGAAACCGAAAGTAGTGGAAGACCCTGTTACATCAAGTAGGGTGGGTGGGCAGATATTGACTTGTGCTGCTAAGAAGTGCTCGTGAACCAAAAGGTGATTGTATTTTTAAGTTTCAGATGGACCCTACGCGGCTGGAGCTAGACAGCCTCTGGACGGCTGTTGCCGAGGAAAGGGCCGAGCGCGAGCGACTGGAGGAACAGCTTCAGGGTCTCCTCAGAGGGCTCTCGGGAGGTGGTATGCCTTCCGCGGACGCCGGGCTGCCGCTGATCGTGCAGCAGGATGCGGAGCTGACTGAGGTGGTGACGGAGATGCCGTCCTCCGCACTGTGGTCGTCGCCGGCGCCGTCGGACTCGGACCTGGTGGAGGTGGTGGTGGAGGTCCCACCCGCGGATGGTGGTGCCGCGGGTGAAGCCATGTGGGGGACGCAGCCAGATGGAGAATCGTTCCCGTCTCCTGACAGGAGACGCCCGGGAGACGGCGAGGAGGGCGGCGGACGACCACCCGTATCTCCGACCGCCGCCATCCTGGCGGAGGTTTCAGTCGCGGTCGACGGTGCCGACATATTGGGCGAAATTCTGGGCGAGCCGGTATCTCCGGCCGCCGCCATCCTGGCGGGGGCTTCAGTCGGGGTCGACGGTGCCGACATATTGGGCGAGATTCTGGGCGACCCGATCGAC
The DNA here is from genome assembly GCF_019059575.1 of Amphibalanus amphitrite. NCBI lineage: Eukaryota > Metazoa > Arthropoda > Thecostraca > Balanomorpha > Balanidae > Amphibalanus > Amphibalanus amphitrite. The sequence goes on from NW_024881846.1 coordinate 247,665, forward strand.
ACGGACTTTGGCTTGGGGGACATCGCTGAGGGGTCCGGCGGTTCGCCGGAGGCTGGTCCGCCGGGGTCCGCCGTGCTCTTAATAGGAGATTCTATGCTGAGCAGGGCGGACTTCCGGTGTGACCCCCCTCGGCGCCTGTCCGTGTGCGCGGTCCCCGGGCTGACTCTGAGCCGCTGGCTGCGGTCAAGCGCGACCGAAGTAAGGGCGTGGGTCTGTGGGAAAGGGGAGCTGACGGACCTCCAAGTCATCTTATGGCTGGGCGGTAATGACGTTTACCCAAGGGGGGCCGCCTTCGACCCGGTCACGGTGGTGGCGACGCTGGGGCGGCTGAAGGAGACCATCATCGACACCCGTAGCCTTGGTTGCGCCGTGACCATCCTCGGCGTGACGCCGCGGCCGGCCCGCGACGGTGGCAGAGTGTGGGAGTCCACCCCGGCCTTCTGGCTCGAACGGGCGCTGTGCGAACTGTGCCGCGAGACCGACTCCACTTTCGTCGCGCTCGGCCGACGCCTCTGCCGGCGGGAGGGGAGGAAACGGCGCTTTAAGATGGACGGCAGGTTCTTCTCGGCTGACGGGGTCCACCTCAGCGCCGCCGGCTACCGGCGACTGTTGGACTACCTGCCGGGGTGGCTCAGGCGCGGCCGACGCTAGGCGGCATGTGTGAGGGCGCTCGGGACGGTGTGTATGAATGTATGATTCGAAGTTGTCGTTTTTGTTGTTGTTGTGTTTTGTTGAGGCTGTTTTTGGTGTGGTTGTCATGCGGGGGGTCACTCGTGCTCGTGGGATGACTCGTGCTCATGTGGGGGAGGGGTGTTACGGGCGGCTGTGGCCGCCCGTTGTGGCACGCCTGGCGCCGCCCGTGGCGCCTCCCCGGCTGGCCGCGCCCGGCGCCGCCCCTGCCGCGTGGCCCTGGGGCGGGGTCGGCGGCTAGCCCTGGCTGGGCGGGCGGCGGCCCGGGAGACGGGATCGGAGGGACGTGTGGAGCGGTACGCGCTTGTGCTCCCTAAACTGCAAATAGAGTGACGTTCGGATCTGGTGTGTTCAGCTCCCGCAACATACATTCGAATTAAGTGCTGTTCATTGTTTCATTCCAAAAGCTTTCAAATGAAGGCTATCGCCCATTCAACTCATGGGTGGACTAAGAGAAACCCTAACACCGATGTCTAGGAAAACCCAGAGAGCATGGGATAAATGGATAAGCACGATTGTCTGCAGCAGGTGAAAATTTGTGGTTATTAACACAACAAATCGGCATTCGAAAATCGTGGCCTGGTAAATATGCACACACCCTTTTCAGCAAAATATTAGATGAGGCGCTGGAGCAGTTACTCGGCTCCATCTTGCATCGATGGTTCAATAAAGCAAGCGAAGTTAAAAGTAGGTATAGGTCTCGCGGGTTTTAGCGGCAGGTTTTGCACCTATGAAATTTAGTATACTTCAGGCTATATCTTAGTCGTCTTAAGCTTTGAAGTGTTGAAGATGAAATCGCTTTGTTCGTTCACAAGCCTGCCATTATCGTATAAAATGGCTTCATCGTAGATCGATTACTTTCTGAGATATAACGGGAAATGTAAAAGGGCAAAACCTACCGCTTAATTTCGCGAGAGCCGTACTCGTGTGACCCGCTCTTATGTACAAACAGATGGTAAGAACAAACAGACAGTCATCGTAAGTCCGTCCTTGAGTCCAGCTGTCCTTGCGTCCTTTCGCCCTATTCATTTCATCAAACCACATCATTTTATATTGAAATGTGTAAATGTGTAAATGCCAACAAGCCCAGTGTTGACATCAACGGACCATGTGAAGCTTCGTATTTGATATAGGAATGTGGAAACTTGGTGTTCCCACCGGGATCGAGCACGTTGAAACTTGCAGTGTTTCATATTCAATTTTACTCTGATAAATAGCTCGGTTAGATGCTGCGAAGTTCAAACTGCCAAACTGAACAACTTGTTATCATGAAGTAGTTTCAAACTTCATGGTAATAGCTGCTGTTATTAACAGTACAGAATAGTGTCTAATCTATAGTGAGGTGAGGTCTTACCCTGTGAACCGATATGACCAAAAATTGTAGCATTCTGAATGTGTGGCCAATGAATGACCAGATATGACCGAAAATTTGAACACTTAAGGGTAGGCTGTAATGTTAATTAAACGCAGGCCAAAAAAGAATGTGTTTCAAAAATAGCAATGCGTGCTGACGAGTGACCGGCATAAAAACAAATGAGATATTTGGAGGAGACATAGGTGATGTCGTGCTTGTCGTCAAAACTTTCAACCTTTTATCAGTAAATGCTGCAGCAGGTGAACTATTCAGAATGGACTTCAAATGTAAATTAAAATTGCTATTTTAACATACAGCTACAACTATGAATTCGGTGGACTTACCTCTGTTTTCCAGCCGTTGCGGCCAGCGCCGAACCAGCTGCCCAGAAGACTGTCAGTATCCCTACCGGGCCCATCTCTAGATGTCGACAATACCGGCTGTGTCGGAACCCAGGGCCCAGTGTCCTACTCTCCGTCTATCACCGTCCACGGGGCGCTTCTCGTCAACACTCCCGGGCAGTGGGTGCTCCGTGCACGACAGCACCACCCTCAGAGTATCGCAGAGCCGCTCTGCCCGGTCCGTGTTCGGTAGGACGGGCAGTTTACAGAGCCGAGGGCACAGTCCTAGCTGACCTTCACTCTGTGGCCGGCTGCTGTGTTCACCCTCCGTCCTCCAGCAACTGTCAGCCACTTTCAGCTGCTGTCAGTCGCTGTCAGGGGCTGTCAGGGGCTGTCAGCCCCCGACCACCGTGAACGCCGCACCGCACTGTCCGCGCTCCCTGCTGCGCAAATCTGACGCGAGCTCTAAACGATTCTGCTTGGACTTCGGTCCAAATCACAAACTCTGGCCGACCACAGAAACAAACGACGCGAGATGGACAGCGTGTGCCGCCGAATCATCACCTAACTGGAACCTAAAAACATAAACACCTGTCGGCACGAAATCGCTGCGCCAGCGAACTCAAAACTACCCACACTGTTGGCACAAGGAACCGACAGTCCTCGTCCTCACAGACGGCGAGGTCATACAACGTCGGCGGGCGCAGGTCGCGTCGGTGTCACCTCCTTCCCCGGCCGATGTGCCGAGGCAACTGGCGGCGGCTGCCGTCGCCGCCGACACAGCTCCTCGACGCCGCTTCGGGCAGCGCGCGCTCGTATCGTCGCCGCCGACGAAACGCCTCAGGGCTCACCTGTGCATCGGTCTGCGCAGAAAGAGGGGATCGACGACGCAGCGTGAGAGACACATGAGAAGAGGGTGAAAGGAGAGAGGGAGGAGTGTAAGAGGCCGACAGACCACGGAGGGGAGTGAGAAGAGAGAGAGAGAGAGAGAGAGAGAGAGAGAGAGGGAGAGAGAGAGAGAGAAGAGAGAGAGAGAGAGAGAGAGAGAGAGAGAGAGAGAGAGAGAGAGAGAGAGAGAGAGAGAGAGAGAGAGAGAGAGAGAGAGAGAGAGAGAGAGAGAGAGAGAGAGAGAGAGAGAGAGAGAGAGAGAGAGAGAGAGAGAGAGAGAGAGAGAGAGAGAGAGTATGAACAACAGGAGGACAGGGCTCGGTAGCTGCTGGTTATAAATCGCCTAATTTTGAGTTGGTATCGCAAATGGCGAGCTGAAATGCAAAAAATCGTATAAATGTTGCTTGCATTTCTATCCAAGGTGGCAGACCGCTTTGCACTCAAATAGTCGAAGGCGACGTGACTGAATCCAAAGCTGAATTATCCAAGATAGAGTTGGCTGCTCGAGATCGAGGTTAACCTAGCTGTCTGGCTTTACAATATTGGACCCATAACCAATAAGAAGCATTCGATGGACCTTATAAGGTATTGAGGTTAAATGATATGGCTTTGAAACTAAGTTTGTGCATTGTGGAATAGGTTTTAGTGTCGCGTTTCTCCAATAAGTTGCGCTCCAATTTTGAAGTTCAACGGGTCTAGCCTTATGCTATGGTTGTTTAGCATGCAAACATACTTGGCAAGAACATTTAAATTTATTCCAGAAGTCAGTGTCCTTGCCCCTATTTATATACACTGTGGGTTTAAACTTCAAAGGCAAAATTTTTTAGGTATATGCATTCATTGTCATGAAATGATTATTTACTTTTGCGTTATATTGCGTTATATCCAACGCCCCGCGGTACACGCATTTCAACGCCTCCCCACTATTGCAGACTGACAACCATCCAAGGAGAGATTTTCGCGCGCATTGCCACCGGGCGACAAACTCTTCCCAGTGCGACCATTTCTCGGACCGCTAAAACGCCGCGCATGCATAGTTAATAGGCCACAACTTGACGCCAAGTTAAAACAACTTTTCACTCGAAACCTGTGTCTACAGGACATCCTGGATCAAATGGCATATCGCGAACTTTGGTTCGCACTCTGAACCATTAAAAATTGCATGTGGAAATTGATGTAGTGCGTCGTTCGGTGCCATGGCCCGGTAATATTCAGGTAGGAACTTCAAGAAAGTTAACACTTGTCTGAGTGAGCCGCGTATGTATCAGAACTCTGTCGCCGAAAAATATAGGATAGTATATGCCATCGAACCACAATCGTTCCAACCAGAAACGACAACATATTATCTATTGCGCATCTACCAACATTGACGAAAATCACAACTTTGCAAGCTCCTACACAGCACAGACACGTGTCAACAGCAGCACATTAGGCTGATCCCTGCGCTCTTCCGTTAACACCGCTCCGCCCTGCACTCAGAGTCAGGACCCTCCGTCTCAGTGATCCCTGCTAACCCTGTTTGCAGACCCGTACCTCGCCTTTACCTTCGTCTCTGGCCCAGCCTGAGCCCTCACTGCTGACGGCTCAGCCCTCACTGCTGCCGGCTCAGCCCTCGCTGCCACCGGCCCAGCCCTCATTTCCGCCGGCCCAACCCTCACTGCTGCCGGCCCAGCCCTGACTGTCGCCGGTCCAACCTTCGTCGCGCAGGCTTTGGTCCCCGCGAGGCCAGCGAGCGAGTCACACGTGATCGGCGACTTCCTCGGCCCTGCCGAGTCCCTCCAGCGCCAGCTGGATCAGACTCTCGGTGCTGAGACGCTCGTAGCCCGAGGCTGATCGGTGGAGACAGGTGAGAAAGCGGAAGGCGCGCTGGCTGCCGCCGCCGGAGGAGCACTCCTGTGTCCGCTCCAGCGCGTCGTACACCAGACGTCCCAGCGCGCGTGGGGAGATGTTCTGTGACACAGGCAGAGGAGGCGTCATGCGCGAGACAATGTCACAAGGAGGCGGTGTCTGTGGAGTGTAGAAGAATCCGTCGTGAAAGAACTGCGTTATGTGGTACACCGGAGAACGGCAGCGCAGCGTTAGAGATGGCAAAATGATGTAATATATATGACTCAAAAATTTATCACAAATGGAGCATAAAATTTTAGGAAGTCCGTTATCGTTGCAACATTTCTGGAATTCAACAGAGTCCTGAAATGTTGCACACTACGCTCGCTCCCCTTCCCCCGACCCGTGCCTGAGTGCGCTACACTCACCCTAGCCTTCCCCCCCCGAGCCCCTCACCACGTGCATGAGTGCACTACACTCGCCCCTCCCTCGAGTCCCTCACCACGTGTCTGAGATTCTGCAGCACGTCCACCACGCTGGATGCACGCTCGTGCAGGAGCAGGAGCGGCTGCTGCTCCTGCTCCAGGTGCTGGATGTCGCCGGCCATCAGCTGACAGTCCTCCTGACGCTGAGTGACCTCCTCGACCAGCTGACGGCGCTCCTGACCATCGCAGAAGGACAGAGGTCATGTCACGGTAAGATCCTGAAGGTCCGGGTATGCATGTATGCCAGCATTAACGTGAGCGGCTCAAAAGGAGTCTGAAAAGACTCGAAGCAGACGACTTTCCTTTCACCAGAATCCATTTGTAATCGGATACTGGTGTTTTGGTCGTCGATAATGCATGTTTTCCGTACCTGCTCCCACTCGCGCTCGGCCTCGAGGAACTGCTGCCGGAGCCAGTGGACTTGCTCCTCGAGTCGGATGAGTGCGTCGTGCTCCTCTTCCGAACCGGCAGAGGGAAGTCGACGGCGAGACTCCGAAGACAGGCGGCTGCGGGCGATAACAGCAAATCGATGAGATGCCAAGAATCCTCAGCTGCTTTGCCTTTCAACACTCTAATAAAATTTACGCGTCTCTCATTTATTCAACTTGCCAAAAATAGGTTCCAAATAGTATTGTAAGGGATAACTTTAGAACATTGATAAAGTTACAAACAGTAATGACACTGTATGATCTCATTGGTTGGCAAAAAAGTTAATGCACGTTCCGAGAGTGAAAGTCGAACATTGGGTGTATGAAATGCAGAAATGCGCAATTCAGGGGAACTTATCAATCGCATGGGTGCGTCAATTATCATCAGTCGATGAATGATTTGTTTAGCGAGGAATGAATGATTTGTATACTTTGTAGATTCTCATTGAAAATCTGAAAATCATCCTAAGGAAGGCAATACGAACTACCATGTCTATCTATAGCAAAACAACAAGCACAACACGTCAAAACGTAAAAAAGTGTTTGACAAATGACAACACCGGTTTGCAAGAAGCTAAAAACCTATAGACAAACATTTTTCAAAGCTATACGGCACCTGCGTGAAATAGCACACGAACAAAATGTAAAAACCTAATATGACATCGGATTTATCGGAACGTACTTTTAAAGTTGAAGTCACATCGTCCAGCTATATCAGTTTGTGATGCCAAATTTTTGATTAGAAGATATATTTATGTTTTTTTTTTTAATCACAAAAAGTCCGTTCAGGATGCATGGAAAGAAACGCTGCGACTTCAGCTTTGATTTATTTGCTTTTACTTATCTCTTGTGACAATCTCCACCAATAAGACAAATGTTAGTACGTGCAATAGCGAAGCAGCATCTACACAAATCCATGCGGCGAGACATACCGAGAAAAGCTGTCAAGTTTTGACAGTCCCTCGTTCACGAGTTGAGATCTGTAAAAATTAGAAGTGCCACCTAACACTTTTACTAGCAGTGCAAATTGCCGCGCGGAAATGCAGGTAAGTGACGTATGGTATTTATAACATGGCATGCATACCATTTATGCATAAGATCAAACTGTTTTTGGGATTAACTGCTCAAAAATGAGTTTCAATACTAATGTTAACGTACAATTTTAGCCCATATTGATTACATTAGAAATCTAACAAAATGACACATGCTTTAGCACATCTAACACCAACATATGTTTCATAAACACATACAGGCTTCTCAATAGATAATTTAGTCATTCTAGCCACTTTGTAGCAATCACATCACATATCGATGATGATTGGTCGGCGCGGTGTAGTGCTAATCATCGTACTCATGATCGCGTCGAGACTGGAGGCCATTCACCGTATATGGATGTAAGAATGCACTGCGCTTGTTCGTAGGTACGTATGTCCATATCACGTTTTATCCAGTTAACGACAGTAAATGTTATTTAGTTGTGCCACGTGTTCGCTTTGCCATGAGATTTTGCAGCGTGCATTTCATGATATACGACATTATTATAGAGATTATTTGAATTATTTACATCGCTGCAATAAGTTTGTGTTTCCCTTATCAAAAATGATGTAGCGGTGTTTGGTCTGTGATTTAGTACCGGGCTGCCGGCCCGACCACCGCACAATGTCTGTATCTTCAGCAGCCCGTATTTAATGGAGAGTGGGCGCCTTGACTGCAGCCTTTCACTGTCATCAGCCGCGGACCAGGCTGATACATGACCACGCCCCTGGGAGAGATACATCAGAACGGGCGACCTATCATCCTCTCCGAAAACGATATATACCGGCGCTCCTAGTGCAGAAAGCGTCCTTTTCAATGTTGGTGTCTATCAAATACAAAAGAACTCGACGGCTATTAAAAACAAACTTTTTCTTATTCTTAGTCAAGAAAATGGAATAAATAGTCCTGCTTTCGTTCCGCCAGTTTTCCACGGCGATCGAGTAAGTGGTAAATGTGGAAATGAGAACACTACTTGGCCAACCATTAGTCTTTACAAATAAAGATTAAATATAAATTATGCCTATATTTTTCATTTGCTGATACTTCCATAAGAAGTGAATGGGTAATTCAACTACCAGTATTCACCATAAGCACTCCTAAGCACATGTCGCACCGTGGGAGTGGGAGCGGCTGCCTTTCACACTAACAGGAGACCGAATTGCCCAAACATGTCGAGAGCTCGCCTACACTAATGAGACACTCAGCCAGTAAACAACTTGGAGCCTCTAGTGCACACTGCAGTCTGTTTGTCCAATGGAAGTCGTACCATTTGCGTTGCCTAACATATTCGTACACATGTGATTCATTTTACATGTAGCATATTTCTAACATGTTTCCTCCATTAACCCTCGCCCCGTTGGGGGGCCATTTTGGCCCCCCCTGTGGTTTTTCCTGAATAGCAAGAAAACGGCGGCGCGCAGCGCCGCCAAATTTTCAGTACCTTCCCGGGCATCAATTTGACACCTTCACACCAAATTTCAAGTCTTAGGTCACCTTAGGTCAGGAGTTATTGAGGTCAAACTGAGGTCATGTTCGAGCAAAAATGAGCAAAAAACATGCAATCTTGAAACGCTCACCAAATCTACAGTTATCAAGCAATTTCAAAGTTCTTTATATGGTCTAGTAGACAAAAAGCGGCGCTACAAAACTGCTATCTCGCATTTTCAAAATTTTTGGTTTTTGACAAAAAAAAATTCAAAAAATTGATTTTTTTAGAAAAACTTTGAAAAAATCCAAATTTTTTTCCGAATTTCGAAAAAACCGGAATATATGTGATAATCCCAGCGCTCTTCTATATACATACCAAATTTCAGATCAATATCTCGTTTTTTGGCCAAGTTATAGCGAAAAAACTGTTCAAAAATGATGACGTCAAATTTTTGAACTCAATTTTTAGCAATTCTAGACCACGTACGGCAAAACAAAGACCACCATTGAACTCCCCGTGACGAGCTGCATCGATTCGATACCCATTTTATGCAAAAATATTAACTTTAAAATTTGACCTAATTTGACCTGACCTTGACCTGACCTTGACCTGACCTTGACCAAAACGTGATCTAAGCTGGCCCCAAAGGCTGCCTGACCCATATAATCGCATTTGTCATGTAAAATGGACCATAAAACATGTATCATACGACACTTTCATATTGTGACCCCCCGTGACCTGACCTCTGTGACCTGACCTGGTATCAGTGACCTCAAATAGCAAAATATGTGTTTGAAGAACATTTCCCCATCGATGATTTTCAATGAAATGCATTTTACTCGATTTTACAACGCATTTCTTGAAGTGCCTGTAAACGGTGAAAATTGGACCTTTGACCTGACCTGTGACGTCATCGGTTTGACCTAGGTCAATAAAATTGGGTCACAAGGTAGTTCCCCGTTGGAGCTATCCAACGCCGTTTACCGCTTGTCGCTAGGTTGCGTGGTTCTCGAGATCTTAGGGGGGGCCAAAATGGCCCCCCCCCCAACCGGGCGCGTTGCTCGGCAGAGCCCAACGGGGCGCGGGTTAATAGACGACAGACGTGGTCTCTTAGGTTTTTTTTTAACTCTGAATGTGTAGTGTTCTAATACATTTCACTTACAATGTACGTTGTGCGTGTTCTTGATGCGTTCTTCAGCCTAATAAGCTCAGCATACAAATAATATGACGCATTCTTTTGTGTACCTGCTACGACAATGTGCATTATTCTCGAGAAAGCCCACCTTCTATATCCTCAATACCTGCAACGACGAATCCTAAACCGCGCTCCTTCAAAGTTGAAAGGTTTTCGGAGCTTGCAAAACAAGCGCACTCTGTCTCATTAACCCTCGCCGGCACAGGCCATTTCGCGTCCTTCGACGGCACAAGGGGGGGGGGGGTTGGTACGACCCCCCCTCGCGTTTGGCCCCTGATCGAGCTAGAGCTTCGCGGAAAAAACGAGCGTGTTGCCCGTCACAAGAGGAAGCCGATGATACCCAATTTTAAGGTCCTAGGTCATTGGGTGACCTTCCAGGTCAGGTCAACGACTCGAAAACCGGGAAAAATCGGGACCTGTTAGAAAGTCGTAAAGTGTGGCTGCTATGTGGTTTTCCGGGGTGCTGATCACGAATATCGTGTTAGTTTTGATCAGAGATGATGTTTTTAAGCATTTAGTCCAGGTCGGGTCAGGTCAGGTCAGGTCAACCGGTAGGGGTTGTGACAGGTATTCGTAATACGTGTCAACCGCCTCTGACAGCTTCGTAACATGTTACGAAGGCACCAAAACTACTTCGTAAATGTTCAAATGGTTGCTAAATTCGAATTCAGCTCCAAAAACTAGCCTAGAAAATATAAAACTCGAAAAAGTGAACCGAGGTCACCCGAGGTCACCAAAGGTCAATGACCTGACCTGACCTTTAGGTGACCTTGACACCCACCCTAATGTATGGGAGCAACATCAAATCACATGTTTGAACGTTTGAAACCACGAAAAGCTTGCAAACGGGCGGCTAATGCGAGCCGACATACGCCGAATCGCGATTTCGGCCAAACATGGTCACGGAAAAGAGGTCACAGGTCAAAGGTCATTGGGGTCAGGGTCATGAAATTTTCAGGGAACGTGTAAAATTGATCAATGCGAGGGTACTGAAAGTTTCGTCGCGATCGGCCGCTTTTTACGCGAGTTATTCGCGAAAAACCTTAGGGGGGGTTGCATCCCCCCCTGTGCCGGCGAGGGTTAATGCTCTTTTTTGCTTTTCCCGCCAGTATATCATCGCTTAGTTACAATACCAATGTCAGTACCTCAGTCAGAAAAGCTGTCGGGAGCGATTTCAGGCCTCAGCATGGTATAAGCAATCCAGTATAAAGGGTCAGTTTTTAAACATACAGTCAGCTTTACATGTGTCGTTCCATCAGACGCAAACTGTAGCAGTATCTACCAGCAGCGGTAGGTATAACATAGGTTTAGAGGTGTGCGGTACAGCATACCTTCAGGCGCAGACTATAGTGACATCTAGCGCCAGCGGTACCACATAGGTTTGGAGATTTGCGGTACAGCATGCTTTCAGGCGCAGACTGTAGTGACATCTAGCGGCAGCGGTACCACATAGGGTTGTAGATATGCGGTACAGTATACCTTCAGGCGCGCAGTGTAGTGACACCTAGCGGCAGCAGTGCCACATAGCTTTGGAGATGTGCGGTACAATATAACTTCAGGCGTAAACTGTAGTGACAATAGTGACATCTAGCGGCAGCGGTGCCGCCAACTATAGCCTTGGGTGCCACATAGGTGTGGAGGCGTGTGGTACAATATATCTTCAGACGCAGGCTGTAGTGACATCTAGCGGCAGCAACATTACTCCGATTGCATGGCAGCATGACTCGATTAAAACCCAATTCGCTCACAAAAGTGTTCTAAAGCAGATGTTTCATAAAAATCATTCTTCCGATAAAATCGCCAATTAATTCGCAGGCGCATTATGATGGCTTCGTTCCAGTTACCTGTACTCGATTAATTTCCGCCAATACAGCAAATCACTAAGCGGCAAGCTTGGCATCCTTCAGTAGGGATACCTCCTAGCCAGAACCCGCATCAGCGCCCCCTCGTCGCTGGTTACACCCACCACCAGGTGCCGCTAGTGTAAGGCGAGGTAAAGCGCTGCAGTTTGCAGTTTGCAGTCTGAACACACCGAACTTCGAGCCTTGTGAACACGAACCTATGCTTTGATAGCATTAAGGCATGTCTGTATTTAATTAAAACAACTTATAGCTTTTTGTAGTGAAATGTTAACACATTCGATGAGCGCGAATCAGAAGTTTTTGTAAAACAATGCGCAGAAGTCATGCAAATAGTACGTAGCAATGATATGTAGGGAGCTGAGAAAGGCACAAAAGTGATAGAAGCACAATTGGAAACACAGGAGATGCAGTGCTGGATGGCACATCTTCTTAGAAAATAGAAGCAGACATGTTAAGTTTTAAGTTCCTCCCCATACGTTAGAACATCGAGTGAGCACTGAGCAGGCTTTATTGAGAAGAGTGTCATACACCAAGTCATGCATGTAGCTGGTATATTATCCAGTGAGTGAAGAAGTATGTAAGACACAGGCCTACCTTACCCACAGCAACAAGCCACCCACAATCTGTGTGTGATTCTATCAGAGTGAATTAAATTTCCTTGTGTGTGTGACCTCACCTGCGGGACCGTGGTGGCGAGGCGGCGGCGCCCTCGGTGACGTCATCAGCCGGTGACATCACTCGCTCGTCATCGGCCGAGGCCCGGCTCTCGGTGCGCGGCTCCGTCTCCGCTCTCTCCTCCCGCTCCCCCTCTACCGCTCCCCCAGTCTCCTCTGGTGTGGTCGCTGAGCACGCTGCGTTTCCGGCCGCTGCTGCCACCACGTCAGCCGCTGCGACTGCTCCCGCTGCGACTCCGACTCCGACTCCTCCTGCAGAGCTCATGACTCCTGAGTCGGCCGTCCTGCTGCAGTCATCTGCCGGCAAAGTTGACCAGTAAATGTGATGCAGCACTTGTTTGGATTGAGCGCGGCCCGGCGGCACGTTTCTACCGCGGCGAAGTTGGGCCGTTTAGAGGCCGCGGCGTCCGCGCGTGTAATGCCACGGCAACAGTCCGCGCTGGCCACCGCAGACGGAGGGTGCAGAGTGCACGGGTCATCATTAGAAACATGAACGGCTCTTATGAAGTCGAGCGGACCACTCAGAACGCACGAGTTCTTGTGAATAAGGTATTGGACGGATCCACTGGAAGAGCACATGACTGCTGAGAGAGGTTCAAGGGCCATCAAATATCTATGGTTAGATACCAGCCACCATTTACTATTCGGTTATTTAGAGGAGACTTCGAAGAATATTGGTTGAAAATACTGACAAGTGGCACCGATAAATAGGAAAACAAATCTGCTTCGTTGCACTTACCACACAATGCAACACATATCTATTTTTCTATAAGCATATGTAACTGTTACAATTTTTTGTTCCTACATTTTTCCATGGAATCAGCTTCAATAAGGTCGACAGATATAGATATGCCGTTACAGGCCGACAGGAAACGGTGTAACAGGGTGCCCCCGCCGACTGCACTGAGTGAATCCTGAAAACGAACTGAGCGGCGAAACAATGGAATGCACGCTTTATTTCCTTTTGACGCCTCGGGTTGGATGGTGCAGTGAGCAGGAAATGGTATCAGCTCATCTGAAATAGGAGACGGCTTGTGTCGTTGTCACTAGAGGCAGCTGATCGACTGTGCCAAGCTGTGTCAAAGACACAGTGTCAACGGAAATATGTCGTTGTGTCAACTCACCTGAGGTGGTGTCGGTAGACCGGTTGTGCTGCGCGTGACTCGTGTCCTCGTGGTCACTCTCCGAGGTAGAGTAGAGGCCGCTGTCCACATGAGACGCCGGGCGACCCTGGCTGCTGGACCTGGCACACGCAGACGCACAAAACATTTAATTTCTGAGTGGAAAATGGACAGCTACTAATCTACTTTTTTTGCATAGTTTGTAACATAATTCGCTTGTCACATATTTCAATGAGCTGTTGGAATCGGAAGTTAAATTTCAGCAATGCCTTCGCTGATGGCATTACTTTCATGCGCTTCAGAGGAAATGGTTTTCTAAGTTAGATTATAGCTGAGAACGGGGGATAGATAGAAGGCAACAGGGGCATTACATTGTTCTTTCCGACCCGTTTATTTCTCTTTTGAAACATTAACCCTCGCCCATGTAGGGGGGGGTTGGTGCAACCCCCCCCCTGAGGTTTTTCGGAAATAGTGCAAAAACGGCGGCGCTGCGCGCCGCAAAATTTTGGGTATCTTATGGGGCAAACCTTGCGCATCTTTTGATAAAAAAAATTTGACCGGGTCATGTCAGGTCACGGAGTTATGACGTCACAAAGGGAACAGCCTCCGGCCAGATTTTCACAAACTGAGTGCCAACGCCCGAGGTTTCCTGCCGGTGGTACGGACATCGGTTGATGGATCGTGATGAAACTTCCCATGCATGTTGGGGCAAGTATTGGCTATCATATGGTATAAGAAACTTGACCGGGTCAGGTCAGGTCACGGAGCTATGACGTCACAAGAGGAACAGCGTCCGGTACTATTTTTGAAAAGCGCCCGAACCACTATTTTGCTAATTCTTGTCACCTCAATGGGAATATGCAGCAATATTAGCTTCTATAGGGAGCAAATGGACCTCCCAAATCCAAAAATACAATCAGATTTCAAAAATTTAAATTTTGATTTTTCGAATTTCTGCCGCCGACTGTGACCTTGCCGACTTCTGGCGCTCCCAACGCGCCATTTTTAGAGCTAGGGAAACGAAATACATACCAAACGATAGAGAATTGATCAAGGAACACGATTGTGAAGGTTTCAAGTCGATATCTCCCACCGTTTTGCCGCAATCGCCGCGGAAAGTTGAAAAAAGTCTATTTTTCCGAAAATTTGACCTTTGACCGGTCAAAAGTAGGTCAAATGTTGACCTAGGACCAAAAAATATACCACCAATCGCGAGATCTCGGCGAGAGCAATCCGTTGGTCTTTTCCGCTAAGCTCTACGACGCTCCGTTTTCAAACGCCAAGGGGGGGGGGTCGCACCAACCCCCCCCCCCTGCATGGGCGAAGGTGGCAGATCGCCGTTTACGGGCGAGGGTTAAAAGTTCCACGGATTCAATTTGTCTACCCAATATAAAAAGCGCATAACAAGTGTAGGGTTTTGAGACTTTCCTCTCCACATCTATCTGGACCACAAGCTATGCGGTCATCGGGTCAGCCTGCTATCCCGGGATCTAACACTATGTATGGCAAGGGTCTAAAACATACAGAGATGCCGTCAGCTTGGGTGCTGGGCATTCGATTAGATGGTGTTCAAAAGTGTTTATATCGGCCCTCCGGTTACACAATAATACGTTTAATATCAAACGGTCCCGTATATCAAGGCAAATTTATTCGCGACGTAAAAGGGGATGGAGCAGCGTGGTTCATGTCGAGTTCGATGTTTGATGTTATGACAGCTGAATAAGGCTATTATTATCGGATTATGTATGCCCGCCTTTGTCTCAGCGCTGCAGTGATTCTCTTCTGAGCCGTGCACTTAATGGATGGCAATGATTGCAATCGTTTGAGTTACCTATTCACTCTCCAGGACCCCCAGCTGTTTTGGTATGCTCGCTGTAAGAATATGATGGTATCTTCAATGATGATGGTATTGCATAAATGCATTTAAATTATGTTTATATAACGGCCGAGAATGCTTTCATTAGAAAACAAGTTCCGTTATTGGAAAATGGCCAGTGTAGGATAAGAAAACCTCAAACCCGTCCCAGGGAGATGATCAGAGACAACACTCCTAAATCCTCAAGCCATTTAAACAGTTCAAATGTCAATAAACAATGGTTTGATTGGAAGACAGATCAACACTTATTACTAAAACAGTCGGTACCAACTATAGATACTAGATAGGCTATCGATTCTTATATGTAAACTACCGTTTCATTCTAACTATCCATTAGGGTCTTCTAATGGCCACCGACCTTCTCTTCAGCAGGCTCTCCAGCTGGTGGACGCGTGCCTCGAGGACGGGCACCTGTTCAGAGGCAGCCTCCAGTTGTCTGACCCGGCACAGGGCGGTCACCAGTAGGTGGCGAGTCTGGGTCAGCTCCGCCAGCACCCGACGCCTGCAGGAGAGGTCGGAGGTCAGGGGTCAAAGGTCAAAGGTCAGATGTCAGAAGCTAGAGGTCAAAGGTCAGAGGTTAGAGGTCAGAAGTCGAAAATCAGAAAATCGAGGACAGAAAAGGTAAGTAAAAAAGGTTACTGTTGGGCGTTGGGGTAATTATATCAAAGTATTCTACTATTCTTATCAATGCCGTTTGTGGCTCTTAACGACCTCTCTTGGGAAACAGAGGCCTTTAACTCGCGCGTCCACCTACACCAGTACTTCTTTCTTGCGATGCAACGTCAGCTAAAGATCACTGCTCACGAGTCACAGACTCAGCTGTGCGTGTCAGTCGGTTCCTCCGCCCCCTCCCCACCGTACTTCGCACTCCATTTCACCCAGTTTTTCACAGACCCTCTCATCCTGCCCGCCAGAGCCACCCGTCAGACACGGCGCCTTTTTCATAAAGCCACCGGGCGCTAAAATAACCTCGCATGACCGGGCTGGCTGGCAGCCGGCCCCACACCGAGCACGGCCAATAAAACCAGATCGGCAGCCGGCGACCGGGAGCCGGTCGCGCAGCACGAGACAGCTCCATTTATCACGGCACGCGGCAGCGCTCCTGGTCGTTCCGAGTGGCGGCGCGTGAGTGTGTGTGAGGAGCCGAGAGCGACTGGGGCGGCTGGAACCCCGGGCTGTTCTGGCTGGGAGAACGGCGGCCCATGGGGCGCCGGCGGCACGGCGCTGGTCGTGCAGTCGGCGTGGCGCTGCTGGTCGGCCCGAGCGGAGGTCGGTTGCCGGGGGGAAATTAGGCACCATTGCAGGAACGTGCTGCCGAGTAGTGGCGCGTGCTGGACCGGTCTGAGGAAGCTGAGACGAGCTGGAGCGAAATGAAACGAGACGAGGCGAGCATGGACGAGCATGGACGGAGCGAGACGAGCAGGGACGAATCGGGACGGAGCGAGACCAGGCGAGACGAGACGAAATGAGTCTAGAGAGGAGACGAGAGGAGATGAACCTGGACGAACAGGACGTGAAGGATGAGTTAAACGATCTTAGCAAGCACTAATGTGACACGAACGTCCTCTCCAGTTCGAAGCAAAGGCTGCTGGCGACTAGATTCACCATCGATCGGACACGTGGCTTCCAAATCCACCAAGATAGGTCCGACTTTGAGTCAGAAATTGATCACATCGCCCGGTCTGCGATAGCGCGATCCACTCGAGTTCATGGAAAAACAGCTGTGCCGAGTTTTGGCCCGACGATTATCTTTAATAACTGAGACAGCAGCCAGCCACCGGAAAGTTAGCTACCAGACAGAATGGATCCTTTATCAGGCTTCAGTCAGGTGTGAAGATCCAATGAAGAATTTGGCAGGTGGTTTGTGATTTTATGTCGAATGCTATAACGTGCTGATCTTGGCAAATTAGCCGTTCCGGCTTCGAGCTTCCGGATTCAAAATGAAAATTGTGACGTCATGATGTCGGATTAGCAAAGCATCATTAGGACTTTGATGCTTTGCGTCGGACAATACTCGGACATACATGCTTTGCAACACTTGCATGTGTATTTACGCAAATGGATACACTGAAATAATCGTATTCATCGTGTTTATGACACGTGAAAGAACAGGTTGCAGTTGCACATACCCCACCGCACGCCCACCCTCCCAGCTCCCAGCAACCAAGGCCAATGCAGAATAGCGGCGCCGCCTTTCTCACGAGCCACAAATTCTCATGGCGAAGCAATACCATTCCAGCTCCTGCCTGTTACAATAGTGAAATGTCGGCGGGATGAAGAAATATCGGGACACGCCCGCCAATGTGCGGGCCAGCCTTTACACGTGGTTTATGTCCGTGGCTGGCTGAGCGGAAAACGATCCTGTTGAAGTCATGTGTCATTACACATAGATCGCTATTTTTAAGCGACCGTATACATATGCGAACTTATGGTTTTGCTTCATACTAGCAATATGTAGTAGCTGACTTTTCCGTAGCTACGTTGCTTACCTACACTGGTTACTGTATGATATTTTGTTTAGGTCACGAGGTGAGTCTGGTCTGGATTACCCTACCTATGCACGTGATATGTCACCTGAGCACGTGACCAAACCATGCATCGTCAAAAGACTCCAGTGACGAGGCAGGCGCCAATCACAAACACAATAATCGATGTGCGCCTGGCGTACTGTTCGTGGGTATGCGACCAATGCCGAGAATAAGCGGCACGCAAGACGCGGCAAATATTGCGATAGTCCAATTGACATTCCATTCTGGCAGGCTTTAGTGCTCCTGTTGGGTGTGTCATTTTATCCAGCACAGGACGGGTGCAAAATGTCAATTATAGATTCAGACTGTTTAAGTCTCGTGTTTGTATCGGTAAGCAACGTGGTGGTCGGGTGGTCGGAAGGTGGTGGTCACTGCATAGATATGTCTCTCAAAAGTGTTACCACGGCCGGATGGCCGGCCGCTCAGTCACAATTTTCCGTCGGTATACATGAAGACTTCACTTCTTGCATTGAGTTCACTTGTAAAAAAAAAGATGTCATCTAGCAGTATACTCAATAATGACCTGAGTATGTTTCATACGGACCTGAACTGCTGTATGTCCCATACTGACCTGAACTGCTGTATGTTCCATACTGACCTGAGCTGCTGTATGTCCCATACGGATCTGAAATGTCCCATACTGACCTGAGCTGCTGGAGGTCGCGGAGCGCGCTGCGACTCTGCTCCAGCGCCGTCTGACTCTCGGCCAGCTGGGCGCGCGTGTAGCCCAGCTGGTGGGAGGTGCGCTCGTGGGCGAGCCGCTCCATCTCGTGCTGGTGCTGCGACGCCTGCAGGTCACTCTGCAGCTGCTTTACCTGCTCCTGCAGCCTGGCGAGCGGGTGGCACGGACCGGTCAGCAAGGAGTGTGGGTCAGACTGCACAGCTGTATAGCGCATAGGAATACTCGTAACAATGGCATTAGGTAAGGTCAGCCCATGGCAATGTAGAGCAATGAGATCACATCAGGTGACGTAGCAAAATACTTCCAGGAGCATTATGAGATTCGTTTAGTAGTGCACCACAATTCACCATTCAACTAATGCTCTTGATAACAAAGACTCCAGTTTTGATCCATGAGCGTTTCCTCGAGTTCGTTTGATCCCCGGCATGGTAGGTCTTCCCACAGTACCAAAGACACATTAGAGTAATGACTCGTTCGGGCTGAAGAAGCATGCAAAGGGTTCGTGCGAAGCACGCATTGAACCATGGGAATAGAAATGTCACCGGCAGAAAGGGAGGGCGGAAACAATAGACGGAGCCGGGACAAA
Source organism: Amphibalanus amphitrite (assembly GCF_019059575.1). NCBI lineage: Eukaryota > Metazoa > Arthropoda > Thecostraca > Balanomorpha > Balanidae > Amphibalanus > Amphibalanus amphitrite. The sequence goes on from NW_024881846.1 coordinate 266,666, forward strand.
TGAACGGAAGGGAAAGCCCGTGACGAGAGACCGGGCATAACGGAATCTAAACGAGGGAAACGAGTGAGCAATTAAACAGGGAGGGACATGGGGGGGGGGGGCGTCAAGATGTGGCAATGGAAATCGTCTGAAGCTTGCAGTTTCATCTTGCAGGTAGCTTCCCGGAGCTTGTTAGTTTCAGCATTGCGTGACGAGTTGTGGAAATGCACAGAAATGTCACAACACTTTTTATTTATTCGTCGAACGCCTGCCAACAAATTTATCACCGTTTTAATGTGTATGTTTTTAGCTGAGTTCGTCACACAAAACGATTCGTTTCGCAATGTTGGAGATCGTTCCGTGATACTTTACAAGCTTATTTTCGGTGATCGGGCATACCAGTGTTATCTATCTTCAGTCTTCACCTAGTGAAAGTTCCCTACCATGAAAAAGCGATTCGATCGATGAGATCCCACTCTAGTCGAGTGCCAGGCGCTCCAATACGCCACGACCAGCGTCTATCCCACGGGGTCAGGCCACCACCACCTCTCGGGGCCACAATGCGGCGAATGTATGGGAACCGGCCGGCCCGTGGTGGTACCTCACAGAAAGCGACACCGAGCGGTGACAATGGGCGGCGCCGGGGCACTGGGACAGGCGCGTCACTCTCGCCGCACCTTGGCGCCGGAATGCGACAAAAACGACGCGCCGCACAACCAGCTCGCTGTGTGGAAACCGCCACCGTGGCGAGACAGACTGATGGTACGGGTGGCGGAAAGAGAAAATGACAGAAAATGGACTGTGTGAAAGGGGAGCTGTAGCACGTAACGTAAATGGGAGAGGTACTCGAATGTAAAGGACTATGCGTTAGGCATAGTTTATGGGATTTTTGATATTATAAACTCCCGTTTACGAGTAGAAGCAATATCCGAGCTATCAACATGTTAAAACATCGCTTCCTTTTGCATATCAGCTATGCGATGGTGAGTTCCGAACTTCATGCTATAATATATAGTTTTCTTTTACGACGATATTTTACAAATAAATGTAGCTATTACACCAGTATAACGCCTTATGGGGCGACTAACGGAGCGAGCGAGAGGGTGGGCCTTGCACGTGCGAAATTTCGAGGGGGTACCTCCAACTGACTTGTGTACGGCACCCTACTAACCGGTCTCTAGCGATTTGCCAAATTTGAGCACAATCGGCCCAGCCGTTCTCGAGATCTGGGAGCGGCACCCTGCACGTGCGCACGTGCAAAATGGGTCCCGACTGGCTTTTGCACGACACCCTACTAACCGGTCCCTAACTGTGTACCAAATTTGAGCGCAATCGGTCCAGCCGTTCTCGAGATCTGGAAACGACCCCTGCACGTGCGCACGTGCAGCAGCACCCCAACTCTGGCACATGGACATGCAGTGCCTAGTGGGTGCCTACCTACATGCCAACTTTCAGCGCAATCGGCCAAGTAGTTACCGAAATATTGCAACAATTGCAAAACTGACACCTCTTCGTTTTGCACGTGGCACGTGCATAAGGGGTCACTCACATGCATCGGGAATAGTCCAATACTTGGTAGAAGGAATGAAGCTACCCTATAAAAATTACCGCGTGTAAATCGGTCAAGTGGTTGCTGAGATATAAGCCTCGCAAAAGCGTCCGCACGGCCGGCCGGCCGGCCGGCCGCTCATACTCAGAAATTTCCGTTATTCTACGTAAGACTCCGCTCGCTTCGCTCGCTCCGTAATAACTAAAGCAGTGATCGCCTATCCTCTAATGCTGTCGGAGCGTGAGCAGATGCGAGGGCCGAGCCAAGCCAGAGTTTGCTTTCCGTGGTTTCGTTTGATGTGGGCAGGAGTGAACAAAAACTTGGAGTCTACCGAACGCCCCGAACAGATGTGCCTTGATGAAACCTTTGAAGGTGAACGTCAAATATTTGGGCTGCACTGGAACAGAAAAGGCAGCCTCCTGACGAGCTGTGTCTAAAAAGATCGAAAAGGTCTTATATCGAGGTATCAGAGAGCTTGTAAATAATTAACCCTAATCCGGAATGATAATTGCATTGTCAAGAGACATAAAATGCGATGGGAGATATGTGCTTTTGCATCTATGTGAGTTTTCATTCCGAAAAATTAGTTGAAGTAAAATTGTTCGTATAGATGATCCACCTCTTACCAATAGTGGTTTCGGAGAGTTCATGTACCTACTTAAAGCGCTAAGAATTTTCTGCTTCATCAATATACGCTGCATCGACGATATATCAGTCTTCACCGACACTTATTTTTGGCGGTGAGAAGCTCGGTCACGGTTTGTGTGGAAAGAGCGTCAACACGGAGATAAATTTCCAATTTCGCAACTCATACATTATTCACAAATACCTGCTCCTCTCCACAAATTAATGGCCTCTGTATAACTCACACCATTTGTCGTTTAATCTAGATAGGCTGCGAATTTGAATCATAGAGAGGTTCAGTATTCACGCCTTTTCCGATTTCAGGAAATAAAGTATAAAACTATTGTTTTTCTGAGCCAGGACGCTCACAATCTTCAAACATATCTGCAACCAAACTAAAGCTTGTCGAACAAGATGCTCGGTCGGATTGAAAAGTGGTTTTCAATGGCAAACTCATCAGTCTCCTATTTCTTCGAGTCTTTGGTATTACAAGAGCTTTATGCTTCTGACATGTAACGAAGTGATTATAACGCGATCTAATGTGTCTATATTTCTAAGAAAACTCAACCTGGGATGCTTCTATGCAGCGATGTCTATGAATGCATCACTGTTTTGGGAATATTTTTGCGCTCATGGCTGAAAAAGGTTTTCAATTCAAGATTTAGTGAATTAAAATGAAAAGACGGTATATTTTGTGTGATTTTTAAAAGACGTTCACATTGTAATTCATTCATCATTCAACTGATTAATATTCAAGGTGTGTGTTTATTGGCTTACCAATATTGTCATCACCACATGCGTGACATCAAAGCCCCACCCGACTGCCGCGCTAACGCAGGCTGTCAACGCCCACCTCCATGACTCACCAGCAGTCGCTGTTGCGAAAATAGCCTTTGTGGCCGCGCCTGCACTCAAATACATAAACTCAGCGCGACATCTGAAAACAAACAGGACAGCGTATTGGCTCACCTGGCGACGGCTGCCTCCGCTGCGATCAGGTCCTGTTTGGCCAGCCGCACCTCACGGTCCTTGCCCCGCAGGTGGGTGCGCGTGCCGTGGATGGTGGCCCGCGACCTCTCCAGGTCAGTCTGGGTCATCTGCAGCGCCTCGTACGTCTGCTCCAGCTCGTCCTCCAGAGAGAGCTCCGGGTGGTAAGGCGCTCGCGGCTCACTGATGGCTCGCAGCTCGCGAATCAGCGCGTCAAAGTTACGCTGGGATTCACTGATTGATCGATTCGTCTCGGCTTCGATGTCTTTGTCGCGCGCGGATCGGGGCACCACCAGAATCGACCGCGGTACGGGAGGGGCAGCACGGCTCGCGGGTGTGCTCGAGGTCGACAGAAGGGCGCAGCACGATTTAGGGCGCGGCGGCAGTGCCGGCGGCTTGGCAGCCGGCGGCTCGGAGCTTTCCGAGCCGACGCTGGGGTCCGAGGCGGGGTCCGAGTCACTGTTCTCACCACTGCCATCTCTGCTGGCATCACCACTGCCATCTCGGCTCGCGTCGCCGCTGCCGTCGCCGCTGCCGTCGCCGCTGCCGTGTTCGCCGCCGCCCCGGCTGTCCTCGGCCGGCTGCGCGTCGGACGGCTCCGCGGCGCCGCCCATCGTCCTCTCCGGGGTGCGTCTGGCGCGCACCTCCAGCCCGATGTTGCGGGCGTCCGACTCGACCAGCGAGCGTCTCAGGTCCTCCACCAGCTCCCGCAGCGCGGTCAGCTCCCTCTCCAACAGCAGCAGGCTCACGGGTGGTTCGTCGGACCCGTCCGCGGCGCCCCCGCCTCTGCCGGCGCGACCAGCCCGCGGCAGGCGCACACCGCGACGCCGCTTGGTCGCCGCCGACGGCGAGCGCGCGCCGGCGATGCTCCTGTCGAGCTGGTCGATGACGGCAGCGCGTCGCTCCACGGTCACCTCCACATCCACGAGCGGCGCACTGGCCGCCGGTCGCGCCGCCACGCCGAAGTGCGCGCACACTGCCTGCTGAAAGCGCTCCAGGTCGAGCGCGGGTTGGTCGCCGTCGCCGCCGACGCGGCCGCCGTCGGCTCCGTCGGTCGGGCCGTCGGTGTCGTCGTCGGCCGGAAATACCGCCGGTTGCGGCGGCCGCCCGAGCGCGCCGGCCAGCAGCGCGCAGAGACGGCGCACGTCGGCGCGACTGACGCCGGCCGGCCCGGCCAGCTGACTGTAGACCAGCGCCAGGTACTCGTCCAGTCCGAGAGACAGCACGCGCGCCGTGTTGGGCAGGTGAGCCGGCGGCGGCCGGCGACGGGCCGCCAGCGCCGGCCCCAGCAGCGGCCCGGCCGGTCCCAGCAGCGGCCCGGCGCCGCCCGGCTCCGCCCCCGACAGACACGGAGCCGGCGACGGGGAGCCCGTCACAGCAGACATGACGGCGGCGTCACTGATCACTTAGCGCAGCGCAGTGTACGAAACACCGCATGTAATGTTGGCACTGCCATTAACCAGTCTGTCTCTTTGCTTTTTTAATAAGCTTGACTGTCACCGTTCGTCGCTGCGTTCAGCTAGCATTCACTCGCATCAAAGTCTGATTTTTGCTTCGAGTCGGTCATCAGTGACATACATCACAAACCGGCGACCACTCCGTTTGTGAATTACTCACACGTCGCCGGATTTCACTTCTCGCTGATGCTTGTCTCTTCTGTATCTCGTCTTCAGTCGCCCATCATTTCTCCACTGACAAGTTACGGCCGACTCGGCATTCCGCGCCGCATTTCACAGCTCTCGTTTACATCACCGCCAGCTTTCGTCGAGTTCTTCTGGTATCACCTCACCTCGAGCCAGATCAAATTGAACCAGCTTCTTCGAAACGAGCCAAACAGCCATCCGTCTCTCTTCTGACCTACCAGCTGGAGTTCGTCTCGTCTCCGAGTCGCTGTCGCTTTCGTCTCGCAGAGTCGCTCAGCTCGCCCTAGACAAGCTGGCTCGATCTGCGCGTTTGGTGCCTCACCAACCGGTCATCACTGCGCAGTACGGATCCATGCGCGGGTGACCGCCACCACCTCCCCGTCACCACTGAGTCTGAATCACGTCGTGTGTCCAACACAACACACCAGCGCGGCCGGAGCTCACCGTCCCACGAGCCCTCTCGCGAGCGCCCATCGGAGAGCGCGGATCAAGACCGTCTGCCCGATATTCGCTGTCGGTCACTGGGAAAACATGCCGAAAAGTAAAAGTCAGAGAGCAAACAGGAGATGGGGGACCACCGTGTTGGCTCGCGGACCGGCCGGCGCGGCGGCCGCGGAGCGCGGCACTGACAGATTACGTCATCAGTGTCAGGCGCCAATTGTTCTGGCGAAATGCGGTCTCGCATTAGCGCTGCCGGCGGTGGCGCGCTCACGCAGTAAAACAAAGAAACGTTCATTGGCGGCCGGCGGGACCAGGAGGGAAGGTCACGGCGCCATCGCGACCCTCACCGAGTTTGTTCCCAGCCCTCAGCACACTCCCGAATAAAGGCGCGGGCGTTTCGACTGATCAGCATTGTTTGCGAATACCGACGCGTTTTTGTCTGTTCGAGACCAGGTCATGGTAACGAGCTCTGACATTCCAAATACTATCGGTCACGGTGACATCATTCGCTGCCTTACGAGTCCAGATGACAGGCATGGCCGCGAGGGGAAAGCACAGGTGGTCATACCGGCAATAGATTAGAGGCGGATTTAGTAGAACCCCGAGTTGACTGTGCAGCTATCAATAATTCATCATTGACAGATAATCCTCTGGCGACGTTAAAAACGGCCACGCTGCTACATTCTCTGGAGTGGTGTAGTCTGTCGGCTTGCGAATAGTGGCACTCTTCCACCGATCATATTTCTCCAGAACTGACTCTTGAAAATCACATCTTGGATACCTCCGAGGCATGGCATTCCCGGCTTATCCCCGGGGGAATTTGGCCGATGCCCTATTCGTGTCGGAGGCGGCGCTCAATTATTCGTTAGCGAGCTATCAGCCGGTCGGCGGGCGGCGGCTCGTAGATTCCTGGTCACGGTACGAGGCTGGGTAACTAGCACCGTATCTCGCCGGCCGCGTATGAGCCGCCGCAGCTCGGCACGGCCGCCGCACAGCTGCTCATCCGAGCTGACACGTAAATCAGGACGGGCGGCACCTGCAGCGGCCCGGCTCCGTCGGGCGGCTCGCCGGCAATCTCGGCGGTCGGCGGCGGATGCGGCGCCCGCTCGACCCCATCAGCTTTCATGGAGGGAACCAGGCCGCGACAAATCCCCGCAGAGCTCGGCCGTAAATCGGTGAGCCGCCGCCGCCGATCACTCCGCTGCCGAGCCGGCAGTCCTTCCCCAGACCTCGCCTGCAGTCCCCGGATCTTCCTCTAACACAGATCGCATAGTCGCTCCCGGCTGTCGCTAGGCTCAATCAGAGTAGATATTGGCTGAGCTCACCGCGCGTGATCATTGCAAGTGCTGTTGTTTGTTCTAAAGCAAATAATATATAAGTCCCTCAAACAGTTTCCGCAGACCCTCCTGCTCATTTTTTCAGGGCATGGAGATAGTCGTACGTGTCTCCCTTATATCACAGTCCCCACATGTCTGACACCGTGTCATAGTGTAAAGCCGTGACACTCTTCTGCGTGGGCTGCCAGGGTGACGTGCGATGATCGAAACACTATGAGAGCTATGACCGATGGGCCGAGACGCCCCTCTGGAGGCTGGGGTGCTTCACCTGTGGCCAAAATTAGCCCCCGCTATTTCTCGCAGCGCTGGGTCCCGTCTCCACTCCCGCCGGCTGTCGGCTGTCGCCACCGACAGGTCATCTCCTGTGCCTTTAAAAATATGCTTGTGTCCGCTGCGGCGTCATCTCATGTCTGTCATCAATTCTGTTTGCAACGATATGTTTTTACAGCGTTTACAGTTTGCAGCGATATAGTCTGAAAAATATAATTATAGATATTATTCATTTTTAAAGATACGTTTTAAAATAAATTTAATTAAGAGGTATTTCTTTTTCGTCCTGATTCACCATGGCACCATTGAAGTTGCCATGACAACCACCACCACCATCACCACCACCATCACCACCGTCACCGCCGCCGCCGCCACTGTGGGCTGTCGGCCAGGGTAAATCACCAGGTGTGACCTCTCCAGAGTGCGGTGGCGACAGACAGGGCAGAGGTGAATGGCTCACGGCCCCGCAGTGAGAGGCGGTCCCACAACTCACCGCGACTGCGACAAATGACGCGATTCTGTGGCTCCGGTGGAGGAAAATCGGACAAACAGGTGTGCCGAGGATATGTTTTGCCATCGAGAGCGAGATAAGTCGAAACCGCCATTCATATTGCGAGACGTTAGCTTGCGATGCATAGTACCAGCCAAGGTAGGACTCAGGAAGGAAAAGCCTTGAATAGACATATCGATAGGGACAAGAAATAGAGGCTCTATTTGGATGTTTTTAAATTTCTAGTTCATAGTATCTCGTCATTGCAGCTGGCTCTAGACACGCCTATCCCATCTTTAGGCCTTCAAGTTCAAGCATCGCTACCCTCCGTACGTCTGCCGGCGGCTGATGACAACAGTTGTCGATCAGGCAGGCGATGCGCCCTGTCGAGGTTGGTGACGTCCATCCCTGCAGTGGAGTGATGACGCTACTGGAGACCAGCTGCAACGTGATTACGTCAGTGGATCGTAGGTAGTCATGGGACCCAGCGACTGCGGTGACATGCCGCGTCGCTGGACGGTCGGAGAAAACGTCAACTGATGCAACATTGCCCGCTACCGACGGTCAGTTGGCTAAACGGCAGGTCGGAAGACTATATGGATGAAGACTTCAGGATGCCGCCTCAGGGCGGATTGTGACTTCAGAGGCGCTTCCTAACCCGATCGGCACGTATCAGGGCTCAGCGCTCGGACCGCTTTTATTTTCGATTTATGCCAACGATTTACCTTTGTACACGGAGGGCGCTCACGTCGTGCAATACGCTGACGACACCCAGGTGGCAGTCAGCGGTGGGATCGGCGACATCGGCTCCCTGGTGCAGCACATGGAGCACAACCTGGCCCTTCTTTCTCGATGGTTCGGCAAAAACGGCATCAAAATTAACGCACGAAAGACCCAGTTCATCATTCTTGTTTCTTAAAACCAACGTTACAGACATTCGTCGCCAGCCGTACATGTATTGTACAAACAAACATAAATGCAATCGTCTGCGCCGCAGTGGCACTTGCACGAACCGAGCTCCTTTCCAGTTACTGGTCTATGGCGAGATCATGTTCCATGCGTCAACTTCCAAATCCATGAGCACCAACGCAGACTGACCCCGCCCGCGACCTCGGTCACGGGCCGGGGTCAGCCCCTGGCGGCGAATGTCGTAACTACGGTTTCTTAAAACCAACGTTACAGACATTCGTCGCCAGCCGTACATGTATTGTACAAACAAACATAAATGCAATTCCATGGAGAGAAAAAATCACAACGTCGCGTCGTAGCACCCATCACACATATGCACCGCCATGTCACTCGAACAGACGCTGTGTAAACGACGGATCTACGCTATTGTGAACATAATGATCCAGGAAAACCGACCTGGTCTTCCATCTACCGAGACGCTGCACATCGTCTGCGTCAAACCCGAGCTGCACCGCACGGGTCGCGCCAGTTGGCCGAAAATCTTTCGGCGTGTGACCTTTGGCGAGACCAAAATCCTCCGCAAAATAAATACCCTGCTGTAAAATGGCAGCCACCGAGCTTGCAGAAACTGCAGCATAAGGGCGAACTAAACTAATGAAAACAGGCTTCGAAACTGGACATCGACACGACTCTGTTCTAGCTAAATAAACACGCAGGGCATCGATAGGGTCCGCTGACTTATTGGGGCTAGGCGGGATTGCGACTTGAAACCCCGTGCGCTGAGCGTCGTTCTTTATCCCCAGAAAGGTAACCTGCAGGGTACCATCTGAACGGAACTGAAGCTGATCAGTGGACAGCACAAACGGCGACGTTACCCCCGAGCCTGCATCGAACCTCATCGACAGGGGGGCAATATCTGAGGGCCGCAACATCAGCGCGATAGCTAGCAGACATATCGCCTTCAACCGCAGCAACTTCAACGGTAGCGACTCGTTCACAGCCCACGACTCAAACAGACGAACAAAGGCTGATACATCCATCACGGACGACCGTGTCATGGGTGCCCGTGTGCCGCTTTTCACAATGGCCTGAGACAGACGCACGAGAAGGGGATCGTGGAGTGGGTTGGCTACTCCCATCACCTCGTACAGTGCAGCCAAGGCTGCTGACAAGCAGCGTAACGTAGAGTGGGGTCTGTCAGACACACTGCACTCGCCTACCAGGAAATCAGCCACTACCGCGCCATCTACCGGTGGAAAAATCAATTCACGTATTCTACAAAATTCCTTAAACTTACAGATGTATCTGTCATAATTCGCGTGAGTGGAATGAGCCAAACACAGAGGGAACTGCTCACGTGCAGCAGGAGACCAGCCGAGCGCCTCTAACCGGGCTCTCCAGAGATCCGCCAGGCGAACAGAGTCCACCGTCTGTTGCGGTGCGGCTCTATCTGCTGGTGCGGTAGCAGTGGAATACAGGCCTGCGTCACAGGCGGCAGCCGCAGCGGCGGGCAGACGCTGAGCCGCCGCAGCCGCTCCATCCATGGCTGGCCTGGCCACATCGGGGCAATCAGCGTGGCCTCGGCACGCTGCGCCTGCACCGCGTCCAGCACACGTGCGACTAGCCGGAAGGGCGGGTTTATGAAGTTGTTGTGCTGTTGCCAATCGTTCTGACCAAGAGCGTCCACACCAGCGGTACCGGGGTCCCTGAAGCGGCTGTTGTAGACCGGTAGCAACGCCGTAGACAGGGAGGCGAACCGGTCGATCGTGTGCGGGCCGAACATGCGCTCCAACTGCTGGAACACAGCCGGATGGAGTGTCCACTCGTGACGCAGCGGAATACGTGACAGCTCATCGGGGTCTACATTTAAATATCCTGCAATGTGGTGCGCAACCAGCATGACCTGATGCTCAAAAGCAAACTCCCAAATATTCTGAGCGATGGCGTCCAGGCGACGATCAGCTGACCCAAGCTTGTTAATGAGCGCGACTACCGTGATATTATCGGACAATATCTCGACGGTTTTGCCACGAAGCGTAGAACAAAATGACAGTAAGGCAAAATAAACAGCTAGTAACTCGCGAAAATTGGACGTTTCTGCGCTCACCTCTGGCCGCCAGAAACCCGAGGCGGTTTGAGCGACCGGGGTGGAAAGTGTCGCTCCCCAGCCAGTCTCGGACGCGTCGGTGGAGAGCTGCAAGTCGCAGCTGGCCGGCGGCACCAGCAGCCGGCCGTTCCACCCGTCCAGCGATGTAAGCCACCACGCCAGATCCTCTCTGGCCTCGGGAGACCACGGCATTGCCTCGTCCCAAGACATCCTAGAATTCAACAGACGGTAAATGTTCCGCAACTTCAGCTTGGCCGGGAACACCGCTGCCATCATACTGATACACCTACCCGCGATGCGAGCCAGCAGACGCGCCGACACAGTGGGCCGCTTTAACATCCTACCTATATCCTGCTTCAGCTTCGACACTTTGCATTTTGGCACAGTAATGAACGGCAATTCACCCTCGGACGCACAGTGCACATCGAAACCCAAATAAGACACAACATTTGACGGCTCCAAACACGACTTCTCCCAGTTGACACACAATCCTAATGAAGCTAAAGTATCTAAAAATATTTTCACGTCACTGGCCATTCTATTCTTCGTTGACGTCAATAAAAAATCATCTACGTAGGCCATGACCGACAGGCGTTCGGTCCCTCTCATATACTCTATGACCACACGAACACATTTGTGGAAATAGTACGGGCTAGCCACCAAACCAAATGGTAGAAAACACCACACATACCAGCATCCACCATACTGGAAACCCAGATACGTTCTGAACTCTTCACGGACAGGGAAATGATAAAATCCGTCCTTTAAATCTACAGTGACCGCCAGCTCACCACCTCTCATAACCTCTGGCAGGACAGAAACACCTTCTGAAGAAAAATGTGGCACATCACAGTGAGAATTCACATATCTCAAGTCACAAATGAGGCGATATTTGGAATTTTTCTTTGGAACAACCTTCAAAGGGGAGACACAATGCGGCACGTCAGCTACTTTTGCTATAACACCTCTCTTTTCTAGCGCCATCAGCTCAGTTTCCAAAAACTTTTTCTCTGGTTCATTAAAACAGGGATTTTCAAAGACACGGGGCTCTGGAATGTCACGCACAGGCACCGGCACACCATTCATAATCCAGTCCAGAACTGCATCAGGCGCCCCAATGCGCACCCACTCGTCCTTATGCAGCGGCATAATTCCCCTCACAACTCACGTGATGGTTTACTCAGCTGAGAATGTCCCTGTGACGTCATCCGGCTGCTGCGCTCGGGCGGCCAGGTCACGCGGCCCGGGTGCGTACCCGAACCGCCCGCGGCGGAACCTCCAGTCAGCTGATCCGGAGCCCGAGCCCGCCGCGCCGCCGCCGGGTCGCTGACCCGCCGCGTCCAGGCGGTAGCCTCTGCCCGGACCGCCAGAAGCGAACGGGAAGAATGAGCCCCGCCCGCGGAACCTTCCAGAGCCACTGACCTGCCGGTTGTGTCGCGCTCCGGCGATGGACACGGCTCGCTGCAGATTTTCCAGCGCCCCCGGCGTGAAAGCTGCCGGGTTCTGCTGCAGCGTCTGGAACAGCCTGGTCGTCCCGTCATCAAACTGGTTCGCCACCAGCAGGTTGGTATACTCTTCTTGCAGGTACCGGAGTTGTGCGATAGCTATAGTCGATAGTTCAGAGAGGACGGGCTCTCTGCTTGTACACTGAGAGAGCAGTTTCAATACGGTCTCCTGATACCGCGCACACTTCTGAATGACCTGGAACTTCGGCCAGTCAGCCTTGCTGACGCCTGCTCTTGAATCACCGACCACCAAGTCCGGTGGAAGTCTGACCTTTGCCAGACTTTCGCGAATGCTCTTAAAGTCTGTCTGCAGATCACTGCTCGCGCCCACTTCAGACTCACCGAACGGCTGCGGCTGAGTGTCTGCGCATTCTTGAGTGTCGACCAGCCGACGACCGGCGGTGTCGGTCTTCAAATGCTCACTGATTGCAGCCACTGAGCTTTCCAACTTGTCAAACCTCTCAAGAAGGTTGTTGAACCGTTCCTCCATGAGGAAACAAGCCGCCTCGAAATACCGGCGGCTCGCGCAACACGGAGCGTCGCGGCTCGTGCGGAGCACCAACGCAGACTGACCCCGCCCGCGACCTCGGTCACGGGCCGGGGTCAGCCCCTGGCGGCGAATGTCGTAACTACGGGCTCGCGACAAAACATTCAACGTCTCCCCACAGTAAACATCAAGTTAATGGATGCCGAGGTCGCCGCTTCCGCCGCCGTCCTAAACCTGGGTGTCACTTTCGACCAGCATATGACTTTTACCCCGCATGTAGACAGCGTTGTGCAAAAATGCACTGGCATCCTGTGCGGATTGAACCACAGCAGGCACAGTCTGCCTCAGTCAACCCTGTTGACGCTCATTCAGGGACTTGTCATTTCGCGCATTTTATACTGCTTGGTCGTATACGGCGTGTGTAACAAGACCCAGATGAGGCGCATTCAGAAGGTGTTGAACTTTGCCGCCCGTGTCTTATCCGGTCGAAGGAGGTACGATCACATCAGCGACGTTTTGGACCGTCTTGACTGGCTTACTGCAGAGCACCTGTATCTATACCGCGGTCTTATCCTACTGAAGCGCATGTTAATGACATCGGAGCCCGAGTCGATCGCCGGCGACCTAGTCACTCGTGGTGATGTTCACCATCGTACCACACGGAACGCCGACCATTTAGTCATGCCGGCGAGTCGATCGGAGTCAGGCAGGCGTCGTTTTAAGCACTCGATCGTTACCGCCTATAATGCTTTGCCACGTGAGTTGCGAAACTTTACTGGAGGCTTTAAGAAAGAACTCAGGCAACACCTGCTTATGAAGCAGCGGGGCGGCGTCGGCTAAGTGTACTTTACAGAGCAGGCGTGTGTGGGTTAGTGCGTGTGCGTGTGTGCATGTTGACCTAAATGACCGTTTTCTTTATCTTTGCGACTGCAGGGTGCGGAATAGCCACTGAACTATGTGGATGTGCCCCATGACGTAAATACATACATATTTACGTCAGCCGTCAGTCCACTATCAAGCCTAATTCAGTGGAGAATCAGAACATGCAATCAAACAAATTAAACGTGAATTAAACGTGAATGTTGTGCATTGATGACTCACGTGAACTCGGTAAAAGGTTTGTACTTTTATGAATGAATTAAGGCCTGGCTACACTATGCGTTTTCTGCGTGCGTTTTTTGCGAGTTTGCGTGATTTGCGGAATATCGTTCTATAAAGAAACGACATTACGTTTTTGTTATATGCTTTTCATATAAACTTTTAATTACTATAAACGTTTAAGTAAGTTATATTAATAATAACCTTTTTCCTAGAACGATATTACGCTAAAACACGCAAACTCGCAAAATACGCACGCAGAAAACGCATAGTGTAGCCAGGCCTTTAGGCTGGCTATCTTTTTATTCGAAACAAAAGAAACATTTTTACGTTCTCATGCACATGGGTGTTTTGGATCACCCCGTTTCCGAGTTCCTGGCACCTACATCTAACGTGGCATGCATCAGAGTCAGTCTGTCTGCATTCCCGCGTCTCCCTGGCAGCAGCGGCCGGTCCGGATCGGTGGCAGCCCGGCAACTGGGCGAGTCGCCTCCCTGGCAGCTCGACTCGACCTCGGCTCGCCCACGGCCGACCCGCCGAGCGCCGCTGCCGGCCGAGGAAGCCATAAACACACCGATTGTTCGCCGGTAAACAAATGAGCTCAGCCGTGCGCCAGGTAGGCCGCCAGCGGCGAACCTCCATCCCACGCGGGGCAGGCTAGCCGTGTCATCACGCATATCTAACGAAGTCAGCTCTCCATTCCCGGAGATATATGATCTGAATAAAATCAGCGTGCCGTAACCAATAACCATCACGCCTCTGCGCCTCCACGCAGCCGAGCATCACCCCAAACAAGTCACACCACACAGCCCTGCCCGCGAATCGGCCGAGCGGAACGCTGCCGTGCACAGGACAGCCACCAGTTGAGCCGGCCGGTGGGTGGCACGTGCATTGCATGCGAGATGGCCTGGCCGCCGTCCTTGGGGAGTGACGAGGCCACTGGGATCCGGGGAGGTGACGTCACCACCGCCGGCAGACACGGAAAACACACCGAGAGCCTCACGACATGACAAATAACAAATGGCAAGGAGTAAGTCGAGCCTTTATCACAAATAAATGTTTGATGTCCCTGCAGATTAAGATGTAATGAATTGCCAACGCTTAGGCAAACACGCTAAGCGTTGTCTGAAACGCTCACTTTTAAAAACTGGGGGCCCACAAAGTATTTGCCGATTTTTCCGGCACTGGCCTCTGATTTTCCAGGGGCGCCATTCGCGATTCCATTAAAGCCTGGTCCCATCGTCAGCAGTACGCGCCGCGATTCGGACGCCGTTCGCCAGCCGCGGGATGGCGTCGTCGCCCTCCCTGTGGCTCCCCGGGGACTAGTGTGAAGCCGCCTTTACACAGCCCGCGGGCATATAGCGCCACGAGGAGGATGTGGTCACTAAAGCCGGGATTATCTGATGCCATGAAGTTGGTGCTACATACTTGATAAGTACTGGTCTTATGGCCAATTCGTTGTGCTTATGACTACTTTTAGTTCGGTAATTTTAAACGCACCATTTTGTCATTTGGTAAATCATTTTGATCAATGTGAAGGGATGGCGTAGGTGCAGCATTACGACGCTGGAAACTTATCGCACCATGAGCGATTGCCGGCTCCTTTAGGTACCTACTTCACTTTCCGCTGCAGCTATATTTCACGCTCCTCGATAAACTTCACACTTGACCGGATGAGCCTGTCCTCCACCCACTCTACCCATCTGGCCGTCGAGGTCACGCTTCCGCTCTCTGCCACGGCACATCTGAGGCCCATCCTGCTTTTGAGCAGCGCACGGGCGCTTTATGTTTCCGCTGTGCACCTCGGCCAAACGCCTGGGGCTATTTCCGTCATCCCAACCGTCATACCTGTCGGGGCCAGGACCACCGCCCGCGGCGACCAGCTGCGTCACGGGTGTCTGCAGCGCGCCACATGCGTCTCCGCTGCGCCGCATACTTCTCCGACATGCAAAAAGATCTGAGGTGAACTCGAGTGGAGTCATGCACCCTGCAACGTTGCAGAATGTGAAAATAGTGCGTCAGGTTTCATAGTTGGTTTGAGTCCAGGTGTGGCGTTGATAGTCGTATCTGGTGCTGGTGCTGATGTCTAATGGGATGCACGGATGCATAGTCTCAAATGTTTAGTGACGTCAGGCGGCGTTTAAAAACCGACGGCTGACGACATCGCCAGATATCCGAGCCCGACAGCACGTGATTTCTAATACCGAATGCTGTCGGTGTCACGTGACGTCTGCGGGTGGCGCTCGCTGGCGACGAGTTCCGCGAAGGAGGCAGCGGAGGGCAGGAGTGGCCGAAATTTGCATACGGACGGGCGGCGGGGGCGCGCGGGTGCATACAATCACACTCAGTCTCACCCCACTCCTCCCCCTGCCAGAGCTGGGGGCGGCGGAGGAGGTGTCGGCGCCGGCGGCAGTTCGGTCGGTGGCGGGGTCGGCGGGGTCGAAGGTGTTGGTGGGGTCGGAGGGGTTGGTGGGGAGGGGAGGAAGGAATGGGATAGTGGTGAATGGTGATGGTGACTGCTAAACTGTGTATGGGGGTGGATAAAGTTTGATGGCTAGCGCCGAAGTGGTCACGGGACGACTAGAAATAATGTTTGGATTTTCAGATGGTTTGTTATCAAATTTTCGCTTATCTTATCGACTTAACAACGGAACTATACTTGGAATGAAAAGCTGGCTGCCTTCGGCAAGATAAATGCATTCCGCGATAAACACTTTTGATTCAGCGCGTAAAACAGAAGTGTTAAAAGTACACACAGAAAAATTTTGACACCGTTAGCGGTGTAATTGCACAGTACATATCTGAGCACTTGAGGAAAGTTAATTTAGTCCCTTCCCCGCTTAAATTACTCGCGCTTCTAAATGAACACCAGGAAGAAGGTAATAGAACACTGTTAGGAGGGTTGGGTGTTTTGCTACATGTAGTAAAACACCCAACCCTCCTAACAGTGTTCTATTACCTTCTTCCTGGTGATCATTTGGAAGCGCGAGTAATTTAAGCGGGGAAGGGACTAAATTAACTTTCCTCAAGTGCTCAGATATGTACTGTGCAATTACACCGCTAACGGTGTCAATATTTTTCTGTGTGTAACCATTTATCAACATAATGACACAACAGTTCAATTTACGGCGGCATTTTCCCACATTCCTTGGCTGTTCCTAAACAGATGACGCGTCCGCTCAGTCACATCAACTCGCCCGGACAAGACACCGGCCAGCCCCCGACCATCGGTGACCGGAGCCAGCCAGAATGACCGGGGAAGCATAGCAAGTACGGTGGCTCATCTGGCACGCGGGTTCACGCTGAAAATAACCAAAGCAACCATAGCAACCACATTGAGTAGCCTCCCGGAGTCCGGGACCTTCTGTCTACGGATTCGCGAGCTGGAAATAACCATGGCAACAGTCTCTGAGGTCGCCTGTCATTGGTCCTCTGCATGATGAATTCCGTCGCTGAAGCGCCAGTCTTTGACACGGTCGGCGAAGGGTCGTGCCGGGGCGGGGGGGGGGGTGAGACGGGGCTAGGGAGGAATTTCAGAAGTAGGTGTCGATCGGTTAAATGCGCGAAACGACAAGGTCTGATAAAGGTCTGGATGTGACGTTTGAAAGTAGAACTACATTGTTAGAAATATATTTGCTATAACTTCCTTGTTATCCTGGCAAATCTAACTAGCCCAAAGCGTGTTGAATTGGCATTGATACGCCGTGGGTTAGTGAGATGCCGATTGAGTACGCTTTTGGTTAGTGATACTCGTATTTTCCAGGACAAGACTGAAGCTAGTCTACATTTTTACACTGTATGCTCAGCAGCAATGGGAGAGAGAGAGAGAGAGAGAGAGAGAGAGAGAGAGAGAGAGAGAGAGAGAGAGAGAGAGAGAGAGAGAGAGAGAGAGAGGGGGGGGGGAGAGAGAGAAGAAGAAGAAGAAGAGAGAGGAAGAGAGAGAGAGAGAGATATAGGGAGAGAGGGAGGGAGAGAGTGAGAGATATATAAATAGAGAAGGAGGGAGAGGGAAAGATAGGGGGAGGGGCAAGTAAAAAAGAGTAGGTATACGCTTGCCAATATTGCTAGCCTTTAAGCCAGTGGGAGCTTCAAATTTCTCTGGACCATGATTTTCTGGGAGCAGCCATCTGTGTTCGCTCATGCGTAACAACCTCACCTTTGGGCACCGTTCCAGAAAAAGCTACAGGACAAACAAACACAAGAAGACATGCATTCAGTCCCCGAAGCCGTGTACCCAACCAATACTGGGAGCACGCACACACCTAAAAGGCATTATCCACTTGCGGCAAACAGTGCGTAGAAAGTATAACGTTGTTGGTTCTTATTCAATCAGCGTCGGTTGGGCGGCTACGAGAGCGACCACAATGCCGCCCCCTGACCATTATCATACGGCCCACTCGCCCCCGCGGCGCATTCTCTTATCGGCTGGAGCTGGAACATTCATCAGACCGCTGGCTATGGAAGGTGATTGGGCCAGGTTACTCAGCCCGCGGTCGGCGGCCGCTATCAGTCCTGGCCCCACATAGAACAAACGGCCGCGAACGGTATCCGCAATGGTGATATAATCGAATATCGTCGGTATGGTCTTAGAAGCCGTATATGGCCGGCTGTTGGTACAATGTCTTGACAAGATTGTCCGTCATGATTGATGCCAGTCACTCAATGAAAAATGATGATAAAAGCAATTCACATACCTCTACATATGTAAGTTTAATGCAAATTGCAAAATATAAACCTGATGTGAAGTTGCAGAATGCATAGGTATACGTGTAAGTAAATCAACATTACATAATGACCATAAAAAATAATAAATAAACCTATAATATGATAATCAACATGCCAATTCCGCTCTAAAATATAACATTTTGTCGAGTTTGGGCGGACAGAAAGGAACGTACGCATTTTCCTTTTGCGATCTAGTCTGCGACCGCTTCGGTGAGATTGACACTTCATAATTCAGACCGATATGCCCCCCGAGTCATCAGTGCCTGTCGTCCGGCGTGGAGCTATCGACCACGGCCGTCGACTGCTGCTGTTCATATAACAGCGGACTCGCGGTACAGACCCACGTCCGTATCGCCAGCCATATCCTAGGCTTACATCCAGTGTACCTACTATTACTATCATTGCAGAAAATCCACTCAGTGCGACAGGCTGGAACAGAACCAGTGAGCAAGGGTCACAGACAGGCACAATGATGGTTAGGTGTCCTTTTTTCATTGATTGCATTGCAGTTTTATTCATACCACTTATATACTAACGAGGCGTTAACTTACGTTGGGCTGTTCACCCAACGTAAACCATAAACATTGATAGACCACAATCAAACGGATTTGCAAAGTTGTTTCATGGCAAATCCTATCCTTATTCCTTACATGCGTAATCAATTGCCTTGCATTCCAGTCATGCGATTTTTGCTGAAAAGAGTCAGCATGTGGCGTTATTTGGTTGAGTGTGCACATTGCTATTGACTGTCAAATGCATCTCGCACCATATATGTAGATCAACACTAGCGCAGTTCCAATTCAGACCGCCTTTATTGCGCATTCGGACGACGATCCGCGATCTCCCCGAGGCCTGTTCATGTCTCGGAACGCCGGCTAGTGAATTCTTGGAACGGGATGTCGTCTTTGAGCTCGGCTGACGGTGACCAGTCAATCTCCTGAATGTTAACGAGGTCGAAAGGCAGCCAAAGTTTACGCTGGGTAACAAGTACGCAGAAATAATATCGGTTATCGCCCGGGCGGTCTTTGATTTTGCTGTGGATCAGTGACTTTGCGGCGATAGCGTCCGGTATTTTTCACTGCCAACTTAGGGTACTCCTTTATCCCTATTTCGGGGAGGAACACTTTTACATGTTTATCTTACGCATCGAACTGTTGAGCTCAAAGAGAAATCTTCCAGATTTGCGCCCATGCGTTATGCTGGCGTATGCATGTATTCAAGTGGACATAAGGTGGACATTTAATCGACATAACCTTAACCCTCGCCCGTAAACGGCGATCTGCCACCTTCGCCCATGCAGGGGGGGGGGGGTTGGTGCGACCCCCCCTTGGCGTTTGAAAACGGAGCGTCGTAGAGCTTAGCGGAAAAGACCAACGGATTGCTCTCGCCGAGATCTCGCGATTGGTGGTATATTTTTTGGTCCTAGGTCAACATTTGACCTACTTTTGACCGGTCAAAGGTCAAATTTTCGGAAAAATATACTTGTTTCAACTTTCCGCGGCGATTGCGGCAAAACGGTGGGAGATATCGACTTGAAACCTTCACTATCGTGTTCCTTGATCAATTCTCTATCGTTTGGTATGTATTTCGTTTCCCTAGCTCTAAAAATGGCGCGTTGGGAGCGCCGGAAGTCGGCAAGGTCACAGTCGGCGGCAGAAATTCGAAAAAATCAAAATTTAAATTTTTGAAATCTGATTGTATTTTTGGATTTGGAAGGTCCATTTGCTCCCTATAGAAGCTAAAATTGCTGCATATTCCCATTGAGGTGACAAGAATTAGCAAAATAGTGGTTCGGGCGCTTTTCAAAAATAGTACCGGACGCTGTTCCTCTTGTGACGTCATAGCTCCGTGACCTGACCTGACCCGGTCAAGTTTCTTATACCATATGATAGCCAATACTTGCCCCAACATGCATGGGAAGTTTCATCACGATCCATCAACCGATGTCCGTACCACCGGCAGGAAACCTCGGGCGTTGGCACTCAGTTTGTGAAAATCCGGCCGGAGGCTGTTCCCTTTGTGACGTCATAACTCCGTGACCTGACATGACCCGGTCAAATTTTTTTTTTATCAAAAGATGCGCAAGGTTTGCCCCATAAGGTACCCAAAATTTGGCGGCGCTGTGCGCCGCCGTTTTTGCACTATTTCCGAAAAACCTCAGGGGGGGGGGGGTTGCACCAACCCCCCCCCCCTACATGGGCGAGGGTTAATCCGCTGTAACCGTAACCAATATCTCGATATAACTTAATCATCACCAAGCTGAGGCTACCAGATAAGAAGACTTGTTACCTTGCACGACATCCGATTAATTGATCGTGTGAAGGACACTTATAAACTGTAATAGAACCAGGGTTTCGGAGTCGTGGTAGCGCTGTTCCGACTCCGACTCCGACTCCGACTCCGGGCTCCTGACCGACTCCGACTCCGACTCCGACTCCGACTCGGGGTCTGATACGAATGGCAATGGCGGCCGCCAAAATTTTGCGTGATATGACGCCACGTGCTAGGTCTACGTGCACGGAGAGAACGCTCCTACTCTCCGGTTTCCTTCGTGCAGTCACCATTTCTCCCACGTGGACGCAGCTGAATCCACAAGAGGTCAGCGGTCAGCGTGGAAACCCGCCGAGAAGCACGAGAGGCGGCCGTATCACGAACACGAGCATCGCCATCATGTCGGTCATTCCTATGTGTTGATACTTTTCGGAGCATAAACGAATAAAATAAAAATACATTTAAGTCTTTGACTCGTCAAATACTTCAGATAGTGTAAGTTATAACGGGCATCCAAAATACTTGGCTACTAAATTATGATATAACTTGAAACTTGTAAGATCCAATGTTTGCCATTTAGAACAAAAACAAGATGAGTGCAATTTTTATCGCCGGAAGCGAATTTTACCGCGGGCAACTGACAAAAAAAAAAACTGAAAAGTGATGTCACAGATTCTAGTTATTTTCCGGAGTCGGAGTCGAGGCAGCTTGACCGACTCCGACTCCGACTCCGACTCCTAGCTGCTTGCCACGACTCCGGGCGACTCCGACTCCGACTCCGACTCCGACTCCGAAACCCTGAATAGAACAACGCAAGTTTTTGCAATCCTAACAATCCCAATAAATTCATGATTTGATACTGCGATTTACTTTAATAGCCTTTGCTTCGTAAAAGGATTTCAGTGTGAACTCATGCAAGGGGATCATAAGGTATCCCTAACTGAATGCCTGTGGAAAACTAACAGATTCGTCGAGGAGTAAACTGATGCAGTAGTGAAACAAATATCAGCCGCGTTATAAGAGCAAGCAATGACACCTTCTGGACCACTCGTGTTCGATCCCAGCACCATCCTAGTCCCAATCGAAAACCCTGTCTCCGCCCCAAATCCAATCGCTCCCGTCCCAGATCCAGTCTCCCAGCACCCGTCCCACCTCAGCCTTAGAGCTAGTCCCACTCCCTATCCCGGTCCCAGTCCCAGTTCATGTCTCGCCCGTGCCGTGACCGCTCAACCCGTCCCATACCGTGACGCCGCGCGCCGGTGCTGTGGAAGCGTTACTCGTGACGTGACGCTGGCGTAACGTGACGTGATTCACACGCTCGTGAGGGAGGGTGTCACGCCGCCACGCGGTCCCGCTCGCCGTCACGGGTCGGTGTTCTTACGTCACGAGTGGTGGTCGTGATGTCACAGGAGGTAACGGTGAGGGCACGGTCACGGTGCATCCGTTCCTCTGCTGCCGGGCCTGCCGAGGCGGGTGGTGTGGGGGTGATGTCTGAGGGTTATAGGGGCTGCATGAGGTCGGAGCCTCGGAGGTCCTAATTGATAAGGCAAAGATTCTGAGATTTATGTAGGTACGTACATAAATATTTAACATATTCAGGTTGACTTCAGTTTGAATAGATTTCGGTTACACTGAGATCGTTTTTTTAAAGTTTTTTATTTGAAAGACACATATCAACAGGAAACTGATTTAATTGGTTTCAGAACTGGACAAGTGTCTATTGTAGCCGAGTGTCTGTAGTTTGGAAGTAGCAGTAGCCGAATGTCTCTTTTATAAACCATGGTAATTACATGTAAGCACAGCCGAGCAAAAACGCTCATTATTATTATTGAGGCTCTCAGAAGCTTAATCAAATCGAATAAGACCAAATGACTTTTTGCATTTTATGCACCTAGGCAGGTCTCATACCTGGTATTTGCCCATCATCCTTGACACCATACTCATTTGTTGCTATTGGCCTTTAGTTCAACACTCCTAACTCAATATCTAGCAGAGCAAAAGTCATCAAAACCTGATAATTTACAAGTTCTTGTGGATGAATGCTTGGCATCGGACCATATCAAAGTTCGTCAAATAATCTTACTGAGGTCTTTCAGTCGTCCCGGAGCTCTTCTTCAGCTACTCCTGGGGTTCTGATAACCTCGTTTCAGTCTGTTAAAGTGCTGATTGGATTCGTCACACACACTCTTTTCGTTCGTCGGAAATATGTCGTTGATTCAATAGTGCCGTAGATAGGTATGCAGCACGCATGAAAAACGTCGAGCTTAAACTCAGAGTAAAAATGAAAAGTGGAAATTCAGTTGCATTTACATTAAAAGTTCGATGCTAAACGAACTTTCAACAAAATCGAGTGGTCTCCCTCTCTCTCTCTCCCTCTCCTTCTCTCTCTGTCTCCCTCTCGCTCTCGCTCAGTGAGTTCGGGCAGTTGACCGGTTCGCACTAATTTGCGTATGGCTGCTAAAGATCAAATGATGCATGCTGCACGACCAAAGCATTGCATTGCCTTGCACTCAAGGAGCAGTCCTCGAGTTTCGGTCTTCCTTCGTGAGGTCACTGACCTGGGGCCTCAGCCCTGGCTGTCTGTGTGCGGGGTCTGAGGACTCTGAGTGGCCAGTAGCCACGGCTGGCTGACGGCATGTTACAGCCTTCCGGGATGTCCGGTGCACAGGCGCCCCTGGGTGGTCAGCGCCGGCTGGCAGACGGCCCGCCACCCCGGCGAGAGTGCGTCACACGCACCTGTTTGTTTGTGTGTGTCGACTGTCAGTCTGTGGGCCGTCAGTGTGTCTGTGTGTGTATGTGTGTGTGTGTGTATGCAGATGTGATCGCTGACGCCGTCGGACCCGCCTCGAACAGAGGACCCAGTCATGACGCGGCGAGGACCGACCCCAGTGACCTTGTCGCTTGCCTTTGCTGCGTTCTGCGCTCAAACACTTTGAAAGAAACACAAGCAAGGCGCTGATAACAATGAGAGGAGTGAGATCAGAGTAAAATCACATACAACAATGGTTCTCTTGTAAAAATACGCCACAATGCCAGGATTGTAATTTATAATGGTCAAATAGAGGCACTCTGCAGTAGTATTCTGGCTTATGAATCCCTCAAAATCTCCATAAACTCCTGCTAAGCCCAGCCATTGGTTATCCAGTTTCCAATTGACCTCTCTCACCAATCACTGAGCCTTTACCGACTATCTCGGTGGGTTTCAGCTCACGATCGACCGACCGGCTCCGTCTCCCGTCTCGGCGGCCGGCGCCGCACGCACCCCCGACAGTGAGTGATGGCGGAGCAGCTGTGCGCCGTGTCATTGCAGCGGCCCCGGCGCCGGCCGTCACATCAAATGGCTCATAACGCGGCGAGCTGTCACGAGAGGCAGCGCGCCGCGGCTCTGACGGCCCGCGTGAGGAACACGCCCCGAGGACATTGCCCCGCTGACACACTAAGGGGACCCGCTGGCACACTCGGGTGTCCCGCTGGGTCACTAGGTGACCCCATGATTCAGCAGTGTGGCACCCTGCTCGGAAGAAACATTTTTGGAGCGTGCACGTGGCGTAGTAAATTGTTCCGGCTTGATCTTATTTGTTTTGTTTGATTTTCGTTGGACTTTGAAGACGAACGGACGTGAAAACTTGGCGGGATGACTTATGTCCTGTCAGGCGTCACATAAAGGTGAATTATGGCAAACTTCGTGCCAGAATAACTACTGAGGTAGTTGGTGAAAGGTACGGTACATTAACATGTGAATTCGCCATGTGCTATGGGAATAATTAATGTGAGTTATTCCTTAACTTTGTATTTGTTCACTAACTTTGTAATTCACATGCCTATCCATTTCAAAAAGCGCTTCGTAGTTCAATAAAAGCAGTAGTGGAGCAAATTTATGTTTAATTAGAATTCTCTGAATAATTTATTTCCGGCTCCCACTTGAAATCCGTTCTTCGCACCAAAATAATCTGATCTGAATCCTCTAAAACGGGATTTCCCACTGTCAAACTTGATTAACCTCACACGGCCGAACTGACAATTCATTCTACGCCGTTGGGTTAATATATATGAAACCCGCAATTCGCATGAAAAGAGCACAAAGAGCGAGTTTGCGTCATTTTTATTTCTTAGCAAAAATATAAAATGTATACCAATAACCAAGGTGTTAAATCGAATCGGCAAAGATCATGCTGCATATTATGGGCATGCCTGCAGATAATATAATATTATCCCTCATTACTCCATATAACATAATGTAACAAATAGCCGCTAGGTTTGAAAAGTGACTTCATCTGGTGAAATAAAGTAACTCATATTTTATATACCGATCCGGAACTCTTTATTTACAGCATGCTCCCCTTTCTCTCTGTCTCTGTCTCTGTCTCTGTCTCTGTCTCTGTCTCTGTCTGTCTGTCTCTCTCTCTCTCTCTCTCTCTCTCTCTCTCTCTCTCTCTCTCTCTCTCTCTCTCTCTCTCTCTCTCTCTCGCCCTCCTCCGACACGGCCCCAGAATAGCCGCCCGATCCTCCCTCCCCTGCTATTTCCTCAGCACGGCCTCCCCTGCCGCAGAGCCGCTACGCGTGTCGTTACCGTATTCCGCGCGGAGTACCTCACATTCCGCAGACAGCACGCTATCCTCTCTGGCCGGTCTTCTCCGTTCTCACCGGCTGGAGCTCGCCGGTCGGCCGTCTCTCATGTCCCGCCTCTGTTGTTGATCCTTGGACTGTCAGCGCCCCGCTCCCGCTCTCCTTCTGTTGTCACCGGGCTCCCAGAACAGCATCTCTGCGTGTCCCCACCGCCCCGGCAGAGATGCCGTGTTATCCGCGGTATCGCCGGTACTCCGTCTCTGTCACGCTTATGACCCGGCGCCATCGACCATCGGCTGTGCCCAGATGTGCCCCGCTGCACGGATCGGAAACTGGCGGCCGGTTTATGCTTAGAATTACGCGGTGCGCCATCGCTCTAACTGCATGTCACCTGTTTTGTGGATTCGTCTTCAACTATCTATAGGTCCCGTATGACCAATAATAACCTGCTAGTCACATGGATAGGCCAGCCTAATGTGATGTGGTCGGGGAAAGCCACAGTGGGGCGGGGCAGGGGTGGGGACAGAGGAGGGAGAGAGGGGGAGTGTGGGCGGGCGCGGGACGGCGGTTGCTATCAGCTGGTGTGTCATCACACCGGCGCCACTCTGCCGCTAATTGACGGCATTCAGACAGCGCCGCTTCGGAACCGCGCAGCGGCGCGCAGACCACACACGATGTCACAGACGTGGCCCGCGTTACACCTGGCACGGTGTTAATGCATGGTGTCAGACAGACACACATTGATGAGACGCGCTATTTAGCGAGGCCCGTGACGTTACGCACATTATAAATGCTTCAGCCACGGGTCACCACAGAGGTTCGTCGTAGCTATGAGCATTGCAATTCGGAACTAAACGATTATTTTGAGCCTTTTGACGATTGATAGTAACTGCAGATCGGCTATCGTGTAAAGTAAATGACCTTTTCAGGACATTTTCAGGACCGACACACATAAAATTATGCCCTTGGTCTGAAAGCAAGCTTCTTGGTTGATATATTCGGTTGACATTTGTAGCTAACTTGCATTTAAAATTGAAGCGTGCGATGCGTTTCGGGAAAGAAACGACAACCGTTGCAGCCGCAAACAAGAGCTATTACAAAGATTCGGATCCGGCATGCTGAATGACTTTTCGCTATTGATCTGAGGTCCAATCAGTATTGAAATTGGTTGAACTCTGGCTGGGCAGCCTTCAACTTACTTTTACAACTTACCGAAACATTTTCTAAGTTAATTGACAGTCTACGTTTCACTTTCATCATATTCGTAATCCTGATTCCTGATAGCAATGCCAGAGATACGTTACTAAGCTAAAATCCATGCTGAAACAAGACCCAATGCCATGGAAAATGCAGCATTTACTTTTTTGGTGTAGATATGCACTCCGGTTACACAGCATATTAGCCACGAATAGCTAATGCGCATCCACGCACCACGTGAATAGACCTCGAACTCCGACATCTGACGATAAGCGCAAAGTTTTTATCACTGCCTCAGATGACTTAAAAACTGTGCGACACTGCTGACATAGAGTTCAGACGTCAGGCAGAGCTCTCTCTCTCTCTCTCTCTCTCTCTCTCTCTCTCTCTCTCTCTCTCTCTCTCTCTCTCTCTCTCTCTCTCTCTCTCTCTCTCTCTCTCTCTCCCTCTCTCTTCATTACGCCGGTCATCGACCGCACGCGGTCAGACTGACAGGTAGGCTGTGCCGCAATACACAGCTGTCCTGCGGAACAGCCGCCCGGAATAACTCGGCGATAAGGTCGCCTGTCAACACCGAAAATAGCTTACGGTCGGTTTGAAGATAGCGGAAATACGTGTTGAATTGAAATAGATTATGTCTACTGTCTAGCTCGCTAACATGCAGCTCGTATTGCCCACGTCTTACGGCTCTACAGACCTATAGGTAATGACTAATGATATCTTCATCGCAACACTCAACACTGCCAAGACTGCGCAAGAATTAATAAGAACTCGACGCCTACAGATGTCGGTTTTGAAACAGGGGAGCTGTGACTTATCTACTAACTAGGGTCCACAGGACCTACGACATGCTCCACGCTGCACCCACATGCCTCTCGCACCCACCACATGCATCGAGTCTCACATGTTTAGCTGCATGCAACTTGCAAGTCCAATCGGTAGACGGCACAGCATGGCGAATACTGGATAGCCAGGCATTGATGGCACACTTTCAGACATGGCATGCTGGAATCTGGGCTTGGCGCCTTGTCCGCCGGTAACGGAAGAGGGCCGCACCTTTCACCGTCCGGCCAACACCGTTGCAAATGTAGACAGCCTGGGCAGCACTCGCCGCCCTCCCCTCCTGATCAATGATCAATGGAGGGGGGGGGGGGGACTTCCGCACCGGCCAGTGCAGAGACGCCGCTTTCCTGAACGGCATTCCGCAGAGACTTGTCTTGCGGCCGGTCCATCACTCTCTCGGCATCCGGAGTCGGTCTGCCCGGCCCAACGGACTCCGGACAGCCGGTCCCACCGGGCCGCCCGCGGCCGAATTTGGGCTGATTAACGGGCTACATGTGAGAGGCAGACAGGCTGCCGTCAGACGCCTCGAAACCTACTGACGCCCTACCCCTTCCCCCCCCCCCCACCCCTCCCTCCAGTTCCGGATGTGTGGGTAGTAAGGAGAGTCAATGCCTGTTCTGTCTCTCCTTATTCCCTTCTGATCAGTCTCTCACTCTCTTCCTCCTCCTCCCTCCTTCTCCTTATCCTCCTTCTCCTCCTCCTCCTCCTCCTCCTCCTCCTCCTCCTCCTCCTCCTCCTCCTCCTCCTCCTCCTCCTCCTCCTCCTCCTCCTCCTCCTCCCCCTCCTCCTTCTCTTCTCCCTCTCTCTCTCTCTGCCCCTTTCTCTCTCCCTCTCTCGGCTGTCGAGGCTGTCAGACGGCTCGCCTCCCTCAGAACCCGTGACGGGGTGCCCGCCGGCCGGCCGCTTTGAGGACTGTCAATATATCGGCTCGGTCACTCAACTGGACAGCTGCAGCTGCGACGAACTGAGAACGGGGGCACAGCCGAGTGGTTTGATCCCAATCTGCCAACGCTAATCTATGTTCGTTTTAGAGCTTCTGGTGACTTTTAAAGAGAATTGGAAAACCAAGAGTTTCAACTGTGCAAAGTTGCAGCTGTTTGCTAAATCAGGCTGCAGAACGGTACAAAGATGTCGACTATGCAATGAAAACTCAAGAAGAATAACTGCACTCGCTTATGAACGATATGCGTGACAGCTTATGCAAAGTTGACGGTGCGATTCCGTTCTCGAAATGACGAGCTGGTGAGTTTCAGAAGTTTGACTTCCTTTCAACAAACCCCGAAAGGGAGACAAGTCTACATAAACAACAGATCAGCCTACGAAACTTCTATTTCAAATCGCTCATCACAAACAGTAGGTATAATGGATCTTGAAATCCCACCGGATATTTTGAACAACCGGACTGCAGACTGAAATACAAACTACACATCACTTTCTGCCGCTCTTATGCAAACGGTATCGTACCATTTTGCAATGACGCATAAACTATGGAAATGCTGTCATCGCATTTTCTGGAGTGACTCAACTATCTTCTGCAATCGTATTGCAATACACATCCGACTAGCTGACACCTTAGGCGCATGTCGTGAACAGCTGAGATTATGACCTGTGTACCCATTAACAATTTCCTGAAGGAATTGAGCCAGAGCATAAGCGTCTGAATCACCTCATGCACACCATTGCACTTACACACAAACATAAAAATAAACTAATTCATAAGCTCGCTCACTCATTTTGCCCTCCACGCTTTATTAAAGCTATTCCTCTCGCGTGTCAAAACACCTGATATATTGCGACAGGTACATGTCAGCTGCCAAATATATTGCAGATGTGTTGAGACCGACTGTCAGTGCCCAATTCCGCGCGCATATCAGCAGCGACATGAAGCACTGGTTTCAATTTGTTATTTATGTAAAACGAACGCCAGCTCTCCGAACCACATTCTGTCAAAATGAGCACTCTTTATGTCAGCTGGCCTTCCAAAACCGGACAGGTCACGGTGTACTGCGGAGAGGTCGCGGGGTGTCTGTCACCATGCGACCCCCCCTCTCCCCCTCCCCAGATGTCAGTGGTCCGGCGCCACCCACCACGGTCCCAGCTCGGCTAGAGGGGGGATGGGACTGAGTGATGGGGTGACAGGTCTGGGTCTGTTGGTTTTGGACCCCACCCCACACACCTGCTCTGAGACGGACACCTGATGGGGCAACTATTCGTCTGCATCAGCATCGTGCCGTGTTTAATTGGTTTAGCCGTACTTAACGACTGTTGAATGAGTTCCATATTTGACAGCTTTCAGGTAAGTACCTTCAGAAGTTGTGTTTGTGTTACATTTACTCCTGCGACCATTCCAATTACGTAAATTGTATTACCATTCTACGGAAAGAGTTACAACCGTATCAGCTTTTTCCAACAAGCCATGCATTGAAACTCGATAGCCTTTAGAAATCAAACCTGGAAAAATCGAGCCGCATGATTTGGAAAATTCCCATCGATGCTCGATGTGACGACTTAGCATTCGGTAGCCTCAGAACATTATTGGTGATATGGGCATCATATAAGCTTATTGATACCTATTGATAAATAACATCAGGACCGTCAGATAAAGATAAGATTAGATAAAGTGTGTGGTCACAGCTCACACTGCTTGATTGAATTCACGCGGTGCTCCGCAATTGCGATCATACGTGGAAAATTGTAAGGAACTGTGGATGTTCAGGCACCACAAATCCGCCGCCCCAGCGCGAGACCCCTTGACCTCCGCCGTCTACTGCGGCCCCAAAGCCAAGCCGGCGCACTGGGGCGGTGAATTTGCATTGCCCGAACACCCAAAACTCCCTGTGATTCTCCACCTATGTTTGCGATTACTGAGATAATGGCTAACTTAGACCAAATCTAAGCTCTACCAATTACCATGACAAGACAAAGTCAGTCAAATAATTATGACCATTGAAGTGACTGACCTGTGCGGAGCGCGCCCCTAAACGTTGCTCGACCTGACCTGATCGGTGACCGGCCCGCAGCAGCGACAGCTACAGATCCCTTCCACTGCTAACTGAGGGAGAACGCGGCTCGAAGAATCCACCAGGGACGACCGATCGAGCCCCACTGCCCAGTGCTCGGTCGGCAATTCACTCCACACAATCCCAGTGGCACAGATCGCGGCTCCCACTCAGCAAACTCAGCAAACTCAGCCTGCAGGCGGCGCCGGCCAACAATCGCGCACCTGTTTGGTATCCCGCCCGCGGCGATACGGAGCTCGGCCCCGGCACAACAGGGCCCCCGGGCTGACCGCGAGCCGCTCCCGGGCACTCAGCACGGCCGGACGGACTGCTTTAGAGCGGGCACTGAGCAGCACGGCAAACAAGGATTACCAAATTACCGGCCAGAGAAAATGGCCAGGTGTGCGGAGCCCGCCGCTCGGTGCGCATCCAGGGAGTGGGTGGATAATGGGTATGGAGTATGGACCGTGCCGAGGCACGCGCAGAGGCAGGCGCAAATAAACATTTCTAGCACATACACACATGCACTTTGCGATTATCAAACGGCGTCGACGTCGGAAGCTGGGTCGCTGGGGCCGGGTGTATAGCGCTCCAGCGCTCCACTCCGCTGTGCGTAATGCAGGCTCATGGGCGTAGGAACGGCTGGATCATTTGGGTGCATGGGTGCAGTCCAGGCTCGTTATAACGCTTCCATATCCAGGACCCTATTCACGCTTCAGTAGTAGAGCCGAGTGCCGACTATTGTAACATAGCCGTATAATCTTAAGTGTTTCTTCGCGGGCTAATCCTCTCGTTCTTCCCCGGTGGGCGGGCGTCCTGCCATGGATGGTGGAGCATCCGGTACGCCGCCCGAGACATCTCATCAACCGGGAGTGGTCTGCGGTGAACGGGCTGCCAGCGTATCTCACCGGAGATCAGGGGTGGGGATTATTCTCCAATCTCCATCCGATCCCTGGCTACCAGTGTATTGGGAGGTACGTGTCACCTACATACGTCCGTCCGCGTGTCCGTGTGCAGCGTCGATAAGGAGAGGAGCTTTGGCGTGTTTGTATTGTCTGCCTATAGGCACTGGAGAATAGAGATCCATCTGCTGATGGTTATTCTCAGACTGGGGCAAATACCGACAGGCCGGCCGCCCGAGCTGGATCCTGGTTTGATTCATCGCGCTCACGCCCATCAGGTGCGCAAGAAAAAGCGACATTGAATTCCGGAGGAGGTCCTGGTCTTCAGCATCTTCCTGTACGTGGAACGGAAATGAGACGCGCACCTAACAATAAAGCGCTCGCGATTTGTGAATCCTGCTTTCAATTGTACTGGCACTGGAACAAAGCTGCCTAAATATATCGATTCTGCTGGCTTCAAATAGGTAAGCGTGCCAGTCAAACCATTAGACTGAGGAGAAAGGTATCTTTACCTTTTAAAGAGCCTTGTCTTTGCTGCTCTATTCACCTGACCTCACCGACCGCGCCTCAGGAGTCTTGCATACCGAACAACTCGAATCTGGTCCGGAGTGACTCGACTCGAACCCGGCTCTGAAGTGAGTCGGACAACTTGGAGTCCGATGCCGCCTGCCGGATGCTCTGATCCACCGACTAAGCCAAACTAAGCTACAGAATGGAATTAAGCAATAAGTTTATGAAAAAGGTATGTTCAAACCATCAAAGTTTATGGTGTCTAACAATCAAAATATGAATGCTGATTATCTGAATATTGATGATCATGCTTTGAATCTTATTTGCAGTAGAATAGTGTTTAAACTTTTAGTCCTTGAATCACAAGATTTCTTGAAACTGGCGCAAGTGTTTCAAACTCTGCGCGGACGCTTGCCCCGCGTTCGATGTCTCTCGGACGGCGAAGATTCTACGCCGTCCGGCCAATCACGTTCCATAACCGCAGCCGAGCCCCCGCTGATCTTGGACGGGATTGGCCGGACGGCATAGAATCTTCGTCGTCCGAGAGACATCGAACGCGGGGTTGCTGTGCTGAAAAATTTGAGCAACCGATTGCCTTGTTTCGATTCCAGGACAAATCTTCGTATGGCATTTCTTGGTCGCGCAATTCTTCGTCCGCATTTCTTCGTCCGCAAATCTTCGTCGGCGCATTTATTCGTGTCGCATTACTTCGTCTCGCATTTCTTCGTAGGTGCAAAAATTCGTAGCGCATTTCTTCGTATCCGCATTTCTTCGTCGGCGCATTTCTTCGTCAAGCATTTTTTCGTCCACGCATTTCTTCGTCTACGCAAATCTTCGTCCGCATTTCTTCGTCCACGCAAATCTTCGTCTGCGCAAATCTTCGTCCGCAAATCTTCGTCTCCGCAAATCTTCGTCCGCAAATCTTCGTCCGCATTTTTTCGTCCACGCATTTCTTCGTCTACGCAAATCTTCGTCCGCATTTCTTCGTCCACGCAAATCTTCGTCCCCGCAAATCTTCGTCCGCAAATCTTCGTCCGCAAATCTTCGTCCGCAAATCTTCGTCCGCATTTTTCGTCCACGCATTTCTTCGTCCAATCAAATCTTCGTCCGCAAATCTTCGTCCGCAAATCTTTGTCTGCGCTTTCTTCGTCTCTGCAAACACTCGTCCACAAATGTGGTTCAATAAAACCATGAAGAAATATCAGACAGTCAAGTGAATGACGAATTTGATGCATGGAATGGATGGTCGAAACTTTTGAAGTCAGGTAGATGAGGTCAGTCAGGTGAAGCTATTGTATTTGGAGCCGACAATTGTAACATTCCATATCATTTGTGTCCCGGACATTCTTTTTTCGCGGTCGTTGAATGACAATATAATCTCTTGTACCCTTGCCGGCATAGGCGGCGGAACGGGGAGGGCACCGGGGCACCGTTCCCCTCTTTAAAGGGACCCTCCCACTTTAACATTAGATTTGAGTTGAGATAGCCAAAATGGGGTCCCTGGCCAGGGGCGGCGCCACGGATTTTTGCCAGGGGTGGCAGGCCGAAGTAGGGGGCCTCTTCATAAGAGGGCCTCCTCTTCGCCTCTGGGGCCTCCTCAAAAGTGAAAATTGTGGTCGTTTGTCAAAAACAGTACGTGTATCTATTATCTGCAGTTTAAAACGTTTTCGCTTTACCAATACCAATCCCGCGTATTCGGGCAAATCCACGCAGAAGTCTATATATGGCCTTGCGCAGAAGTGGCTTTTCCTTGCCTAGAGTCAATGGTAAAACAAATGATACAATGATGGGACTGCTCCACACGTTACAGACGCGGTACGAACTAACCTTGATAAAAACGATAAAAATACCTAAACAAAATATGATAAAAGTGACCATGGCAGTGCATTACTACTATACTGTCTATTTCTCACTTGCCTGATAGCATAATTAAAACGACCGATTGACATCGTACGCTGCGCATTTCAGCTGGCAGTTGGTTGTATAGCATCGGGCCACAGATCAGAAATCGGCGCCTCCCAGCCTCCGTCCTGACAGGTGGCAGTCGCAGGTCGTCACCCTGGCGAGTGCTCCGAACTCGTGTATCACGGTTTGCTTGGATAAAGGATGAAAGTGACACTGGTGTATGGTATTTGATAATTTTGTGAGTAATGCAGGCGTATGATATTTGAATAGATCCTCTGCATCGAGCCATCCCAGCGCCCTCCGAACGTCTGCAGAATGGCTGAACTTCCTTCTACCTGAGACGACACGAGCGGCAAAGTTGATCAATGATCACCTTTTGAATCTTAGCAAGATTCTTCCCGCTGCCGCTGCCGTACATAGGGAGGCAATAGCGGACGCGGGAGGGAGGCAATAGCACCAGGGCGGTTACAATGGCGGGCAAGATCTCGGCCGGAAGGTAATGACGTATGTGCGACAGGCCAATGCGGATCCCGAAGCATTTACGCGTAATTTCTTGTACATAAATGGGCGTCCCAGGAAAGATGATGATCAAAGATCACCCCCAGATTTTTGCTTCTAATACGGGTTATATTGTACGCTCGCGGAATTTCACCCCGAGAGGTGTAACGTTCCGGCCCCGCAGTTTTTGTCTACTGCCAAGAACAATCAGGTGAGTTTTGTCGAATATGCGCGGAACCAAAGGTCGAGAGAAAAGAGGGCCTGCTCCATGCGCTCAGTCAGATCTGACAGGGTTGTCTTGTTGCCACAGACCATGACCTGGGTGTCGTCCGGCACCAACGGTCGCACACGAACAAGCTGAGGTTATTTGAAAAGATAGTATATAAGAGGGGACCTAGTGCCGAACTTTGGAAAACGCCTTTGTTATTCGGAAGCGCGGTTGCAATCTGCCTGTTACCAGAGACGTCAGTGAAGCTGACGCTCTGTGTGTGGTTCTGCAGAATGAAGGGATGCGGTTGCTAAAGCGCCAGATACCCCAGGCTAATGATGCAAACGCCCACGTGCCACTAAGCTCCACTTATGAATAGGGCAATACAGGCAATACATATAAGCCCCCCCCCTCTCCACAATTTTTTTGTCTGAACTCTCATATTATGCCGTTGCAATGAATGAAAACGGCCTGGAAAATTCGGAGCGCACTCCCTTCCCCCCACTCAACAACTTTTTTAACCATACATTGGGTATATGGAAAGATATGGGTTGAAAATTGCGGAGTGCACCTCGTCCCCCGCTCAACAACTTTTTGCCTACAGAAAGCGGCCTTGTACCAATGTTTAGCCCCCTCCCCCCCCCCCTTAAAAAAAAACGGAGCTCTGGATCCGCCAGTGGCACAGGGGCGTCCTTTATGGCGCACAGTTGCCTTCTGTGTAGGAACAGGGGCAGGGTGTGGTTTTGTATAGGCCTGGTAGGGCCCGAGCCCGAACCCTACCGATGTTTATTTGGGTCCTATCAATGTTCCCTGAGCCCTGCCAATATTTTGTCAGCCATCACTTGATAACGAAGTAAAACGAAACAATAAGCAAATAAGCACATTATGTATACACTATACATCTAAGGTTCTAACCACGGTAAGCATATGTAGCTGGAAATGAGGTGTGTCCCATGGGCTCAAGTCCTTTTTGGATACCAAGATGCTCGAAAGACCAGTGGTTTTAGACGGCCCATGGCTGCCTCTGAGCGCCGCACGCCGCGCGACGACCTCTTATAAATCCAGGTCCGTCTCCAAAACCAGCCTCTAAAGGCCCTACACCGACTTCGGAGGGTGCCGCGATGCTTCAGAATAGGCAATATTGATCTGAGAAGGTCCTATACTCTGATTCCCGAGGGTCCAGCGCCAGGTCCTTTCCGCATCAGATTACGAAAACTTAAACTTCTCATCCTTTTATTTTAGCAAGCAGGTCTCTCATCGTAATGTTTTGAGATCTCGTTAGTTGTCGAACCCTTCACTCAGCATTGGCCTTCAAAACCTTCCCTGGTCCCTTTCAGCACAACCATCCTTTTTAGTTGGCGTGGGCCTCTGTTAGAATGGCCCGTGTTCCGCTGACATAACTAATTTGCCTTTATAACTGCACGTTTTGTGCATCGGGTCCCGTGAGGGCCTAGATTTCGAAGATTAAAAAAAGATTCTAATTTGTCTTGTCAGTGATCAAGGTGGAAAAATAAGTGGCCGAAATCCGATGAGAAAGGCAGATTTGGGGATACCCTACCTTGGTGGACCCCCGTCACATATGGTCGTCCACCGCCTTGCACAGAGGATCCTGTTTGGGCACAGGGGTCCTCCTGTGTAGGTACATGGTTCTCCTGTGCGGGCATAGGGATAGGGACCTCCTATTTGGGCACAGGTACCTCCTGTGAGAGCACAAGGGCCTCCTGTGCGGGCAAAGGGGCCTCCTGTGCGGGCAAAGAGGCCTCCTGTGCGGAAATAGGGATAGGGCCTCCTGTGCGGGCACAGGGGCCTCCTATTTGGCCACAGGGTCCTCCTGTGTGGGCTTAGAGGCCTCCTGTGCGGGAACAGGGGTCTCCTGTGGGCAAAGCCGCCTCGTATTTGGGCAGAGGGGCCTCCTGTGCGGGCACAGGGGCCTCCTTTACGGGCATAGGGATAGGGGTCTCCTGTGGGCAAAGGGGCCTCCTATTTGGGCAGAGGGGCCTCCTGTGCGCACAGGGGTCTTCTGTGGGCAAAGGGGTCTTCTATTTGGGCAAAGGAGGCCCCTGTGCCTGTGCGGGCACAGGGGCCTCCTGAGCGGGCACAGGGCCTCCTTACGGGCACAGGGGCCTCCTGAGCGGGCACAGGGCCTCCTGAGCGGGCACAGGGCCTCCTGAGCGGGCACAGGGCCTCCTTACGGGCACAGGGGCCTCCTGTGTGGGCACAGGGGCCTCCTGGCTGGGCACAGGGGTCTCCTGTGGGCAAAGGGGCCTTCTATTTGGGCAGAGCGGCCTCCTGTGCGGGCACAGGGGCCTCCTATTTGGGCAGAGGGGCCTCATGTGTGGGCACTGGGGCCTCCTATTAAAGGGACCCTCCCACTTTGAAAAAAGTAAATGAATTTGCATGAAAGTGATGTCGCTCGGTTCAGAAAGAGCAAAAACGAATATTTACCAAAGTTCACCGAAAAATATTCACTGGTTTTCAAGATAGTAGACTTTTACTTTTGTTTACTTTTTGGGATCTCCGCTGTTCCTAGCGACTTCATTTTGGAAGTGCGGCGTTTGCGGCAGATGTTGGGCGCAAATAGCATATACCTACCACCACTGCTGCAAAAAGATGTTAGTATAAGGTTTTAAAATCGTTAGATCACCGCTGACGTCACAAATTCTAAGGGGGCATCTCAATGCATTAGCCCCTTAGAATCCGAAAACTGCAAGTTTGAAATTCCATATCTCCGAACTAAAGCATTTTTCGATGTTGTGACTTGTGAGTGCCCAAACCGGTATCTGCAGGCTAGAGCACTTCATGGGCCGGATAAATCCGTTATCCACGGATAAATCCGCGGACCGGATAGGATTGGATTCTAAATTTGTTAAAAAAGAACGGATATGGGCGGGCCGGATTTGGGAATTGAAGGTTGAACCCGGATCAAAACGGATCAAAATTTTAACATTCAACATTGAAGTTAAAAATTAACCTAATGTGTTAAGCGGCAGCAGAGGTTTGATTAAAGTAATAGGCATCATTTTATGACACTCACTTGTCACAAGACTTGTCTTCAAGTGGATAATGTATGCAATGTATGCATGGTTTTTGGAACCATGATGGTCTATGAGATGTATGGCTGTCTGGTCCCTTAGATTGAATTTGTTAGTCCAGTTTTGGGTGAAACCAGTTATTGGTGAAACGGATTATTACGGATATTTTTTGGAAGTTTGGCTGCAATACGGGCCATGGGTGGGCCGGATTCTGATATTCAAAGAAAGGCGGATAATGGGCGGATCTGGATATGACTTGCCGGATATGGGCCGGGCCGGATCCTAAAAAGCCTATCCGTGAAGTGCTCTATTGCAGGCCATGGCCAGCAATTTGGCTATCTCAACTCAAAACTAATGTTCAGGTGGGATGGTCACTTTAAGGCACAGGGGCCTCCTGTGCGGGTACAGGAACCTCCTGAGCGGCCACAGGGGCATTCTGTAGGGCACAGGGTCCTCCTGTGCGGACAGAGGGGCCTCCTGTGTGAGCACAGGGGCCTCCTGTGCGGGCATAGGGATAAGGGTCCCCTGTGGGCAAAGGGGCCTCCTATTTGGGCAGAGGGGCCTCCTGTGCGGGAACAGGGACCTCCTGAGCGGGCACAGGGGCCTCCTAAGCGGGTACAGGGGCCTCCTGTACGGACACAGGAGCCTCCTGTGTGGGCACAGGGGCCCCTGTGCGGGCACAGGGGCCTCCTATTTGGGCAGAGGGGCCTCCTGTGCGTTCACAGGGGCCTCCTATTAAGGCACAGGGGCCTCTTGTGCGGGCACAGGGGCCTCCTGAGCATTCTGTACGGACACAAAGTCCTCCTGTGCGTGCAGAGGGGCCTCCTGTGTGAGCACAGGGGCCTCCTGTGCGGGCATAGGGATAGGGATCCCCTGTGGGCAAAGGGGCCTCCTCTTTGGGCAAGGGGCCTCCTGTGCGGACACAGGGGCCTCCTATTTGGGCAGAAGGGCTTCCTGTGCGGGCACAGGGGCCTCCTGTGCGGGCACAGGGACCTCCTGAGCGGGCACAGGGGCATTCTGTACGGGCACAGGGTCCTCCTGTGCGGGCATAGGGGCCTCTTGTGTGAGTACAGACGCCTTCTGTGTGGGCACAGGGGCCTCCTGTGCGGGCACAGGGGCCTCCTGTGCGGGCACAGGGGTCTCCTGTGGGCAAAAGGGCCTCCTGTGCGGGCATAGGGATAGGGGTCTCCTGTGGACAAAGGGGCCTCCTATTTGGGCAGAGGGGCCTCCTGTGCGGGTACAGGGACCTCCTGAGCAGACACAGAGGCCTCCTGAGCGGGCACAGGGGCCTCCTGTATGGGCACAGGGGCCTCCTATGCGGGCACAGTGGTCTCCTGTGGGCAAAGGGCCTTCTATTTGGGCAGAGGGGCCTCCTGTGCGGGCCCAGGGCCCAGGGGCCTCCTGTACGGGCACAGGGGCCTCCTATGCGGGCACAGTGGTCTCCTGTGGGCAAAGGGCCTTCTATTTGGGCAGAGGGGCCTCCTGTGCGGGCCCAGGGCCCAGGGGCCTTCTGTGAGGGCGCGGATACAGGGGCCTCCTATGCGGGCACAGGGCTCCTGTGTGACGCAAAGGCCTCTTAGATAACTTCCCACGTGTAAAAGGGCCTCCTGTATGTAGTGTAGACTTAAAGGTCAAAGGGGCCTCGAATAGTTAAGACTATGCAGTAGGTATGCGAGTCTTCTTCGTCGGTGACGTTTCAAATTTGTCCCATACCTATTTCAGGGGTGGCAATGCCACCCCTACCTCGCGGCAGGGGTGGCAGGCTGCCACCCCTGCCCCTATGGTGGCGCCGCCACTGTCCCTGGCTCACAATTACCGGTTTCGGCACTCACAACATCGAGAAATGTCTTAAATCGGAAATATTGAATTTCAAAATTGCAGCATTCTGATTCAGAGGGGCTCAGCATAGGAATACCCCTATGAATGTGTGACGTCAGCGCAGATATCTAACGATTTTTAAATGTTTGACTAAAACGTTTTGTAGCACGCGGTGGTATTTGCTGCTTTGCGCGCAACAAATGCCGTACTTTCAAATAAAGTCGCTAGGAACAGCGGAGATCCCAAAAAGTGGCAAAAGTAAAAGTCTAATATCTTGAAAACCGGAGAATATTTTTCGATGAAATTTGAATTGATAGATATTCGTTTTTGCTCTTTCTGAACCGAGCGACATCACTTTCATGCCAATTCATTAACTTTTTTGAAAGTGGGAGGGTCCCTTTAATTTTGGCCTTTTAACAGTAGCCCTATGGGCGTTGCATGGAAAGCATATTGGACCAAAAGTCGGCAGTGCCGTGTCCCCCTTAATTGAAGATGTTCCGCCACTACTGCCCGCCGGACCTATTTGTTTTCTACGGTACACGCCGGCCGAGGGGGCGGGTACGACCCCCCCCCCCATCGCCGTTTCGCCACTGGTGGAGCTAGCGCGTCGCGGAAAAAACAAGCGTGTGCGCCGTTACGAGCCGCAAAGATTAATACCCGATTTTAAGGCCTTCTAGGGTCGGCATACGGCCCGTGGGCCGGATCCGGCCAGGTGGGTGACGGTTGGATCCGGCCCGCGACCAGCTGACGTCCGGCCCGCGGCTGGTATCAGCGACTTACATCGTGTTCCGGCCCGCGGTTCCTTCATAAATCGACTCCGATATAAAAGTTACTCAAATGTGCTTTGGCACAACAGTTCTTCCTTCGCACACTTCATGAGTTTATAAACACCATTTGCGGGTGTTTTTGTCTAATTCTACTTCTAGACAAAACTTGCAACGGTAAGATTTGGTCAGCAGCTTTTGCGCGCAGCATCAACGACTGCTGCAGCTGCGTGCACTTGGCGGCTAGTTCACGTGGTCTACTCGCTTAACCTTCCAGGCGGTGTGTGTGTGGGAGGGGGGGGGGCGGGCCGGAACACGATGTAAGTCGCTGATACCAGCCGCGGGCCGGACGTCAGATGGTCGCGGGCCGGATCCAACCGTCACCCACCTGGCCGGATCCGGCCCGCGGGCCGTATGCCGACCCCTGACCTAGGTCGGGTATTAATCTCTGCGGCTCGTAACGGCGCACACGCTCGTTTTTTCCGCGACGCGCTAGCTCCACCAGTGGCGAAACGGCGATGGGGGGGGGGGGGGGTCGTACCCGTCCCCTCGGCCGGCGTGTACCGTAGAAAACAAATAGGTCCGGCGGGCAGTAGCGGCGGAACATCTTCAATTGAGGGGGGCACGGCACTGCCGACTTTTGGTCCAATATGCTTTCCATGCAACGCCCATAGGGCTACTGTTAAAAGGCCAAAATTAAAGAGGGGAACGGTGCCCCGGTGCCCTCCCCGTTCCGCCGCCTATGCCGGCGAGGGTACAAGAGATTATATTGTCATTCAACGACCGCGAAAAAAAGAATGTCCGGGACACAAATGATATGGAATGTTACAATTGTCGGCTCCAAATACAATAGCTTCACCTGACTGACCTCATCTACCTGACTTCAAAAGTTTCGACCATCCATTCCATGCATCAAATTCGTCATTCACTTGACCAGCGGCGTATTTAGAAAATCGCGAAGGGGGGGGCCAAGGGTTTGGAGGGCGCCACCTCACCCAAGGAGGGCGCCATACGGTCGCGAGATAAAAAATCGCTCAGTGGGGGTTGGGGGGTTGGGAGGCGTTTTTTACCATGCCACCAGTTTTTTTTTTGCGTAACCTCGTATAGGTCGTGCTGCATTGATTTTGCATCGTGTGTATTCTTTATACTCCAGGTCACAAAAGGTCAAGTGTTCTTGAAATGCTGCGCCGAAGGCGCGCGAAATTTTTGAAAACAACCTTTTCCTCCGCTTTTTAGGCACGCCTTTTATACGATCACTGTTCAAAGCTCCTCTCGCTCTTTTACCAAATTTGAAGGTGTAAAAAATACCTAAGGTTTGGTCGGGCCGCTGCCACACAAACTGTACAGAAAGCTTGGCTCATGGGTGTCGATGTATAAAAGTTTATTGGCGGTGGCATATCTACGCACCAGATCACTGTATCGGATTGATACCGGAGCGCGAGATGCGTAAACATCATCCAAATTACCTCAGACCAGCCTTCATAGCCTTCTCACAGATGCATACAGTGTACCCACATAACCAGTTTCAATCACCGAAACTTAAGATGCCTGCTGTTGCGCCCGAACCTGTTGACAATACTTAATCGTAATCCATATAGATGCCATGATGCACGTAAAGTAGGATCAATCCGTTAAGACCAAAGACGTGTTTTATGCATCGTAGAGCGTAGATAGTTTTGGTAGGTATAGATACTTCATTCATTGTGCTGAATGCACGTTCATTTGTGGCAGTTTTCACAGGCAAGACATCAACTATGTGCAATAGAACGACTAAGTTGAAAAACATGCCAAAGGAGTAAATAAATGATAGGAGGGCAGCGATCAACGGATGTTGCCAATAGGTAGAAGGGCTGCGATCCACAGGAGGGCACTAATAGGTAGAAGAGCCCCGATCAACATCCCGAGTTTCGACAGTAGGGCACCGATAGGTAGGAAGTTGGCGAGCAGCAGGAGGGCGCCAATGGATAGAAGGGCAGCGATCAACAGGAGGGCACCAATAGGTAGGAGGGCGCCGATCAACAATCAACAGGAGGGCGCCACCAGGTAAGAGGGTGGCGAGGAACAGGAGAGCACCAATAGGAGGGTGGCGATCAACAAGAGGTCGCCAATAGGTGGGAGGGCGGTCATCAACTGGAAGTCGCCAATGAGCGGAAGGGTGACGATTAAAATGGGGGTGGCAATGGTGAGGAGGGCGCCTTTGCTCAAGAGGATGACACGAACAGGAGGGCGTCTGTGCGGAGGGCGCTGGTCAACAGGAAGGTGCCAGTGGATAGGAGGGCGGTGATCAACAGGAGGGTGCCAGTGGTTAGGAGGGCGGCGATCTACACGAGGGCGCCAATGGGAGAAGGGCCCCGATTAACATTCAACAGGAAGGACTAGGGAACCAATAGGTAGGAGGGCGGCACTGAACAAGAGGGTGCCAAAAGGGAGAAAGGCGGCCTTCAAAATTTCACATGAGGGCTCAATAGGTAGGAGAGCGCCAATAATTATGAGGACGCCGATCAGCAGAAGGGCGGCAATGTGTAGCAGGGTGGCGACCTACAGGAGGGCGCCTTCGGGTGAGAGGGCGCTTATTTACAGGACAGCGGATTACATAGGCGACCACCGTTACGCTTAGAGAGCTACAGCCTACAAATGTGGTTGGAGGGCGCCCGAGGGAGCCCTCCAACCGTATTTGGAGGGCGTATTTGGAATGGGCGTCCTCCGAGGGCGCCCTCCATCCGTATTTTCCCTGTAAACACATTCGCGATTGGAGGGCGCCCTCCAGTCGCGATTGTTTTTCGATTCGATTATATCACAATTGCATTTGCGATTGGAGGGCGCCTTCGGCGCCCTCCAATCGCAAAGGGCGCCTTCGGCGCCCAAGGGGGGGGCCATGGCCCAGTGGCCCCCCCCCTGCCTACGCCCCTGCACTTGACTGTCTGATATTTCTTCATGGTTTTATTGAACCACATTTGTGGACGAGTGTTTGCAGAGACGAAGATAGCGCAGACAAAGATTTGCGGACGAAGATTTGCGGACGAAGATTTGATTGGACGAAGAAATGCGTGGACGAAAAATGCGGACGAAGATTTGCGGACGAAGATTTGCGGACGAAGATTTGCGGACGAAGATTTGCGGGGACGAAGATTTGCGTGGACGAAGAAATGCGGACGAAGATTTGCGTAGACGAAGAAATGCGTGGACGAAAAAATGCGGACGAAGATTTGCGGACGAGGATTTGCGGAGACGAAGATTTGCGGACGAAGATTTGCGCAGACGAAGATTTGCGTGGACGAAGAAATGCGGACGAAGATTTGCGTAGACGAAGAAATGCGTGGACGAAAAAATGCTTGACGAAGAAATGCGCCGACGAAGAAATGCGGATACGAAGAAATGCGCTACGAATTTTTGCACCTACGAAGAAATGCGAGACGAAGTAATGCGACACGAATAAATGCGCCGACGAAGATTTGCGGACGAAGAAATGCGGACGAAATATTGCGCGACGAAGAAATGCCATACGAAGATTTGTCCGGTTACGCTTGTTTCTCATTTTCTCCTACTGATTGGATTGCATCATCATTTGCACTGATTACATTGCAGTTCACTTGGGTTACCATTTATTGGAATGTAAGAACATGGCCTTTGACCATTTTCAATGATTTTCTCCGAAGTCTGATGACTGCTGGACTGATCAATGATCATGATCTGGATCGTAGTGTTAGTGCCTAAATGAAATCACCTTTTTTGAATTTTGTGTTTGGAAATGTAAGCTATTTTGGCTGAAGAAATTGAAATAATTGCAACCAGTTAGGTTGTTGTTGAGCTGATAAGCATCAGTGCTGCCAGATTTTTAGAATTTTCATAAGCTGGAGGATTTCAACCTCTACGGTGCGGGCGCTTCACTTTCCGCTCTCTTTAACACAGTATCCACAGTACCTAAATTACCCAGTTTGGTTCAGTTTAATGCTCTATGTGAGCATCAAATAGACCCTGTCCTGTCTCTCACAGGCCATAGCTCACTATATTTAAGTTAAACTTAAATCTTGCAGACAAATTTTGCTTCTGGAGGCTGTTTGGTTCAGAGGAAAATTTGGAGGATTTGCTGCTGTATGAGGAAATTCAGTTTCATGGCAAAATACAATACGTTCAAAACTCAATAGGTATTTTCCTACTCAGCATCACACATCTGTAAAAAATAAATCACTGCCCTTTATCTTCGCTAGCAGAACATCATGGTGAACATTTGTTTGTCTCTTAGGTACCTACTTTGTGTAATATTGTGCCATGGTCGACTTAGTGATCGAGCGCTCCCACTGCAGGTTACCGCTGCTGCAAAATAATTTGTGTTAAAATGTAATTGTTATGCATTTGAAGCTACATTTGCAGTCTGCTGTATTTTTTTTTTAACAGGCATATTATTACACTGTTTTAAGGTTCCAAACTAGAAGACTGTGCAGAGGAATTATAGTGGGGTTTGGAGGAATCTGATTATCTGGAGGCTTTCTGAAACTGATCTGAAGGATAACTGTCTTTTTCATCTGCCAGTATTGATTAGCATTTAGCCATTGCTGATGCACTTTTACATATGCTGGCAAAATACTTGGTACCTACCAGTATCTCAGATCAAGATTCCTAAACCATTATTATCAGTGATAACTGATAAGATGTATCAGCATGCCTGAAACTTTATCATCTTGGGATTGTGGCTCAGTAAATTGTATGTTACTACCCCACTTTTTTTCTTGTGATGCTTTTTTGTCATTGCATGACTGAGTCATGTGTGTGATTTTTCAATTCTGTAAAGCAAGGACATTGGTTAGCAATTGCTAGTACTGCAATGCAGAATTACC
Organism: Amphibalanus amphitrite; assembly: GCF_019059575.1. Lineage (NCBI taxonomy): Eukaryota > Metazoa > Arthropoda > Thecostraca > Balanomorpha > Balanidae > Amphibalanus > Amphibalanus amphitrite. The sequence continues at coordinate 311,165 of NW_024881846.1, forward strand.
TATGTAGGACCCAGGGGCTGGGAGCAGCCACCATGATGCGAGAGAACCTGCCACTACCTGGGGCCTGCCTCATCACATGCTTTCCCCTTAGACCAATTGAAATGCCAGCTATTTTGTTGTGGCACTGTTGCTGGTAATGTCTGAAACATAGGTGACTGCTCCTGTTACCTATTTGGCATGTGTTTTGCAATGTGCATTCCTACAAAATTGATGGTTCTTGTCAACATTTTATCACATGGCGATCCTCTTATCAGTTATCACAGAAGTCTGTTTGTGCTTTTGGCCTTGTGGTGCATCTCTTACTTTGCAGAGTCAGGAGTATGGCGATATTTGATGGAAATGCTGAGCCACACTGGGTTCACATAATCAAACTAACTAGCCTAGCCCTACCTGGCCCAACTTTACACCTACCTAACATTTACATAGCACCTGCATCTAGCACCTTACTGAAAATCACCATTATAAAAAGTTTTTTTTTTAATGTCTGAGCTTATAAGTGCCATTTTGAGATTAGAATATCAGAGATGAGAGAGGACACAGATAATCTGAAGCACCCAGTTCTTGTAAGCTACCTATCTATGGATAGCAGAATCGAGAGATAAGGCAGAGAAGATTTCAACTCAAAAGCAAAATTTTGGGAATTGGCCCAGTTACAGTATCTGAGGATAAGTGCCTGTTATTTCCCGATTTCAAGTAAGGAGTAGTTACATGCCTACACAGGAAGGGCTTAAAATGGTCTAGTTGGTGTGGCCAAAAGCTTCAATTAGCAAACAAATGGGCTGTATACATAATAAATATTGCCCCTAGGTATTTAATATCTAGACGTCATATTCTTCCCGTCCCCCGTTGCCAGATGCCGCGGATCCGGCAAATGCGCGGAGGCCGGCGGGTGGAGAGCCACCCGACCCGTGTGTCGGTGGGAACTGTCTGCCGACACCCGCACCACTTCTGCCAGAAGGTGAGTGACCACCGCACCACTTTTGCCAGGTGAGGGACCATCGTTCGCAGGCGCTACCATGGCCTGTCATTGGGTCGTACCCGCAGAGGACAGAGATAGGTATATCCGCTGGTATATTCGCCGATCAGCTTTCTTGTCGCTGCTGTGTTTGCCCGTTGCTTGCTGCTGCGCCCGCCGAACTCCAATCATTAACCCACTCTCTCGGCTGTCATTTCTCGGCATCGCACGATAGCTCCTAGTGCTGCCTGCTGAGCGCTATCCGGGCTTACGACGAAGCCCGGTACGCAGCCCTGAGGCCGACGCGGCCGGCGATCGCCAACTACAGGTTATAACGTACTGTTTTTACCCGGACTGACCGGCTGGCGCTCGGGCGAATCCTCCCCAAGCCGCGGTCAGCCGCAGAACGATGGATGGTGTCATAAAGGGTGATCGGCGGCCGGCCGAGAGCCGGGTGGTCTGTCGGCTCGCACTATCGACTCCGCCCCGCCCCCCAGCCATCGTACCGGCTGTCCGGGTGGGAAGGCGATCGGATGGTTGATGTTCTGTATTGATTTGTGTGTGGGTTTATCGATGAGGGCCAATGATGAAGCTTCTAGCTTTGATAAATAAGTCATTGTGTGCAGTCTTGCTTGGCCGAAATTGATGTTACTACTTGATGTTCTCTGCTTCTTTTTTATGTTATGTTTACACAAAGCTTTTGATAATAATGCTGTTTTATTTGTTTTGGAACGTCATCGTACAATCAATGTACCTAATGGACTTACGTGGCAAAATGCTGCATTCGACAAACTACTTTTAAAAGTGCCTATGTGTGCAATTGGAATTGTTTCTTGTTTCTTGCATTGCACATGTCCTGTACACATCCTCTTTTGTTATCTAGCTAATGAATCCGATCTCCACGGCCCCTCCACGTTTCCAGGAGTGTCTGGAGGGATTCAGCTTCTGTTCGGCGCACATTCTTGAGGATCGGTCGGCGCCCTACCGGCCATGTGCGTTCGTTTACAGCAATGGAAGGAAGTGCGGCACGCCCGTCCCCAAGAAGGACAGGTCAGTGCTGTGTTGTCTTCTCGGCATGTCCCTCGCATGCCAGAACGTGGTGTTAGTCCAATTCCAGTACATCATACCCTATCTAACCAACTCCTTGGTTTGTTTCCAATGACTCACAAGATGTTTGCCATTTCTCTCCAATATCCATTTTGTTTGCGATCATTAACTCCGATGCGTAATTCAATACATTTCCTGTCATAGCCACAATCATTTGAATGTATAATATAGGTACCTGTCATTACGTCCTGTCTACCGATCTGCACCTCGCCTGTCGTTATGCCTACCCTGTAAAAGTCTGTGATCTACCCTGTCGTGTGCACCGTGCACTGTCTCTTCCCCGCTCTCTCCCCTCCCCGTGTTCCGTTACGCCCCTACTGACCCTTCTGTCCCTGGCCTGCTGTCTCTGCCCTGCCGTTCCCCGCCGTGTTAGACCTTGTCCGTCTACCCCGCTCCACACTAACCCGCCCCTGAATCCACCACTCCTCGGCATCGCTATTCACAGCACCTGCAAAAAGTGCGGCGGGAGCTCGCATGGCTCGAAGAAGGGGTCGCCGGCGTCGCTGCTGGCTCGTTTGGAAGGACCAGAGGCATTGTAGGTTTGGATGCAGCATTGTTGTATGCAGCACACTTCGATCTTGCGGGATAATTGAACACTGATGTCTCTTTTGCTGCGTGATTCTCAGTCTTGCTTTTGCGGTATTTGAAACGTACTTTTGCTCTCGCACCAGCTTTGTGCCACTTTTTACCACCCACTGCCGCCCATCTATGTCTAGTCTGACACTGAACCGTCATGTCCTACTAGCCAGCGCTGCTCCCCGTAACGCCCTCTCCGCCGTGTTCCAGCTTCATGCAGTGCCAGGACCACCGGCGCCGCATCCTGCTGGCCAGGGAGCGAGCTGAGCGCGCCCGGCCACCCAAGGAGTCGGTGGCCGTAGTGGTGGAGCAGATTCAGCAGAGTATCGCCTCTGCCGCCGCCGCCGGCCCGCCGGGGTCCACCTCCGGTGCCGGACCGTCGTCAACAGGTCAGCTGCCGGGCGGTGTCAGTTGGTCAGGCCTAGGTGATACGATGGGCTGTCGAGAGTACTGAAAATTTTAGGTCGGTTCCTGCCTAGACCCGCGTTTTTTTTTGTTGTTGTTGAGTAACATGCATACTCTCTGGTCTGGCAATTAATGTGTATCGCGGTCGGTAACAATCTCTTCATTACGAGCCATCCTTGACGCGCATAATGGCCAATAGACGAAATCTGTCCTCAATAAGCTTGGGGCAAACAAGGATGAGGTTAGACGCTTTGAAGGCTTTAAATGAGCTTAATTCCGATCTTGAGCTTGAACTGACTTGGCTCTGCAAGCTTGAACTGACTTGGCTCTGCAGTCTGTACCGATGGTTGTGGTTATATGCGCAACGATACATCCCGAAATAACATGTCAACTGCATGTATTTAAATGTATGTGCCTGTAGATTCGAGCGTGGCATTTTTGAAAGTTTCACATTCACGCTATGTTTCGTTGATTTTGGTGAATTCTGACACGTTTCCGCATTATCGAATTAAATCTTGGAACCTGCACGACAAATCTGTCACCGGGGACACTGCTCACTGCTGATCTGTTATTCGAGTCGCCGCTGCCTCACGACCCCACGTCCTATCCCCGGTGTAACACCAGTGTCTGTGTCTCTCTCCGTACACTACCGCTGCTCCGTGCGCGTGTACCCCCGGGGTGTGCTGATCGGGCGCCGTGCCCGGCTGGTACGACCCGACCGGGACGGTGCGGAGACTCGCCATCGCGCGCCGGCCTCCCGGGATGCAGAAAACTGAGATAGAAACGGAAAGTTGGCCCGGTGTCGTTGGAAAGTAATCGCGACGAACGAATCCGGTGCCGAGCCGGTACACATAGCCGGCAGATCGGCGTAAACAATTTACTGGATAGATCGGAACGGCGGGTTGCGAGTTGACGGAGACGATTGGTAGGTATTGTAGTCAAGTCGCTGCTGTGAAATCAGTCAAACTTTGTAAATATCTTCAGCTGTCAAGAACTTGGGCGGAAGGAGGATACGCTTTCTCAATCTGCTAAAACGTTTCAATAGTATTTTACCTGTTGACTGGGGCGGAAGGAGCGTGAAAGTTTTGCAACTCCCGTCAGTTTTATTGTTCCAACCGGCGTCGTTTTACTTACGATCGGAATAGGAACAAGACGTCGCCGGGCTCCTTGTAATTTTTGTGACACACGGCTGTCCACTGAACCTTTCGAAGTCTCACCATGTCGGCAGTGTCACTATTTCTCACCATGCTTTGCGTTAGTTCGGTTTGGTCTGAGGCCTCGCCAAGCGCTCTTTCGCCATAGTGCAATGATTGTATTCTCTTCCCCTCTTCTCTCCTGTTTACCTCTCATACCAGTTCTGACAGGGGCGCAGTACGAGGTTCCGACCTCCGGTCCTTACCCTCTACTACCTACAGGCGAGGGCTGGGAGTCTGAAGACTAACCCCTTCCCACCCCACAGGCGAGGGCTGGGAGTCTATACGACTGACCTCTGCCCACCCTCTCAAAGGCGAGGGCTAGGAGTCTTTAGGACTAGCTCCATCCACCCCATCCCCACCCCACAGGCGAGGACCGGGGTCTGTGTCACTGACTCCTCTCCTTCTCGACAGGCGAGGGCTGGGAGGCGGCCCAGCGCGCGCTCCAGTACGGCTCGGACTCGGAGTCGGGCGAGGGCGAGGCCGAGGGCGACCGGACGGTGGAGGGGCCGCTGGAGCCCTCTCTCAGCTCTGATGAGTGTCTGAGCGGGCTCAGTGACGACGAACACACCGTGCTGCGACACGCCGGCGTCTACACGGACGACGAGGTGGGTGGGAACGGTGGCGGGGGCAGCGGTGCTGCTGCGTGAGCGTAAGGGGACGTGGTCACTGAACGGGATAGAACTCTATCTTCTGTCTGGGCTTGTGTCTCCAATGTGTCAAATTTGTGTTGTTCCAAAAGCAAAGTAGATTCGGATGGTACCCAGATGTTGTTAATGGTATGTTTTGAGAACAACTTTTTTATTTATGCTTGTGTTCATTATCACAACCATGAGCGAACCACTAGTGGCTGACCATGATTGCTATTTACTAACAACGCGGCTTTTTAACCGTCATTAATTTTTTTGCCACGGCACACTACAGTGTAATAAAGCGTTACAGATGATAAATACGACACTATCTATATTACTATTTGAGGAGGGTGCGTCTGTCCGTTACCGAGGTCCCGACTTGGTGCTGCTTTGCGTGGACTACAGGCTAGACCGTTGCACCTAGCCCGGTGAAATTTGCACAACTTATAGATCATCCCCACCATTTCTCTATGTTCGCTGGTCAGGTGATTCGTTTGGCGGAGCGTCGCCTGCGGCGTCTGCAGCACCTGTACCTGGGTCAGTTCGAGCGGCTGCAGCACGTGATGAAGAACAAGCGGCGCGCCTTTCTGCTGGAGGTGGCCCGGGAGAAGGAGGCCATGAGTGAGTGGGAGCCGAGTTATACCTCTGAGTTATACCACTGGCTTGTAACGCTAAGGCATAACCCTGAGTCCCCTCTAATGATGCTCTATGTCTATCTGACTGATGCCTATACTTTCTGGACCTCTGATGCTCTCTGGTTCTCTATCTGTCGCTGACACTATCTGTTCCCTGTTCCGCAGAGAGTATCAGCGGCGCGCCGCGGGAGACGGTGGCCGAACAGGAGGCCTACGACCTGCTGCGGGCCTACGGCCACCACCAGAAGACGGCGGGCAAGGACTACTGGTTCTGGCAGCAGCGGCTAGAGAAACGCGCCGCCGAGGTACGGACTGAGGAAGGGGCGTGGGAGGGGAGAGGAGAATAGGGAAGGGGCAGGAGTATGCTGAAGGATGACCAGGGGAGTCCGGTTGGGTTGGTATAGTGGTACGTGAGGGTAGGCGGCAGGCGCTATAAATGGATGCTGGTATTCCAACGCGATTAATGTTAGTAGTGGCATCGGAGCTGATACACAGCAGGCCTTGTGCTGATGTGGCGCCAGCGAATGTTCTCGAACCAAGCATCGACCTCGCCGCAGTGCAGTGGGAAAAGACGACTGCCGCATATTTAATGGATGCATTGGTGTAAGGTTCGCTGTCCTGGTGAATAGGTAGGTCCTTTCAGCATTGCTATAGCGTATAGCAGCTATCGAATCCGGGTTGGATGCCTAGTTCGGTCGCCCGCCTCTATTACTTTGAGCTACGGTAGGCTGTCACGGTTCTGTATTTATGCCCACCTTTGTAGGGTACCCGCTGCGTCAATAGAGCATCCTGTACAGTCGGCAGAACATCCAAGACCTCATTGAACGGCAAATAAATATCTTTTTGGTGGGTACTCCCAGCGCTGTCCAGTTTTCTATACCAATAGACACAATACACACCTTCACAGACTACCAAGTGTCCTCACCCTGTATCCAATCACCGTGGTGCATTGCTCTGGCGATGGAAATAAATTCAATAACCAGCTCCGAGAAAGGTCGCACCAGCGCCATCACTGTCTCGACATTGATCTCTCGGGTGTATTCCCTGTGGATCGCGTGCGTATATACCCCGCCCGTGTGGCCATCACTCTTCTATTGAGGCCCGGTGCCGCTGGACGGGCGGCGACACCGTCTTTTTCTGCGTCTTCGGTATTACCATGAGCGTGTCATTAGCGGCGTTCCATCGCTCGCTTCTGGTCAGATAATTGTGGGGCTGATGGCGCAGAGCTCGTAGAAATGGCCGCAGCTGCGCCGAATTGGCCATTGGTTTGACGTCAACCGGGGGAGTTTTGTTCGTCAGCGGGACTCAGAGAGTTTACCTATGGATGCCGATAGATAGGTACCGAATGACTCGTAATGGGTGTCGTGCGCTCAGCAACTGAGGGGTGAGCAAAATGGAACCCGAGCTGAATTGCTCGTAGCTAGCATCATTTGACAAGAAAGTTGGCATCGTTTAATATAAAGATGGATGTTTTTTGTGCTTCGACGGAGTTTGCTATGATATGTGACTGCAAATGCCCTAGCTGTATTTGTAGATGTTTTGAGTTTGTAGATGATATGTGTCATGTTTCACGGTGACTATCAACCCTGAGAAATTTGACGAACTCTCCGCGCTCTGCTGAGCTGGCTGTAACCGATACCCCCCCTCTCTCTCTCCGTCCCCGTACACCCGCGGGCCGGTCCTCTGAGTGCCCGTGAGTACGGTCCGTCCGGGTACGGTCCGTCTGAGTACCCGTGAGTACGGCCTGTCTCTGTACGGTTATGCTGAGTGCCCGTGAGTACGGTCTGTCTTATTACGGTCCGTCTGAGTGCCCGTGAGTACGGTCCGTCTTTGTACGGTCCGTCTGAGTACCCGTGAGTACGGCCCGTCTGAGTACCCGTGAGTACGGTCCGTCTGAGTACCCGTGAGTACGGTCCGTCTGAGTACCCGTGAGTACGGTCCGTCTGAGTGCCCGTGAGTACGGTCTATCTCTGTACGATCCGTCTAAGTGCCCGTGGGTACGGTCCGTCCGAGTACAGTCTGTCAGAGTACCCGTGAGTACGGTTTGTCTGAGTGCCCGAGAGTACGGTCCGTCCGAGTACGGTCCGTCTGAGTGCCCTCACCGTCTGTCCGACAGGCGGGCTCGGCACGCACCCGCCCGCTGACCCGCTGTGCCCACGCCGAGGGCAGGGTACGCTGCACACTGCGCACCGTGCCACTCAGCAAGTTCTGCCTCAAACACATCATACAGGTCAGTAACGAAGGGCCGGTATAGATGTATTTGTATTTGGAAGCGTTGTTGGAAGCCGATCCAGCAAAAACAGACTTCTTTGGCTTTCTAGCCAGGCTCAAGTAGCATTGTACAGGGTCTTTCATAATGAATGTTATTTTTAAAATAGCCATAGCTCAGGTGATATACATCACAAAGTTATTGTTAATACCCGAATGAAATAACAAATCATGGGAAAGTATGTGCACATGACTCGCATTTAGGTACCCTTCATCGATTTTTAACTGTGTCGCCTCGCTTTCGAACCCAGATTTCGCCCACTGACGCAAATGGTGCACCACGCGCTTCACATCCTCCGTGCACAGCATTGCAGCAAACCTCTCCACTGTGACCTGTAGCTCTATGAGGGTCACTGGAAGGGTCTCTGCTTGGGGTCTCCAAGACGACTGCCCAAAATCAGAAGTCCATCGGCGAGAGATCAAGGCTCCAAGCTGGCCATGGCCGCTCAGTGAGACGGCTGATCACTCGTCTGTCAAAGTTGCCATCCAACCACTGGCGCCCAGCCGCCGTTGTGTCACTTCTGCGCCGTCCTGCTGAAACCAGCGGCTTTGTCTTCGAACTCCGCCAGGCACATGAGGCCAGAATTCTTTCTTGAGCACTGAGCAGCCTCAGATAAGCTGGCCCGGTCACTGAAGCCAGAAGCGAACCAGTGGACGAAGACACGCCCGTCGACCACGACAGCCCAAAACATGACCTTTCGTGCGTTTTGTTCCTTGCAGTCAACCGTGACATTCTGGAATCTGTTCACAAGCCTGTGATCATTTTAGAGCGGACGTTGTGCTTCTTTTAAAAGCGTCCCCGAATCTTACGGTGGACAGCCGTGCGCTTCAGTGAGCCGTTTCCCACGACCACGTCCAAAACGCCTACGTGAAAAAAGAGCTGACCCGTGTTGTAGGGGGAGGCATTTCATGTCCGCACAAAACGGAAGTTTGGTTAAGTGTGGCAGTTTTAATAACATCAACAGAAATTCCAAGAAATTTGCAATAAGGTAAATACCAAATTTATGCTTTTATTATTTACGAACACCTTCAACTTCGCGTTTTAAAAATCACATTCATTGTGAAAGACCCTGTATGTTTGGTGTGGCCGTGGGACTATATGCCAAGAAAGTTTTCTGGGTTCAAAAGAAACTGATGGGATTTCGCTTCATTATCCGTTGCCGTGCTGTTCTTGACAAGCTCTTTATTTGAACGATTAATGTCTTTTCTTTGTGAAAAGGGAAATTTTGTCATTGATTTAAGTCATATTTAACCCTCACCTGAAAATACGTCATATTTTGTAGAACGCACTATTTAGCAGATCGAATGTTGACGTTATTGCACCCCAGGGACCATTCCAATCACCCAACTCTTAGATGCATCATTATCGAGGCGGTCCCTAGTGACAAGATATTTCAAATGGCCCGTGATAGTACCACTAATAGTTCTCCGCTCTGAACCATCGTTTTATCTAGATAACCACTGCTGCGTGGTGCGCCTATAACCAATGCTGCGCTCCTCGTCTCCCGCCCGCTCGTCAATCACGTGTATCACGGTTTGACGGCGGCGGCAGTTGGGTCAAATCCATCTCTCGTTTGTTGGGGGCCGTGACGACGCTATTCAATCTCGTGCCGGCGACGGACGACTCGGCGGGATTTAATCTGAGCGGGCACGAATAGCTCATCGCTCTCCGGGGAAGGTCAAACTCGGGTCACCAGCGACCGTCAATTTGTCACCACAGGCCCGAGGAGAATGGGATGCCGCCTTGCATGTCGTCAGCTATAAATATAAGTTCGATCGTGTTCAGGTTATTCTAGAAGATTTGTGGCTTTAACTTTTTGAAGAAGATCTACACGTCCGTGGTTCTGCTTTAGCACATAAAGGTTTTTCTTTCCAATGATAAGAGTGAGTAGTAAAGTAATCTTGATAACAGCCCCTGACCAGTGGCCATTTTATAAGTATCAAGGTCAAAGGGTCACTTTGACCTTATCCCTACGATTAATGATCTTTTTATAGATTTATTAAAGAAGGGACACAGTACGTCTTTTGGGGTTTTCCTATATGAACAAGTACGTAACCTTTTTTACGTACGTAACCTTCCATTTGACCTTACTTCATCATAATTTCATGGGTAGGTAGTGACCCTTTAACTACCCCAGGGAACAGTGACCTGATTAGACAACACGACCCACAGAGCAGTGACCCTTTGACCTGATGTCCTTGGGGGCTGAAGGACCCCGAGGGCAGTGACCCTTTAACCTATTTCCGGGGCCACTGTGACTTTTTGGCCTGACGAACCAAGGAGCAGCGACCTTTTGTACTGATGGCTCCGAGGGTAGTGACCCTTTTTCCTGATGACCTTTGGGGGCAGTGACCCTTTAACCTATTTTCGGAGGCAGTGGCTCTTTGACCTGAGGACCCAGGGGGCAATGGTCACAAGAGCAGTGACCCTTTAACCTATTTCGGGGGGGGCATCGGCTCTTTGACCAATGACCAGTGTGGGGGCGGTGACCCTTTGACTACCGACCTCTGGGGACAGTGACCCTTGAGCTGAGGCCTGAGGACCCCACTCAACAGCAATATTACTTTCTGAACAGTGGCTGTCCAGTTGGGCAAACTAGGCTTTTGGAATCAAAATATGGAGGCATCAATAATTTGATTCTGGTGGGAGGAGCCATGACCAAATATGGGCATGGAATCAATTTTTTGATTCATTTGGGTACACTTTTGACTTCAAATGTATCGTTACGGTTGAAAAAAGGCCCATGACGGTGAGATTTTTCTTTAAAAAGGTAGAAAAATGTGGTAGCTTTCCAAAAAGTGTTACCTCAAAACTAAGAAATTGTCCCTTTGGCCTTGTGAATGGGAAAAAGACAGAGCCACTGTCCATCACGTAAAAGCTGTTTTGAGGAAATCACACTGTATGTTATTTTTGTATCATGAATGGCATACTAAACAATCAGTAATTGTGTGAAATGGCAAAATGAAATTTTCAAACCCCTTATTATCATTGTTGTAGTGCTTTTATATTTATTATATGGTTTTTACCTGTTGCTTCAGTTTTTGTATTCTTGACATTTAAAAATTGTAAATTGTTATCAAATGTAGTGAAGGTTAACTACAACAATGCTATAGGTATCTGTTGTGGTGCTGAGGATACCACTAAATGAGAATAGTAGCAAGATAAATGATGTATTCCTGCAAGTCATTGTTGCCTATCTCTTAACATTACCTGTGAATCAAAATAATGATTAGCCAGCTGATGGGGAATCAATATTATGATTATCTGTTTAAAGTGAATCAATTCCTTGATTGCCTTTCACTACCTATAGAATTCAAATTGTTATGATAGGAGCAATATTATTTTGCTTAGGAGATAGTTCCAGCATTTCTGTTCAAGATCAGGCATGCTCCGTCTTGAAACACTCTCTTATTTTTACGTGATTGGTAAGTTAGAAATGGTCTGCATTTATGCCCAAATATGGTCATAAGGAATCAATCTTTTGATGCCTCCATATTTTGATTCCAAAGGTCTAGTTTGCCCTTGAGTTTGCCCAACTGGTCGCCTGTCATAAAAGGAGATTAGCAAGCGCTCTCCCTAAAACATTGTTCATTTGTTCAAGCTTTGGGGCAATAACCGACATGCGAACATATTAACCGATTTGTTTTCGGCTTAAATCGAGGTTTAAGATCACTGAAGTCTAAAGACTGACAAAAAAAGGAACAGAATTAGGGGAAGCAGTGATCAGAAGAAACGAATGTCGTTCTTTGTATCATTCAGCATGTGGATCCCATTGTTGGACGTGGGGGTATAGCTCAGTGGTAGAGCATTCGACTGCAGATCGAGAGGTCCCCGGTTCAAATCCGGGTGCCCCCTCTTTTCGTTTCAATAGGATGGCGCCTGGCGCGGGGTGTCATTCCTTGCTTTTCTTCTCAGGTCTTTCTTTCATAGCATGCCTATTTCAGTGCCGCATTCTTCCTTCGTTGCTCTTGCTTCCATGATATTAATGAAATGCAATAATCCATCGGTTGTGTTCGATGTGTACGCGCGATGAGAGAGACTCACGGGTCTGACGCGTGTTTTCTGTTTATCCCGGCAGGACCAGCACCAGGTTCTGTTCCGACCGTGCGGTGGCGGAAGCACCGCCGACCCCTGTCCCACGCCAGTGGCTGGCATCCAGCCTGAGACCAGGTGCAAGCTGCACACGCCGCTGCCGGAGGACGGGCCGGTGCGGATGCCACAGGTTAGTTAGCTACTGCTGTCATCAGGATTCAGGAATCGTACAGACTTTGGAGGAGGATGGGGGTAATAATGATCTGAGGAGTAGCCTGAGTGAATGAGTGAGCAGCTCCGGTGAGCTGTCTTTCTCGTAATATAGTCTCAGTGTCTGATAGGTAAATGTTTTGTACTGGAATGGTCCTGAGTACAGGACTGGTCAGCTTTTCGTATCTTTTGATCACAAACGCTGCGTGATGTCTGTTCTGATTCCCTCAGTGTACGGTATGTGACATTTGCTCATCTATGTTCTTCCCTTCTAGCCACCGCCCGACCCTGTGGAGACCATTCTCGGCGAACTCGACGGAGATGACCTAGCGCTGGACGAAACGCAGAGCGAGTTGGTGGCGAGCATCGCCAACACGCTGATGGCCTCGGCCGGCCGGCTGGAGACGGCTGCAGGTGGCGCTAGTGAGCCGCTGCAAGGTGGCGCTGCCGGCGCCGGCTCCAAGTCGGGCTCTGCTGACGGGAGCGGTCAGAGGTCAGAGGTGTCCTCTGAGGTGGACGTCACCGGGGGCACGAGGTCAGGGTCGCCCTCAGAGGGGGCTGAGGTCACTGTGACTGGGTGAGGGAGGAAGCTGGGCAGATGGTTCGTTGGATATGCTGACGCGTAACCGTAGAAGCCTGAAAGGCTCGCTCATTTCCTTAGAGTGTACTTTTGTATTGGTATTTTCGACGATGCATTATGAAGTATTGTGTAAATAGCTCATTTTTGACGAGTGTTAGCTTTATGTATTTCCCTGAAATGTTCACTCCCGAAAATGAGTAAATTGCAGTTTAGCGCTTTTGCCTCAAAGTAAGTGCATGAAATATTTAACACGATCTGAGAATGGGCAATTGGGTCATTATGTAATTACATAATAACTGATCATAGTTTGTTCACCGGCCACAAAACTTTAGCCATTATAATTTCAAGGAGCTAATGCCAACATCTCGCCTCTTCTGTGCTTCCGAAACGTGTATTCCCCTATAGGCGCCGGCTGTTGATACTCGTCTTTATGGGAAACATCGATGGCCGTTGTTCTTGGTTCGTTCGATGAAGTTCTGAGCGATGTGAAATGAATTGCCGGCTAAGTATTGACATTTAGTTCTATTGTTAATTATTTGAGTTACCTGTTCATAATATACTGTCTGTATGACTGGCTATTGTGTGATGATATTGTATAATAATGTAGCACAATGTTGTAATGGTGTTTAGCTTGAGGTGGACTGACTCATTGTTATTGCTTTAATTATTCGGGACTTAGGAGAGCATTGAAAGTCACCATCCAAAGCACACATGAAATCATCTATTTCACTTCAGATTGTTACGGGCTATCACGTGCTCCACCAATCGATAGATATTACCGATCCATCAATCGACCATTTCACCCCTCCTAACCAATAGCGCTGGTTTAATCATTTATCGAGCGGTGCATTTCCTGTGCGCGTGGGTGACGGATTCATCAGCTGCCGACTGCCCGTTTGTTAACGATCCCCAGTTCCGTATTTACCCCATCCGGTGCCGGTCCGGTCCGGCGCGTCACGTGCTCACACGCGCGCGTCCGACGTGCCACCACGTGACAGCCGCGTCATCTCGCTCCCGCCGGCGGGACGGGCGGACTGCCCGCGCCAAAACAGCCGCGGCGCGCGGCTATTGTGGCGCGCCGAGCCATCTGTTGCGCCGGCACGTGCCCGAGCTGGGTGTTACGGTGTGTGACACCGCCCGCTGGGCTGTGACGGTGGGTAGGGGCCGGCCGGTAGATTGAGCTGGTGCTGTTGGGCGGACCTCCATACTGAACGTGACGCGAGTCCTCCGAACTGGGACCATGGGCACCTTATTGTATTCCCACCGCACGGACGTCCTTTTAGCGGACATCCAGATGGACCGATCCCGTTATAGGATGAAACTTTGTGAGTCTAACCATTATGGCTGCGTTTGGACTGCATCGTTTCTCGTATGTTCGCCCACACATTTCGTCCATTCGAGATGCGCAAGCAGGCTGTGATATATTGCATGCAACATGATTCAGCGCTAAGGAAATGTAAAATGTGGGACCATATGCGCGTGCAGGTGCTAACAGCAAGTCCCAATAACGGAGCGGTTTCGGCATCACCCTATCCTATCAGACCTCCGTAGCAGGGCTGCGGAGTCGGAGTCGGAGTCGGTCGGGTCGACAGTTGTGACCGGAGTCGGAGTCGGAGTACCCCAAAATCCATCGACTCCACAGACCTGCTCCCTAGATCTGACCGATACGAAGCCTTGCTGAGGTAACGCAGCGCGATCTGTGAAACTCTCACCTCTAAATATTTTCTCTCGCCTCCCTCTCCCTCCTCCCTCCACCCCTCCCCCCCCCTCTCTCTCTCTCTCTCTCCCTTTCTCTCCTCTCTCTCACTCTCCCTTCTCCTCTCACCTCTCCATCACCGGAGTTTGTTTCTGTGCCCGCTGCGGTCGGTGCCTTTGACGCCACTTCCGCGCCATTACCCTTTGGCGCACTGCGCGCGCGCACAAAAGTGCCGCGTTCCGGACGGTCGCGGCGCCGAGTTCATCAATGGCCAGCTCTGATTGGTGTCGACACCGCGCGACGAGCGCTATTTACTCTGGTAACGCGACTCGGGCCGACCGGGGCCGGAGACGGGCCGGGTCTCTATGAGGGAGAGGCAGAGACTGTGACCGACACTCAATAACACAGTGTATCACCACCGGTGCCGCTGTTCGACTCAATAACAGCGCCATTGTGCGAGTGAACAGGGCGGTAATGCCAGCTGGCGAGTGGGATATATTATACCGATTCACGGTGGTTTTACGGAGCCACAAAATGGCGTGCGGCACAAGGTCAATATTATGTAAACTGTAAATGAAAAATGAGGGATCGACTTCTTTTCTTGCTGCTCTGCTTCGCTGATTCGCAGAAAGCTGATTTTAGTGTCTGAATGATGTGGTTAATGAAAATAATAAATTAGGCACAGTGTTGATTATTCATTTCATTTTTGTGCCGCTACCTGACCTCTTCATTGCAATGACTTCAGAAAATCTCATTCATCCCGTTCCTATCCCAGTAGCAAGTTTCAAATAATGACGACATAGGTATTAGGTATGCCTACTTTTTATATTTTTTTCTCGTTAGACTCGCTGTTTCTGATTGCCTGGTGTTGCTTTTGCTTTGTTAGACCACAGCATAACAGCTTCTATTCATGTTTCCCTATCAACCCTTGTTTAATTTTTCAAACCATCAAGTAGCCACGGGCTGCTGTTTGTGATTTGATTACGCTTGTCGTTCTATGTGGCGCAGATGGCGACAGTGCGGCGGATGGCGCACCAGCGCCACGTCACGCTCATCAGCGCGGCGCTGGTGGCGCAGCGACGGCGAGACGCGCCGCAGATAAATCGGCGTCCTACTCCTAGCTGTCATCGCTTGTAAGCGGGCGGCGCGCGGCATTCGCCGCTTATGACGTGTGAAATCGGCCTAATCCGGCCGCTGTGTGTTGATTGAGATAGCGGGACCGCCCGCGGCGCCGGCCGGCGCGACTCGCGCACCCACCGCGCCGACCGGTCCCATCGGGAGAGGCGGACTGACGGGGACGAAGGCGACGGAGTCACGGACCAGCCGGATGGCATGAACGACATGCATTCGTATATTCTTAGGAAAATATCAGGGGTGGAGCTTCCTGTACAGTTGGTGCCTGTTGGGGCGGCTGCCTCACCAACTTGCCATTTTGCAATTTGCCCCAATTGTTTTGCCCCACCAACTTAAACTGATTCGCATAATAATGTTGCTTTGTAAGTTGTAACTTATTCTTTTTTTGGCATTGAGGAGCTTTGAAATATCTGTGTAATGCATGATATTATCTCTGTAATGACAAGAATTGATTCGTTTAAGCAATTTATTTAATTTAACCCGCGCACCGACGGGGGTCTGCGCCAACTTCGCACCGACGGGGGGGGGGGCGGATGACCGCCCCCCCCCCTGAGATCTCGAGAACGAAGCAAGATAGCGACAAGCGGTAAACGGCATCGGATACGCACGGACAAGGTCTACAATTTTTACTAGGTCACTTTCAGGTCAGGTCAAAGATGACGTCACAGGGGTCGAAAAAGTCAAAATGGCGGCGCTAGATATGGAGAGAGTTTTTCTCGAATAACTTTCGAATTAGTCAAGATAGGAACAAACTAAGGGTAGCATCGTGATCCTCTCGTCAATCCGCATCGAATGATATATATGTTGACCTCGAAAGGTCAAGGTCAAAGGTTGACCTCAGGTCACGTGACCTCGAGGTCATCATGTATATCATTCGATGCGTCTTGACGAGCTGAACACAATGAGACCATCCGCGCGGCTGTATCTTGTTCCTGTATGGAGTTATTGGCAAAAAACCGCTGGTGACCTTTGATGACGTCACATGACCTTACAGCTGCCCAACAGCAAAACAGACCTCAAGGTAGTGAAGGCTGATCGTATATGAAGTCATGTATGGTATATGGGGCCATTCCGACCCGTTTTAGTGGTAAAAACAGGGAGTTGATTTTTCCCCCATTGACTTATAATGGGGAGGTCGCGAAATTGACCTGACCTTAGGTCACCGATATCAAAATTCCGAGATACACAAATTGTAGCTACTAATGACCTTATAACATCCTGCGACTTTCAAAGGCCTCCGACATCTACTGTAGCTGATAGCTCTGGCACGGTGACAAAGTTGCAAAAAAGTGACTTGAGGTTGGGTCATTCAAAGTGACCTGGTGACCTGACCTTGAAAGTTAGGAGGTTCAAACTTGCACACCATGTGCAGAATTGATGAGAGAATAGTCATACCAAATTTCGCGGGGGGGGGCGGATATCCGCCCCCCCGTCGGTGCGCGGGTTAACAATCGGACATTGTAGGAAGGCTTAGCGACCTTTTGCCCCACCAACTTCCCTGGGAAAGCTCCACCCACATAGGCGGCGGAACGGGGAGGGCACCGGGGCACCGTACCCCCTTTGATTTTGGCATTTTAACATTAGCCCTATGGGCTAATGGAAAGAATGGGACTAAAAGTCCTGATCGCTTTTGATCTTTGTATGTACGTGCTACTGGGGCTCGGTGATTACCCATATTTGTATGGATTCATATGTAATTACTTTTATTAATTGTGCTGTTGTAGGATTATCGTGACGACTGGTGTTCCAGCGCGCTGCATTTGCCAGTGGCCTGCTCTCTAAGTACGCACAGATTAGGCGTATTGTGCCGCCTTCGCCATTTCCGGATGTTCCCGCAGCTAACACAGTTGAGCCTCCCCCATCAGCGCTCCACAGCACCGACTGCTCTCCGTCAGTCCCCGGGGACTCTCCGTCCGGCGGCGCGACGACGCTCGTCGCCGCCGCGTCGTTATCGTCGAGCGTCAGACGGCGGCGGCCAGCGCGGCGTAATGCGCCGCTTTCGCCGCCTCAGTCCCCTTAGTTCCACTTGGAGACGCCGCTAACCGCTTAATCCTATCAGCCGGTGCCAGCGGCGCGCCGCCACTGCGGCGTTCAGTGGCGCGGCGGCATTCGACGGCGCACGGCGCCGATCCGTGTGTGGCTCGCTTTTCCGATGTCCTGACGGTTGAGCTGGCTCGGAATGAAAGAAGACTGCGATGGCGCGTTCTATCTTCAGAGCGGAAATGGAAGTGGTCAGCCGAGAAAAGCCCTTAGCCCTGGCGGTGTCACGTTTAAAGATGGAGCTGGTTCTGAAACAGATGGCAAGGCAGGCCACAGTCCCTGCACTTGTGAAAAAAAAAACGTTCCAATAACTCCGGGCAATTATCGTCTGCGCAGCATTCCATAAAAGCACAAATTCCGAAAGTTCTGGTCAAGATCCTTAGTTAGGTATAGGCATTGTTTATTATCGCCAATGAAATCAAGGACGTGACTGTATTATTAAATATTTTATTTACTAACTTATTCTCGCTTCCAGAGGATAACAATTAGATACTTGATTGGTATGTAAGTTTTTCTCAGTCTAAAATTGAAATTGATCGATTGTAGACGTTTCTTGCGAGAAATCAGCATGAAGATCGCAACTTACAAACATATCCTTTTTTTTAATTCCAAGTTTGGATGCATGATTATTTCATGATTCCTAATGCATAGTTGATACGAGTATACTTGGAGGAGCCACTAATGAACCCAAATGCCAACATAAGGACTCTGTGATCTCTGGTGACATGTGTCTGTGATTAAATCTCCGCAATTAAAACCATGTCTTGCTAAATACTCAATGGACCGGAGTACATGACAGGTGTAACCGCCACCAAACCCAAACAACAGAGCGCCCTTCGGAGGGGTCATTTGTCCGCGGCGGCCGTCACTCAATGACGGGCGGCTGCCACGCGAGCGTTTCAGGTGTCACACCGGCCGCATATCTGTGACAAATGAACCGGCCCTAATGGGGCGCCGGGCAGCACACGGGAGGTGGACGGCAGAGCTAATGGGCACCACCGACAACCTAACTGGCCGCTCGTCAGGCCAGCACCGGACGGAAATGATTGGCAGGGATGTGCCGAGTGTTTATCAAATTGATAGTAAATATTAGCGGAACTTTGAGTTTTTTTTTTCGAAAATGGCTTACTCTTTTTGGAAAACACGGCTGTTTCTTGTTGTCCAAACATTATGGAGTCTTGAGATACCCAACTGACCTAAGTAGGAAGAGGCCGTTCCATAGCTCCGCATGGGTGTAGTTTTCCAAAAATCATTGGGGGTGCTCAATAGCTTTCAGAAAGGCATGCCATATTTTTCGTAGTTAATTTTTTTCAGCTGTTCTTTTTGACTGTAGCCATCAGGCATCATGCAAGGAATGATGTCAAATCAGTTCGAGAGCTTGTTTTAATAGCGCCACTGTAAAACGATTTTGGCTCACCCAATGCATTAATAATCATATAGAAGTTTTTGAACATATTTCAGAACACCCTGAGTTTAAAATTTAGATTCAGGCCCTACCGGACTTTTGGTAGGTCCGCGCTTAGGCAGCCTGGTCTGCATAGCTCTGCACGAATGAGCTTATATTGAGGGCTATCCAACATGACGCCTGACGGGACAGGCTCGATGGTTACTCTCCGGACATGGTTCTCGTGAAATATTGCATTTTGTCCCTGGAACTTTAACCCTCGCCGGCACAGGCCACTTTGCGTCCTTCGATGGCACAAGGGGGGGGGGGGGGGTTGGTAAGACCACACCCCCTCGCGTTTGGCCTCTGATCGAGCTAGAGCTTCGCGGAAAAAAACGAGCGTGTTGCCCGTCACGAGAAAAAGCCGATGATACCCAATTTTAAGCTTGCAAACGCCCGGCTAATGCGAGCCGACATACGCCGAATCGCGATTCCGGCCAAACATGGTCTCGGAAAGGAGGTCACAGGTCAAAGGTTATTTGGGTCAGGGTCATGAAATTTTCAGGGTAGGTGTAAAATTGATCAATGCGAGAGTACTGAAAGTTTCGTCCCGATCGGCCTTTTTTTACGCGAGTTATTCGCGAAAACCCTTAGGGGGGGGGGTTGCATCACCCCCCCCCCCCCCCCTGTGCCGGCGAGGGTTAACCCGCGCCGGGCCGGTGCTCTGAGATTCCGCGCGGGGCGGGGGGTGTCTGAACACCCCCCGCCCCTTCTAACTCGGCTCCTGGGCAGAGGCGGCGGAAGGTATTTTGGGATGGGGGGGCACACCTGATCCTTCCCGGAACCTAGGGTACCCCCAAATCTAGTTTTCTCACCGGTTTTAGGCCACTTTTTTCACCCCTTGGCCTTTACAACGAAAAATCGAAACGAAAACATTTGCAAAAAGTGAGATATCCCGTCTCATCTGAGTCAAGGAACTACCTTTTTGGTAACTTGGAATAAACGTTTAAAGCTTTCACACATGAGCTGTCAAATCAGGTATAGAGGGGGATTTTTTTACTTAAATAGGTATTGTCTTCCATTCAGCTTTTCTTTGAGGCCCACGGCCGCTAATATAGGGAGGACAAGCTGCCCCGACGGTTCCTGGCCCTATGAAACTTTGTGGGGGCAGCGCCTGCGCCCCCCACGGCCCCAGAGTTGTGGGGGCAGGCTACCCCCATGCTGCCCCCCGGCTCACGAGTCTATGCCGGCTGGCGTCTGGCAGAGTCGCGGGGAAAGGCCTGTGGCACGCTCAGACGCGCTTCTGTGACGTCCGCATGCCGGGCCACTCGCGTTCCGTCCTACTCTTCCGGTTACCGGTAGCTCGTAGATAGCTGCTTGATTTCTGAGCATTATGTGTGGAGGGCGTTTGGTGGAAATGTATGATATTTAGAGAATGAATATGTGCTTACATGTTGTCACAGTCTTCTGCGTTAGAACGCTCCATAATGAAGGTTGTTTCTGGTTAACATTTCGAAAAGGTAATAAATCTATGAAATTATGTTGGTAGATTTCCGATTTCGATTCCTCCGGTTGGAGGGCCTCAAATACCTACATTACGAGCCCTCCCCCCGCCGAAAAGTTGGAGGGGCTCAGCCCCCGCTAGCCCCTCCAGCCGGTTCCCGGGAACCGCCCCTCTGGTTCCCGCGCCACTGCGGCAAGTCCAGTTCAAATACGTGTAGCACGCTGTGGCTGTCACCGTGACTGTTGTTCGCGTTGAACAACTTGCTTCCTTTAAACCAATGACGTCATTAAAGTTAGCCAATTATTGGCTATTGCAAACCTTTTTGGTTGGTAACACTCGCACTGCAAAATGCTAGCCAATGTGATCAAAATATGTACGACGACATTGACAACAATATCAATCCATTCCAAATTACTCGCTCTATTAACTTAAAAAGGTACTCAGCCAAACTGGCATATGTTCATGACGTAGTATGGAAGTATTGTGGTACTTCGTCGATAACAATTTGGGGGGGCAAAAAGATATGTTTGCACCCCCACCCTGGAAGATGGGGGGCGCCGTGCCCCCGCTGCCCCCCCGCTTCCGCCGCCACTGCTCCTGGGCCACGTAGCTACGCGCGGTAAGCGACAATCAAAAGAACGTCCAAAATAAGGACGAAAACACTTCGGGTCATTTTTTGGGTCAGGTCAAAGGTCAGGTCACCAGAGGTCACCAAAGGTAAAATGTTGACTATTTCAACATTTTGGAAACTGTCAACGGCTATCTCGGGAACCGATAGAGCTACAGCGCCGAGGAAAAGCGCATTCGATAACCCTTTTACAGACCTTTCTGAGTAATGTTCTTAGATTTGACCTCAGGTCAACGGTTTAGCCTCCAGAGGGCAAAAACTCCAAAAATAACCGTTTTTACGAAAAATGTTTTTTCGGCAATAACTTTTGACTCAAAAGAGCCATGACATTACTTTTGCCAGCATCGTGTTCCTCTCGTCGAGACGCGTCGAATGAACTATAATTTGACTTTCAAAGGTCAACTTGAAAATTTGACCCCAGGTCAAGGTCATGACCTGACCGGAAAAGGTCATGTGGCTTATCAGTCGGTCCACAACGTCGAGCCAAACACACCTAAGGCGTTTTCAGCGCTCTAGCACGCCTCTAGCAGAAGTGATTAGCGAAAAACTGTTAGATTCTGTTCGTGACCTGAGATGACCTCGGGGGACATAATCAGGGGTCACAGTTGCCATTTTTCGGTTCAGTGCGTCAATTTTACCTACATCTCGATGTTTGAGAGTGTCTAGAATGGCGTTCGTGCAAATCAGACGTTTTTCAATTTTCTCCCATTGACTTATAATGGAGAGGTCGCAAAATTGACCTGACCTTAGGTCACCGATATCAAAATTCTGAGATAAACATTTTATAGATAATGTTGCTCTTATCAATTGCTGAAAGTTTCAAGGCAATCGATCAATCGGTGTAGCTATGACGAGCATTCTTTTTTTCTGAGGTGAGGTCACTTGGCGTGACCTGGTGACCTGACCTAAGGCGACCTGGGTCTAAAATTTTCATAACATGTGCGGAAAAGATGCCCGAACAGGTGTGCTAACTCAAAAACGGCGGCGCGGAGCGCCGCCGTTTTTGAGATATCTGCGAAAAACCGCGGGGGGGTGTTCAAACACCCCCCCCCCCGGCCCGGCGCGGGTTGAAACTGAGTCCATCAAAGCCCGCCTCATTCATACCGATGTCATGTTCTTGTACGCACTCCTTCACCACCGTACCGACTGCGCTTACCTGGTATCGATGTTTGGCCTTAACCCTCGCCGGCACAGGGGGGGGGATGCAACCTTCCCACCCTCGGGGGGTTTGTTGTAACGGGGGGTTTGTTTGTTTGTTGGGGGGGGGGTGTGGTAATTTATTCAATGTATATTATCATTTCTCTTAGTAACTGAATTGAGTAAGCATACATAGTATTTGCACAGGCGCGTAACCACCACTGGGGACACTGGGGACCGGTCCCCAGTAACTTTTGGGATACTGGGGACCGTCCCCAGTAAACCGACGACCTCCTGAATTTGCTTAAAGGGACCCTCCCACCTTCAAAAAAGTTAATGAATTGGCACGAAAGTGATGTCGCTCGGTTCAGAAAGAGCGAAAACGAATATCTACCAAATTTCATCGAAAAATATTCACCGGTTTTCAAGATATTAGACTTTTACTTTTGTTTACTTTTTGGGATCTCCGCTGTTCCTAGCGACTTTATTTGAAAGTGCGGCATTTGTTGCGCGCAAAGCAGCATATACCACCGCGTGCTACCAAACGTTTTAGTAAAAGATTTAAAAATCGTTAGATCTCCGCTGACGTCACAAATTCTAAGGGGGCATACCAATGCACTAGCCCCTTAGAATCCGAAAACTGCAAGTTTGAAATTCCATATCTCCGAATTAAAGCATTTGTCGATGTTGTGAGTGCCCAAACCGGTATTTGCAGGCCATGGCCACCAATTTGGCTATCTCAACTCAAAACTAATGTTAAGGTGGGAGTGTCCCTTTAAATAGCCAAATATTTTCTCTAAATCGACGTGAAGAGTAATATGTAGTCAACGGAAGATAAAACTATGGATGTTTTGTTTAGCCAGCGCCCGGGTGGGCCTCTCAGCCAACCTCGCCACGGTGGGGGGGGGGGGGAGCTTTTGGCCACACCAGATTATCTCGGAAAGTAAGCAAGCTAGAAAGGCGCGGTGAAAAGCAACAGATAGCTCGCTCGCTACAGTATCTTTCAGAATTAGGTACCTATGTAATTTTTGATCAGGCGATCGCTGAGGTCTTTGTAGGTCACCAAAAGTAAAATTTTAACCCTCGCCCCGTTGGGGGGGCATTTTGGCCCCCCTGTGGTTTTTCCTGAATAGCAAGAAAACGGCGGCGCGCAGCGCCGCCAAATTTTCAGTACCTTTCCGGACATCAATTTGACACCTTCACACCAAATTTCAAGTCTTAGGTCACCTTAGGTCAGGAGTTACTGAGGTTAAACTGAGGTCATGTTCGAGCAAAAATGAGCAAAAAACATGCAATCTTGAAACGCTCACCAAATCTACAGTTATCAAGTAATTTCAAAGTTCTTTATATGGTCTAATAGACAAAAAGCGGCGCTACAAAACTGCTATCTCGGTTTTTCAAAATTTTGGGTTTTTGACCCAAAAAAATTCAAAAAATTGATTTTTTTAGAAAAACTAAAAAAAATCCAAAATTTTTCCGAATTTCGAAAAAACAGGAATATATGTGATAGTCCCTGCGCTCTTCTATATACATACCAAATTTCAGATCGATATCTCGTTTTTTGGCCAAGTTATAGCGAAAAAACTGTTCAAAAATGATGACGTCAAATTTTTGAACTCAATTTTTAGCGATTCTAGACCTCGTACGGCAAAACAAAGACCACCATTGAACTCCCCGTGACGAGCTGCATCGATTCGATACCCATTTTATGCAAAAATATCAACTTTGAAATTTGACCTTATTTGACCTGACCTTGACCTGACCTTGACCTGAACTTGACTAAAACGTGACCTAAGCTGGCCCCAAAGGCTGCCTGACCCACATAATCGCATTTGTCATGTAAAATGGACCATAAAACATGTATCACACGACACTTTCATATTGTGACCCCCCAGTGACCTGATCTCAGTGACCTGACCTGGTATCAGTGACCTCAACTAGCAAAATATGTGTTTGAAGAACATTTCCCCATCGATGATTTTCAATGAAATGCATTTTACTCGATTTTACAACGCATTTCTTGAAATGCCTGTAAACGGTGAAAATTGGACCTTTGACCTGACCTGTGACGTCATCGGTTTGACCTAGGTCAATAAAATTGGGTCACAAGGTAGTTCCCTGATAGGGCTATCCAACACCGTTTGCCGCTTGTCGCTACGTTGCGTGGTTCTCGAGATCTTAGGGGGGGGGCCAAAATGGCCCCCCCCCAACGGGGCGCGTTGCTCGGCAGAGCCCAACGGGGCAACGACCTTTGCTCCCAATTTGGACAACTTTTCACAAACCGGTGCATAAGTCAGGAACCAAATAGGTAGAGCTGCAGTGCTGCTGCTGCTGGAAAGCGCATTCGATAGCTCTTTCAAAGGCCTTTCTGAGTAATGTTCTCAGATTTTACCTAGGGTCAACGGTTTAGCTTCCAGGTTGGCGTTTTTGCGGAAAAGGTTTTTGTATCATAACTTTTGACTTGAAACTTGTATGAGTTATGACGCTGATTTTACCGGCATCGCGTTCGTTTCGTCGAGACGGGTGGAATGAACTAGGTAAGTAGGTATAAGTTGACCTGAATGATCAACTTGAAAATTTGACCCCTGGTCTAGGTCACGAAAAAGGTCATGTTGCATGTCATTCAATAGTTATTGTTGAGCTGAACAAATTCATGGTGTTCTAAGCGCTCTATCACTTGTTTCTACCTAAAGTTATGGTTAAAAACTGTTGGAGATGTTTCATGACCTGAGATGACCACAGGGGCATAGAAGGGGTCATAGGTGCAATTTTCCGATTCATTTTGTCATGTTTACCTGTGTCACGTGGTTTGAATGTGTTTTCGGCCAAAAGAAAAGCATTTCAATTTTCTCCCAATGACTTATAATGGATGTCGCAAAATTGACCTGACATTTTGCGTCCCCGTAGCTCAGTTGGTAGAGCGTTGGACTCCGCTTGGTGAGAGCACGCGTTCCCATGACGTTCTTTGAACAGATTTCATTAATCATTTCACGTGAAATTTCACGTGGAATCGGAAGTCAAGCCGTTCTTTACCGATTCCACGCGGAATTTCACGTGAAATCCCGCGGAATTCCACGTGAAATACGGCAATTGGAAAAGCTTGTCCCGAGCGCTTTTTTAAGATGGCGACGCCCAGTGGAGGAGGGAATGTGAATGTGTGCGTATGATATGGACTGGTTTTGCGGAATAGGTTACTAAAATGTTAGGTACCGTTTTTGCCAAAAACCTTTTTAGGGATTGCTTCCGCTGTTACTAACCAGCAAACTGGTCTGGAAATATTAACCCGCGCCCTGGTGTGGGTCTGAGCCACCTTCGCCCTGGTGGGGGGGGGGCCAAAATGACCCCCCCCGTCTAACTCGAAAACGAAGAGGGCTAGGAAGACGCGGAAAAAAGCAAACGAAAGCCCATAACAAGTACGTTCGAAAGTATTTCGGTCATTTTTTCGCTAAGGTCAATATTGAGGTCGCTAGAGGTCATCATAGGTCAAATTTCAGTGTTTTCGGTGTTGCCGGACATATTCCGCTGTAGCCCGGAAACTAGAAGAGCTAGAGAGCCGCGGAAAAAAGCAATCGATAGCTCTTTTCAAGCTCTTTCGCCAAGGTTCGTCAGATTTGACCTCAGCTCAACGGTTTGGCCTACAGAGGTCATGCAAGGTCAACTTGGCAAATTTCGTTGAAAATGTTTTTAACTATAGCATGCATTCACGAGAAAATAGAGAAACGATTCATGCACCATCGTGCTTGGCTCGTCGAGACGCGTCGAATGATATATAGTTTGACCTCGAAAGGTCATTTTGAAAATTTGACCTCAGGTCAAGGTCATGACCTTACCGAAATAGGTCATGCTGCATATCATTCGATCCGCATTGACGAGACAAACACGATAAACGTCGAACGGAGTCTCTATCTCTATTCAATAACAAGTAAGTGCAGAAAAACCGCTGGTGACCTCTGGTGACCAGGGAGATGACCTAGCGTGACCTCAGCGAGGTCACAAGCAAATGGTTTCACATGGGCTGTGATTTGCTGACCCAAGACACTTCAATAACGAAATATAGGAACAATCACGCCCGATTTAGCTGAAAAACAACTACTTTTCGATTCTCCCATTGACTTATAATGGGGAGCAGCGATGACCTGACCTGACCTTAGGTCACATTTATAAAAAATCCGAGATAGCCATTTTGTAGAGCTGGGTGACATCTTCAAGTACTGTAAATTTTACATCGATCGGATAAAAGCTGTGCCTTTGAGAGAGCTTTGAACTTTTTTAGAGGTGGTGTCAGTTTTGGTGACCTTGTGACCTGACCTGACCTGACCCGAACCCCCAAAAAAAGGACATGATGTAAAAATGTTGAATAAACAGCTATACAAAGTTTCAGGGCGCTAACTCAAGTGGTTTCTGAGTTATCGCTGAAAAACCACAGGGGGGGGCCAAAATGGCCCCCCCCCCCCCCCACCAGGGCGAAGGTTAACCGGTAGGTATTCTTACAAGCTGTGTGCACACCAGAGACTTTTCTATAAAAACTCCATCTGCCTCTTATCACTTAAGATGCATCATGTAACTTACCGACAATACAAGCAACGCTAAGTTCAATGCATGTTTCACAAATCTGGGCATATTACATTTATGAAGCCTCTGCGACAATTACGCCGTGAAATTCCCGTGCGGTCGGCAAAGAACGCATCAGCTGACTGAGCCGTAAAATTTCACGTGAAATTTCCGTGCAAGCCTTAGCCTCCCCGTATGGTTGCGGTTGGTGGCAGGCCGTAGCCAGGCGAAGTCAGTGAGGGGACCGGCCGTGCGTGGCTATGTGCGCACGTTAAATTTTGGACTCTAAATTCTGCCATAGAACTGGAATTGCGCGATCGGAGGGTAGAGGGCAGGGTCACCGCAACAGCTTCGCTTAGCGGTGGCTCTGTCCTTGTGAGTCCTTCCTATCAGAGGGTTCGGACTAATTTTTTTTTTAAACATTAGGTCCCCGATGTGAAAACTTTGAGATATATGAATTGTTCATACTGATTTCCTCATGCAAAAGCTCGAGTTTCAAACTTCTGGGATAAAACTGTAGGAATGACAGAGTCACAAAGTTTTTTGGAGGCATGGCTACTTTACTTTACCTGGTGACCTGACCTTAGGTGACCTGGTGTCAAAATTTTCACACATGATGCGAAATTGAGGTATCATAAGCCATACCAAATTTCGCGGCGGTGCGCGCCGCGGTTTTCCTTACACGCGCAAAAAAAAACTGGCGGGTGTGGCCAGAAACACCCCCTCCCCCCCCCCCCCACTTGGGCGAAGGCTGATCCTGAAATATAATATTTGGTCTTCGCGGCCCTCCATGTGGTCCCCAGTAACTTCAGAATCGTGGTTACGCGCCTGTATTTGCATGATTCACTAAGCTCATTACAAGTACTAGGAGATGGAAATACTGATTATCGAGGGCCTTGAGTCAGCTGGAAATGTTTTGAGGAGGCTGTGGGTGCTTTAAGGAGGCAGGGGGTGCTGAGCTCAGGATTGGGGGTGCTTGAGCACCCACAAAGAGATATAAAGTTACACTTATGGCTCCGATCATGCAAATGTATATAAAAAAGTTTCAATGCCGATTTCATAGTCATCCCTCGGCTCGAACCGCGTTAGAATTAAACGTTCTTCAAATGTTTTATTCTTGGCGGTTCAGAATAAAACGTCTTTATCATGGATGCGTTTCTATCCTATCCCGCCTCACTTTCATTCATCGCATTCCTCATGCGCTTTAAGAATATCGGTAAGTAGATATTGACTCGTTTCGACTTTTATCGATGTTCGAATCTCGCAAAAACACATCAATAGGTTTCAAAATACGAGGCGGCACAAGTGTTCTTCATCCACATCACCGTCTTCACGTCTCTGCCGTCTTTTTCGGTCGTCGGCCGTCGCCGTCGCTATCGTCGTATGCCGTGTCCGGCGGCAGCTGGGCGAGTTTCCGCCCTGTTCAGCTAACGAGCCGCCCGGCCCGGTCCGCCACAGACTCCCATCCATGTTTAATGCGCCGCGATCGTCGGTGACACGCCACCAGCGCCACAGCCGCCGCCGGCGCCGCCACAGTCGGCTACCAACGTCCCATCGCGCCGGACTCAGAACGGGATGCACGCCTCTGAACAGGAGACACATAACCCGCGCCCTGATGGGGGGGCCATTTTGCCCCCCCCCCCGTGGTTTTTCTTAAATAGCGAGAAAACGGCGGCGCGCAGCGCCGCCAAATTCTGGGTACCTTACCGGGCATCAATTTGACACCTTCACACAAAATTTCAAGTCACAGGTCACCTCGGGTCAGGAGTTATTGAGGTCAAACTGAGGTCATGTTCGAGTAAAAATGAGCAAAAAACATGACATCTTAAAACGCTCCCCAATTCTACAGTTAATAAGCAATTTTAAAGTTCTTTAAGTGGTTGTGTAGAGAAAAGACGGCGATACAAAACTGCCATCTCGGAGTTTTGAATTTTTGGATTTTTGGCCCCCAAAAATAAAAAAATTGATTTTTTAGAAAAACTCAAAAAATTTCCGCATTTTTTTTTCGAATTTCGAAAAAAACGGAATATATGTGGTAGTCCCTATGATCTTCGATATACCGGGTGGCCCAGAAAAAACGTTCCCAATTTTAAATCAATATTTCTCAGAAAGTGATGAAGATACAACATTGAAACTTCCAGTAGTCAATGCGACATATGTTTTCAGTGAATGGTACGATTTTTATGTTATTCGGTCAATTACTTTTTGAACGGTTCGTGTTTCTAGCATGCCATGTAAAAATCACTTTTTTGCTCTGATGTTTACCAAAAATGTGAGTGAACGGGCCACTTCCATCTCGGCACCACGGCCTACAGCCATGACTGCTACTGGCAGCTAGTCTCATTGGTGGTTCAGGCCTCAGGGTGACACATTCCATCTAGCTTTTTTCCTTATTCGGTCGATTTATTATTTGATCTTCTTGAAGGGAGGGCGATCAGCAGTAACCCATGCACCGTGCCACTCCTTCGCCTCGAAACAGGACTTGTGTTGAAACGAATGGCATCCATTAACACAACTTTGGCTTAGTATTTGAATATTTGGCACATAAGTGTGACAAAAATATATAAAATAGCAACACACGTGCTGGTATCATTCAAACCGTTTTTTTTTTATTTTTTTTCTAACATGGTACGTCTAAGTCAATAATTACTTCCGTTCAACAACGGCAAAAAAAGCAAAAACGTCTTACTTGATTCAACATAAGATTGCTGGCTTGAAAATGATGGTACAGTGTTATAATTTGGCATACCAATGCGCAAAGAAGTGACGCAAACTTGATGAAAATTTTGCCTCGTTATTTGCACTCGAATTTGAGATATTGGCCTCCAAAGTTCGGAACGTTTTTTTTGGGCCACCCGGTACATACCAAATTTCAGATCGATATCTCTTTTTTTGGCCAAGTTATAGCGAAAAAACTGTTAAAAATTGATGACGTCAAATTTTTTTAACTCAATTTTTAGCAATTCTAGACCACGTAGCGCAAAACGGAGACCACCATTGAACTCCCCGTGACGAGCTGCGTCGAATCGATACCCATTTTATGCAAAAATATCAACTTTAAAATTTGACCTCATTTGACCTGACCTTGACCTGACCTTAACCAAAACATAATCTGAACCGACCCCGAGGGCTGTCTATCCCTCATAATCGCATTTGGCATATAAAATGGACCATAAAACATGCATCACATAATATTTTTAACCCTCGCCGGCACAGGCCATTTTGAGTCCTTCGACGGCACAAGGGTACTTGTACTAGTTGGTACGACCCCCCCCCTCGCGTTTGGCCCCTGATCGAGCTAGAGCTTCGCGGAAAAAAACGAGCGTGTTGCCCGTCACGAGAGGAAGCCGATGATACCCAAGTTTAAGGTCCTAGGTCATCGGGTGACCTTCCAGGTCAGGTCAATGACCCGAAAACCGGGAAAATCGGGAACAGTTAGAAAGTCGTAAAGTGTGGCTGCTATATGTTTTTTCGGGGTGCTGATCACGAATATCGTGTTAGTTTTGATCAGAGATGATGTCTTTAAGCATTTAGACCAGGTCGGGTCAGGTCAGGTCAGGTCAACCAGTACCCAGCCAGCAATTCGCTTGGGCTAAACTATGGCAAACGTCGGGCAGCTTGGGCTTAGCTTGGGTTTTCCCACTTAGATAAAAACCAATGCATTTTTTACTTGGGCTGAGCTTGGGCATGCCGCAGCTATGCCCCAGTGTGACCAGCTGCAGCTCAGCCCGTCATCCGCCCGCGCATCCAAAGCAGGCTCAACTTGGGCGGAGCGCGGGCTGATTAAGCTGGCTGTCTCCTTTGGCTAACTGCAGTAAAGCCAGAGTTTAGCCATGCTTGATCGGCTGTTCACGCATGCGCATTTCTACGCCAGTCACGTTTTGGTCGGGCTTACATCGGGCTACCGCCAATGGTCGCTCAACTAGGGCTTAACTACGGTTGTCCGGAGCTCGCAGAGCGGGCATACCTCCGGCAGAGCATGGGCTTTAGTCGGCGTTTTTGTGTCATACGCCGACTTTAGCCCAAGCCCTAGCCGACTTTAGCCCGACTAAAATCTCGGGCAAGCCGCACTTTAGCCTGCTTGGGCCCGGAGTGAAATTGCTGGCTGGGTAGGGGTTGTGACGGGTATTCGTAATACGTGTCAACCGCCTCGGACAGCTTCGTAACATGTTACGAAGGCACCAAAACTACTTCGTAAATGTTCAAATGGTTGCTAAATTCGAATTCAGCTCCAAAAACTAGCCTAGAAACATGTAAAACTCGAAAAAGTGAACCGAGGTCACCCGAGGTCACCAAAGGTCAGTGACCTGACCTGACCTTCAGGTGACCTTGACACCCACCCTAATGTATGGGAGCAACATCAAATCACATGTTTGAACGTTAGAAACCACGAAAAGCTTGCAAACGCGCGGCTAATGCGAGCCGACATGCGCCGAACCGCGATTTCGGCCAAACATGGTCACAGAAAAGAGGTCACAGGTCAAAGGTCATTGGGGTCAGGGTCATGAAATTTTCAGGGTAGGTGTAAAATTGATCAATGCGAGGGTACTGAAAGTTTCGTCGCGATCGGCCGCTTTTTACGCGAGTTATTCGCGAAAAAACCTTAGGGGGGGGGGTTGCATCAACCCCCACCCTGTGCCGGCGAGGGTTAATTTGTGACCCTCAGTGACCTGACCTCTGTGACCTGACCTGGTATCAGTGACCTCAAATAGCAAAATATGTGTTTGACAAACATTTCCCCATCGATGATTTTCAATGAAATGCATTTTACTCGATTTTACAACGCATTTCTTGAAATGCCTGTAAACGGTGAAAATTCGACCTTTGACCTGACCTGTGACGTCATCGGTTTGACCTAGGTCAATGAAATTCGGTCACAAGGTAGTTCCCCAATGGGGCTATCCAACGCCGTTTGCCGCTTGTCGCTATCTTGCGTGGTTCTCGAGATCTTAGGGGGGGGGCCAAAATCTCCCCCCCCACCCCATCAGACCGCGCGTTGCTCGGCAGACCCCATCAGGGCGCGGGGTAACTCAGAACCGGGATGCATGCGTTCCTCTGAACCGCGATACACAACTTGGAACCGCGACACATGTCTCTGAACTGGGACAGAAGTCAGAAGTCGGAATCGGGATAAATGACTTGGAGCCGGGACACAGATCTTCCTCTGAACCAAGAAGGATAGGTAACTTGGAGTCTGGAGATATAACTCTGAACCGAGAAGCATTCTTCTGAATCGGGACGCGTTCTTCTGGACCGGGAATGGGATACATAACTTTATACTAGGACACATTCTCGAAACCGGGACACAACTCGAAACCAGTTAACACATCTAAACCAGGGTATACCTACTTATATTGGAACCGAAACATATGGCTCGGAACGGCAGCACGTACTTCGGAACCGGGGCATGTACTCGTATGTATGTATGTACAGTCAGTCTTATAAGTACTATTGAGCGCAGAATCCGCGCTCATACCGGGACCGAAGCGGGACAGGTCTGGTGTATCAGAGAGTGTACCGATAGTGCGCTGCGGAACAGTATTCCATCCAGGCGGCTGCTGTCTGGTGAACTTGGGTCAGCCGCCGCACGGAAGGCAGCCGCCCCGGCCTCCCTCCCCCCGAGTGGGGGAGGGAGGCCGGGGAAGCGGCGCGATTCATGCAGTCGCAGCCCGCGCGGAGTTAGTGCGGCAGTGTGTACTGTGTATATTGGGATTATTTCTCCAGCAAAATTTTGGGCTTGCTTGAAGTCCACTGATCACGGTGGCTGTTTACGGGGAGCGGGCCCGGGCGGTGTCAGTAGATAGCTGTTCCCCTACACAGGCAGGCCACAGGTATGGTGAAACGGTGCATTACTGTAATGCGGCCGACCAGCCGGGGAAAGACCCCTTTCTGTAGGAATGCGATTAAAGAGGCTTCTGCGTTTTAAGGTGTGCCGTTGTAGTTTCGGATCGTCCTTAAATTCCGCGCCCTCTTTGCTCTCACCGCAACGTTTTATAGAAAAACTCCTGATGCTTTTGGCCCTGCTCCTTGCTCTTAACCTTGCTCTTCCAGACCATGAGCACACTGTTTATTAACTATAAATGGAAGTTTGCCATGTTTCTCAAAAATGCTCATCTCACCTAAGTAAAAAAAAAAATCCGTTCCTATCAAATAAGTACCGGAAGCACAAATCTCACCGGAAGTCTGAGCCGAACTATAAGCGAAAATGCCACAACTTCCCTATGGCCACCGCCATTCTGTCTGAACTACTTTTTGTTTCTCCAAACTATATGGTAACATAACGTCAATGTGACATAACAATTCACATTTATTGGGCATGCGTCACGAATGCGTGCCCCTCGGTATTACCGTTATGAAAGTTGCCCGAATCGGCGCTTAAGAACTTTGCAATTTAAAAATTTAACCCTCGCCCGTGGACGCCGGACGGCATTTCGCCATCCTTTCCAGTGGAGGGGGGGGGGATACGACCCCTTCTGCCGTTTCGAAACGCGTCGTCGTAGAGCTTAGCGGAAAAGCAGCGTATTGCTCTCGACGAGAGCTCGTGATTGCGCATATTACTTTTGACCATAGGTCAATATTTGACCTAGGTTTGGCAGGTTAAAGATCAAAGTTCGGGAAAATCGGCATTTTTAACTTTGTGCGCCTGTAACGTCGCCGCTATGGCAGATATCATCATGGAATTTTCACTATCGTATTTCTGGATGAATTTGGTGCATTTTGGTGTATAGTTTGTCACATTTTACGCGATAACTTCCGGGGCAGAGCGCCCGGAAGCCGGCGGGGTCGCGTTCGCGCCCCGGGTGGTCGAAAATGCCGTCTGACAGTTGGGGTCGGAAATGTGATCTAACCTGTCGGCGACTTCTCCTTGGCCCTGAGACGCTCAATAAACCAAGAACCCGAGCTTTATTTGGCCGTCAGATTCGAATTCAGGGCCAAAAATTACCGCCGGAAAGTCAAACTTCAAGAGGTCACCAGAGGTCACTAACCTGAACTAGACCTGACCTGACCTTGACCCTACATAGGTCAATGGAGGGTGTGTCAGTGCCATGTCAGTCACTTTTGACCCAAACAATGCCAAAGTGTACCTAACCGATATCATCGTTAATAGCACGAAAAACTACGAGTTCGTGCAAAATCGGCCTGACCTTGTTACCTTTGTGACGTCATAGCTCTGTTACCTGACCTGACCCGGTCATTTTTTCGCCAAAAGTTGCGCAAAGGATGGTCCATAAGGTAGCCGGAAAGCTGGCGGCACTATACGTGCCGCCTTTTTTCGCTATTCGTGAAAAACCTCAGGAGGGTACGACCCTTTCCACGGGCAACAATTAAAATAAATATCACATAGTGCACCAATCTTCCTTTTCATCTTTTGCACAACCGTTTTAGGAATCCTCAATGCAAAAGATGTCGAAGCCGGAACCGTAGTCGGTCGGAGTGAACAGTTTTATTATGTAGTAGTCGGAGTCATTCAAAATTTGTAGAAGCCCTGGGTGCTGATAAAACTCTCGCTGTCAATGAATTAGAGTTGACTAATTCATTATTAGAGGAAATGACTGCAATAGAGGAATGACTGCATGCTATTTTTTTTTTTTATAGTAGCACCTACGTCTAAAAACGAAGCTTAACAGTTTTTCAAATAATAAAACAAGACATGCCAGGAGTGTCAGCTATATATTTCTTCAAGTGAAGTCCTGGGGTTTGTCGGATAAAAGGTTGAGTAATCAGGTCTATTCTCACTGCACATAATCCAGCGATGCTATATACAAGTGCTGCTGATCATAGCACTCCTAGCTCGCACTAATAGTTCAGACGTTTCAAGCCCCCTGAATATCACATCACGAAAAAAAATCAGGCATCAGCCTCTTGTCACTGAGTCACAAGTCACATTTGTACTAATATACATCTTGCACACTAATCACATGTAGGTAACATAAGTAAAATTTATAAACAAAACACTGTTCTTTAACATAAGATGACCAACAAACAGAACGGTTTAGTAGGAGGTGTGGCCGCCCGCTGCCTGGGAGCACTGCTCCAGCCGCTGCCTCATCGAGGCCACCAGGCTCCGGAAGTAGCCGGGGCGGCGGCGGAGCTCCTCCTATTTCGCCAAGACGGCGGCCCAGAGCTCGTCCTGGTTGAGCTGCCGGGCCGGCTGGCGCAGCTCCTCCTCCAGCTCATGAACCATTAGAGACCACACATTTTCGATAGGGTTCAGGTCTGAGCTCATTGAGGGCCAGAGGATGGCACGAACCTGCGAACAAAACCATGTTTGTTACTCACTGTAACGTGATATAGGTTGACACATCGGTCATGACTATGAAGCTGTATGGTGCAACGAATAACACCTGTTGGAAAGTGCTTGATCATTACTGAGCAATTTTGTAAGGCATCTTAAGAACTTTTTAAATAATTGTTTAAGTTATCTCGATAAGTTTATAACAGGCGGGGACGAGGCGATCAGGGGCAAAGCGGCCTTTCGCACATAGCCGTAGGCCTCGCCTCCTCTAATTGGGATGCATTGCTGTTGGGGTGAAAATGAATAAACAGATAAATAAATAAACAGCATCTCAAGATTTTTTTTTTTTTAATAATGCCATCAGGTCACCGGTCACCTAGCTAAACCATACCACAACTTAAGGCCGCCCCACACTGGACCTCGCATGCGGGTTTTGAGTTTGCGGGCATAATTACGAGCGAGCGAGCGCAGCGAGCGAAGCGAAGTCTTTTCAATATAACGGAAAAATCTCAGTATGAGCGGCCCGGCCCGGCCCGGCCTGTAACGCTTTTGAAAGGCTTATTTCTCAGCAACCGCTGGACCGATTGGCCTGCGGTCTTTTTTGCTGGGTAGCCCCATCCCTTCTACCCCGTAATTGACATACTTTTGATACATCTCAGTGACCGTCGTGGCACGTGCCACGTGAATAGTCAGGGGTGTTCAAGTTGTTTTGCAAAAGCAGTGATTTTGAGAGGCTCATATCTCAGCAGCCGCTTGGGCGATTGTCTTGCGGTACTTTTTGTAGGGTATAGCTGCATCCCTTCTACCAAAGGTCGGATACTCTTGATCTATGTGATCACTGCACGTGCAAAATACAAAAAGAAGAGGTGCCACATTTGTTCCCATTTCAATAACACGGTAATTACTGGGGCGATTTCGCTGAAACTTGGCATACCTACTAGGCACCCACCAGGCAATGCATTCCCATGTGTTGCGGTTAGGGTGATACCGCACGTGCGCACGTGCAGGGGCGCTCCCAGATCTCGAGAACGGCTGGGCCGATTACGCTCAAATTTGGTACACGGTTGGGGACCGGTTAGTAGGGTGCCGTGCAAAAGTCAGTTTGGACCCCGGTTGCACGTGCGCACGTGCAGAATGCCGCTTCCAGATCTAAGGAACGGCTGCGCCGATTGCGTTCAAATTTGGCACACGGCTAGCGACCGGTTAGAAGGGTGCTTTGAACAAGCCCGTCTTGCACGCTCGTCTTGACCTAGAAATGCAGAGACAACAGCAACAAATAATAAAAGAAAAGTACGAACCTCCACCATGCGCCTGTCTTCCTCCTCCGTCGTCTTCCGTTTTCTTCCACACTTATCATAGCGCGCTTTCAAACCCCTTTCCCCTTCCTGCTCATAATGGTGTTTCCACCGTCTGGCAGTAGTTAGAGCTACACCGAGAATCTCTGCCGCCTGCTTGACAGAGTGACCTTGAACGAAAGGCAAGATGAGCCTGCCCTTGTCAAGATCACTGAGGTGTGCTATCACGCTCACGTTAACGTCTAGCCGCACACACTCCACGCGGGCTGCGGCCGCATACTGCGGCTCTCCTTCCCCGGCTTTCCGCCCCACTCGGAACAGAAATAGCCAGGTCATGTCATTCCGTGACCCTCAAAGGATACTGTGCCGCATCACACTAATCGGTACACTCTCTGACACACCAGGCCTGCCCCGCCGTGGCCCAGCCTCGGTCCCGGTATGAGCGCGGATTCTGCGCTCAATAGTACCTCGCATCATTCCGGTGGATCCATCAGGCCCGACTGAGGAAGGGCTGCTAAATTTGAGAGTCACCGAACCAATTGACGTCCTCATCCATCCCCCAGGTCAATTGGTTCGGTGACTTAAATTCAGCAGCCCTTCCTTAGTCGGGCTTGATGGATCCACCGCACTTTCAAGACTGACTGTGACTGTCGTGAATAACTCTGAGCCGCGATACATTCCCACTTCTGAAATCAGGACTTATTCCTCCGAACCGATTGCATGCCTCGGAGCTGGAAGTTAAAACACCTCGGTAAAAATGTAATATTCCAATGGAATATCGAATCAAAATATGCAGACCAACAATAAAATCTGCTCATCAAAGCGAAGCTGATCTGTGTGCTCTTTTGTTTATGAGTTCAGTCGTTGATCCATTACAATGCTCTTAGTCACTGCCATATTTCCCAGTCCCACTTTAAAAGCATGAACGAGAGCGTCTAATAAACATTAAACACACTGAAGGGCTGAAGGTAAACAAAGCTGTTACGTCTGATCGCATAAAATCTGTATGACTCATTGGAACACGAACCTTAGTTTAGGTAATCAAACGGCGATAATGGATGTTAAAAGGCTGTCTTATACTCCTGTAATGACCACTTTTAAGAACCTTTACGTCAGATTTTTTGTCACTTTGTGGGATTTCTTTGAACGATGCTGGGAAATTCACATGACTACCAATCGAGCCGCACCAGAGCAAAGCTCGTGTGCAAAGTTTTTTTTTAGATGCCGGGACCAAAAAAAAAAACAACTTCAAAACGAAGTATATATAGTGTGGCTGATTTGCGGATTGGCAGTTGCGGATTGGCCTTTGCAATCGCGCAGCCAAGTTGGGTCCTTCCTCCTTACGGCCAAGTGTACGTGATTTCTTAACAAATTTGTTTTTTGGCAACCTTACAAAATTAAGTGGCCGAACTCCGGGTGAAAATGGATTTGGAGATAGGTTAGGTTCTGCCGGACCCATCCTAACGAAAAACCCAATGGGCAATTGATTGGCCCCACCTTTTAGATGCCCCCAGATCCACCCTTGTCTATAAATCGCACAGGCGCGTTTCACGACACGTGCAAGAGCAAAAGAGCTCACCGCTCTTTTAAGCGCTTACCGATCGCCGCAGAGCGGTCAACATAAGTTGGTAAATGCCATACATGAGCATTGAGCGTAGATACGATTGCGTGAGGGCCATATAAGAGACTACGGGGCTCCTACCCAATGTCTCGGTCCGTGACATATGCAGAGTGTTCCCGTTCATCACCCCACCGCCGCCGCTCCGGTCCCGGCGCGGCGTCAGCGTGGTCCCTCGCCCATTCACCCGTATCCCACCGCGCTGTATACGCCTCGGACACATTACCGCGACCCAGGTCCGTGGCAATACGACCATTACTGACCATTAATGGCGCGGACCCGTGCGGTACTGTAACTGGGCGGTAACGGGGTGTGACGGCCGTCGCGGCCGCCGCACTGAGCCGTACACAATGCGCCTCCGGTCCTTAGCGCTCGTGATACCCACTCGGCTCCATTCAGGGCCGCCGCAGCTGGATCGCCCACGCCCGCCGGCGCATCGGTCTCGTTAGTCAGCTGTGACAGCGTCGCGTGCGACGCCAAATCTGCACCCGTGCGCCGCGTTTGTCATCAACTATAGGGGAGAGTGGGGTGGGTTGTATCAGTTTTTACTCCGAGACCCATAACCTCGTATCTATCCGTGATAAACTCATTATTTCCATACTATCTCCTTCCTTGATTCTTCTGCTTTTTTGTGCCAAGTAACTTTTCCGCTACCTTTACCAGTTTTTCTTCTACGGTCTGCCGAATAGAACAATGTTTTTGATACAACTTGCCCCATGGCTTGGGTGAGTTGTATCACATGGTGGGGTAATTTGTATCACTATTTCACGTTTCAGGGAGTGTGCTTGCTACTGGTTTTGAACATAACAACAACATTAAATGTGGTCAATACAATGTATATGCTCAAAGGCTTCTCTTTTATTGGACCAAACCTAGGTCATGCAAACTGAACGAAACAACGAAACAATTGAAACACCAATTGACTAGAGGCAATACTCGTTCAGCCGAGCATTGCCAAACGCGAACACGAGCCAGAGCTGAGCTCTCGCGATCAAAAGCTCACTTAACCCACACACATCGCTAGTAGGTAAACTCCGAATCCACAGATTCAACAAACGCAAGCCAGGGCTTAGCTTTGCGGAAAAGCTCTCTTAACCCACACACGTCGCTAGTAGGTAAAGTCCGAATCCCCAGATTCACAGTTGTGACAGATGTATACAATGCCATCTGTATTGGTACACTGCGTGTGCGCCCAACGTTTGCACTCCTGACACCTGATCCATTTCTCACCTGGCCGACTATTACCCCACGGTTCAATACAAACCAAGCAGAATGCTTCTTCATCCTCGGACTCATCATCAGAGAAGTTCAGTTTCTTCTTCCCTTTTGTTTTCCGGCCTTTTTCTTGACCTTTACTGCGCGCATTCTTGGCCTTAGTATTTTTTGACATTCGTCTTTCTTTTGCAGCTCTTTGTTCGTCCTCTAGCATGTGTTTCACCGGTGTGTCTGTGAGTACCATCGCCTTTCTCTTCTTCCGTCCTCCCTTTCTCTTTCTAGGAGAAAGCTGGCGCCCCAGGATTGGACGCACGTCTTTCGGCGAAAAGTTGATGTCTTTGCTCGGGCCCGGCTGCTGCTGCAGCGGCTTGGAGCTCGGGCCCGGCTGCTGCAGCGGTGTGGAGCTCGGGCCCGGCTGGTGCTGCAGTGTGGAGCCAGGGTCCGGCTGCTGCAGCGGTGTGGAGCTCGGGCCCGGCTGCTGCAGCGGTGTGGAGCTCGGGCCCGGCTGCTGCAGCGGTGTGGAGCCAGGGTCCGGCTGCTGCAGCGGTGTGGAGCTCGGGCCCGGCTGCTGCAGCGGTGTGGAGCCAGGGTCCGGCTGCTGCAGCGGTGTGGAGCTCGGGCCCGGCTGCTGCAGCGGTGTGGAGCTCGGGTCCGGCTGCTGCAGCGGTGTGGAGCCAGGGTCCGGCTGCTGCAGCGGTGTGGAGCTCGGGCCCGGCTGCTGCAGCGTTGTGGAGCTCGGGTCCGGCTGCTGCTGCAGCGGTGTGGAGCTCGGGCCCGGCTGGTGCTGCAGTGTGGAGCCAGGGTCCGGCTGCTGCAGCGGTGTGGAGCCAGGGTCCGGCTGCTGCAGTGATGTAGAGCCAGAGTCCGGCTGCTGCGGCGGTGTGGAGCCAGGGTCCGGCTGCTGCAGTGATGTAGAGCCAGGGTCCGGCTGCTGCAGCGGTGTGGAGCCAGGGTCCGGCTGCTGCAGTGATGTAGAGCCAGGGTCCGGCTGCTGTAGGCGGTGTGGAGCTCTGGCCCGGCGGCTGCTGCTGTGGGCGGTGTTGTGGAGCTCGGGCCTGGATGCTGCAGCGCTGTGGAGCTCGGGCCCGGCTGCTGCAGCGGTGTGGAGCTCGGGCCCGGCTGGTGCTGCGGTGTGGAGCCAGGGTTCGGCTGCTGCAGTGATGTAGAGCCAGGGTCCGGCTGCTGCGGCGGTGTAGAGCCAGGACCCGACTGCTGCTTCTGTGCGCGGTTTGGAGCTCGGGCCCGCCTGCCGTTGCGATGTGGAGCTCGGGCCCGGCTGGTGCTGCTGCGGTCAGGAGCTCGGGCCCGGCTGCCGCTGCTGTAGGCGGTGTGGAGCTCTGGCCCGGCGGCTGCTGCTGTGGGCGGTGTTGTGGAGCTCGGGTCTGGATGCTGCAGCGCTGTGGAGCTCGGGCCCGGCTGCTGCAGCGGTGTGGAGCCAGGGTCCGGCTGCTGCAGCGGTGTGGAGCTCGGGCCCGGCTGCTGCAGCGGTGTGGAGCTCGGGCCCGGCTGCTGCAGCGCTGTGGAGCTCGGGCCCGGCTGCTGCAGCGGTGTGGAGCCAGGGTCCGGCTGCTGCTGCTGCTGTGGGCGGTCGGTCACCAGAGACGGACTGAAGTCGACATCAGTGAACACTAGGGTTGTTCAAAAAAACCGAATTTTGGAAAAGTATATGGGCTCATGGCTCATGTGGTGCGGTATTCTTTTCTGAGACCAATGATGCCCTTTTTACTGAAAAGTATTAACTGTTAGAGGCTCCTCAAACGGCTTAAAGAGGACCATGTTACGCCCGCCGACCGGCCGGTGTCAATAATGGCGAGAATTCGACGCCGCACGGCGGCGGCAGCGCCTTATCGGCACCGCGCGCCACGACATCTGCCGGGCGGCCGGCTGGGCGGTGGGAAGTTATAAGTGCGTGGTCTTATTGCACACGATCGGGGTGAGCTATCCCATGTTTTCGGGGTGGAAAGTTTCAGTGCAGCATCGGTGCGTCTGCCACGGTGGTCTGTGTCGATGGTATAGAAAATAACTCAAGCAGACTTCAGGAAAGAATGAATGATTCCGGGTAGTTGCCTCGAAATAATCCGTTTCAAGAATACAGCTGCCTTCTTAACGTACCGTATCACTTGTTAATTCTTCAAAAAGCAAACTCTGAGCAATAACACACCTCTTTGCATTGCTGTTGACAATCTACGTTAGTTTTTGACGGTGGCTCGCACCCCAATATGCTGCCGCGCAACTTTATTCCAACGGCGAAACGGCAACTTCGCGAGAATCGAAAATTCACGATATACGTACAGCAGGGGCTGGCAATGCAGTATGCACAAGGACAGAATATGGAGGAGACCCGACAGTCATCGGCCCAAGTTTGGGGGTGGCTTTGACGAGCATATGCGTCACCAATGTCATTACGGAGCGAGCGAAGCGAGCGGAGTCTTTCCTTAGATTAACGGAAATTTCTGAGTATGAGCGGCCGGCCGGCCGGCCGGCCGGCCGGCCGGCCGGCCGTGCGGACGCTTTTGCGAGGCTTATATCTCAGCAACCACTTGACCGATTTACATGCGGTAAATTTTGTAGGGTAGCTTCATTCCTTCTACCAAGTATTGGACTATTCCCGATGCATGTGGGTGACCCCTTATGCACGTGCCACGTGCAAAACGAAGAGGTGTCAGTTTTGTAATTGTTGCAATATCTCGGTAACTACTTGGCCGATTGCGCTGAAAGTTGGCATGTAGATAGGCACCCACTAGGCACTGCATATCCATGTGCCAGAGTTGGGGTGCTGCTGCACGTGCGCACGTGCAGGGGTCGTTTCCAGATCTCGAGAACGGCTGGACCGATGGCGCTCAAATTTGGTACACGATTAGGGACCAGTTAGTAGGGTGCCGTGCATAATTCAGTTGGGACCCATTTTGCACGTGCGCACGTGCAGGGTGCCGCTTCCAGATCTCGAGAACGGCTGGGCCGATTGTGCTCAAATTTGGCACATCGCTAGAGACCGGTTAGTAGGGTGCCGTGCACAAGTCAGTTGGAGGTACCCCCTCGAAATTTCGCACGTGCAAGGCTCACCCTCTCGCTCGCTCCGTTAGTCGCCCCATAAGGCGCTATACTGGTTATTCAGATACGTTGATGTCAGATGCTGGGGCAACAGAATCGACGCCAGGTGTAACTTAGATTAGCGGGTCGAAAGAAAACATAACATGTCTGGGAATGACAGAGTGGCCACCCTGACAGTGTGACGAAGTGAGACATGAGTAGAGACATTAGCCGGAGTACCTACTCATATAAATCAAGCGCCGTTTATCCAATCCTTCGAGCATAAGCGACGCCGGCAGTCCGGCCAGGGCGGCCGTGCCCACCGATGCCGATCAAGACCCGAATCCAGACCCGGCATAGAACACAGCTCTGCCCTGACGTGACACATTACCCCGGTGTGTCACTCATGACGGATAGACCAATGCAGGAGCCTTGCCAGCTCCTGTTGTACCTACTTCGTTAAATTTTCGATTCTCGCTAAGTTGCCGTTTCGTCGTTGGAATAGAGTTACGCGGCAGCATATTGGGGCTGCGAGCCACCGTCCAAAAACAACTTAAATTGTCAACAGCAATGCAAAGAAGTCTGTTATTGCTCAGAGCTTGCTTTTTGAAGAATTAACAAGTGATACAGTACGTTAAGAAGGCAGCTGT
This sequence comes from Amphibalanus amphitrite, assembly GCF_019059575.1. Lineage (NCBI taxonomy): Eukaryota > Metazoa > Arthropoda > Thecostraca > Balanomorpha > Balanidae > Amphibalanus > Amphibalanus amphitrite. The sequence continues at coordinate 353,877 of NW_024881846.1, forward strand.
ATTCTTGAAACGGATTATTTCGAGGCAACTACCCGGAATCATTCATTCTTTTCTGAGCTCTGCTTGAGTTATTTTCTATACCATCGACATAGACCACCGTGGCAGACGCACCGATGCTGCACTGAAACTTTCCGCCCCGAAAACATGGGATAGCTCACCCCGATCGTGTGCAATAAGACCACGCACTTATAACTTCCCATCGCCCAGCCGGCCGCCCGGCAGATGTCGTGGCGCGCGGTGCCGATAAGGCGCTGCCGCCGCCGTGCGGCGTCGAATTCTCGCCCTTATTGACACCGGCCGGTCGGCGGGCGTAACATGGTCCTCTTTAAGCCGTTTGAGCAGCGCCTAGCAGTAATACTTTTCGGAAAAAAGGGTATCATTGGACTCAGAAAAGAATACCGCACCACATGAGCCATGAGCCCATATACTTTTCCAAAATTCGGTTTTTCTGAACAACCCTAGTGAACACGTCAGGGTTGTATGGCACGATGCCTGCGACCTGGAACCCACTGGCTATGTTCTTCTCCGTGCACGCCAGGGGCCATATCTCCCTCAGTATTCCCGGGAGGTCGTGGACAGTCATCGTCCGGCCGCGGTTGTTCCGAAGCCAGTTGGACTGCGCTGATGCTGCGTAGGCCTTCAGGGGACCAAATACGCTTCGGTCCAGCGGCTGTAGCTGATGGCTGCAGTGAGGAGGAAATGAGAGCATCACAATGCCGTTATCCTTGGCGAACTGCACTCCCTCGATCGCCAGATGACTCTCATGATTGTCAAGTAGTAGGAGCGTAGGTCGCTCGGGAGAGCACTTCGTATGCTTAACGAAGTGCTCCAGGAAGGCCTTGAAATTCTCAGCCGTCATCCATCCTGACGGATATGATGCCCCAAGACATCCTGGCGGACCATCCCTCACGAAGTAGTCCTTGTATCGCGCTCTGGGGAAGATCATCATGGGAGGAACTTTGTTGCCGTAGGCGTTGACGGCTGCACAGATGGTTACCAATTCCCCCCTTTCCGCTGACGTCATCGAGCCCACTTGCCTGGTTCCCTTTGGCGCCACCACTTGTGGGGGTTTTTGCACTGTTGTCAAGCCTGTTTCATCGACATTCCATATATCACCTCCGTCAAATTTGTACTTGTCCATCACCTCTCCGAGCTTCTTGAAAAACTCGCCCACGTTCGACCTATTGAAACCGCTCGCTCGGCCCAAGCTTGTGGCTTCCGGTACTCGAATGGACAGTCGCCGTCTCTTTCGGAAGGATCTGAACCATTCTTCCCCAGCCATCTTGTTCTTGGTCCATGACTCCGGCACAGTGATGTCGTGGCGCATCGCACATTCGTATGCGAAAACTCTAACTTCTTTTGGCGTTAGCCCGAAGAAAACATCTGCCGATTCTTTAATATACGCTAACAACAGTTCTTCCTGTTCATCCGTAAACACTCTCGATCCTGAGTTTTGGTACCCCATGTTCGGATCCATACCTTCCTTCTTTTTCCTTACGAACCGGTTCAGAGTTTGGTAGTTTACTCCGTAGTCCTTTGCTGCGCTGCGGATAGAAGCTCCATCATTCATAACTGCGTTGCAAGCCCGCAGAAGGACATCTTTGGGGCTGTTCTTGCGCCTGTCTGATTTCCGGGTGTAGTTCCGCGGCATTTCGGCTTCTCAAACTGAAAACAAGGGCAAAGATACAGCTAGTTAGGTATGTTATGCACTGACTAAATGATTCGCTGAAAATGGTTAGGTGCATGATTGTAGGTGCTAGGTAGGTATTAAGAATAGAATGGATTGCCTGGACATCGAAAGGGGAGGTGGTGGTCGTAGTCGGGAGGGGGGGGGGGTGTCGGGACAGGCGGCGGAGCGGTCAACAGTACCTACTGTCCGCCCAGATGATCGCACAATTTCCAGGCCTATTATACATACCTAGATGCCTATAGGTACGTACACAATGCATATGACAAAACAATGGATAGGCTACTGATGTTCAGCGGTAGCCTATATTGGGGTGAGTTGTATCATATTGGGGTGAGTTGTATCACTGTTACAACATACCCCACCCGGCTCTGATACAACATGTACATCGCCGCCATCTTGGAAAAAACATCCTCGTGCTCAAAAACAGCGGACAGCTGGAGAAATCCATTTTCACTCACGCAGCCTCACAACCTACCCTCACCACCGCTACGGAGATCTTTCAAATTCGTGCACATCTAAATGCCCAAAACACACATTTTCTTGCAACCTATTTTTTTAGAATGACATTAAAAAAACATAAAATCGGCTCTCACCTCGAGACGCGTCCAGCCGGCCTCACGTCACAACATGGAAAGATGGCGCCCGGAAAACCTCGTCAGCTGGTCGTGTCACGAGCGCCATCTGTTGGATAAGTTTGGCACAATTCGCCCTGATACAACTCGGACATGATACAACTCTCCCCACTCTCCCCTACGACCGAGCGGCGATCGCGCCGCTCGCCTATTACCTGCGGCGCACGGCGCGGCCGAAATCGGCCAAAATCGACCGAAATCAGCGGACATCGGCTGGAATCAGTGGCAGATTCAGGGGTGATATCAGCGATAGCGCCGGCTGGCGGAACCGGGTTCGGCCTAAACGTAACGCGATCGGGCCATTTGGTCGGCGCAGCAGCGGCCGGCGCCGGCCATTGGACGCTCCGCCGCCGGCCGTTGATTGGCTGATGGGCCGCCGCGGCTCGCGCGCTGATTGGTCGGACCGTGAGAGCCTGGCGGCGATTGGCGAAGACAGGGGGCGGCGCAGAAAACACCGTGGGAGTTCCGCCGGGAATGGGGAGCGGAGTTTTGTGCGGACACGGGTCGGATTTCGACGCTGCCTGCTGCAGTGGAGAACTGCCGTAGCCATGCCGCACACAGGTAGGTTTACAGCTCTTTATGCAGCTAAGGTAACAAGCATGCTTACGATTTTGGTAGAAATAAAAACTTGATTACCTGATATGACTTTCATAGATATTCATAACCACGCGATCCGAATGCTGAACTCTAAAGCGAATATTTTTGTTCATCGTGTCAGTATGCACCGCTCTCACATTTAAAGGGACACTCCCACCTTAACCCTCGCCCTGGCAGGGGGGTTCGATGCGACCCCCCCTAAGGTTTTTCGAAGATAGCGTAAAAACGGCGGCGCGCAGCGCCGCCAAATTTGGCACAGCCTATGGGGCAACCTTTTTACATATGACCTGAAAATTTCAGGTCCGGGTGACCTTGGGTCAGGTCACCAGGTCAGAAAAACCGGTACAAGGTCATGGTCAAATTTCAATTTTCTTTTTCCACCTGTCCAACTCACAGTTTTGCACTGATTTCCTTCAAACTTTCAGGATGTGCTAAGTTCACCGAGGTGTATAACATATAGTTCGGGTTTTTTTAGGTCACTGACCTGAGGTCAGTTAGAGGTCATTACGTCGTAATGTTAAGCCTATGGGAAAATACTAAATTCGGAAAATACTGGAGATATTCGCTTCGTTCTATCACTTTTGTGCTTTGAAACCACAGTACTTAACAGCAGGTCACTTTGTGCTTCTTTGTTTGGTGTACTTATCCATGGGTCAGGTCAAATGAGGTCAACTGAGGTCAAATGACGTTTTTGCCAATAACTTGGCACATAATGACGCTAGAGCTTAAAAATGGTATCATTGTGTTCCTGGTGATCAGCCGAATCGAATGATATGCGATATGATGCAATTTGGTTAACTTGAACTTAATTTATAAATTTAAGTTTACTTAAAATTTAAGAAAAACTTTAAGTTCACTTAAGCAAGCTAAAAAGTATATCATTCGACGCGCGAAATAATAATATAAGCGATATAAGCGGCATAGCGGCATACCGGCATAATATAAGGGAAAAACTTTTGACCTGTTTTTCGCGAAATTTTTACATTTATACCCCCCAAAACCCCCCTAAATATTGACCTAGAGCAACCAAATTTGCACAGGGGGGAGAACTCCAGGGGGCCCACCTACCTACCAAATTTGGTGTTTCTATGTGCCATAGGAGCCAATCGCGAGGGGGGGGTCGCATCGACCCCCCCCCCCCCCCTGCCAGGCCGTGTTATGAAAAATGGCCTGCCAGGGCGAGGGTTAACATTAGTTTTGAGTTGAGATAGCCAAATTGGTGGCCATGACCTGCAAATACCGGTTTGGGCACTCACAACATCGAAAAATGCTTTAATTCGAAGATATGGAATTTCAAACTTGCAGTTTTCGGATTCTAAGGGGCTAATGTATTGGAATGCCCCCTTAGAATTTGTGACGTCAGCGGAGATCTAACGGTTTTTAAATCTTAGACTAAAACCATCGTTAACACGTGGTGGTATACGCTGCTTTGCGCGCAACGTCTGCCGCACCTTAAGGCTGCCAAATTATTGCTTCCAAATAAAGTCGCTAGTAACAGGGGAGATCCAAAAAAGTAAGCAAAAGTAAAAGCCTAATATCTTGAAAACCAGTGAATATTTTTCGGTGAAATTTGGTAGATATTCGTTTTCGCTCTTTTTGAACCAAGGGACATCACTTTCATGCCAATTCATTAACTTTTTTGAAGGTGGGAGGGTCCCTTTAAGTTCCCATGATGTTGGATGTTTGGATGTTTTCATGACGTAAAGTTTCATGACTACCTCAAAAAAGACAATCTAGTTTCAAGCGAAATGCAAATTAAAAACGTGAAAGGGCATACTTACCAGCATTAGTTCTTCAAAATGGCTATCTTGGATTTTCAAAAAATGTTTTGTTCACCATTTAATTACAAAAATGACCTTTGCTCTACGATCCCTAGCCTGGGGAAAACAAGCTACCCACACTGCCCCCCAACGGTTCCTGGGCCTATGAAAAGTTGTCGGGGCACCGCTCCCACGGCCCCAAAGTTGGGAGGCGGGCAAGCTGTCCCCAGTGCCCATCCGGTTCCCTCGCGTATGAAGGCAATAGATATAAGCCGTTTTCACGACGGCCATCTGGTACACATTTGGTGCACATCTGGTGCAGATTAGGTGCAGATTTGGTCAAATTAGGTTCAGTGTGTCTCTTAGTAGCTATCAGCTAGGGTTGCACTAATTGCTTATAAGCCTGCTTTGTCATATTATCAGAGAGTAGGTATCATCGATTAAAACACTGAAATAAATTTATAAAATAACGATATTCGCTGTAAAAGAGATTAGGTGCAGCAGCGGCGTATTTAGGAAATCGCGAAGGGCGGGGGGGGCAAGGATTTGGAGGGCGCCACCTCATTTAAGGAGGGCGCCATACGGTCGCGAGATAAAAATCCTTAACGATCGCTGACGGGGGTGAGGCGTTTTTTTTTACCACGCCACCAGTTTTTTTTTTGCGTAACTTGGTAAAGATTATGCTGCATTGATTTCGCATCGTGTATTTTTGTTTTTACTCCAGGTCACAAAAGGTCAAGTCACCAGCTCAGCTTAACCCTATTCCTGGCGGGGGGGGCCTCAGGAGCCCCCCCCCCCTGAGGTTTTTTGGTTATTTCTCCCAAACGCGTTGAGCTAGGAAGCTCAAATTTTCTGACTTTTCCTAAAAGGCTTCTACGCAACATGTCTGAAAATTTTGAGTTGATCTGACCTCAGGTCAGGTCACCAGAGGCGGTTTGGTGACCCTACCTCAGAAAAGTTTGCAATCACACCAGAGCTAGAGTTTTTGACCGATCAATTTCTTCTCTTCAGGGTTTAGTTAGGGTACCAGTATGTGCAATTTGTATATCTCGGAATTTTGATATCGGTGACCTAAGGTCAGGTCAATTTCGCGACCTCCCCATTATAAGTCAATGGGGGAAAAATCAACTCCCTGTTTTTACCACTAAAACGGGTCGGAATGGCCCCATATACCATACATGACTTCATATACGATCAACCTTCACTACCTTGAGGTCTGTTTTGCTGTTGGGCAGCTGTGAGGTCATGTGACGTCATCAAAGGTCACCAAAGGTTTTTGGCCAATAACTCCGTACAGGAACAAGATATAGACGCGTGGATGGTCTCATTGTGTTCAGCTCGTCAAGACACATCGAATGATATACATGATGACCTCGAGGTCACGTGACCTGAGGTCAACCTTTGACCTTGACCTTTCGAGGTCAACATATATATCATTCGATGCGGATTGACGAGAGGATCACGATGATGCCCTTAGTTTGTTCCTATCTTGACTAATTCGAAAGTTATTCGAGAAAAACTGTCTCCATATCTAGCGCCGCCATTTTGACTTTTTCGACCCCTGTGACGTCATCTTTGACCTGACCTGAAAATGACCTTAGTAAAAATTGTAGATCTTGGCCGTGCGTATCCGATGCCGTTTACCGCTTGTCGCTATCTTGCTTCGTTCTCGAGATCTCAGGGGGGGGCCGAATCGGCCCCCCCCCGCCAGTTTCTTGTCCCGGCGGAGCCCGCCAGGAATAGGGTTAAGTGACTATGCTTAGAGCTCCTTCTAAAGTTAGGTCACTTGACATGACCTGGTGACCTTGCTTTTAGCGACTATGGTTTGCATTTTTTAGAGCACGTGTAAGAGCAATGCACCAAAAGGTTTGCCCCTCCCGCTCACCCCCTTCCATCCCCCGCAAGAAAAAAAAACAGAAGCTCGTAGTGGCACATTTTTCGGATTTTTTTAACCGCATATCTGAAGAGACGTCCTGGCGCGGGTAAATCTCACACGTGACAAAAAGGTTGCAAGTGATTGGCATAGGTACTAAGTTCCTACTAAGGAAGTGTTCTTGAAATGCTGCGCCGAAGGCGCGCGAAATTTTTAAAACAATCTTTTCCTCCGCTTTTAGGCACATCTTTTATATGCTCACTGTTCAAAGCTCCTCTCGCTCTTTTACCAAATTTGAAGGTGTAAAAATATCTAAAAGGTTCGGTGGGGCCGCTGCCACAAAAACTGTATAGGAAGCTTCGCCCATGGGTGACAATGTAGACATCAGATACACATCAGATCACCGTATCGGATTGACACCGGATCGCGAGATGCGTAAAAACAAGGACAAGCGCACAACGAGAAGGCAGCAGCAACAGAAAGATACTCGTAAACCATAACAGGACTGTTCCTCATGAGATAGATTAGCCTCCTCGGGCTTCTCATCCAAATTACCTCAGACCAGCCCTCATGGCCTTCTCACAGATGCATACAATACATTGTTGAGTACCTACACAACCAGTTTCAATCACCGAAACTCCAGATGCCTGCTGTTGCGGCCGAACCTGTTGACAATACTTAACCCGCGCCCCGCTGGGCTATTCAGCCATACGCGCCCTGCTGGGGGGGGGGGGGGGGCAGATTCTGCCCCCCCTGTCTAACTTCCGAACCGATGGTCGTAGAAAGACGGGGAAAACGGCAATCGAAAGCTCTCAACAAGGCGGATCTTAAGAGCCCAAATTTTTTTGCTTAAGTAGGTCAGAGGTCAGGTCAAGGTCAGGTCAAGGGTACAAGGTGCAAGTTTCTACAGTATCGGCCGTGCACCGTAGTTGCCGAAGAATGGACTGAGACTGATTGCCCAAAACGTGTTCTTAGACTACCAAGACAATATTCGTTGCATACAATGGCATTCAAAGGTCAAGGTCAAGGTCAGGTCAGGTCATGTCAGGTCACCGAAAAACAAAATATAGAAAAGGGCATGTGCGACACATGTTTTATGGGTCATTTTACTCATAGAATTCAATAGGCACACTCAATAAGTGATATGGACTACCTCTGGATGAATTTCAGGTCGAGGTCAGGTCAAGGTCAGGTCAAGTGAGGTCAAATTTTGAAGTTGGTTGTTAAGGCCCAAAAAGGTGTCTATCTGATGCAGTTTTTCACGGCGAATCGAATGGTGCTATTTTTGTTTCCGTACGAGGTCTAGAACTTCCAAAAAATCATTTTTCAAAATTTTTGTGTGTCGTGACGTCATAAAAATTTGAATAACTTCCACATTTTTGAACCGATTCTTCTAAAAATTGGTATGTAGGTGCATATAGACCACTTCTTTGACATATATTCCGGTTTTTTCGATACACTCAAAATTTTGGATTTTATAAATATTTTCCCAAAAAAGTCAGTTTTTTGAAAAAATTTGGGCCAAAATCAAAAATTTTCAAAAAAACGAGATAGCCATTTAATAGACAAAGTAGAATGACGTATAACCTTTTTTGTTACGTCTTGATTCCTTTAAAAATGAAGATGTTAGCGGCGTTTGAAATTTTCCCATTTTTTAGGCGAAAATGGCGAACATGACGTCACTAAAACGTCATTTTCTCAAACATTTTCCGACGGATTTCGCTCAAATTTTCAGGGAACGTGTCAAATTGATGTATGATAAGGTACTGAAAGTTTGACGTCGCTGGCGTAACGCGTTTAGAAGTTATTGGCGAAAAACGGGAGGGGGGGCAGATTCTGCCCCCCCCCAGCGGGGCGCGGGTTAATCGTGATTCATATATTTAGATGTCATGATGCACGCAAAGTAAGCTCAATCCCTTAACCCTATTCCTGGCGGGGGGGGGCCTCCTAGGAGCCCCCCCCCCCCTGAGGTTTTTTGGTTATATCTCCCAAACGCGTTGAGCTAGGAAGCTCAAATTTTCTGACTTTTCCTAAAAGGCTTCTACGCAACATGTCTGAAAATTTTGAGTTGATCTGACCTCAGGTCAGGTCACCAGAGGCGGTTTGGTGACGCTACCTCAGAAAAGTTTGCAATCACGCCAGAGCTAGAGTTTTTGACCGATCAATTTCTTCTCTTCAGGGTTTAGTTAGGGTACCAGTATGTGCAATTTGTTTATCTCGGAATTTTGATATCGGTGACCTAAGGTCAGGTCAATTTCGCGACCTCCCCATTATAAGTCAATGGGGGAAAAATCAACTCCCTGTTTTTACCACTAAAACGGGTCGGAATGGCCCAATATACCATACATGACTTCATATACGATCAACCTTCACTACCTTGAGGTCTGTTTTGCTGTTGGGCAGCTGTGAGGTCATGTGACGTCATCAAAGGTCACCAAAGGTTTTTGGCCAATAACTCCGTACAGGAACAAGATACAGACGCGTGGATGGTCTCATTGTGTTCAGCTCGTCAAGACGCATCGAATGATATACATGATGACCTCGAGGTCACGTGACCTGAGGTCAACCTTTGACCTTGACCTTTCGAGGTCAACATATATATCATTCGATGCGGATTGACGAGAGGATCACGATGATGCCCTTAGTTTGTTCCTATCTTGACTAATTCGAAAGTTATTCGAGAAAAACTCTCTCCATATCTAGTGCCGCCATTTTGACTTTTTCGACCCCTGTGACGTCATCTTTGACCTGACCTGAAAATGACCTTGGTAAAAATTGTAGATCTTGGCCGTGCGTATCCGATGCCGTTTACTGCTTGTCGCTATCTTCCTTCGTTCTCGAGATCTCAGGGGGGGCCGAATCGGCCCCCCCCCCCCCCGCCAGTTTCTTGTCCCGGCGGAGCCCGCCAGGAATAGGGTTAAGACCAAAGACGTTTTTATGCATGGTAGAGCGTAGATAGTTTTGGTATGCTTCATTCATTGTGCTGAGCCTGAATGCACGTTCATTTGTGGCAATTTCCACAGGCAAGACATCAAATATGTGCAAGAGAACGGCTAAGTTGGGAAACATGCCAAAGGAGTAGATAAATGATAGGAGGGCAGCGATCAACGGAGGTCGCCAATAGGTAGAAGGGCTGCGATCGACAGGAGGGCGCTAATAGGCAAAGGAGAGCCCCGATCAACATCCCGAGTTTCGACAGGAGGGCACCGATAGGTAGGAGAGTGGCGAGCAGCAGGAGGGCGCCAATGGATAGAAGGGCGGCGATCAACAGGAGGGCGCCAATAGGACAGGTAGGAGGACTTTGATCAACAATCAACGGGAGGGTGCCACCAGGTAAGAGGGCGGCAAGGAACAGGAGAGCACCAATAGATAGGAAGGTGGCGATAAACAGCAGATCGCCGATAGGTAGGAGGGCGGTCATTAACAGGAACTCGCCAATGAGTAGAAGGGTGACGATTAACAGGAGTGTGGCAATGGTGAGGAGGGCGCCTTTGCCCAAGAGGGTGACAATGAACAGGAGGGCGCCTGTGAGAAGGGCGCCGATCAACAGGAAGGTGCCAGTGGTTAGGAGGGCGGCCCCGATTAACATTCAACAGGAGGGACTGGGGAACCAATAGGTAGGAGGGCGCCAATGGCTAGGAGGGCGGCAATCAACAAGATGGTGCCAAAGGGAAGAGGACGGCCATAAAAATTTCACATGAGGCGCAATAGGTAGGAGGGCACCAATAATTAGTAGGGCGCCGACCAGCAGAAGGGTAGAAATGTGTAGAAAGGTGGTGACCTACAGGAGGGTGCACCTTCGGGTGAGAGGGCGCCTATTTACTAGGAGAGCGCCAATAGGTAAAACTACGCCGATCAAATGAGGGCGCCAGAGTGGGCAGGAGGGTAGCGATCAACAGGCTTACATAGGCGACTACCGCTACGCTTAGACAGCTACAGCCTACAAATGCGGACGCGGTTGGAGGGCGCCCTCCAACCGTATTTTCCCTGTAAATACATTCGCGATTGGGGCGCCCTCCAGTCGCGATTGTTTTTTTTTTTATTCCATTTTATCACAATTGCATTTGCGATTGGAGGGCGCCTTCGGCGCCCTCCAATCGCAAAGGGCGCCTTCGGCGCCCAAGGGGGGGCATGGCCCAGTGCCCCCCCCTGCCTACGCCCCTGAGGTGCAGATTTGGTCAAATTAGGTGCACTCGCCGGATAGCCCGTCTTGAAAACGGCTGTATATTCCAGATACCTGGCTCTAATGTCTTACAGAATCATGGCCATTTTTTATCAGGTCACCATTGAGGTCACTGGAGGTCACCAAAAGTAAAACTGTCACGAACAATATTCCCAACTAGTTGACTATTGTTTTCGAATCGGCGACCTCGGGGACGAATAAAGCTACGGGGCCGTAGTAACGCGCATTCGATAGTTCAGTCATGGATGAGATAATAACAGTGTTATCTATCTCATCCATGGTTCAGTTCAAAGCTGTTTCCGAATAATGTTATCATAATTCAAATTCAACTAAGGATTAACGGTTTAGCCTCCAAGTCCAGACAAGATGTCAAAAACTCAAAATTTGACGTGTTTTGCCGAAAACGTTTTTACGCTGTTAGGTGCTTTTGACAATAAGCTTTATTACGTTGACTATACCGGTATCGTCTCTCGTTGAGACGCGTCAATGAGACGTTGACCTGGAAAGGTCAACTTAAACCACGCATGACTAGGGTATTTTCCATAACGTGGTTGGCGGGGGGGGACTCTACAAAGCCCCCTTCTATCTCCGAAACTACAAGGCCGATTGTCAAAATTCAAACGGCAGCTAATAGCCCTGGACAAACTTTCGAGCAAATCCAAATTTCATTGACCTCGAGGTCACCTATTACGTCACAGGTCAGGTCAAATTAAAAATCATCAACATTTTGGCTTGTTCACAATTTGGGCTCTGGCCGCCGGCTTTTAAGTCCGATCAGGCCCGTTTTTGAGTTACCCACTCGTTGATATATGCTTACGCAACCCTGTGATTACTGAACTTGTAATTCGAATTTTTCAGCTCAAGGCCAGGTCATCCTAGGTCACGGAAATGCTAGGTATATCATATAGGTATCGGTCACGTGACACATGTTTTATGGTTTATTTCAGCCACAAATTTCGTAAACAGTGGCGTCTGTGTCATTTTAGGTCATTTTCAGCTGAATTTAGCTGAGGTCAGGTCACTTCAGGTAAAAAATGTCAAATTTTTAAAATTTAAAATTTAAAATTTATTTTTTTTTTTCAGCTAAAAAGGTGTCTATCAGATGCAGTTTGAGCTCAGGAACACGATGGTGCGTGCTATTTATATTGCTGTACGACGTCGGAATCGCACCAAACATTGGATTTGAAAAATCTATAATTGTGAAATGTTGACTATGATACGTATAACTTGGCCATTTTTGAAGATATCAGGCTGTCTTTCTAGATTAGGTCAACGGTGAGCGTGCTTTTAACATATTCTGGTTTTTCGAAAAGGTAAAAACTTTAAAAAAAAATATATATTTTTGTTATTGTATATGTATATTTTTCCAAATGTTCCAAATTTGGAAAATCCGAGAGAGCAGTTTGAAAGCAACGTCTATTCTCAGTCCACTCATGCAAACAAAAAATCTAGCTTAAAGATTGAGCTCTGGACTTCTTGAGAGCGATTGCCGTACATAGTTCAATTTTAATTATGCTTCAAAATCGGCCGACATGACGTCACTCTGACGTCATTTTCGGCCGACCTCCGCTAGCTATAAATTTGAACTTTAGACACAAGTTGTCAAATTGATGCCGGTGAAGTTACTGCAAGTTTCGTGCCGATATGTCAATGGTTTGGAAGATATTGTCGAGAAACGGGAGGAGGCTCTGTAGAGCCCCCCCCCCCCCCACCAGTCATGCGCGGGTTAAATTCAGTACCTGACCTGACCTGATCTGCCGTGACCTCCCGCAGGTCAGGCCGCTGTGAACCAGCTGGGCGGTGTGTTCGTGACGTTACCTGACCTGCCTTGACCTCCCTTGCAGGTCAGGCCGGTGTAAACCACCTGGGCGGCGTGTCCGTGACCTGCCGTGACCTGCCGTGACCTGCTGTGACCTCCCCGCAGATCAGGCAGGTGTGAACCAGATGGGTGGTGTGTTCGTGACCTGACCTGCCGTGACCTCCCTTGCAGGTCAGGCCGGTGTGAATCAGCTGGGCGGCGTGTCCGCGACCTGCCGTGACCTGCCGTGTCCTCCCTTTCAGGTCAGGCCGGTGTGAATCAGCTGGGCGGCGTGTTCGTCAACGGCCGCCCGCTGCCCGAGTACGTGCGCCGGCGGATTGTCGAGCTGGCGTTGCTCGGCGTTCGGCCGTGCGACATCTCCCGACAGCTGCTCGTCAGCCACGGCTGCGTCTCAAAGATCCTCACCCGGTTCTACGAGACGGGCAGCATCAAGCCGGGCGCCATCGGAGGCAGCAAGGCCAAGGTAGGCCGAGGTCTGCTTAGTAGCCAAACTAACAAAGGCCGAAGTTTGCATGGTCGTGAGGCTAAGGTAGGCCGAGGTCCGGCTGTAGGGCCAATGTAGACCGAGATCTACATAATAGTGAGGCTTAGCTAGGCCGAGATTCGGCAGTAAGGCCAAACGGCGGGCCGAGGTCCGGTAGTGGGCTAAGGCCGGCCGAGTCGTTCTGGCTCTGGCAATACTTTCATTCAACCGTTCCACCCAAGTTTTATCTTAAAAAAGCAGATCAAAATAAGATAGTCAGATGTTATAGCTTTGGTCATTCGAATATCCAATTAGTATGGTATTTTGTATTCTTAGATTAATGAGGAGATGACTTAAGGCTGCAACAGCCCTGCCGTGACACCTTGCACTATGGCGTGCTGGCGCCGTTGATTGTCGCCGCTCGTTCGCAGCAAGTGGCCACTCCGACGGTGGTGAAGAAAATCCTGCGTATGAAGCAGGAGAACCCTGGCGTGTTCGCCTGGGAGATCCGTGACCAGCTGCTCAGCCAGCGGGTCTGCAACCCGAGCAGCATCCCGTCCGTCTCCAGCATCAACCGTATCCTGAGGAACAGCGGCGTCTGGACGCCAGGTCCCGGTCAGCCGGAGCCGGCCGCCGAGCCAGGTAAGTGACGTCATAACAGAGTAGGGACGTCATAGTGGAGCTAATACGAGTCAAGTGGGTGACCGCTGAGGTAGTGAAGATGTCATGAAACACTAAAAGAATTTGCACTTTAAAAACGACCTAAGGTCAGCTAGGGTCACAGCTCAGTGTCAGAGGCCGCAGTTCACAGACCAGCTCCTCGGCTGGTGTCACGGGGCAAAGTAGGGCGGTACTCGGATCCACCTGCCGTGTCAGCCGACCGTGCCTCCTTTGAACCCCGGCGTGGCCGGTCGGAGTGGACCGCCTCGCCGCGCTATCAGCGGGAGCCGCGGTGATTTTCTGAGGTCGCACCTGCCCTCCGTATGAATAGTTGAAGCGGTCCGCGTGGCATCGGTCGCACTTCTCACCTGGTTTGGTGACGGATACATTATTCACGGGCTCCGGCGGCGCTCCTTTGTATGGTAAACGACCTATAACCGCGGCGGCAACCACCTGCCGGCCGCCAGCGGAGCGACCGACGGTGGCACGCCGCGTGAAACAACAGTGCACCGGACCATCGGCCACGGCGGACATCGGCCAACGCAGCCGGGCAGCTAAATGGGGCGCTAATTGGCGCCCCTGTTTGTACTTCGTTATGATAAGGAATAGGGTCATTTGATGTTTAATTGAGGTACGCTGTAAGTTATGGGGTTAACAGTGTTTGAACTCTCACTGTTCCTCAGAGCATCAAATAAATCGATCGTCGGAATGTTCATGTTCATATCTTCGAAATGGGAATGAAGGACGGAAAAATCAACCCGAAGTCACGACGTATGATATAATGTAAATACGAATACTGACAAACCAAACTATGTGCAATATTTTTTGGACATAGCGTACACCAAGCATGAAGCTCTCTTGTCGATGGGTTGAACACGTTTATTACGAGCGAGCGAGCGCAGCGAGCGAAGTGAGCCTTTTCAATATAACGGAAAAATCTCTGTTCTGAGATTTTTCTCTCTAAAAAATCTCTGAAAAATCTCTGAGCGGCCCGGCCCGGCCCGGCCTGTAACGCTTTTGAGAGGCTTATATCTCAGCAACCGCTGGAACGATTGGCCTGCGGTCTTTTTTGTTGGGTAGCCCCATCCCTTCTACCCCGTAATTGACTACTTTTGATACATCTCAGTGACCGTCGTGGCACGTGCCACGTGAAAAGTCAAGGGTGTTCAAGCTGTTTTGCAAAAGTAGTGATTTTGAGAGGCTCATATCTCAGCAGCCGCTTGGGCGATTGACTTGCGGTAATTTTTGTAGGGTAGCAGCATCCCTTCTACCCAAAATAAGATACTCTCGATGTATGTGGGTCACCCCCAGTGCACGTGCAAAATACAACAATAAGAGGTGCCAAATTTGTTCCCATTTCAGTAACTCGGTAATTACTGGGGCGATTTCGCTGAAACTTGGCATACAGGTAGGCACCCACCAGGCAATGCATTTCCATGTGTTGCGGTTAGGGTGCTACTGCACGTGCGCACGTGCAGGGGGCGTTTCCAGATCTCGAGAATGGCTGGGCTGATTGCGCTCAAATTTGGTACACGGTTGGGGACCAGTTAGTAGGGTGCCGTGCAAAAGTCATTTTGGACCCCGTTTGCACGTGCGCACGTGCAGAATGCCGCTTCCAGATCTCAGGAACGGCTGGGCCGATTGCGTTCAAATTTGGCACACCGCTAGCGACCGGTTAGAAGGGTGCTTTGCACAAGCCCGTCGGAAGCACCCTCTCGCCCTTCCGCACGTGCAGGGCTCACTATCTCGCTCGCTCGTTCTTCGCCCAAAAGGCGTTTTACTGGTACATATCCTTAACTAACTGTTGCTTTGGATCGTTTCGCCGTGTCCTAATTCCTCAGCTCGCTAACCTTCCCCGCTCCCGGCAGGACCCAGCGGGTACTCAGAGTCCCCGATACCGTCTCTGTGGGCCGCCCCGTCATCCGCCGGCGGTCTCGGCTCACCCCTAGAGCCCGCCGGTGGACCGCTGGGACCCTCCCTGCACCCGGCCGCCTACTACCAGCTGGCCTCGCGGTGCTACTACACCTACGTGGCCACGCTGAACCAGTCGGCTGCCGCTGCTGCTGCTGCGGCGGCGGCTGCCTCAGCGGCTCTGGTGGGTACCGGGCCGGCCTCGACTGGGACGGACTCCGGCGCGGCGGCGGCCGTGCCGGCCAAACGGCGCTGCGCCTACTCCATCGAGGAGCTGCTCAGGGACACCCGGGAGGAACGGCCAGAGGAGGAGGAGGAGGAGCAGGAGGGAAGACGGGTGGTGAGGACTGAGCGGGAGGACGCCGTACAGGAGTGAGGGGAGTGGGGAGGATGGGTGAAAATTCACCCCCTCTGAGCCCTGGTGGGCCAGCACAGGTCATACAAATAGACTTCAGAGCCGAGAAGTGAGAACACTACAACAGAAAAGGCTTGGCAGTAGGTACCTACAATCAGTGATAGGTCAGTAGGGTTTTGCAGAACAAACTATTCAAGGAGACATGTAAACTTGCAAATGTGTAAAAAGTGCTCAAACATATATCACTAAGGGAGTATTCGTAATTGATTTGTCTGAAGTTGTGATAGTGAGGCGATTGGCTAGATTCTCTCGGATAAAGCTGATTGAAGTACACATGGTGTCATTTGTGTCGTCTTTTTCGTAAAGTTAGCTATGCCGTCATAGGTTAAACCACCGAGTTCCGCTCCGCTATGCTGTTGACAAATGCATGCAGTTCGTCTCTCGCGATATGATACGCAATATGCGTACCTAAGGAGTAACAATGCACTGCATGCGATGGAGGGAGTAACAACTGATGCTTAAATCCTTCAGTTAATGTTAGAGCTATTGATAGAAGTCATCTTGTCGTGACAAACAGTAGAGAAGTCACATTTGCTGATATTTGGTGTAAGTGTATGCGCATAATAATGTCCGTGTGAGTGTATTATGATACTGATGCTAGTCCTTACGTGATCGATACTCACGTAGTCTTGTCACAGCAATGTTGTTATCGATAACCGCTGATGATTAGGTATTGGTGGTCTCATTTCTCAATGCATTCTTTATCATTGCGGCTGTAACTAAATATTGTAAGCGAAAACAAATTGTTCGAGGCAGTACAATTTATATGTGTGCTGCATCTTGTCGGCATTCAATTGTTCTCATAGCACTTACCTCAAACTTGACTGTTATAAGATTAAATTTGTTTCGCGTAATATGCAATCCTCTCGAGGAATCTGACTGGTTTGGCAAGGGCTTTGAAAGTCACATGCTCACATTCAGACTTACTGAACGACGTATTACTGAAATATGGCAATCAATCGCATCGATGAACGAGTGAGTTGCCGTCTTTATTGTGTCTTGTCCAGATAAACCATTAGTTACCATTAGTGAGATAAACCAGTACGTGAATGATGATGTTAGTGATGCTTCAAAGATAATGATGCTAGTCAGCGTGAATTAAATGTAGAAACAAAATGCAGTCATGCTAGTAAAATGTAAATAAATATAAAACAAACACTGTTTCACTTTCAAGAGAATATTCTTTTTTTAAGGTCATAACGAAAAAAGTTTGTTGCCGAAGCGTCATTATTCTTTTCCTCAGGTTAATAAATCTCTAAAAAGTTGATTGTTTTCAAAACGGGCTTCGCTGAGGAAAACTAAATATTATAACCAAATATTTCGGCTTTATTGATCAGCCTTGTTCCAATGATGGAATTGTGATCCATTGATGGATAGAAATGGGCTGGTTCTGATGACAGTGAGGAGAGGAGATGAAATGAACAGCCAATAACTACTCACCTATAAAAAAAACGAGCAGCTGAGGCTCGAGACGACAGACGGCCTTCCAGATCGCTTGGAGACAGTGTGCGGCATTGTGAACGGCACAGGGCACAGCCGCGCTCCGAGCGCCCTCTGAACTGCGGTATCGCCGATTGTAGCGCTACCTAGGCCGGCTAGCCAGATGTGAGCTGGAGTCCAGCGTGACTACACTGTGTTCGGTGTTCCGGCGTTGCCCAGTTTATGTAGTGTGCGGTTGCAATGTGCAAGATCGTTACTTCATATGGCTTCAATTACTTTTTATTTTTATATTCCTCTTACCCACGCTCATGGAGTGCATACATCCTTTTTCTCAAGACCACAAACTTAGAAAGTAGAAACCCCTATCCCGGGCTGGTTGTATATAATTGATCCGACGTGAGAACTGAGGAGACCCGAGACTGGCATCAGGGTGATCAGGCATGGCTCACAATTCACGTGCAGTGGAGTGACTATCGGCCATTAGCACAGCTGGGTGATTTGTCTCTCGTGATAACCGCGCCAGTGCCAGTGCACCACGGTGGCCTCCGATGATCCCATCCGACCGAAAGAACCTAACCAACAGCAAAAATGACCCAGAATAATTGATAAACACATCACAAGCTCAAACGTGACGTATACCTACTCTACGTGGCTAGCGTGGCCCAGGTACCGAGTTAGTAAAGGATGCGTGTTTGAACACCTCCTCCCCCAGCAACAGGGCGTGGAAATCCGGGAACCCCATGGTAGGGCGAGGGTTATCATGAACTATATAAATAGGGGAGACCGAGGCAAAGTAATGCTTTTCTAATGCTAATGCTTTTCCTATGCCGGCGCCGACGCAACTATAAGACTATATTTACTATATTTATAAGAAAGATTCGTCCTATACCAAAATGATTGGTGTTAACCCGCGCCCCACTGGGGTCTGCGTATAACACGCCCTACTGGGGGGGGGGGGGGCTATTCATAGCCCCCCCCCCCTCCTAACTCCGAAACTACTGGGCCGATCGTCAAAATTCAAACGGGGTCTGATAGCCCCGGAAAAACTGTCGAGCGAAACCTAATTTCATTGACCTCGAGGTCACCGATGACGTCACAGGTCAGGTCAAAGTAAAAATTATTAGCATTTTGGCTTGTTCACGTTTTGGGCTCTGGCCGCCGACTTACAAGTCAGATCAGGCTCATTTTTGGTTCACACACTCGTGAACAGATGCTCTAGATACTCTGAGGGTACCAAACTTGTACTTTGATTTTCAGGTCAAGGTCAGGTCATCACAGGTCACGAAAATATTATATCATCCATCGGTCACGTAACACATGTTTTATGGTCCATTTAGGTCAGAGATTTCGAATTTGATGTCGTCTGTGTCATTCGAGGTCATTTTGAGTCAAATTTAGCTTAGGTCAGGTCACTTTCAGGTCAAAAAAGGTCAAATTTTGAAGTTAAAATTTTTCAACAAAAAGGGTATCTATTGGATGCAGTTTGAGCTCAGGAACACGATGGTGCTATTTATATTGGCGTACGATGTCAAATTCATGCTGAAAAATTGATTTGAAAAATTAATAATTGTTAATTTTTTGCAATAATGCGTATAACTTGGCCATTTTTGAAGATATTTAGTTAAAACTTGCTAGAGTTAGTCATAATAATGCGTTCTATAACATATATTCCGGTTTTTTTCGAAAAGTCAAAACATTTTCGAAAAAAAAATGTAAAAATATAAATTTTGAGTTTTATTATATGAAATTTTCGAAATTTTCAAAATTTTGAAAATCCGAGATAGCAGTTTGATAGCGCAGTCCATTCTGAGTCCTCCCATGCAAAGAAATTGGATCTAGCTTAAAAACTGAGCTCTTGGGAGCGATTGCCGCGGTTCAATGTTTTGCGTCGAAATCGGCCGAACATGACGTCACTCTGACGTCATTTACGGCCGACCTATGGTAGGTACGAAGTTCAAATTTTGACACAAGGTGTCAAATTGATGCAGCCGAAGGTACGAAAGTTTGGCGTTGATACGTCAAGCGGTTTGGAAGTTATTGCAGAAAAACGGGAGGGGGGGGCTATAAATAGCCCCCCCCCCCCAGTGGGGCGCGGGTTAAATTGCCTCTCAATTCAACTTTGCTTCGTTTCTAAGGGCGTTCACATGTACACTGATAAAAAATACTGTTCAAATGAAAGCGATCTGGTCTTTATCGTATTGATCTGGTCAAAGACTGCA
The DNA here is from genome assembly GCF_019059575.1 of Amphibalanus amphitrite. Lineage (NCBI taxonomy): Eukaryota > Metazoa > Arthropoda > Thecostraca > Balanomorpha > Balanidae > Amphibalanus > Amphibalanus amphitrite. Next base: position 373,539 of record NW_024881846.1, read on the forward strand.
GTCAAATTGGGTCACTAAAATTCGAAGTAAAATTAATTTCCTACAAGACCAAGTAAATTTCATTCCGTTACCACTACCAGAACTATAACTAGAGTGATAGCCATTTAAAAATCGATGCATCTCATTTTTAACTATATTCGATGCCCTATACCTATCTTAGGGATATGTTATCGAATTTCGAAAATACTTTACGTAAGTTAGTTTTGTTTATCTGTTTTTGAATGACCTCCTTGCTAAATGATAGTTTTCATTCATGTGTTTTTTGTTCCTATGTATTTGATATTTTCATGTATTTCATTCATTACCCATTTTTACACAAAAAATACATGAATGAAAAGTATAATTTTGTAAGGAGGTCATTCAAAAACGATTTAACGATTCAAATGCCTTACATTCGGCAAGCACTGAACTAGTGATGTCAATTACGGAAAATCGGAATACCGATACCAAACCAAATATCAACCAAAACCACGAGAAAATACCGAAACCAAAGCAACTTGGGAAACTGGGGGAAATACCATCTTTTAACCGATTTCTTAGCCTCTTATACATTAGTGAGGGCTTATGATACCAGCACTCAGCAGAATACCAAATACATTACGATTGAAATACCAAATACCAAGTTGGTATCGGTTTGGTATCGGTATACCAAAAAGTTGTTATCCGATTGACATCTCTACACTGAACGCATTAAGTTAGTTTTGAACCATCTCCACTCCTCAACCTACAAATTTTCAGAAAAATTGGAGGAGTTGACGGATTTCGGTGTGCGATTTGACGTGCAATGCCTCTATAGGATCACAAAGGATCATGACTCTCATGCCTGGGGTGAGCCTTCTCAGGCCTGAACTGGGCCCCCTCTCAGACCTGAATTGGGTCTCTCAGGCCTCAAACAGGTCTTCTAGGACCTGAAATGGGCCCTCTCAAGCTTGAAATGGCCCCCTCAGGCCTCAGGCCTGAAATGGGCCCTCTCAGGCCTGAAATGGGCCCTGCCCTCTTATGCCCTGAAACGGGCTTTCCTAGGCCTTGGATTGGTTCTTTTGGGCCTTGGATGTACCCTCATAAACATATAATGGGATGGGACTATAAATCCTGAAGGGGGAAGGGGCTATCAGGCCTGAAAATTGTTTTTCAGTCCTATGACGGACCTTTCGAAACCTGGCAAAATGTTTTTTTTTTAATAAACTGTTGTCAGGCTGCATAAAGTTACGGTTCGAATCGACGGTGGGCCCCAGGGTAAGAGACGGGGGTGATATCTTATCCCTCCCCCTTGCTGCGCCAATGCTGACCTGAAAATGTTGTTGGTGTCACAAGATCTGGCTTGAATAAAATGTCAGGTATGCCATTTTCAGCTCTCCGGTCGCCGGTTTGTTCCCAGCTATAACAAAAAAAAACTAAGGGGGGCATGGTGGCAGCGCCCGCCCCTCGGCAGGCGAGGAATAACCCTCGCCGGCACAGCGGGGTTGATGCAACCCCCCTAAAGTTTTTTCGCGAATAACTCATGTAAAAAGCGGTTGATCGCGACGAAACGTTCAGTACCCCCGCATTGATCAATTTTACACCTACCCTGAAAAATTCATGACCCTGACCCAAATGACCTTTGACCTGTGACCTCTTTTCCGAGACAATGTTTCGCCGGAATCGCGATTTGGCGTATGTCGGCTCGCATTAGCCGCGCGTTTGCAAGCTTTTCGTGGTTTCAAACGTTCAACCATGTGATTTGATGTTGCTCCCAAGTCCCATGCATTAGGGTGGGTGTCAAGGTTACCTGAAGGTCAGGTCATGTCATTGACCCTTGGTGACCTCGGTTCACTTCTTCGAGTTTTACATGTTTCTAGGCTAGTTTTTGGAACTGAATTTGAATTTAGCAACCATTTGAACATTTAAGAAGTAGTTTCGGTGCCTTCGTAATATGTTACGAAGCTGTCAGAGGCGGATGACAGGTATTACGAATACCCGTCACGACCCCTACCGGTTGACCTAACCTGACCTGACCCGACCTGGTCTAAACGCTTAAAGACATCATCTGTGATCAAAACTAACACGATATTCGTGATCAGCACCCCGGAAAACCCCTTAGCAGCCACACTTAACGACTTTCTAACAAGTCCCGATATTTGTTTATTGTTTATTATCACCAAGACACCCACAGGCACAAAGAGCCCAGTTACGGATGCAGTCACATAACTAAAAAGGCAATCGACAAAATGCACGAACACATGCATAAAACTGAAAACAGAGGCTGTAGTGTAGGTATTCAATCAGCCAATGTAGCTGCCCAGAGTACGGGCGTACTTCAAAGCCTCACTCCGAAATGATGCAGACGGGTGGTAAAAGTCTACGGAGGGACTATGCGTCAGGAATTCGTTGCACACAAGAGGGATGCGCGCGGTCAAGCTGTTCTTAACAGTGCTCACTCTCCCGAATGGAATGTGAAAAAGGCCGGTGCGACGGTTGCGCCTCCCCGGTACACTCAAACCAAACATGGAGACCAGGTGAGCACTGTCAATACGATGGTGAAGCACACTGTACAATAACATGATATCGGCATGAACGAGGCGAGCTTTAATGGAATCAGTGTTAAAATGCTGCAGTAAGGCACGATAGTCTAGAGAGGGACAGCGTCTCTGGGTCTTCGCCGCATAAGGAAGCGGTGCTGTAGCCGTTCCAATCGTGCAAGATGGGTTACGGCGGCCCCACTCCAAACCACGCTACCGTACTGGAGGACGGACCTGACATGCGCGTTAAAAACGCTCAACATCGCTTTGTACTCGAAGCGTGCCGCACGAGGACAGTCCGGCATCTGCATGCTCCTCATGAGAAGCCCAAGCATCCGATTAGCCTTTGACATGGTGTAATCGACATGATGACAAAACGTGAGCTTGGAGTCTAATATTACGCCTAGATCACGGATCTGACTACACCTTTCAAGCGAATGGCCATCCAAGTTGTACACAGCGTCAACAGGTGACGTACGAAGGGTAAAAGAAATGAATTTACACTTAGATGGGTTAAGACGAAGTCTCCACGTGTTCGACCAGAGGTGGAGGCGGTCAAGGTCAGCCTGCAGGGAAAGGACATCGGCGGGACTGCTGATGCGGTGGTAAAGCTTGAGATCATCAGCATAAGCAATGCAGTTGGTCTCAATGTGGTTAGGTATATCGGCCACATAGCACGCAAACAGTAAGGGGCCCAGGATGCTGCCCTCTGGGACGCCCGACTGGACAGGAATCCACTGTGAGCGTTTCCCATTGAGGACTACTCGCTGTGTCCGGTTCCTGAGATGGGAGCAGAGCCAGTCATAGGCGACACCAGATATGCCAAAGGAGTGATGCAGCTTGTGCAGGAGTAGGGTGTGGTTCACGCTTGTGAAAGCTGAAGAGTAGTCAGTATAGACTGCGTCAGTCTGCTTTCCTCTCGCAATCGAGGACCAGCAGTGATCAAGGAAACAGGATAGGTTGGAGACGCAGGATCGGTTTGGAAGGAAGCCGTGTTGGGAGGATGGCAGGGCAGGTATTTCCGATTTTTGGGTCATTGACCTGACCTGGAAGGTCAACCGATGACCTAGGACCTTAATATTAGGTATCATTAGCTTCCTCTCGTGACGGGCAACACGCTCGTTTTTCCGCGAAGCTCTAGCTCCATCAGGAGCCAAACGCGAGCGGGGTCGTACCCCCCCCCCCCTGTGCCGTCGAAGGACTCAAAATGGCCTGTGCCGGCGAGGGTTAAAACAATACCTTGTATGAAATGCCTTTCCGTGTGTCACGAAAAAATGGCGACGGCTGACGGGCCAGAATCATGCAGCGCTGCTCATTCGAACAACCGAGAATAAAATTATAGTTGGCAACCATAAACTGGAGCTGACGCCAGTTGTAAAGGGCTAAAAGTGCGGGGTGTCCACTTTGCCTTGGTTGGCCACTTTGCCCCGGTCTCCCCAAGATAATTCGCTCTTACCATATTGGGTACCTTGTTTATGTGCTACCTGCAGTGCACTATGTATAATCCTTCACTGATGCTCAGTAACCATGTGCGCTCAGCAATTAAAGGAAAGTGCATGCAGCTCTTCGCATTATCAGGAAGCAATGGCATACAACTGCCATGGGAATGCTAGATGCGGCCTGGGTCAGATTGTTTGACTGATATTCCGCCAGACAGAAACATTTCAGACATATGATAACGGTTCCAAACGGTTTTAAGCTGTTTTTCAGCTAATTCGTTTGCTCACTCGCTGAGAACTCTAAGTTTTTCAAACCTAAGAGCATGAAAAGAGATGGACCGGTTCACATGGTCGCAATTTCACCACAAAACTTACCAAAAACGCATATCGCACATCCCAATATAAATGTGAAGACAAGATGACCTTTTGTGACCTGACCTTTGTGACGTGGGCTGAACTGGTTACGGAGCGAGCGAAGCGAGCGGAGTCTTTCCTTAGATTAACGGAAATTTCTGAGTATGAGCGGCCGGCCGGCCGGCCGGCCGTGGTCACGCTTTTGCGAGGCTTATCCCGCGCCCTGGTGGGGGGGGGGGGCTATTTTTTGCCCCCCCCCTCCAGACTTTTCGATATATCTCCAGAACCGCTGCGCCGATCGCCACCAAACTTTCAGTACCCTCTCGGACATCAATTTTACACATCGTGACCAAAAAATTTTCCAAAGGCTATGATAGGTTGGCTGGAAATGACGTCAGAGTGACGTCATGTTCTGCCGTTTTCGACCAAAAAAAAGGGTTTCGCGGGAAGAGCTGTCAGGCCTATAGCTTTGCAAATACAGAAAACGATAAAGACATAAAAGATGTAAAATTGACAGGGCTACAAAACTGCTATCTCAGATTTTTGAAATTTTTGGATTTTGACCCCCAAAAATCAAAAAATAGATTTTTTGAATATAATTACCGAAAAATCCAAAAAGTTTTTGGAGTTTCGCAAAAACCGGAATATATATGATAGTCCTTACCGCCTTCTATCCACATACCAAATTTGAGATTGATACCTCATTTTTTGGCGAAGTTATAGCGAAAAAACTGTTCAAAATTGATGACGTCAAATTTTCAAACTCAATTTTTAGCAATTCTAGACCCCGTAGCGCAAAACAAAGACCACCATTAGACTCCCCGTGACGAGCTGCATCGAATCAATACCCATTTTATGCAAAACTATCAACTTTAAAATTTGACCTTTCTTGACCTGACCTTGACCTGACCTTCACCAGAAAGTGACCTAAGCCGTACCTGATAGTCTTATAACCAACACCATTGAGTTGGAAATGAAAAATTGGCCATAAATCATGCATCGCACAACCTAAGTACCTAATGTTAGGTTCATGTGACCTGACCTCTGGGCTCTGACCCTTGGTGACCTGACCTGTGACCTGACCTGGTATTGTCAGTGACCTCTTATAGCAACATATGTACTAGGTAACTGACGCCCTATCGCTGATTCTCGACAAAATGCGTTTTCTTCGGTGTTATAGCGCATTCCCTAGATGACCCGTGAACGGTGAAACATGTCATCTTTGACCTGACCTGTGACGTCATCGGTGACCCCGAGGTCAATGAAATTTGGTTTCCCTCGACAAATTTGACAGGCCTTTCGAACGCCGTTTGAATTTTGAGGATCCGTCAAGTAGTTTCGGAGATACGAGGGGGGGGGGCAAAAAATAGCCCCCCCACCAGGTCGCGTTATAAACAGACCCCACCAGGGCGCGGGTTAAATCTCAGCAACCACTTGACCGATTTACACGCGGTAATTTTTGTAGGGTAGCTTCATTCCTTCTACCAAGTATTGGACTATTTCTGATGCATGTGGGTGACCCCTTATGCACGTGCCACGTGCAAAACGAAGAGGTGTCCGTTTTGTAATTGTTGCAATATCTCGGTAACTACTTGGCCGATTGCGCTGAAAGTTGGCATGTAGGTAGGCACCCACTAGGCACTGCATATCTATGTGCCAGAGTTGGGGCGCTGCTGCACGTGCGCACGTGCAGGGGTCGTTTCCAGATCTCGAGAACGGCTCGACCGATTGCGCTCAAATTTGGTACACAGTTAGGGACCGGTTAGTAGGGTGCCGTGCACAAGTCAGTTGGGACCCATTTTGCACGTGCGCACGTGCAGGGTGCCGCTTCCAGATCTCGAGAACGGCTGGGCCAATTGTGCCCAAATTTGGCACATCGCTAGAGACCAGTTAGTAGGGTGCCGTGCACAAGTCAGTTGGAGGTACCCCCTCGCAATTTCGCACGTGCAAGGCCCACCCTCTCGCTCGCTCCGTTAGTCGCCCCAAAAGGCGTTATACTGGTAATATGAGCTTATAGAGCAGGGGTCGGCAAATGGTGGGGCATGCCCCCTTTGGGGGTAATGGCGCCCTTCGGCGGGGGGTAATGAGGGCCTCTGAGAAAGCCTCATCTTTTTTAGAATTAATGGCTCCCTTGATGGGACAAACATCGCAACTGTTGTGCCCCAGGATTCAAAGATTAGTCGAGGTCAAACGCACAAAGCATGAACTGATTAGCTGGCGCATGCCAATTTTCATGTAGCTGCTCACCATTCCGTACAGTCGTGGAAAGTAACTGTCATGTACCTACGAGGGGCGTTCAAAAAGTTCTCGGCCCGACCATGAAGGAGCAGAGATACGACGTCGACTTATTAGACCAAAAATGTTCATTTAGTCAAATAACCAGCGTTAAGACAAAAATATTTCGCGCAGCGCTTCGCGAGAGGCCTCTGGGTCTCCATAGCCAAGTGGGTTTTGGACGCATCTGGCACGTCCAAGACGGCTGCTTTTGTCTCCTTGCCGTCAGCGAAGTTGCCACTGCTAAGCAATTTCCTTATGTTGGGGAAGAGGTGGCAGCCTGAGGGTGCAAGGTACGAAGAAAAAAGTGGCTGTGACAATAACTCGAAGCCACAGCTCACTGCTTCGCTGATCGTCACCCTGCTCATGTGTGCTGGTGCTTGGTCCTGGATCAGGCGCACACTTTTAGTCAGCTTCCCTAGTCTCTCCTTGATATCTGCTGCTTGCTACTGTTATCGAAGGTAGTTGTAGCATTCATCATTAATTGTGCGCCCCTGTTTTAGAAAGCTGACGAGCAGAGCCCCGCCATCATCCAAAAATGCAACCACTGTCACCTTGCCGTCTGACTTTAACACGTCGCACTCATTTAGTGGCCTTTACTCAGTGTGCTTCCACTTGTGCAACTCGGTCACGCCCTGAGGGTCAATGTGTGACACCCACAATCCCTCCACGGTAACAAGTAGTTCAATGAACTCTTTTGGATCTTCGATATAGGGGCCAAAATTTTCGCGTTACGCCTCCTTTCGAGTTTGCCTTTCCTCTGGAGTCAGCAAACGGGGATGCATCTTGCAGAGATCTTAAACATATTAATACGCTGTCGAAGAATGGCTTTGAGGAACCTGATAGACACCTCCGCTTCTGCTGCGTTGTTTCAGACCAGAACGTTTGTCATTTTTCACAAAGAAGTGCTTATTTTTCATATTTTCTTGAGTCAATGCTGTTGATGGCTGGCCACTGCGGGGGTGACCATTAATGATCTGTTGACCAAAATTGAACAGAGATGCCCACTTTTTGACGCTACTGTAAGAACGACAAACCTCAACATGTGTTGGCACTAGCTTTTCGTGAATAACGTTTGGTGCATTTTTCTGCAATGCATGAACCAAGTCACTGTTCTATTCTGGGCGTCGCCCATTCTGACCGGGAATAGCAAACTATGTTACGATTAATTAGCAGCCTGAACTAATCACAGGGCAGATTGGTTAATGGCTACGTAAGTGGACATCCCAATAACACATCATTGAACTCACCGCGTTGCAGGCCGAAATTCCAACTCCTTCATGGTTGGGCCGAGAACTTTTTGAACGCCCCTCGTACTAGCCGGCGCTCGTCTCACATTGGCGTTTTCACAGTCACTAACGCGAGGGAGAGGAGTCGTCCATTACACCCTGACCTGAGCGTCTCGGTCTCTGAGCTGGAGCTTTGCAGAAAAATTGAGCGTGTTGCCCGTGAAGATAAGCAGCCGCTGCTACCCAATTTAAAGGTCGTTGGTCATTGGAAGACCTCCCATAGGTCAATAACAACTGCCGAGTTAATCGGGTCCTGCTGTAACTTCTTGAAGTGAGATTTTGTGGCCTGCCATGATCCCAAGAAAATCTCACAAATCAACGGTTATTTGGGTTAAGGTCATGCCATTTTCAGGACAGATAAAAATGATCGGCTCGATGGTACAGTTTTTTTCGTGATCCGACCCTTTTAACGTGATCTATTCTCGAAAAATACCCGCTACCCATATACGTATGGGGGTTAACCCGCGCCCTGCTGGGGCTCCTGGATTTCCACGCCCTGCTGGAGATGGAGGTAGAACACCCCCTATTAACTTGGCTCCTGGGTCACTAGCGAAACGCCGTAGTCGGCGATCGAAAGAGCGTAAGAAATGATGAAGAAAAAACTATGGTCACCTTTTAGGTCAAATCAAAGGTCAGGTCACCAGAGGTCATCGAACGTAAAATTTCGCCAATTTCCAGGTCAACCTTTGACAATTTTCGACAAACTGGCCTATAGCTCAGGAAAGGATAGAGCTACAGCGCTGCGGAAAAACGCATTCGATAGCTCTCTTAACGTTTTTTCTGATGCCTGCCCTCAGATTCAACCGAAGGTGGTTTAGCCTGCAGGAGACAAAAGCTACCAAAATGTACGATGCTTGCTGATAGTTTTTCTTAAATAACTTTTCACTCAAAACTTGCAAGAGCTCACTTTTATCAGCATCGTGATCCTCCCGTCGAGAAGCATCGAATGTTTTGTTGCACATCAGTCGATCCGTATCGTCGAGCTGAACACTTATATGGCATTTTCATCGCTCTGGGATGCCTTTATCAAAAGTTATTAGCGAATAGCTGTTAGATACCATTCATGACCTGAAATGACCTCAGGGACATACAGCGGGGTTACGGGTGCAATTTTCCGGTTCAGCGGTCATGTTTACTTGTAAATAAGAGTGTCACAGTGTTAGGAATGACACTGGTCCAAAAGAGGCGCCTTTCAATTTTGTACCATTGACTTTGCGCCCTCTCCGCTTTATAATGGGAGAGGGCGTGAAATTGACCTGAACTTTGGTCACCGACATCAAATCTCCGAGATACAAATTTTGTACATGTTGTTGCCTGTATCAATTCCTGAAAGTTTGAAAGAGATCTGTCACTCAATGCAGCTAAAGTAGGCGTTGCAGTCTTTACTGAGGTGAGGTCACTTGACGTGATCGATCTGGTGACCTGATTTTGAGTGACTCTGGTCTGAAATATTCACAACATGTGCAGAAACGATGTATGATAAAATGTTCCAAAATGGTGGCGCTCCGTGCCAACGTTTTTGAGATATTTGCGAGAAACCGCAGGGGAGGGGCCTGCGGTTTCTCGCAGATATGGTACCTACCCAAAGAGTCACGGAAAAGTATGGAATTTCAGTAACATTGGTTGTATCACCAATGGTGTCTGGTAGGGTGGGGGTAATGGCCCTGCCTGGCGCCAAAAAAGGGGGCACGACCCTGGAGGACCTGCCGACCACTGTTATAGAGGATAGGCTAATCTTTATAAAAAGCAATATCTAGTCGATGACGCATAGCAGAGAGAACGTGCCTTTCAAAATCCCGATAAGTGTAGGTAAGGTAAGGTAGGTAATATAACTGGGCTTATTAACCGGCTTTATTAATAAAGCCACTTGATGTTTCTATTTTATTTTGAGAATTAAAACAGTAGGTTTATGAATTACGGAGTCAGTAAATGCCCGCTGCTATGGCATCAACGGCTCGGGAGGAGTTCCATGGCCTGCAATTGGGAGCCCACGGGCCACGGCCAGGAATCCTCCCTACGGCCTGGAATTGCCCTCCCCGCGGCTCGGGAGGGGGAAGGGGCACGGCCAACGGTGCGCAGGCTATGCGAGAAGAAATAAATTTCCATTTTGTGTACCTTGTAGCACGTTTCAATGAATGTTTCATGGCACCACAAGTTTTGTTTAGCAGGAAACACCTGAAATGCACATTGAACACTACGTGCTAGGAAATGCGCTTTGTTTTATTTGCGTTTGATGACCTTCATTTACCTTTGAGTGTTGGAATAGTACAGTCCAATAGCTGATAACAGATATAAAACCTGTCTAGGAGTCGCTTTTTGTCTGGCTGATGCAATGACTGGTTTTCTCAGAATTAGCGACGACGCGGCATTGTAGGAAGCTCTACAGTGCACGTCATTGCAAAGTTTGGCGTCGATAGCAGGCGTAATCACAGATTCATTTGAAATTCCGATCAAATCGCGCGACCACAGTGACTTTGAAGAATTGATTATTTTTCATGTTTATTACCTATAAAAGATGTGCCATAAACCCGAAACATGTCCACTATGCTAAATATCGAATATAAATTTAATTTGAAAATGCTGTATTGTAGTGATAATTTGAGTTGACTTCGCACTTAAAGAAAAACTTCTGAAGTTTTAACAATAATCATCGCTCATTAGAGCACAACTACTAAGAAGACACCAGAAGAGTTAGACAATAAAACAATGATTCAGTGTTGTCAGCTAGGGTATGCAGATCAAAATGGGTGTCATATTGCATTGCATAATAATGATTGTAACTGAGTGATATACGACGAAACCCCAATGGTTCCCTGCCCCTTCCCATCTTGGAATCTGCAGTGATCTGGATGACGTTCCTTGCTTTCCAGCATTTTGCATTTCAAAAGAGATAATTAGTGTTTGTTAATATCCTAAAAGTCATGGACCATTTCTTCAACATATTTGATGACTCATGTAAACTTTTTATTTCAGCAACCTGTTTTAGAGTGATAAAGGCTATTTTGAGGATTAAGTACAGTCTTTCTCTTTAGGAATTTGCTCTTCCCTGTCTAAGAAACATCAAAATATTTTATAAGAGCAAAATATCTGCCAAATTAGATACCAGCACTTCCGAACACATCAGATACTTAAGATCCACCATGTTCAAAGGCTCTCCAAGGTCATTTGGGGTCATTTAGATTCAAATTTGTTCTAAGACGCTTCCCGGCAGAAGTGCATCATTCGACGCGTCTTCACAGGGTAAACGTGTCGTTACAGCCGCGTTTTGCCAAAGGATGCAGAATTGCTTATGCCGCTGCGGTCTGAAAAATATCACAAGCATGCCATCAACAGTGGTTTGCCTTATCAATCGATCACATTCGCTTCCCCACCCCTGGATTCTCGTGGATTGTGATTCGCGTCGCATCCACACACATGCACTTTTATACAATTGCCTATAACCTTATTGCTCAGTCCCTAGACGGATTCTAATGGTGCCGACTATACCATTGACAGATATCTACTACATCTTTTATCGACGTCATAGCTTTGCCGATGGGCGCTGCGTCATGCCGAGGAGCCGATTGGGAGAGTCCTCCTACGTCGCATCCACGGGATCACCAACAGCGGCGTCCCCCTACACTCTGCAGACACCGGATGCACTTCGCAGGTTAAGCGCATTTGCGCCGCAAACTGATAGCGTCATCAGTGAACTGAGAAGATTCTGAATTAAATATTTATAAACAAAAGTTTTCCTGTACCTGCATGGTAATGAAATATCAGTTGCGTCGTCAGAATTGTACGTTATATGCTTAAAAACTATAATTAAAACAGAAACAGCAACCTAACACATTTAGCATAATTAATATAAATTCTTTTAGCTGTACCTCTAAAAGCATGGTTTGTGCATACATACACACACCTAAGAATGATTCGTGGTGTACTAAAACTAAAACGTTGCGTCTGTGCTTTTGGGCATCTTTCACACAGTGACTTGGTGTACAGTGGGTCTATTTAAGATCTCCAGAGCCACCACGTGGCGCTACGGTCGGGGTAGGGCGAGTCCAAATCCCGAGGGAAGTGAGGTCACCGGTCATTGTGGGGGAAGGAGGGAGGGGGAGTGACGCGGTATCACGGCGCATGGTGCGTGCGTAGCGCCGGGAGTGGGCCGCCCAGGGCCGCCCGCCACTGCGCCGAGGCTGAGGGGAGGGGATGATGAGTGCGGGTGCGTTCACTCCGGTATGGTGGTATCCTGTTCATGTGGAACCAGAAAGAATGCGACTGAAGGGAATCATTATCTCAAACAAACGGACAAGCGAGAGACAGCGCCAGTTCCAGCCAAAATCTTGAACAATGATAATTGAAATCTAGGACGTATTAACAGCATGCAACTATTCAGTCGATAGTTGCATGATGTCTTAAGCCTTTCTTAACTGTTATTTGAGTTCGGTATTTTTTCATTTGGCGCGTTCAGTTTTGGTGGGTTTTATCGGGTCGAAAAGAATCCGAAAAGAAAGAGTTGAAGTGGCTCCAAACAAATGACCAAAAAATATTTTCTTTAAAAATGAAACTTAGCTAAACATGTATAAGCGATAATTTTGACCTTCTTTTAGAGGATATTGGGGAAAGATGTTGGCGAAAGATATCATCGCGCTGGTCTGTGTTGCAGTAGAAGGAAAGGTTTTGGTTCGTATCCAGATAAAACCAGACCCGAGAGTGGGGCTCGAACTCACGACATCGCGTTCAGCTCACAGGTTACCCAACCTTAACGCTACGAGCACCTATCGCTCTGCGCAGCTTGCTCAGTGCTACGGCTAAAGTTCGGCCAAAGTGTCTGACGTCTGTCAATGTCACGAGGCGAAACCCCTAAATAAATGTCCGTCCCGGTAGCTCGGTCGTTAGGGCGTTGGACTCCGTGTGGTGAGAGCGCACGTCCCGGTTGCAAAAGTCCGGGTTCGAAACGCGACGTGTGCTTGACGTTTTTGAGCTCCTGACGGGTCATAGTTGTGGTTGGTGGCAGGCCGCTGCCAGGCGAAGTCAGTAAGGGGACCGGCCGTGCGCGGCTACGTGCGCACGTTAAAATTTGGACTAGTTCTGCCATAGACCAGGAATTGCTTGATCGGAGGGCAGAGGGCAGGGTCAACGCAACAAGCTCAGCTTAGAGGGGACTCTTTCCTTGTGATTCCTTTCATTCAAAAGGTTCGGGCCAAATTTATATTAAAAAAGGGGGAGCCAAACCATGTTGGGTCGGGTTGAACCCGGTTGGACCTGTGTCTTACACGCAATCATGGTCAGAGAAAACAGAGGCCAATTTCGGGTCAAATATTTTTAATAACTGATCTTATTGTTTTCTTAGCTTACACGTATAATAACTTTAAGCTTTTTTTAATCTAGACTTCATGCACAAAAATGTGGCATTCGTCCGCATTTCCTCATCTTCTCTTAGCGACTTGATTTGACCTTAAGTCTTACCAGCAAAAAATAAATCACCTGCGTGATAATTATTTGCCCAAGGGCGCTCTACGCAAGAAACGCCAGCCGGTCAAAAACTGGCGAACGATACGACATTTCTAGTGCTTGAATTATATTCAATGAAAATTTCAGGAGACATAAATAATCTTAATCCTTAGCTACCGGGCGCTCGGAGCATTCGCTAGCATTCCATTGCCAGCTGCATTACCAACATCATACTTGCATTACTTTGGGTTCATCATAGTTGACAGTAGATGAACCGGCCACAGCAAACCCATGCCTCATTATCTTTTCCTTCCAAGCAGCCAAGCTAACCGGCCGCCCCCCGGCCCACCATCGCGATATGGAACAACACTGGAGTGCGCCATTTGCCTGCGGCAGCGCCCAGCTGCGCCGGGGCTGTTTGACAGGTCACCCGCACCGTGACCTCGCTCACCGCCCCCCCCCCCGCCCACCTCCCCGTCGGGCCCAGCTCCGTACTGACCTCCCCTTGAATATGACATGGACTCGACTGAGGCTCAACGCCATCTAGTAACGTCTGGAGATCCTTACTAGATCCACTGTACAGTCTGTCTTAAAAGTACCGCGCAAAGTGACGGTGGATCCATCAAGCCTGACCGAGGAAGGGCCTGCTATAATTTGAAAGTCACCGAACCAATGGAGCTGGGGAATGGACGAGGATGTCCATTGCTTCGGTGACTCAAATTTGGCAGTCCTTCATCGGCCAGGCTTGATGGATCCACCGTCACTTTGCGCGGTACTTTTAAGACAGACTGTACAAGGGAACCAATCTGACGGCAGTAAATGAATATGCTCATAAATCATGCGGAACACTGCAGGTCAAAAAGCAAAACAAATACAGACAGACAAGTAGGCAGTGGTGAGACGAACATAAGCATTTTCTTTTTTACTAGCTGCTCAGGTGCGCCTTCCCAATTGTGAGCGACTATTATAATGCAAAAACAAAAACAAAACGTTCTCTTATAAATGAAGAATAGCGTGTACTATGTAAATGAGAACAATGAAATAGACCCAAAAAATATACATGTATGATTATAGATATTTGTATTGCATTTGTGTCCTAGCCTTATGCATTGTCACTTTTCCCTATCGGTTGATGTCTAAATCATTTTATCATTTCATTTATTTTACATGATGCTATACCATTTTGACCTAACAGTACCACAATTATATTTGTTCTGCTTCCTTATTCTCAACATGGCTATCTTTATCTTGAATGTCTAATCTATAGGCATTAAAGACAGAAGGGACAAAGAAGGACTATAGTCAGCTTATTTTAGATGAAGGCAAATCCAAGACAGGTGATTAAAAAATTTATGAGACGTCTTGGATGATATTCCATGTCATTTTCTGTGGCCACAGTTTTCTGTGCTGACGAAAAAATATTTTGACAGTAAAAGAGACATCACCTTTAAACATACCAAAGTCCCTCGGCCGTCCCCTGTGACCCTCGCGGATGAATGCCTTTATATGAGGGCAATGCCCATGGTGCACTCACGTGTCACCTCGTGGTGCACACGTCACTAAGATGGGATAAGCTGCAGTGGGAACGTGACCGGTCTGTAGACATTGTGCAGTATCGTCTGATCTAGTAATAACTGCTCCTGCAACAAATCCCTCCGGCGGCGGGGCTCAGCCCGGGCTCATCATTCAACCGTCACTTAACGGCGTTACCAGGGATCAAATCGGAGTTTTTTTTTTGTCCCGATTAAATGCATTAAATAATAAGCAAATCTTAGTTGCTGAAAAACGTTGCAGTTGTTGACAGTAGTGATATTTCCATGATTATTTTGGTTATGTTGATTTTTACCAAAATGATCTAGCTATATAATAATTTGACCATGCCCTATTTTAAGCAGAGTGTTTTAAATTTAATTTAATTTAATTTAATTTGATTTAATTTAATTGTGAATGGAGATGATAGTGAGCCTTTACAATCTTTATTTAGATCACTGTAAGGCATCTGTCTCGTCATTCGATATATCCTTCTCCAGCTCACAGCTTACATCTAAACGCCCGCTGTAAGACAGAAAAAAAGCTGCACACGCATTTCTAAGTAAAGATTAGGATGTTCATGAAACCATCTTTAGATATTGCTCTTAGCAACAATCCATGGTGTGCCAGATCTTGCGAGATAGGACTTCAAATAATCTGACAGATCCTTCAACTCAAGCTTCGACAATTTTTAACAATTTTTTTACCATTCTGTTGCCGGATGTCACTAAATTTGGTCTCACAAAAGCCAGTACATCAAATGTTTTTGGCAGTAAACATGGCATTAGCTGGATGCGTTCACATGTGCGTCTCTTGATAATAAAAAAATCCGAGTCATTGTCCCTTGAACCCCTGATATCGGAGGAGTGTGACTGGTTTGTCAACGCAGTCTCGCCGAGGATGTTCCGGTCAGTCCACGTACTTACACCCAGCTAGTCCCGTTAAAAGACGACCCACGGCCAAAGGTCCCCTGGCTAGATTGTTCGCATTGAAACGCTACGCAGAGGTAAGTCGCGTTTAAGGTCATCTCGGCGAGATGTTCGGCGAAATGTCATGAACTTTCATTATCTCTAGCTTATGTGGCCAAGTCATTTTAGCATTGATGTTAGCTTGTAAGTGAAATATGCTTCAGTGAACTATGGTCCAGGCCCCTATGTTCCATTTCTGGATGAGCTAAGGTGTGTTGCACGTGCATGAATGTATGCTGTTAAATGCTCCTTTACCTAATCTTTTAGTTGTGTATATGTTACGGGCCAAGTGCGAAGGCTAGTCCGTTTGCGAACGGACTAGTCCATTCGCGAATGGACTAGGCCGTTTGCGAATGGCGGTCCGTTCGCAAACGGACTAGTCCGTTTGCGAATGGCCGGCCATTCGCGAATGGCCTAGGCCGTTTGCGAACGGACGGGTTTGTGGCGTTGCACTTAGCCGCCGGAAGCATGGATCCTCGGATTGGGGTACGATTCCGAATGAATGGGGGACCGCTGGTCGATGCAGGGGCGTCGCCGACGGGGGGGGGGGGGGGTCGGAGGGGTCCGGACCCCCCCCACACACACACATTCTTGAAAATATGCCGGTCCGACGCCCCCCCCCACACACACACACACTTTTGGCCACGAAAATCGATCAAGAATAAAATAAAATATTTTAAAAACGATTTTGGTGCATTCTCAAAATAAAATTGTCTAAATCCGAGGAGTTTTCAGTATTTGGTGGGGATTACTTTGACTGACCGTCCGACCAGATCCCCTAGTCGAAAATCCGTGGCGACGCCACTGCGTCTATATGTTTAGTTTGTTCTCCGGAGCAGATCTGCGAGCTGGCGCAACTCTAAGGTCTCCACACACCTGGTCCATTCGGGATGCGACTTTCCGCTGAACCCTGCACAACGCGGAAATTATAGCAACGTGTTGCCGCTGGCCAGGCTTCGGCCACCGATCTGGATCTGGGGAGGTCAAATATCCCCGTGACTTTCGAACAGCGGAGAGTCGCGTGGTGTGCGGAGACCATTAGTACCGTGCTCTGGGCTCCCCGCTGATGACCCGACCTGACCTTGGTCGAGTTTGTGGCGCTCGATTCATTCTGCTCTGGTGTGGTGTACCGGGACGGTGCGGCTTGTGTGCGGTGAGTGCGGTGCGGTGAGTGTTCGAAAAACTGTTGTGTTGCATTGCATTTAACCCTCGCCGGACCTATTGGTTTTCTACATACGCGCCGGCCGAGGGGGGGGGGGGCGGGTACGACCCCCCCTCGCCGTTTCGCCCCTGGTGGAGCTAGCGCGTCGCGGAAAAAACGAGCGTGTGCGCCGTTACGAGACGCAGAGATTGGTACCCGATTTTAAGGTCCTAGGTCAACCGGTGACCTCTGAGGTCAGGTCAAGTGCCCCAAGGTACGGTTCAGTTTTTGGTGAATAACTTCGCAAAAAACGGCCGCAGAGCGCCGATTTTGGCAGCATCGTGTTCGTCTCGCTCAGGCGCGTCGAATGATATACTTTTTGTCCGGGTCAGGTCAACTTGGGGTGTTGACCTCAGGTCAAGGTCAGGTCAGCACCCCCAGGTCACGAAGTTGGTCGAAAGAGGTCATGTCGCATATCATTCGATTCGGCAGGTCTTCCTGAGTCCATTGGTGGCTTTCCCGACTCGCTAGCTCAATTTGATCAAAAGTTATTGACGAAAAACTAATATGACCTTGATGACGTCATAAATGACGTCACGCAAGGTCAACATTGCAAAAGTGACACATCTAACCTTGCAAGGAGTGCATCAAATCACGATTCTGTGTGCTTGAGATAGTTGGAGATCGTTCCCGGCGCCAGAATAGCAGTTTTCATTTTTCCCCATTGACTTATAATGGTGAGGTCACGAAAATGACCTGACCTCATATGACCTTTAGGAAAAATCCGAGATATACAAGTTGTGGGACTCATAATGGATACTAGATCCTGCAAGTTTCATTTCCCTGTGACATCTCCTCTGGCAGTGAGGGCGTTGCGAAGTTGCGACATCTGAAGACCGTGCAGAGGTTCACTTATGACGTCATAGGTCAGTGACCTGACCTGACCCAAAAATGCGGTTGGTGTCAAAAGATCCGGCTTGGATCAAAGGTCAGGTATGCCAAGTTTCAGCTCTCTATCGCCAGCGTGTTCGGAGCTATCGCGAAAAAAACCCTATGGGGGGGGCGGCACCCGCCCCCCCCCCCTCGGCCGGCGAGGGTTAGCCCGCGCCCTGGTGTGGGTCTGAGCCACCTTCGCCCTGGTGGGGGGGGGGCCAAAATGACCCCCCCCGTCTAACTCGAAAACGAAGAGGGCTAGGAAGACGCGGAAAAAAGCAAACGAAAGCCCATAACAAGTACGTTCGAAAGTATTTCGGTCATTTTTTCGCTAAGGTCAATATTGAGGTCGCTAGAGGTCATCATAGGTCAAATTTCAGTGTTTTCGGTGTTGCCGGACATATTCCGCTGTAGCTCGGAAACTAGAAGAGCTAGAGAGCCGCGGAAAAAAGCAATCGATAGCTCTTTTCAAGCTCTTTCGCCAAGGTTCGTCAGATTTGACCTCAGCTCAACGGTTTGGCCTACAGAGGTCATGCAAGGTCAACTTGGCAAATTTCGTTGAAAATGTTTTTAACTATAGCATGCATTCACGAGAAAATAGAGAAACGATTCATGCACCATCGTGCTTGGCTCGTCGAGACGCGTCGAATGATATATAGTTTGACCTCGAAAGGTCATTTTGAAAATTTGACCTCAGGTCAAGGTCATGACCTTACCGAAATAGGTCATGCTGCATATCATTCGATCCGCATTGACGAGACAAACACGATAAACGTCGAACGGAGTCTCTATCTCTATTCAATAACAAGTAAGTGCAGAAAAACCGCTGGTGACCTCTGGTGACCAGGGAGATGACCTAGCGTGACCTCAGCGAGGTCACAAGCAAATGGTTTCACATGGGCTGTGATTTGCTGACCCAAGACACTTCAATAACGAAATATAGGAACAATCACGCCCGATTTAGCTGAAAAACAACTACTTTTCGATTCTCCCATTGACTTATAATGGGGAGCAGCGATGACCTGACCTGACCTTAGGTCACATTTATAAAAAATCCGAGATAGCCATTTTGTAGAGCTGGGTGACATCTTCAAGTACTGTAAATTTTACATCGATCGGATAAAAGCTGTGCCTTTGAGAGAGCTTTGAACTTTTTTAGAGGTGGTGTCAGTTTTGGTGACCTTGTGACCTGACCTGACCTGACCCGAACCCCCAAAAAAAGGACATGATGTAAAAATGTTGAATAAACAGCTATACAAAGTTTCAGGGCGCTAACTCAAGTGGTTTCTGAGTTATCGCTGAAAAACCACAGGGGGGGGCCAAAATGGCCCCCCCCCACCAGGGCGAAGGTTAACAATACGCGCACTGCAGGGGGGGGTTGCTTTCAACCCCCCTGTGGTTTTTCACAGATCACGAGAAAACGGCGGCGCGCAGCAAAGCCAAATTTTGTATACCTTTTCTCCCATATTCTGCGCACATTGTGTGAAAATGTTGACTCCAGATGACCTAAGGTCAGGTCACCAGGCCAGGTTAAGTGACGCCGGTTGAGTTACCAATACTTTGCACCAGGGATGCGGAGCCGTGGAAATTTCAGACGGCTCCGGCTCCGGCTCCGGCTCCGGAGAAAAAATCGGCTCCGGCTCCGGCTCCAGCTCCGGGTGAAATGCTATGGCGGCTCCGGCTCCGGCTCCGGCTCCGAGTAAAATGGTCCGGCTCCGGCGGCTCCGGCTCCGACTCAGTACATCCCCTATGCAATCAATTTAATACGGGTGGAAGAAAAAGAGACGTTGCTGGGAGTCGCAGTCCACTGCACTGGCTTCAAAACAATGGCCGTCACCTGATGACCGGTCCTCATGTTCTGGGGATGCAGTAGACGTGTGTGTGGGGGGGGGGGGGAGGAGCAGACAGGAAGTTGATTGCGTACTGTGGGATACTGGGGATATTCGGCTTTTTTCATTCACTTGATGGCCCATGACGTACTATTGGTCTCAAGATAAGGGCCCAGGCGACCTGTAGTTTTGATGCGATGGATACCCTTACCCTCGCCACAACTCGGGCCGAGTGCACCCCTCCTCCCAGCCAGCGCCACCCCCACTCGAGTTGTGGCGAGGGTGAGGGTATTCACCGCATCAAAACTACAGGTCGCCTGGGCCCTTATCCTGAGACCAATAGTACCATATGTTTTACTGCATTGTACTGTCAAACCGAGCTAGGTCAATTATTTTTTTCCTCTTCAAAAAATAAAAAGGAGCCGGAGTCGCCCCCTTTTTTGGCGGCTCCGGCTCCGGCTCCGGCTCCGGGCTATATTGTTTCACGGCTCCGGCTCCGGCTCCGGCTCCGGGCAAAATATGCCGGCTCCGGCGGCTCCGGCTCCGACTCCGGCTCCGGCTCCGCATCCCTGCTTTGCACGCATCATTTCGCACGGGACTTTGCACATGCGAAGTTGACTTGCCAAGTTGGCGTCACTTTGCTGGATATTTCGCACTTGGCCTGACTTCGCACTTGGACTGGGAGCATAAACGCCCGTCCATTCGCAAACGGCCTAGGCCAACTGCAATAACGCACATGGACTAGTCCATTCGCAAACGGCCTAGTCCAAGTGCGTTATCGCACTTGGACTAGGCCATTCGCGAATGGACTAGCCTTCGCACTTGGCCCGCAACATATATAATTTTTACTTTTACCAAATGTGTGACGTTACCAATGACATTTAAGTGAACAAAATTAAGCTTCCTGTGACACTTCTTACGAAGCTACCAAATACCTACCGTTTGAATTTCGAAAATCAGACCAGTAAATTCAAAAATATTTAGGTTTAGGTATTTAGGTATTTAGGTTCTGCATGTAGAGCTCCCCAGTCCCCACCCCTCCCCAGGCAGTCACTCGCGTTATGGAGCTTATACCCGTCCCAAGCCATGCTTTCAGTTTCAGCAGCCCATTCACGTTGTCGAGTTCCATCTTGGGGCTATACATAGTACTGTAAATTAGATAAATCATGATTCTCTTAACCCTCGCCGGACCTATTGGTTTTCTACATACGCGCCGGCCGAGGGGGGGGGGGGGCGGGTACGACCCCCCTCGCCGTTTCGCCCCTGGCCCTGGTAGAGCTAGCGCGTCGCGGAAAAAAAAAACGAGCGTGTGCGCCGTTACGAGACGCAGAGATTGGTACCCGATTTTAAGGTCCTAGGTCAACCGGTGACCTCTGAGGTCAGGTCAAGTGCCCCAAGGTACGTTTCAATTTTTGGTGAATAACTTCGCAAAAACGGTCACAAAGCCGCGATTTTGGCAGCATCGTATTCGCCTCGCTCAGGCGCATCGAATGATATACTTTTTTTTGGGTCAGGTCAACTTATGGTGTTGACCTCGGGTCACGGTCAGGTCAGCGCCCCCAGGTCACGAAGATAGTCGAAATAGGTCATGTCGCATATCATTCGATTTGGCAGGTCTTCCTGAGTCCATTGGTGGCTTTCCCGATTCGCTAGCTCAATTTGATGGGGGGGGGGGGGGTATTGACGAAAAACTAATATGACCTTGATGACGTCATAAATGACGTCACGCAAGGTCAACAATGCAAAAGTGACGCATCTAACCTTGCAAGGAGTGCATCAAATCACGATTATGTGTGCTTGAGATAGTTGAAGATCGTTCCCGGAGCCAGAATAGCAGTTTTCATTTTTTCCATTATTGACTTAGAATGGTTAGGTCACGAAAATAACCTGACCTCATATGACATTTAGGAAAAATCCGAGATATAAAAGTTGTGAGACTCTAAATGGATACTAGATCCTGCAAGTGTCATTTTCCTGTGAAAGCTCCTCTGGCAGTGAGGGCGTTGCGAAGTTGCGACATCTGAAGACCGTGCAGAGGTTCACTTATGACGTCATAGGTAACTATGACGTCATACCTGACCTGACCCGAAAATGCGGTTGGTGTCAAAAGATCCGGCTTGAATCAAAAGTCAGGTATGCCAAATTTCAGCTCTCTAACCCCATCGTGTTCGGAGGTATCGTGAAAAAAAAACCCTATGGGGGGCGGCCCCCGCCCCCCCCCCCCTCGGCCGGCGAGGGTTAAACTAAACTTTTCCACCAAGCTGCCCATTGAGACGACACTAAATGAATGATATTGAGACAACACTGTCTAAATAGGTACATTTTTCTATGGTGATCCTGTGTCCATTTCTGGCGAGCCCTCTCAAACATCTGAATCAAAAGCCACAGATAACTAAAATTGAATCAGCAATAAATCCCTCAACCAGTGATTTCGAGAAGGTTTTCTTGAGTATACCCAAGTGTGAAACATGGATGTTAAAGCGCCCTATTGGGCTGCACTTTGCCTGTCATATGTCGTGGAACTTCACACCCTCAAATTATAGTCACACCCAAGTGTTACAAGGCGTCCTGTATCTGACCTTCAGGCTTCTGGGAAAGATCTCTAACAGTGGTTGGTCATAAAACAGGCATAAGTTCACGGCCAGCCACAAATATGCATCGTCATATGATTTTGTTTGTCTGATGTATTGATATGATGAGAATAAACAATGTCATTCTATGAAAATAAACAAAACCATGTACCATGTAATGTATAGCTATATCAAACCACAGAGTATCCCACGAAATGATCAGACACTCCGGTGTTCACTAAGTTTTTGTCTGGCGATCTATTATGATAAAGGCGAGTATGCGTCCGTTGCCTGCAGGAGGTGGAAAACCACAAGTGTTTGTGTGGGATATGATATCTCCTTCCGGTATTAATGGTTTTGTTTCTTGCTTTATCCCGTATTTTCCTGACGGATGTGGGGAGATAGCAACGCTGCTACATCCAGCGACATAACTCAACTGACCAGCACTTAAAGGTGCAGTCATTTTCCACAAATAACGTCAATCGGACATAGCTTGGGCGTGAGAGAGTGCCACAAGTAACATTATATACACTTAGCCTTCAAAGTCTTCTAGTGAAGCCGTCTTCAGCTAACCCTTAGTCGTCCGGCTGTCCCCACACTGAAAAAAATAATGACACCTAAAAGGGGTGTTTTTTGAAGCGTACCAAAAACGCGCAGTTTTCTGGAGTCCGATTACACCCGGAATCAGACACTTTCTAGGGTATTATGACACTGGTTGAGGGTGTATTTTAACACCGTACGTCGTCAAATGATTCCCGGAATCATACGCCTTATGGAATAAAAATACACCCCAAATCAGAGTCATAATACTCTAGGAAGTGTCTAAAGTGTCTGATTCCGGGTGTAATCTGACTCCTGGAAACTGCGCGTTTTTGGTACGCTTCAAAAACACCCCTTTTAGGTGTCACTTCAGGGAGTAATCGGATCTTGAGGGTGTATTTTGATCCCACACGGTGTATGATTCCGGGAATCATTTGACGACATGTGGTATAAAATACACCCCAAATCAGAGTCATAATACTCTAGGAAGTGTCTGAAAAGTCTGATTCCGGGTGTAATCTGACTCCTGGAAACTGCGCGTTTTTGGTACGCTTCAAAAAACACCCCTTTTAGGTGTCACTTCAGGGAGTAATCGGATCTTGAGGGTGTATTTTGATCCCACACGGTGTATGATTCCGGGAATCATTTGACGACATGTGGTATAAAATACACCCCAAATCAGAGTCATAATACTCTAGGAAGTGTCCACGAACCCTAACTCTAGCCGTCTGTCCTGTCCAGTAACGACCGATAACATTGATATCGACTGTCGGTCCGTGTACAAGAGCAGCTGAGGTTTTCTGTGCGTGCCCTCTGACAGCTTTTCGTTGTTCCCTGTGAGGGTGCTGGGACAATTTACTCAGGGTCGCTGTACAGTAGCAACTGCGGGTCCCCGTACAACTAACCAACATACCCATGGGTATGTTCTGCTTCTGAAGCTTATAGGAACGATTAGCCAGACTGCAACGAGACTTTAAATGTAGCTTACATGTGTCTTCACCCTTGCAGCTACAATTTTATCTATTGACGATGACGTCTTCTTTTCAATCAGTCTTTATACCAGATATTGTCAAATGATTCTCGGAATCATACACCTTATGGGATCAAAATACACTCTCAAACAGAGTCATAATTGCAGTTGTTAACCACGTGACGCAAATAACAATACATGCATGTCATTCTTTATTTTATATGCAACAATAAATTCCAAAACATTTGGGCACGAAATGTATGGCGAAATCTAACGAAAACTTATCGTAAGGCTCATGGGTCCGTGACTCCATTCACCGTAAGGAATTACTCACATTTCAACAATGTCAATGTTCCATCAACCGGTGATTATTGCTACTTACTTAGGTAGAGTTATTCTGCTGCTTAATGACATAAAAACTTACCTCCGTCTCCATGGGGCGTTGCTATCTTGTCCTACTTCAAAATTTCGCCGAGTGCAGGGCGCCTCGTTATTTAAATACGCATGTTGAGCAAACTACAAATAAAATCTGAAGTCTATCGTTAAAGCACTATCACTTGAAGTAAATCTACACTTTAAACAACGTTTGGCGACATTACAAGCGCGTTAATTCAAATAAGTTCCTCTCCCCGCTCACACCACACGCACCCACGTGGGCACACTTCCGGCAACTGAAGTCAACGGCTCATGGGTGTAGGAGCGCCAAAAATATTGGTGAAGGATGCCACCTGAACCTTATGAAAAGGGACAGGACCGTGCCAACCAACACGCACAGTGCAAGCGGGGGGGGGGGGGGGCGAATTTCGCCAACCCCTTGTTTTTCGCAGATATCTTACGCCCTTATCATCCCATTAACGTCAAATTTTTAATGCCTGCCTAAAACTGAATTGTGCATCTTGCCATGACAGCAAGATGTAAATCAGGGCCTCGGCTAAGGAATTTTGACTACTGGGGCAAATGGTCAACGTGTGTTAACCCGCGCCCTGCTGGGAGGGGGGGGGGAGGTTTTTGAACACCCATCCCCCCCTGCGGTTTTTCGCGGATATCTGAAAAACGGCGGCACCTTATCATCTATCAATTTTATACATTTTGTGAAAATTTCAGACCAGGGTCCTTCAAGGTCAGGTCACCAGGTCGCTACAAGTGACCTCACCTCGTAAACACATCATAAAATGTTTCAATGTATGCCATAGCTACACCAAGTGACGGATCGCTTTGAAGCTTTCAGCAATTGATAAGTGAAACAGTATGTACAAAATTCGGAATTTTCATATCGGTGACCTAAGGTCGGGTCAATTTTGCGACCTCTCTAGGTATTATAAGTCAATGGGAGAAAATTCAAAACCTTCTTTTTCGGACGAAAGTCATTCTAAACACTCTCAAACACTAAATTACAAGTAACTTTGACACACTGAACATGAAAACGGCACCCGTGACCCCTGTTTATGCCCCTAAGGTCATCTCAGGTCACGAATGGTGTCTAACAGTTTTTTGCGACTAACTTTTGAAAGAGGCATGCTAGAGCGATGAAAACGCCTTATATATGTTCAGCTCGACGATACAGATCCACTAATATGCAACATGACAATGTCCGGTCAGGTCATGACCTTGACCTGAGGTCAAATTTTCAAGTTGACCTTTCAAGGTTAAGTTATAGTTCATTCGATGCGTCTTGACGAGAGGAACTCGATGCCGGTGACAATAAGCTCGTACAAGGCTTGAGTCAAAAGTTATTGCAGAAAAACTGTTTCCGAAAAAAAATCGGCTATTTTTGCAGTTTTTGCCCCCTGCAGGCAAAACCGTTGACGTTAGGTCAAATCTGAGAGAATCACTCAGAAAGGGCGTTAATAGGGCTATCGAATGCGCTTTTCCGTGGCGCTGTAGCTCTATTGGTTCCCGAGCTATGCGTTGGCTTCTTGGAAATTGTCGACATTCGACCTGGAAATCGGCGAAATTTTGCCTTCAATGACCTCTGGTGACCTGACCTTTGACCTGACCAAAAAAGTGACCGAAGTGATTTCGTCATTATTTTTGGCGCTCTTTCGAACGCCGCCTTCTGCGTATCGCTACGTGGCCCAGGAGCCGAGTTAGAAGGGGGTGTTCAAACACCCCCCCCCCCAGCAGGGCGTGGAAATCCAGGACCCCCAGCCGGGCGCGGGTTAAAAAACAGACATTTGATCAACCGTCGAATCCAGTAGTTCTAAGCATAGGTAGGTGAAGACCCTCCCTTGCATTGTCCAAGATTGGTGAAGGATCCTTCACCAATCTGAAACTTTGGTGAAAGGTATCCTTCACCAAAGAGATACGTTGCTACACCTATGCAACGGCTTTCCTAACGGTTTTCCTGCAAGGTCGAGCTATTTCATCTTCGTGGCGGACCGGCATGGCTAGAACACAAATGACGTCACACGACAATGCAGCTTGCTGATTGGCCGGCCATTGACTCAAACCACTGGACCTGAGCTGTGGTTCGCACCAGGGTTACAGAGTCAGAGTCAGAGTTGGGTGGAGTTGACAGTTGTGGCCGGAGTCAGAGTCGGAGTAGACTTTGGAAGCCGGTACTGGAGTCGGAGTCTGAGTCACCGAAAATCAATTGATACCGCAGCGTATCCGGACAAATCTTTGCATGGCATTTCTTCGTCGCGCAATTCTTCGTCCGCAAAACTTCGTCCTCTCATTTCTTCGTCTCCGCCTTTCTTCGTCTTGCATTTCTTCGTCTCGCATTTCTTCGTCTCGCATTTCTTCGTCTCGCATTTCTTCGTCTCGCATTTCTTCGTCTCCGCATTTCTTCGTCCGCGCATTTCTTTGTCTCGCATTTCTTCGTCTCGCATTTCTTCGTTTCGCATTTCTTCGTCTCGCATTTCTTCGTCTCGCATTTCTTCGTCTCGCATTTCTTCGCCTCGCATGTCTTCGTCTTGCATGTCTTCGTCTTGCATGTCTTCGTCTCGCATTTCTTCGTCTCGCATTTCTTTGTCTCCGTATTTTTTCGTCTCGCATTTCTTCGTCCGCACATTTCTTCGTCTCCGCATTTCTTCGTCTCGCATTTTTCCACAAATCTTCGTCCGCAAATTGACAGTGCAGCCTGCTGATGGGGCTATTGCCTATTTCATCTTCGTAGCGGACCAGCCATGGCTAGCACCAAACATGTGCATGGATCCGAGCGATGGATCTATGATCTCAGTGGATCTCGAAGCAAACTGCAGGTAACAGGTTAGAATCTATGATCCCATCGGATCCGTCGTGAAAAACTCATCTTGGATCTATGATCTCATACGATCTGACGATAAATCAAGAACATGGATCTATGATCTGAGTGGATCCCACCATGCACAACATTTGAAACCATGTTTTAAAGGGTTTCTGTATCAATAAGTGCCACAAAACTATGGATTATGACGTGCGAGCACATAAAATCACTCAAACAGAACGGTTATGCGTTGCACCAAGTGTTTTTTTTTTCTGTGCTGACAAAAAATAAGTGAGGATCTATGATCTCACAGGATCTCAAGCAAAAAATGAGACTCGAATCTGTGATCCCTACGGATCTCTCGATAAATTTGAGAGCTGGATCTATCGGTTCCCCCCCCCCCTTAATTGAAGATGTTCCGCCGCTATACTGCTATCATGAACCCTATGGGTGTCATTTCACTCAGTTGAGCGTTTTTGTAATCCGTGACTCGCTTATTAGGTGTAATTTGACCCTCAGTGGTGCCATAACATTTCCGGTGTCATTTGAACCCAATGGGGCTCAAATGACACCGGAATATTATGACACTACCCAGGGTCAAATTACACTCAATAAGTCATTTGTACGGAATATTATGACACCACTGAGGATCAAATTACACCTAATAAGGGAGTCGTGGATTGCGAAAACGCTCAACTGTGTGAAATGACACCTATAGGATATAAAAACTCCTCATGATAGCGTCAAAAACGCTTAGATGTGTCATTTTACACTGACACCTTGCAGGATCTTTTGACACGACACCTAAAATGGGAGTCAAAATTTTGGGAGTCAAATGACCCTTGGGTATGTGATTCTGACCGAGATCAATTTACACTAAAAAACGGTGTATGGACACCGTTTTTCAGAATCGGATTACACCATGGGTGTCAGTTGATTCCCAAATAGGGGATCGTGATTCCCGGGGGGAGTAGTTATTTTTCTCCGTGCAGTCTCAGCCATTCGAAGCCACGCATTCTGAACACCGAGCCAATCAGCACGCTAAATATTCTACCCACACCAATACCTGAAAGGCAGGACGCATCGACGAGGATCTCGGCAATATATTCCTGCCCGGGGCCGGGATGATTCAATAAATGTCACCGAGGTTTTTTTTAGCGAAAACTCCAAGGGCCGTTAGGCCCGAGGTGCTTTTCGCTAAAAAAGCGAGGTGACATTTATTGAATTCCCGGCCTTAGGGCTGGAAGGTGTTTCCCATACCTGCCAAAAAGCTCACAACTATAATTGATAGTGACGTCAGCAGCCGTGTGGTTCAACCAGGGGGAGGCACTCGCCTTGGCCGTATATGGGCCAGAATGTCTAACGATTTCCGCCATGTTGTGTATACCAAAGTCTTGAAAAGTTGATCACTGCAATCAAACTGCAAGCATGAAGCAGCAGCACTTTTGAGTAGTGTACCTCTCACTAAACTGCACCTCTGCTACCGTACATGCAATTTATATTTCTGGTATACACAACATGGCGGAAATCGATAGACAAAAACAAGTCACCAATGCTCCTTCCAGTATATATTAGAGTTCAGTGGGTTCAACGCGTTTAACCACACCCCTTGAACCACACGGCTGGCAATATTAAAGCACTGCATTAAACTTTGAAAAGTGTGGTACAGTGCACGTGCCATTAAAATGCCTGGATGTCTCGATTTAATCATGCAATGTAGCAGGTATGGGAAAGGGCGGATCCACGAGGCAAAGCTATCTATAATAATCCTGATATATAATAATCCTGATATATAATAATCCTGATATAATAATCCTGATATAATTATATCAGGATTTCGAACATTATAGGATGCACTATGTTGGTACCTATAAGAAAGCAAAAGAGTCATGCGCCGCAGGCTTCCGATGACTACGCGCTATAAAGTCATAGGGAACTGGCAGCAGTTATCTCTCAAAAATATTTTGTGTGGCTTTTAGCACTGTTTTTCAGGTTTCGATTTATTATCTTCGGTTTGGCTTGCTGAGGTGCTATGTTATATGTTTAAGGAGTAACACGAAATATAATTTTGGCAAACATTTACAAAAAGATGGCACCACTATGCAGCTACTGCTACAGGTAGGCACTTTTATAGTTTTTAGAGACGATGCCTAAAATGATACAAGAAATGCTAGTGAAATGTGAGCTAATGTAATGCTCGTTTTCATTTTTGTAAAGAAAATACGACAAAATACGATATGTGGCAGAGGAGCACTATTTCATTCACTCCAAGCACCTCGGTATTCAAGGCTAATTGCCGGTCCCGTAGCTCAGTCGGTGGAGCGTTGGACTCCGCGTGGTGAGAGCACGCGTCCCCGTTATAACAGTCCGGGTTCGAAGCGCGACGGGCGCTTGACGTTTATGGGCCTCCTGACAGGTATGGTTGCGGTTGGTGGCAGGCCGTAGCCAGGCGAAGTCAGTGAGGGGACCGGCCGTGCGCGGCTATGTGCTCACGTTAAACTTTGGACTCTAAATTCTGCAATAGAACCGGAATTGCGCGGTCAGAGGGTAGAGAGCAGGGTCAACGCAACAAGCTTTGCTTAGCGGGGGCTCTGTCTTCGGTGGACTTCACCGGCTTAGCGGGTGAATCCTTCCAATTAAAAGGTTCGGACTAAATTTGTATAAAAAAATCGATGTGGATGATAAAGCTATCAAAATGAAGAAATGGTATGCGGGTAGACTTCCAAATTTCTAGGTATATTATTATTACACTTTTAGAGCACCCAGTAAGCATCTGGCAACTCAACGCACGGCCATTTGATCACTGTAACAAGGCGGTATCACTAAAGTCGGATTTGCCTGATCGCCTGTCTGAACGCTTTAAGTGCACAAATAAGTGAGGCACGAGTCGAACTACTACAATGAATAGAGAGTGGAAAGAAAAATCGAGATTAAGATGAATTTTTCAGCTGACCCTAGGGTAGAGGGCCTTGAGCTGACCAGTGTGGTTGGTATGGAGGCTTCACGTGGGCTTTTCATAAGAGCGATCTAAACGATTAAACAGGCTTAAAAATCGGGCAATGGTTTGATCAGTTTTCTGCGAATTCTTCGGACCTTCAAAGCAGCTTTTTCGTCGTGTTCCCGATCGAAAGCGAGTCTGATGACCCACATCTTTTGCTGTCGATCGCACGCGCCGTGCTGCGTAGTGGTTTAGTAACCACATCGTGTGCCACGACAGCGTGTGTCGCGCCTCTTTTGGCCCGCCAGAGCCCCACTCCGCCGCTCCGCCGCCCGGCAGCCGCCCCGCGGCCTTCGAGTGTGTCGCGATGTCATGTCTTGGCGCGACTCCAGGCGGGCAGCGACCCATTAGCAATGCAGTGCCGCTGCCGGCCGGGGGAGGGGGTAGGGGCTCTGCTGTCTTCCCCACCGCCGTCTGCCCGTCCGCCCCGCGCTCTGAAATGAGCGCCACTCGTGCATCTGATGACTGACCGCTGCGGCCCGGCCGGCGCGGCCCCGTCAGATCCACCAGTCAATGGGCTCTGCAACTGAACTGACCGACACGCCAACTGGGTACAGAGTCAGAGGAAAATGAGGATTATCATGCATTCAAGAAAAACTAAAGGAGGAAGCTACAGCCTAGACGTACTGCTGAAGCTATTAGAGACGCTGAGGCCAGTGCTGATGTGCGTTCAGGCTCCAGACTCCAATGCTGATGTGCGTTTAGACTCCAGACTCCACACATATTTGGCTTCACGGTATCGATTGTTGTCTACTGAGAAGACAACAATACAATGTATGTCTATTGTCTACTGGTCCCAGCTCAGGAAACAAAAACTACGCTAGCACATCCATTGAAAAGGATGCTGTGGCATTGTGTCTTGATGCCTTCTGAGCGTATAGCTATGATATAACTACAACTATCCTTGAACTGCAGTACATATACGCTTTAAAAACATTTTAATGCACATTGCAAAAGCAAGGGCTGGGATAAAGGTTAGATGTAAAAGGAAATCCTAATTGTTGCACTTGTTTTGGCTGCATATTCCCAAGATCTTCCTACTTAGTTATGTAGTCTTCAATAGGTACCGTATTCAGCGGCATAATTTATTCAGCGATTGATCAACTCGAACGATATAATAGTTTAATGTAAACGAACAGATACTAAGTAGGATCACGCCACTTGGCATGGGAATACAATTTCATTGCTCAGTGTTCTTCTGCACGTTAATGCAATGTTCATGGATAGCACTTCTTAATCTGTTTGCCGAAAAATACAAAAAGCTCGCGTATCTTCGCGAGCATTGTGCAATATGAACAGAGATGGAATAGTGTGAACTGATATAAAGCTTGAAACTAGACTAAAAGAGATTATTTAGAAGGGTTTCGCAACTGCTTGTCAAATAATCATCTTATTTCGAAACAATGAAGGTATATAAGACCTGTCAGTTGTGTAATCCCGTTAGTTCAAGCATATAAATTCGTCATTCACGATTTAAAAAGCATCAAAACTCCCCTCAGGCGCGTGCATCTCACGGTATCCGTGGAGACCCAGTACTGCCCTCATTTGCCAACTGTCTCAGTCGCTGAAGGGCACACGACCCACGCGGATCCCACGCGCACGACGTGACCATGTTGCTTCATTGGGGAGCGTCGCTGTGTGATGAACTGACCCGCGCGCGGACACAGACAGAGCTGACACGTCTCAGTGCACCACCCCAGGCCTTATCCGCCCTGCAGGCATGTCCTGAGTTTCGCAAGGCACCAACCGCACCCCATCGTGTATTTCCCTGCATGAGTCGTGAGGGAGAGGCAAGCCGATGCCGCTGTGGGATTGTCGCTATGCGTTTTGGACAAATTGTCAAGGTTGGGTTTATCCCGAACCCCAGAGGAGGGTGATATGACACGGCACGACACGATTCACCTCTCTTTGTTTTCAGGAACATCCTGCCAGCCACCACCGCCCTCACCACCGTCCTGCCGTCACCTAACAACGGAAGCACATCTCCTCCTTCATCACTATATGCCCTCAATGACTCATGATGATTTGTGGGTTGCTGGTTTCAGTTGTTATCCTTTAAACATGATTAGGCTGCCTGTTATAAAACGCTGATGATATAAGATTATAGTTGTAGTACCTCCAAGAACTACATAAAAAAAACATTGAAACGTATGTCACTTTGAAACGCAACTGAACAACATGTCATCTCTAAATTTCAATATTACCAGAAGGCTCGGTATCTCAATGCCCATTCTTCACCCAAATTCTCCTAGTGGGCGATTCAAATGATTTTTTTGTAACTTGGCATTCTTTATTCATCTTCTACGTGTCTGATAATTGCATTCATGCAGGTGCCACCATCCGGTCAATGTTCTATTCAAAATTTAACCCGCGCCCCGTTGGGCTCTGCCGAGCAACGCGCCCGGTTGGGGGGGGCATTTTGGCCCCCCCCCTAAGATCTCGAGAACCACGCAACATAGCGACAAGCGGTAAACGGCGTTGGATAGCCCCAACGAGGAACTACCTTGTGACCCAATTTTATTGACCTAGGTCAAACCGATGACGTCACAGGTCAGGTCAAAGGTCCAATTTTCACCGTTTACAGGCACTTCAAGAAATGCGTTGTAAAATCGAGTAAAATGCATTTCATTGAAAATCATCGATGGGGAAATGTTCTTCAAACATATATTTTGCTATTTGAGGTCACTGATACCAGGTCAGGTCACAGAGGTCAGGTCACGGGGGGGTCACAACATGAAAGTGTCGTGTGATACATGTTTTATGGTCCATTTTACATGACAAATGCGATTATAGGGGTCAGGCAGCCTTTGGGGCCAGCTTAGATCACGTTTTGGTCAAGGTCAGGTCAAGGTCAGGTCAAGGTCAGGTCAAATTAGGTCAAATTTCAAAGTTAATATTTTTGCATAAAATGGGTATCGAATCGATGCAGCTCGTCACGGGGAGTTCAATGGTGGTCTTTGTTTTGCCGCACGTGGTCTAGAATCGCTAAAAATTGAGTTCAAAAATTTGACGTCATCATTTTTGAACAGTTTTTTCGCTATAACTTGGCCAAAAAACGAGATATCGATCTGAAATTTGGTATGTATATAGAAGAGCGCTGGGACTATCACATAAATTCCGGTTTTTTCGAAAATCGAAAATTTTTTGGATTTTTTCAAAGTTTTTCTAAAAAAAATCAATTTTTTGATTTTTTTTTTGGTCAAAAACCAAAAATTTTGAAAATCCGAGATAGCAGTTTTGTAGCGCCGCTTTTTGTCTACTAGACCATATAAAGAACTTTGAAATTGCTTGATAACTGTAGATTTGGTGAGCGTTTCAAGATTGCATGTTTTTTGCTCATTTTTGCTCGAACATGACCTCAGTTTGACCTCAATAACTCCTGACCTAAGGTGACCTAAGACTTGAAATTTGGTGTGAAGGTGTCAAATTGATGCCCGGGAAGGTACTGAAAATTTGGCGGCGCTGCGCGCCGCCGTTTTCTTGCTATTCAGGAAAAACCACAGGGGGGGCCAAAATGGCCCCCCCAACGGGGCGAGGGTTAAATATTTTTTCGTACAAGTTCTTACCAACGTTTTAATTCCAGCAATTAACCATGACATCTGAATGTCTATCCATTTAAATCTAGTATGAATGTCACTGAACATTTGATTTTCAAGGCAAGGAATCTAATCCTTGGCCGGTTTGATTGCGCAAATTCCGACGCACGGGTAAATCACCTGCTAGGAAATTCCGCGGACGCTCAAAATAAGAGCCAAAAGTCCATTCCATTTGGCCTGTAATGCGATCGCGACCATTTGGCCATGCCGGTCAGATGCCAATGAGAGTCATTTCGGCTCGAATCGGGCCCTCATCCTGACCTGACTGGCTCGCTCAACAGTCGTATGTCCTCAGAGCCGCTCGGGATGAAGCACAAAGCCCACTGGAAATAACTCGGCCTGACACACACCTTTTCTTTCTTCTCATCCAAAGGAAATACTCGGGAGACTGCTTGTGATTCATCCTTGTAGGTACACGCTGCAAGTGCACAGTGCACACTGCACATTGCACATGCACAGTGCACACCTGGCGCCGGCACGCCGGATGTCCTGGTGCGCTCATTCGCTCGTACCCCAGCGCCCGGGGCGGCCGGACGGAACGGAATGGAACGCGCTCCCCGCAGTCCGTCTTCGCGTTACGCAGTCGGACGTCCTTCTGACGCAATCGGCGGCTGGACGGGTGGCCCCGGCCACTGCAGACTGGTCCGTGGTGCAGCGTCCGCCGCCGCTGTCTCATCCTCTGGCCACTGTCACCCCACCAGCCACCGCCGCGCCGCGCCGCCGGGATAGAGTCCCGCTCTCCGCAACAGACAGCCATGCACCCGCCGACCCCAGGCAGTCACGTGTAACATCCGCGTGACGTCATGAAATCAGGCTGCGGGCGGGGTCAACCACCGGCCAATGGGAGGCCAGTGACCTTGGGCGCACGCACAGGACACGCACCTGCGTGGCCCCGGGCGCGGAGGGAGGCGAGACGGCGCGGCGGTCCATCCAGGAATCGGCTCCGCGGCAGTATTCAGTACGGCGGAGGGGCTAATTAGCCACGGCGGGTCGGTGGATGTCGGTAAGGAAATGGTCTTGGTACAGAACTGCTGCCAAAATAGCTACAGAGTCTGATTATATATTATAAGAGGAGAAATTTTGCGTTTGCGAACAAGATATTTGTGAATAAATGGTGTGAATTGAGACCAAACAGAGTTAAATAAAAGCTATTTTTACAACTCTCTCCTAAGATAAATTAAACAGATTTGGGTTAAAAAAACATTTAACATTGACCATTAACCCTCGCCCGCACATGGGGGGTGGTTGCCACCCCCCCCCCCCAGGTTGTCTTTCTGCTCTGCACTCAATATTTTTAGAGCTAGAAGGCTGATTTTTCGTATAGCTTCTCCTCTATCCTTTTTTGATGTCCACTGAAAATTTTAGGTTTCTGTGACTTTTGGTTTCGGAGATATGACCTTGTTTTTCAGGTCATGTCATGACCCAAATGGCCAATTCTCGAAATCTTACGTTGGCTATGGGCCTTGTGAGCTTTTGACACCTTGATTTCGGCCTTTTTTACCAGTCTTACCTCCCACCTATCATGGAACATGCATTGTTCGACGATGTACAGATATCAAGGTCAAGGTCAAGGTCAACCTAGGTCATCTAAGATAATTACGTTTTAGGCAAGCGGAATTTGCTTTTTGTGAATTTTTTTGACTGCATTTTTGGTAAAAGCTTCTCAGATCATGATTTCATGTAATATGGACACATAAACAATCGGTGCACACATCAGTATACACACAGACACACACAGACATACAAACACATATAATTGACCTTGACCTAACTTGACCTGAAATGACCTCAGCAGCAAAAATCTGGTCGGGTAGTGTGAGAAAGAGGTTCTAGCTGGCTTGGCACCAGAAAACGGCATCGTCATCGGTATATGATAAGCAGCGCACTTGATATCAAACGGTGACCCAAAACAGCAACATTTTTTAGTTTGACCTGACCTGGAAGGTCAATGACTGACCTGAGAAGGTAAAACTGGGTATCATTGGATTCGTTTCTTCCCAAAGAATCTTTTTGGTCTTTACCGCTAAGCTCTATCTCCAACAGGAACGAAATGGCGCGGGGGGGGTGGCAACCACCCCCCCCCCCCCCCCATGTGCGTTCTAGGATGGGAAAATGGCATGTGCGGGCGAGGGTTAAAATACATTGAATACTTATTACAGAACTTACTGCGCATTATAAGTTCCAACTGTCCAGTAGGTTGGCACTCTTCGTCTCCTCATCTCTTCTCTAATTAGTACCCAGCTCTTTAAATGACATTTTCTTTTATGTCCTTAGTCATACTGTCATCACATATTTAAGTCTGGGCGATTTAAGCAGCTTAAACGTTTCATAATGCTACTCTGCTGCTATGCCAGAATTCGGTCACCGTTGTACCCAGCGGCCGTGGGGACGATAACCTGTCTGCTCAATGCCACCGTCCTCTCTTGTGCCTTCGTCTCAACAAATCATCAGCAATTCTCTCCCGTACCCACGGCGTCGTTAGTTCCTAATGACCTCTTGGCTCCGTGCTTTGACCGACGTCTCTTTAGGCACCCACTCCGTTGTGGCGCAGTAGCATCCGTCAGGGCACATACATAAACACCACAGACATACCTATCGGAATGATCGAGAGCCCAGACTGTCTGACAAAAGAAATATAAAAGCTACAGGGACCGGTCGTAGAGCAGACGACATCCTGCGCTCCGGTTTGGTCAGTGCAGTTCATTTGGTCTGCACTACGTCGCAGCACCATTACGTGTAGCAGCACCCACCTTATTGATGATTTAATGCAATCCCTGATATAATCTGATGCAACAGTGAACTACCCGAATTGCGTCACTTTTATGTTTTTGGTCAGAAAACAGGTAAGATGACCGCTGCCAGAAAGCAAGTGCAACGTGCTTTGTACTTTTGCATTTGTAATGCACGTACGTATATATTTACAAAATCATTTCGAAAATCATGTTTCAGGGCAAGTCAAAAGTCACTAGCAAGGTCACTAAAGGTCAACAATTACTACCTTGCATCACCTTGGATACCTTGCTAACGATGCCACACGCGGCACTAAGCCACGAACCTGTCTGTGACGGTCCATAACTGTCTTGTCGAAAAAAATACTAGCCAGCCGTTTGATCTCAGACTGCGAACTTTTGAGCTTTGAGTGCACTGACCTTCAACGGTATATATTTTAATAAAAGTGAGGAGCATGTGGACGTGATGGGAAGCTGACCTAATCTGACATAGTGCGTGCTAAGCTATTCACGTCAACCATGGTAACATTTACCATGATACCAGCGTTGGCAAATGCGTATCCGAATCAACGGACGATTCCTGCGACCGTCCTACAATGGACTGAAACGCATTTAATTAATCTAAAACAAACATTCTTCATTTAATTGCCTTTTTCTGCAGCTAACTTCGGACAGTGCTGCCAAATCCATTATACGCCATTTATAAGATTGGACCTAGGAGACACAACGTAGCACTCGTGTTCACCGGGTTGGAGACGAACGGTCTAAATGCGCCTAATGCGCAGAGCTTTTTTCTAAGCTGTCTTTTCTACGCTGTCACCTATTGTATTTGGCTATCCGTGAACGCCTGGCTGCTTGATACAAATCTGTGGGACTTTTCCATTAGATGGAGAGTTGAACTTCTCAGCCGCGAAAGTCACGGCGTGTTGAGGTCGAGCATTGCGTTACGAGCTATATTTGGGCCATCTACGTTTGCATGCGTGGGTGCTTCGTTGTCACTTTCTGCGTGGGAGTGTCAGCTGCGTGACACAGTGACGTAGACACAGTGTGTCAGCTGACCTGTGACACAGTGGCGCAGACACAGCTGTGTCAGCTAACCGGTAACACAGTGACACAGACACGGTGTGTCAGCTAACCGGTGACACAGTGACGTAGACACAGCTGTGTGTCAGCTAACCGGTAACACAGTGACGCAGACACGGTGTGTCAGCTAACCGGTGACACAGTGACGCAGACACAGCTGTGTCAACTGACCTGTGACGCCGCGGCTCTCGACCGAGTCTCACTGTAACCAGGCGGCTCCCCGGTTCACAAATCTGTACTTACATCCCACCTATCCGGTGGTGGCCGCCGACCCGACCCCCGACCCCGCACAACCGGAGGAACCAGCCCGTGGCGGCGTCACAACGAAAGTGGAATGAAAGCGGCTCCTGGGCGGGCCCGCCACCGTGGAATCCCCATTCTAGTTAGCGCAGGAAGGCTTCCGCTGCTTCCGAGACGGCGAACAAAAGTTGTAGTACAACTAACGGCGTGGTTGGAGCGTCTTCAGTTTGGCTCTGGTGACCCGGGCGGGCAGACGGTGACACAGGGTGAGTGTCAGTGACACACAGGGGTCAGTGGCAAGGGTTAGTGACACGCAGCGACACGGGGTGATACGCAGTGACGCTTGGTAGCGCAAAGTGAGCGTCGGTTGTTAGTGCACAGTGCTCAGCAACAGCAGTCCGGAGATTGCGCTCGGCTGGCCTTGTTGAGACCCTTTGGGAGCCATTGGATCACCCGCC
Source organism: Amphibalanus amphitrite (assembly GCF_019059575.1). Classification (NCBI taxonomy): domain Eukaryota; kingdom Metazoa; phylum Arthropoda; class Thecostraca; order Balanomorpha; family Balanidae; genus Amphibalanus; species Amphibalanus amphitrite. The sequence continues at coordinate 411,601 of NW_024881846.1, forward strand.
GGCGCTGGCGAGGTCTGAGGGCTCGGCTCCGTGACGTCAGTCCTAGGCCTCACTGACTTCCTGGTGACGTGCGAATATGACGTCACATTGAGGGGTCACCGCGTGCGGAATGGCGAGCATGAACCCCACCTCTAGGCCGTGACCATTGGCCGGCGTGACGTCACGGCCACGCAACTGACCGTGTTGTGTCATCATCGGTTCGGCCAGCGGCGCATGAAGCACGTGCAGCGGCTGGTGTAACTGCCCTCCGCCCGGGGAACCGTCCACGACCGATGAACTCGAGTGACTTAACCCGCCCGAACAATTCGAGCTGCCTGAGCTTCTGGACTCAACGGCATCCCGCTATGATTGAAAATCTACCTATTTCGAAGATATTCCGGTGAGATTTAGTAGACGATAGATGTTAGGGGTTCAATAGAACGCCTGTGCATCGGGACGAGATGTATAACATCCTAGGGTGTCTTCAGGTCTCCTATCAAAACAAGCATTTATTCAATATACATCCTGATGCTACACAGTAGTTAGTCAGACATGAATGATTTAGCAACTCAAAATGTCAAAATGTCAAAGTGTTCCAATAAAATGTCATTGCATATATTTCCATTTTCCAGGGCTCCTAAAGTGGCATATAAGTACCGTAACTGATCTGCAATCTGTTCCTCCTGCCTATATTAGATGCGAGACTATTTCAACCGGCAATTCAGCCGTTTCACTCCGAGCGGTAAAAGATCGACTGCAAAATGGAAATGCGACCATCAATCTCATCCAGAGAGCTGGATGTCGGCCGCTGTCCGGTCGAAGGTTCCCATCGTCCCATCCATTTAGGATTGCGCTGCTCGGTCAGGTGGCGAACAATCCTCTCTGTTATAGGCGCGTCAGCGGTTATTCTCTGCGGTTATTGCAGCTGCTGGAGCAAACCAGGTCAATCGGACACGGGTCGATCATGAAATACATCTCAACTAGTTTCGACGGGCTGGTGAGTTCACCTCGCCTCTCCAGCGCCTTTTCTAGCTTGCGGTCACTGACTACTCGGTTTTCCTCCACGCATCTCTGCAGAATTGCAGAGGAGTCGGTGGGTGTTCCATTTTCACCACCCGGACGTGGGGTGACGCGTCACCGGAACCTGGGTCATGTCGCGGCGTACCGGACAGGCGGCGGGACCTGTCTGACCGGACAGGGCGCCGCACTGCCTCGGAGGGTCCGGCCGGCGGCGGCGGCGTGCTCTTGACCTTGCCTGCGGCGCCGTGACCGCGCCAGAGCCACGGCCAGGCCCGAGTGAGCGGCCTATCGGCGGCGGCCGGCGCGCCAGGGTCAGCGGTGCCGAGAGGGCTCTGCCGGCCGGCCGGCGCCGCCAGCCGCCACAGACGCACGGCACGCCGCCGAGGCAGTGTCGCTCGCGCTCCCCGACGGGCGCACGTGCGTGAGACCGTGCACGAGTGACGCGGACCAGACGCAGACATGGAGTCGCTAATGTTCTGGAGCCCGCACACGCCGGGCCTGGATTTTCTGGCCAACCAGGGCCAGTGGGCGGAGGAGAGAAAGGAACTGGAAAAGTAAGTTTGCCCGTCTGTGGACGGTGTTGCAGAGGCACACAACAGGTCTGAGGCGCTCACTTTTCTTTGCAGCCTCCGCGCATGTTGCTAACTGTGAGTGCATTTTAGTCTATTAAATGTGTAGTTGTACTTATGGTATGTCCGTTTAACAAAACATCCAGAGCACTGTTTTCCGGATTACTTCTGGATAAATTTGTCATTATGGCTACTGTAGACATTTCTTTTAAAAATGTTGAGCTTTTAATTACATCTTGTCACAAAAATGGAGACAAATTATCATTCTTATGAAAAAATCACAACATTTTCATTTGCATGGCAGTTTTTCAAAACATGTCATTTGTTTGGACTCAATTATTTCACTTGCTGCTTTTTGCCATTTATTCAATCAACCGTAAGAAAATGATGGTAATCTAATTATTTTATTTCAATTTCTGGATCAAGCACATTTATATGGAAATTAACGTAGAGCATTTTGAAATAATATGTTTGAATACATAATCCAATGAAAGTGCAGGGAAAGTTTTGTTGCAACATATGACTTGCAAATGTTGTCACAGTCCAAGTCTTACGCAGAGATATCTTAGCATATCAATGACGCTAACCAATTCGTTGTAGCGACGTGAGCGGAGTGCTATTTAGTGGTCGTATCTGAATGTGCGCCTAAAATATGCAGCTTGAAATCCGGCACCCATTTATTTTTATTGACTCCGCATCGTCGATAAATTGGCCAATATGTAAGGGCCCTGCGCGTGTTCGCTCCGGACCGCCTATACCTTGGAGTGAGCCGGTCCGAAACGGGCGCCGGGTCCAGCGGCGGCTCGAACGCCTGAAGGATGCTGTGCCGCACCACACGGGCCGGCGCCGGGCGCTGACTCGTGCTGCGGCTCATGGAATCTTGTGTCCACCAGCTGGGAGACACTCCGGCCTTCCATACTTCTTGGAATTCGCCGGGAACAGGTTTGGAACTGGGGTAATACCTAATGCTTCATTGGGTGTGATACGGGTGCCTGTATAAATCTTCACCGACGTGGAATGGCTGCCAATGAAAAGCTGGCCACATTTATTATAGCATTTTCATGCTGAGTTTTGCATCAGGTGGGCTTAGCGATGTATGGACTGAACTTGATATTCTCAGAAAGTTCCCGTCACTGTTTGCAGACTCCCGTCAGTGTCAAAGTGAGATGGGTGGGGAGAGGAGTGCAAAGCGACGTCATCAGTTTACATTGCTGTTCAAAGTTCACTCGCCTCGCTTTGTTGAAGGGAATCGAATGTCTGGCTGAAGGGTGCGATTTAAGGCTGAGAAATATAGTACACTGTCCAAACACTGCAGCTTTTTGAAGAAGTATAGCTATTGCTCTAGTGCTTTTTTGAGCGGATATAAACTAAAGCGTTTATATGATCATCCATTACTAAAACGAATATCATCACTAAACTAAAAGCCATTCGATGAGCATTGAAATCAAGCACTCTAGCTTTGTTTTCCGTCTCAGGGCAAATTTTAACATTTGACAAGCTTGCATATTGTGATTTTTAACCCTCGCCGGACCTATTGGTTTTCTACATACGCGCCGGCCGAGGGGGGCGGGTACGAATCCCCTGATGGAGCTAGCGCGTCGCGGAAAAAACGAGCGTGTGTGCCCGTTACGAGACGCAGAGATTGGTACCCGATTTTAAGGTCCTAGGTCAACCCGTGACCTCTGAGGTCAGGTCAAGTGCCCCAAGGTACGGTTCAGTTCTTGGTGAATAACTTCGCAAAAAAACGCGCGGTTTTGGCAGCATCGTGTTCGCCTCGCTCAGGCGCGTCGAATGATATGCTTTTGTTTGGGTCAGGTCAACTTAGGGAGTTGAACTCAGGTCACGGTCAGGTCAGCGCCCCCAGGTCACGAAGTTGGTCGAAAAAGGTCATGTCCCATATCATTCGATTTGGAATGTCGTCCTGAGTCCATTGGTGGCTTTCGCGACTCGCTAGCTCAATTTGATCGGGAGTTATGGACGAAAAACTAATATGACCTTGATGACGTCATAAATGACGTCACACAAGGTCAACATTGCAGAAGTGCGCATCTAACCTTGCAAGGAGTACATTAAATCACGATTATGTGTGCTTGAGGTAGTTGGAAATCGTTCCCGGCGCCAGAATAGCAGTTTTCATTTTTCCCCATTGTCTTATAATGGTGAGGTCACGAAAATGACCTGACCTCATATGACCTTTAAGAAAAGTCCGAGATATATACGTTGTGAGACCCGTAATGTATACTAGATCCTGCAAGTTTCATTTCCCTGTGACATCTCCTCTGGCAGTGAGGGCGTTGCGAAGTTGCGAAATCTGAAGACCGTGCAGAGGTTCACTTATGACGTCATAGGTCAGTGACCTGACCTGACTCGAAAATGCGTTTGATGTCAAAAGATCCGTCTTGAATCAAAGATCAGGTATGCCAAGTTTCAGCTTTCTATCGCCAGCGTGTTCGGAGCTATCGCGAAAAATACTATGGGGGCGGCACCCACTCGGCCGGCGAGGGTTAAATCTCCCGACTGAAATAAAATACACAGTTTGATGGTGTGATCTCCACTGGGATGTTGTCCGTCAATTAGTTTGAAACTACGGAGAATGGGGGTGTCGATCCTTGCGAAAGAAATGGGATATCATTGCATTTGGGGGCCTTATTTAGACACTTTATATCAGTGCAAGCGCCTGACGTTTCCGGTTTTGCCTTTTCCCAAACATTCAAAGAAATCATTTCACAGCAAAAATGTTGCAATTACAGTTTAGCGACTAACTATAGTGCATTTATGCTGCTGTTATCAACGATGCTCTTTTTGGGGTAAAATGTAGCCATTTTCAAGTAAAGATCAAGTCAATATCAGCCTCAGTCAATTAAACAGAGAGAGTAGGCTACGTGACCAATGAATATGTAATTCATTTTATTTGATAAAAATAAAAACCATTTAGGCACCGAAGTGATTTCTTGTGATTTTTGATCGCAACGTTTGCATCATCAGGCATTACTGTTACAAGCATTCATACAACTTTGCAGACTATAAGAATTCTGTGCATACGTCATAGTGCATGCGTCATTTAACCGTATACCTAGCGTTTTGCATACACGTCACGGGCTTTCTCGAGTCATGTCAAATATCCTAATGCATGCACAAAGAAGCTAACGGTTGGATGCATTCGCCCTCTAGGTGACCTTTGAATTGCTGGCGCCTGAGCTGGCGCCTCCGTAAATTATCATGCATAAAATAAATTTACAGCTTCCATGGCTGACTGTGAGCATTTTAAACATTAACCCCTCCGCGACCCGTGTCCCATCAGGACATTATGCAGCCATTTGCGCCGCTTCCGGTGTCGATGCGCTGTGGCTTGCGCACCCACCCACGCAGTGGCCCGTGAAACCGCGACAGCCATTCTTGGAGCCGCGACCTTGCTCCTTTCTGAGGTCTCAGGGAGGACAAGAGAGTGCATTGAATTACATGTGAGGCGAGTGCTAACCTATTTTTGCACATTACTAAATAATGAAATGAATAAGGTACAGAACTATCACGGTAAAATGGAAACCATCAGATTTAAAAAATCAGCTTTTTTAGAACCTACCAAACTCATTGCAAAATAAATTGGTTTTGCTCGAAGACAGTTCTTTTGGGCACAGGTGTCTCGTCATTTTGCCATCTGTTGCAGTCATGGGCCATAAACAGCACACCTGCTGCTACACATGGCTGACTTGTTTCAGCGAATGGTGTAATGACCCGAGTAAGGCATGCATTCAGCATTGTGATTCAGCAAATCATTGCCTTTGCCTCGAATCAATGTCAAGTTAAAGTGAAAGGTGTCCACTCTGCAATATACAAACAGTACAAACAATATATAAAATACAAGTATGGGTATTGGAGCACTGAACAGAAATGGTAAGCTGCTGCTTAGAAAAGGAAATGAAGCAGTTTGCCATAGAGGTACATATATGGCCGTTTATGTCTATAATCCACGTATTTACAATGCACAATGCACGATGCGTGTACAATGTACATCCAAAAGAGTGCATACGAAAGAGGATTAAGCATCCTCATAATTCGTCTTCTGATTGGCCGGTATTCTGTACAAACAGGCCGCAGGTATGAACAAGAGAAAAACGAGCCATCCCGGTTTGTCCCGTTTCGTACATACATACGTCACTTGCTGTGAACATCCTCATCATTTATCATCAACTGTACAGTTAGAGCGATTTTGTCAGCAAATGAGAGAAAATGCATGCTTTAGATAAGGCATTTATTGTGGCTCTAGGACCAGGATAGCTTTCATGCAACACGTCAGGGAATTAAATGCCGTTTGTAAGTCGTGACTCTCTGTTCTTTGGTTTGAACTGTTAAAATTTGATGCAACTATAGATATGCATCTTTCGCTGGGTTTCAGAAATGCAAAAAATAATAGGAAACATGATCTGTCATTCGTTTAAGCATGAATCATTTCTTGATAGTAACGTCATAACTTTGGCGGGCATCAAACGTTTGCCCACCAGCCTATCGACGCATTGGGTGTATTTTTTCCGTCGGTGCGCAGTACGCGCGCCTTCTCTGTGACGCCTGTTTCTACACTGCACTGCGTGGGAGTGACGGCAGTGGACGCAGTATCAGCTCGTCAAACTGGCTCCGTCACTCTCGGAAGGACCGGCGAGGCGGGGTGCTCGCCGCGCAGCTATCCCGAGAGTTCGCTTGCCCTGCTGGTCAGTCTCGCGCCGCCGCGCCGTGTGTCGGTACTTTCTTGTGAGCCGGTGCAGTCTCCATCGGCCCGGCCGGCCGGTCGGATATTCTCTTATGCGGGGGTGCAGTCTCCGGCAGCCCCGAGCCGCCGCCCGCGCGCCGGTTGCCGAGGAAGTGATCACCGCTGTAAATGGTGTGGCCGGCGTGCCGTGCACGCCCCGGTCGCTCTCTGATCCCTGCCGGCAAGGAATCAGCGCAGCCATCCGCAGAAGCTCGGCACACCGCACATGGGCTGAGCCGGAGCATTTGAGCAGGCTCGGAGCGGTTCCGCATTGGGCCGCAAGGACTGCAGCTGCGCGTAGCAACGGCCACACGGCTGATCCCGGCTCCCAGCTGGATCAAATGTCGAATTTCTATACGAATACTCATATTGGTAGATGTCACAATGTGCTGCGGTAATTTAGAGACCTCTCACTTGTTTGCAGTGCATTGCAAACATGAGTATTTTTCCTGGAATTGGAGCATATGTATTATTTGCTACGCAACATGAAGCGATGCGAGCATATGCTTGTGATCCGGTTTGTTATCATTCATTTTCATACGGTTTTGGTTGTTGTATGAGACCTTGCTCTGCACCATGAATGCAATGTAACGCTTAAAACATTTTCAACACAGCTAAGCCACTTAGCTTGACAGTGTCTCATAACCTTCCTAGAAATAATTCACGTGCCATGTTCCGCAGCCAAGCTCCAAGCCATTACGTAACAGGCGCAGTTTTGGTGCTAAGCAAGGAATTTGTGTGGTATTAGGTTGAAGCTACAAGGTTTTTCCTATACAGCTAGATAAAGGCCGTCTATGAACCGGCTTTTAGTGGACGGTACAGTACCATAAATGTACGACAATTCACTCGTCCGTAAAATGGAACAGGAAGTCCTCGACCCAAATGTTCTTACACAAACTTAGGAGAGTGGGCATTTGATTAAATCATTTGCTCATCTGTAGCAGTTTGTTGCATGCCTGTTTATAACAGAATATTACCGTGTTTACTGTTTAACATGCACATAAAACAAACACAACTTAACGGGCATTTATTCAAATGATGTTTCGGCGTTTCGCTTAGTTGTACAATGCCATAACATAGCTATGTATGTCTCGGAGCAAAGGTGACTGGACTGCCAACCAGCAGCAAAAAAAAAAAATACCTTTTAAAAATTTAGAGCTGCTTAATGAATCAGCGTGGCGGAGCAAAAGTCTGAAGGGTTACTTGATTTTGTCAAAAAAAAAAAAACATATCAATACCCTGGGAATACACTGTCCAGCTCTGAACCGGTTATTATTTGTAATAAATCCTGCGAGTTCTTAATCGTTTGTCCTTATATACCTCTGGAAGTAAGTCCACCTTGCCTCATTTTCTGGTTTATTCATCATTCATTGCAGCTTGCCTCATAGTCAACGCTCGAAAGTGCTAAGGCTCCAACTCTCTCGGACTGTGCGTCTGCAGCCCCCAGAATTTCGGTCGCTCGTGGTGCGGTTCGGTCGCTCGCGGCCTCCCTGGAGGACACCATTGCGGCGGTCCTGGCGAGCGCATCTGCATAGGTGTGCAGTGTGCAGCGAGCTGGCGGGGCGCCGCTTTATCGAACCGTCTCCGGTCTGCACGGAGCCCGCTTATGCCGGCCCCCGCGGCGAGGTCACCGGTCAGACTCGACCGGATCGGCCCGGCGGGGTGCGGACGGAGGGGTGCAGATGAGCAGGCGGCGACGGACGGACGTACGGGCGGGGGACGGACGGGGGGAAAGACAGAGGAGACGCGCGGCGATACGCCCGACGCCCGATACGGGACGGCTGGGGGATGAACGAGGGGATGGGCTTGCGGCTCGGTGGAGCACGAACGGGTTGGGACGGTCGGATCGGGCCCAGCGGAGGACGGGGGATGGATGGACGGACGGGGACGGATGGGGGTCAGACGGGCTGGGCCGCAATACTATGGTCCGCCGCTGCGGCTGATGGCTGGCCAAAGGGCAGACTGGAGGGCAAATTGGAGAACAGGAGTTGGAGAACAGACCGGAGGGCAGACCGGAGGGCAGGCAAGTGTGCAGACTGTCACAACCCAGACTGCGGGGCAGGAGGGCCCTCCTAAAGGAATTTCGGCTGGCGGTTACCCTGTGCCACGCCACGGGGCCCGCAGGAGACGCACCCAGGATTAACTTCCAGTAACGCTGCATTCCCCTTCCTCCCCCTCTCAGCACCACGCGGTGAATGGGTCAGCCGGTGCGAGCGGCGGATCAAGCGTCTTCATGCGCAGAAAGGGAGGCAATGGGACGATATGAAACGGTCCGAACGGGCATCGACAGGAGAGTGATCTAAACGTCCTTGTCAGTAGCTTATTAAGTATCCTTTGGTCATCTTTGATGTCCAACTGCTCGTTATGGAAGGCTTACACTGATTTGTTTTTTGCCTTTTGCGCAGATAATTTGCGAGTAGAGTGTTCACTGTTCAGTCATTACACTGTTGAGAACAGAGAAATATAAGGCTGAATGCACCAAAGAGTCATTACTGTGAATCATTGTAGGTCCCACCAAAACCGTGAAATATGCAGCTTATCAGCCACTGTAAAGCTGCTTTCAGAAACCCAACTCAGGTAGCAAAAAGCGCGATAAGTTGAAAGAAGCACGCTTCAATTACATCATGCAGTAGTCACGCAAGCATGCACGGAGCACATTGCACATATAGATTTTGTTTTACATCCACCTTTGTTTACCAAGAATCCTTCAAATAAGCTGCTCAAGCGAGAGTAATGCAAGGTGATTAGATTATAGAGACTTACATATGTGTATGAATCATGCCATGCTTTTAAGTGCACGGTAGCATGAAGCAGGCAAGCTTAAGTAGCATGATCTGAACTCGTATGGTGTAGAGTAAGGTCATCAGACAATTATGATCAATCAGCGAAAAGACATTGTGCATTGAAATGATATCAAGGCAAGGTCTGCAAGATTGTTATCCCAATTTGAATGCCAAAGGCGAATCATTTCCTCTTAGGGTAATCGGCGCCCCTCAGTATATTGTCTAACAGGATAGTGTGTGCCTAGTGCCCACAAATGTAAGTGACCAAATTATGGAATGCCGGAAAAAGTTCAATAGCTATAGTAACTGAAAGCTGGTGTAAACAATGCTAAGCTTACTACCAAGCTTACTACCGGTATGAGCTTACCACCAAGCTTACTACCGGTATAATTCGCGGCATTTTATACCAGTGACTTCAGGTTATTTAATTATAAATTTATCAATTTAAAGATAAATAAAGTGAAACCTTGAAGAGATACGCTTAAACACTCATGGTATGTAAGGTTTGTATGTCTTGAGTGAAAGATGCTTAATAATCTCACTACTGTGGGCACCACATTTCCTCGTTCTTACGCTTAACTTCTGTTTGAGTGCCACAAATCTTACGTAATAAATCCATATAGGACCCATCTTCCTGATGCCTCTGGGCGTTCCACCAAGCCGTCGCGGAGGCTGGAACCTTGGTCACGTGTCTGTTCAGCAAAGCCTGGTGTGTTTGAGTGTCGGTCTCGTGGTGGACGATCAGACCAGTCGGCTTCCTTGGCGGCCGATTAGCGGCGACTTTGGAGGGCCGTCATCCGGCCGCTCGCCGCACCGGATTGAGTACATGGCCAACGGCGCGCGCTAACTACTGTTTGGCACTGGCGCCCCCCGGCCCATCGCCAGCATCGCCCGCTGATAACAGCCGCATCCAGGTCAACTGCACCCATGCTGTGACGTTGCCTTGGTCAAAATGTCCTGATTACATAAGAGCCGTCATATTCCAGAAATTGTGAGCGTCGTTGACTGCTTAGACATTGACCTAGCTCGAGCCAACAAGCTTATCATTACATCTAGACTATTCGATCTGTGTTATCTAGAAAATGAATAGTGTGCATGGCATCGAATGAAAGAAATTATTCCTTTTAACTACCTTTGAAATTGGCATGCAAAGTATGTTAAGTGACGGAAACTATGTATTAAGTGACGGAAACTATGTAAATGCAAGCAATTTAATTAATTTCACGGTAGCTGACCGCTGGCTCTTTTTTTGTACCAACCCTTACTTGTACGACTGAAGAAACAACCATTGATGCAGTGTTCTATTGCGAGCTTAATTGTTTGATGCGTTTCCTATTGCGAGCATATTGACTTTGAACATGCTGGTCTATTTACGAAAAACGTTAAATGCATGTGTGCACTGTGTAGGTATCCTATTTTATTGAACATTTTATGCACTAAACGAGTAACCAACATGTCCTTATATTTGAGCGCATCCACATTCAATTAAAAACAACAAATAGCTCTGCAGCCTTGCATGCATGCCGCTTTCATACAGTGAACCTGGACAAAAACTTAATTTGAGAGTTGTGGAGCAACGAGAAGGTCTTCGACTAGTTATCGCCGTGGCGCCGGGCTAAAAACTGCCCCCGGGGAAAAAGTAGCCCTCCTTGGCAGCGGGGGACGGCGGCGCGGCGGTGGCGGCTCAGAGCGCTGTCGGCCGCGGGAAGGTGCGTGTGCAGGAGGAACAGTGCAGCAAGGCCATCACCGGTACCCGCTGCCACCCATCTTGTCTGACGGACGACCGGTCACGTGATCAGCAGCCGGAAGAGCGCCACGCGCGCGGTCAACCGGTGTGCTGCTCTGCTTCCGCCCCCCCCCCCCGCTCCCCCAGCCGTCACCTGCAACTGCGAGATTGGGCTGCAAGTTTCAGGCCGACAGTTTCTGAAGTGCACATTCTGACCTTTGGAGATTGTATCTAACAGAAGATCATGACCCATGAACCCAGAACTACACGACCTGTGCTCTCAAGTCTCAGTCGTTGAGTTGTAAGCTTGATACTTTTCTTTTGAGAGACATCTGAGTTTATCGGAACTGTGCCAGAATCGATGTTACTACTCGTTGCAGCCACGACATTACATCTAACAGGAAGGACGAACTAAGTCCGGTACATGAAGGAAAGTGTGGGACTTGAATTCTGGTGACAAATTCTTGCCTTGCAACTTCAGCATCGAGTGAAGAGGGCCGTAGTAAAACTAGTCGCTACTTCGCTTCTGTTGGGCCTTCAATGCCAGCCAGCCAATATGAGCGGTTTGTGATTAGTGGTGTTGTGACAACAAACTATCTGGGGCAAACAACACATTACTGCAATCATACTTAACCAATTGGTTGACTCCCGAAGGCCGTTTCTGCATGAAAGAGCCTCTTGTGGTTACGCCGCAGTGATTTTTCAACCAGGCTCCGGTGTTGTGGTCGGTGCTAGGATGCTAAATATGGCATTGGCATGCACTCGCGTCATTGGTGTTTATTAGACAGTTTTAGCTTTGCAGTCACCCAGTTCATGATCAACTCTATTCTGCTAGCGTGGGACTGACGAGCTGCACTCCAAGCTGATCCGCACAGTATTGCCACGGATCATAGAACGGATAGGCAACTCCCCCCGGCGACCTGTCTCCCCTGCCACCTGGTGGGCATTTAGGTGAACTATCTTCACTAAGGACGCGGCCGGCCTTATGCATGTGGGGGGCGTCGTGTCGGAGCTAATTTGGTGATTTTTCTGCGGAATATGGTTTCTCAGCTAGTTTAGAAGATATCTATGATATAAATGAGAATGGCAAGAATCGTTAGAGACGGGTAAAAAATTCAGCTTGTATCCTTTGTCATGAAAATCGTTGTTTTTAAACCCAGGTGGGCGACCTAGCGTTCCTAGCAAACTTGGTACTTTTCCGATCGTTGAGGGCTCCAATGTATATTCCATGAATACATTTTTGATAGATTTTCATCTAAAGATGAAATTTAATCTCTAAATTCCACAAATATTCTTGCATAAAGCCATGCGGCGTGGGTTCTATGAATTAGCCGGCCGAGGGGGAGGGCGGGTGCCGCCCTTCTCATAGTATTTATTTTTTGCGATAGCTCTGAACGTGCCGGCGTTAGAAAGCTGAAACTTGGCATACCTGACCTTTGATTCAAGCTGCATCTTACGACTTTAGTCGCATTTTCAGGTCAGGTCAGGTCACTGACTTATGTCGTCATAAGTGAACCGCTGTACGGTCCTCAGATGTCGCAGCTTCGCAACGTCCTCAGTGCCAGAGGAACTTGCACAAATAGATGAAATTTAAAGGATATAGTATCCTCCAGAGGTCTCTGAACTTTTATATCTCGGATTTTTCCTTAAGTCACATGAGGTCAGGTCGGTCACGTGACCTCACCATTAGGTATGGGAAAAATAGGGAAAATAAAAACTTCTATTTTAGCACCGGGAACGATCTCAAACTATATCAAGCACACGGAATCGTAATTTCTTTAACTCCTTGCAAGGTCCGAAATTCACTTTTGCATTGTTGATGTGACTAAGGTCATAAGTTTTTCGTCGATAACTCCCGATCAAATTGAGCCAGCGAGTCGGTTAAGTCACCAATGAACTCAGAAAGACCTGCCGAAGTATGCGACATGACCTCTTTCGACCAGCTTTGTGACCTGGGGAGGCGCTGACCTGACTTTGACCCGAGGTCAACACCTCAAGTTGACCTCACCCGAACAAAAAAAAAATATACCATTGGGTCGTACCTCCCCCCCCCCCCTCGGCCGATGCGTGTGTAGACAACTTATAGGTCCGGCGAGGGTTAATCTGTATAGGTTATTTTGAAAATTTTACCTCAAAATTTCAGATCGGTCAAAATCAGGCCATGACCTAATCGGTACATAATTTACCTTCACCCTCGCCCGTATATGGGGGTCGAGGTCGAACGGACACCCCCCCCCCCCGAGGGTTAACAAGCCCCTATTCCAGGGCCACTGGATGAGAGGATAGCAGGGATACATTAGAATGACAAAAGGCGGTCCGTGGCTCAACCAGCCTCGGGGCCAAGCCCAAAACTAAGGGGCACGCTGCTACCCAATATCATAAGGTATGACCGCTTCCGTTCATATGGAAACGTAAGCATTAGCAAACTGTTCACAATGTTGCCGTTTTAATGGAAACCGGCTAAATGTCGATACCTTGTAGCGACGGGAAGGAGCGTCTCGTGAAACAGGACCCGTGGGCCACTGAGTCATGTTTATGGCCAGCAAATCCATAGCAGCCACCCTTTACGACGTTATAACAGGTCCCGATTTTCCCGACCTTTGGGTCATTGACCTGACCTGGAAGGTCAACCGATAACCTAGGACCTTAAAATTGGGTATCATCGGCTTCCTCTCGTCACGGGCAACACGCTCGTTTTTTCCGCGAAGCTCTAGCTCGATCAGTGGCCAAACGGCAAGGGGGGGGGGGTCCAACGGACCCCCCCCCCCCCCCGCTTATACGTTCGCGGCTGGAAAAACACCAATACGGCCGAGGGTTAACATTGACATGTTTTAGTAACATTTCAGCTGTTAAAGACTCTCTAATTTAATGGTTCCCACCCGTTTCCCCGTGCCCTTTACATTGGGTGCGGAGACCGGCCGGCTCCCCTCCTTAGTGAAGATATCCGCGCCGCTAGATGGCAGCCCGCTCCGCGGGTACACCGATAACAATGGGCAGCGGGGGGAGTTGCCTATCCGTTCTATGATCCGTGGTATTGCGCAACACTGACCGGTACTAATCCGCGTGACCCAGAAACAGCGGGCGGTACTGCGGAAACGGACCTGGAAGTTGCCGCCGCGCATGGTGCCCGGCCCGCCAAGACCGGACCCCTCGTCCAGCTAACGGTACCGCCACGTCCGGCGCGCCGCTCGAGAAAGCCCCGACCTGATGGCACGAAGAGCCCCTCAGTCGCAGCGTGCGCCCCCCGCCTGCGCAATGGTCCGGCCGGCTTCCGGGCCGCGGTCGTGCGGCGATGGAGGTGATTCGTCAGAGGCGGCAGGCCCTCTCTCTGTCGCTCGCCGGCGGGGCAGTGCCGACTCGCCGTCCGGCACAGTCGCCTGCTTCCCCGGCCGCCGCAGGACCCGGCTCGGCATGGCGTCTGGGACCCCGCTGCGCCTGTACTCGGCCTGTGGTCGCCGGCTGGCCGGCCCAGCGCTGCGGCTGGTCGGGTTGGGCCGGGAGCTGGTCAGCCTGGTGGGCTGCATGAACTACCGCCGGGCGCTGGTCGTGCTGGCCCGCTCGGCGGTGGTCAGCGGCCTGCTGGCGGCGGCGGCCGGCGCCGGCCCGCTGCTGGCGCTGGTGCTGCTGCTGGTGCTGCTGCTGGTGCTGGTGCTGGGCGCGGCGGCCGGCTGGCGCTGGCCCGGCCCGCTGGAGCGGCTGCGGCGGTGGCTGTGCGCTCCGGCCAGTGCTGCTGACACGGACCTCCCCAGGTGAGACGGACCCCCTGCTGGCGCGGCACCCAGCCAGCCGACTGGTCCGCGGAGACCGCTGCTGAGTTACAAACTGGCGAAACTGAACGCGCCAAATCCCCGTACGAGGGGAGCTGCCAACAAAAGTGAAAACTGAGATAATTTTACTAATTTGCTCATTGGAGGGATCCTATTTCTGCTATAAAACAGTGGTGTTCGCCGATTTTCTTTCGACACGAGTCCGCACGATCAACAGCTCATCTTCATACATCATTTTATTTCTCAAGGTTTGGTAGTAAAAAAACATTGAATCTCTTCTATGATCGTTGCATGCAGTTGTATCTTATCTGACCAATACCTACTAGACAAGTGAAAAATCATGATTAGAAAGTAGTCACACTCTTCTTTGTGTTGTGAGCTAGATGGATGTTTGATTACGAGATCAACCAGCATAGGTTCAAGCAAAAGTAAATAATAATAGTACTTCAAGACAGGAAATTATTCGACAACTTTCAGCTCAATATTTCCTGTTTGCGGCGAAAGTAGTCGGTGAAATTGGTCAATGAACCTGTTTGGGTTACAGCACCCTCAGTCGGTCGCTATGGTCAATGGTGACACACTCGCGGAACCAGTCTAAAAATCCAGGGAGCTCAACGCCGGTCTGTGAATAGGCCATAGCTACGGTTGCAAGGTCCGGTACTACTCAACCATTGTTGCAGGATGAATACATTTGTCTTCCCCTTCCTTTTAGCACCGATCGCCAATGGAAGGTTCTCCAGAAGTTCTCGTTGTTTTGTCACTTCACTTGCGCGATTGACATTGCAGAAAAATAATGATCCTATTCCTGGCCAATGACATTAACTAATTTATTTCGTTTGGTTCAAAACGCATTTTGTAGCTTTCGATGCGCATTGAAACATTCTAGCTTACCAGTAATACCTGCTACTTGTTTTACGTAATCTGCTCTCGAGTGATCTATTACATCCAGTCGCACGCAAGCGTAACCTGTACCGTATCAAAATGCACGCAAGCATATGATTCACGGCACTCATCCCGCATGTTTTATGATCATGATCAACATTATTTATTCTCTATCCATTCCTAAGGTATTTGGTGAGATGTATGTCTGTCCTGTTTCTCGAGTTCGGTAGTATTTCCAATTGCATGCACCATCGACAATGAGCGTTCAGTTGTCATAACAGATCCCTAAGCAGCCAAAACGCTGTCATGCCATGGACTGAGTGTCTGTTGCACAGCTACAGACCACAGCTCTACTGTCGTGATGACTGACATTTTCATCTCGCCGCAACGTCCTTGCTCGTTTCATAAGACCCCTGAGAAAGTTTGCGCTCCTCCGCTGCGCTACTCTCATGACGTCCGGTGTGAGGGATCCGTTATGGGTCACAGGTCTGAGGCCCGCTGAGCCGGCGGGTCGTCGGCGCCGCGTCCGTGTGCGTCTCGCAGCCGGTAATGGAAGCACGACCGGCCGGCATCAGTCTGGTTTTTGCCAGGGCGGCACGAGACAGCCTTGTCCCAGTTACCGAACGGTGCTCACCACTCTGCGAAACGCCCGCCATCGACAAGACGGATCTGTGTGATCGGTTGGGATCTGGTGGAAGCGCAGAGGTAGTTCCTATTCAAACGGCCTGTTATGCAGGCACTTATCCATATACGGACACGGGTTCTCCTGTCCGTAACGCTGCTCAAATGCACTCCTGCGTTCGTCGTGCAGGGGACGGTCCTCAATTTTGTAGGGAATTATCATATGCCACGGCCTTAGAAGCTTTGCTTACTGGGTGTGTGTGTGTGGGGGGGGGAGGGGGGGGGGCGACTCGGATTAGGCGATTTTATTAGGAAACGGAAGCACATGCTTATGGTGAACTTGAACAGCAATGCAAAGCTGCTTCAGTTGGTTGACCTCCTTAGCCCATCTATTTACGGTATACGTTAAATCCCCTTGCAATTACGCCTATTTTGAGCTGAAACAAGTAGGTAAGCGTCTTATACGTGTCTGACTCATGTTCAGAATAAAACTGTTGTTCTTGTCACCAGGTTTATCATTTTAAAGCATAATCACACAGCAAAAACAGTTTTACGTCTCAGATAACAGAGATAGTAAGACAGTCACTGTACTTATATGCACAAGGACGAAACTTTGAATCCACAAATACGTAACCATGGAATTTAAGCAGACTCCCAAGCTCCTCACCTTCCCTCTCGTCACAGCCCGTTCGTCTTCTGTTCCGAAAGCAGACCGGACGTCCCGCGAACGACCAACAGCACACTCGGATATCGGCGGTCACGCGTCACTAATTCCCAGCTCGTGGCAGGTTTCATCCCCGCACTGACCTGATTCCCGTGCAACGCTCAGCTTTCTGGAAAATCGGCCAGCTGAGGCATTATGGTTTGTCGAAAGTGAACGTCAGACCCATATAGCGCCTTGAACTGATTCGGGATAGCTCAGCCACCTTTTTGTGTTTTTGTTCGGTTATACCCACAAACATTCGAAGCTGGTCAACTCATCCGATGTTTTCCTATCCGACAATATGTAGACATATTGATGACATCCTTGTCAGCAATCTGTTTTCCCTGCAAAATTGGGTCAATTTTAGTGGTTGAGGTCTAGTTCTATCGCTTTGGGGGCAGGCAACAGACGAGGAAAAATGTTTAACGATGGTGAAACTTTGCCTTTGGCAGGAGACTGCACACCTGGAAAGCTCAAATGACCTAATTAACAAAACCATATGCAAGAGCATATGAGTGATAGCTGAAACAAGCTAAGACTCGGGCTGGAAGAAGCTAATATTAGATCACCGTAGTGTTCTGATTACGGAAAACTCCCGCGCCATTCATTGTGTCATCATAGTAAACGATAGAATCGCGCTGATGCAGACCAGCCATTCCGTTCCATTGTACAGTCTGTCTTAAAAGTACCGCGCAAAGTGACGGTGGATCCATCAAGCCTGACCAAGCAAGGGCCTGCTAAATTTGAGTCACCGAAGCAATAGGAATGCGTGTTTTACTGCTAGTTAATTGCTGTTGTCGTCATTATTGTCTTAGTTTAGTTTTTATGCCCGTTTTAGTTCATGTGCATATGGAAAGTGTGAATGTCTTTTTATAGCACTGCATTTCACAACTTGACTGATGGCAAGGAACAGCCACTATGAGTGGATTTTCCTGAATAAATTGGTATCGGTATTGGTATTGGCAATTGACATCCTCGTCCATTCCTCAGGTCAATTGGTTCGGTGACTTTACAATTATAGCAGGCCCTTCCTCGGTCAGGCTTGATGGATCCATCGCACTGTTGCGCGGTGCTTTTGAGACTGACTGAAAAAGGAGAACGTTATCTTGTTCCCCTTATAGCTGCTCACACTTTCAGATGCAGGGGCCAAGCAAGTACTTCGTCAGAGTCGATGCTGATGTCATAATCCAATGGATCGATTAGTGCATCCGGCTGCATCTGTTCTATTTACGAATGCATCCCCTGCTGTCATTCAGTGACATGTCATTTTGTATACAAGTGCCGCCTTGCAGTGCCGGTCCTGACGGTCACGCCTGGGCCTTTGTGCTGGCCATGCACTGTGTTTATGCACTGTGCACTCTGCAGACCCTGTCCGGTCGATGGGCCCGCCCTGGTCGCTGCTGCTGGCTGGCTCGGCACTAGCCATGAAAAGAGAGCAACGACTGCAGCTCGGTCAGATCTGATCGGCCAATGTCACGCATTGCGCAATGCGGCCCTGCCTCTCCCGACTCGAGGTGTGGCGTGGTGCAATCGGACCGACAGCCCACTGTCGTGGCTCGGCTCGTGGTCGCCGCCCTGCGCTCTCGTTGGGTAACGGCCCGTGTCGATGATCAGCCCTCCAAAGCGCACCTGTTGTCAGTACTGCGCACTGTGCAGCCTCCGCAACGAAAACAGCCTAGCGGCAGGTCAGACCCTCATGGGACCGGCGGCGAGTCTCACAGCGGCCGGCCCGCGGCGAGGGCGCCGAGAACATTAGGCCGACCATAACCAGCATCTATGTGTTGTGAGATGCTACACCGCGCCGGCCCGCGTCGGGTCGGGCCGGGTCGGCGCGCGGCCGGGCCGTCAGCTGCAGTTGATTGCACCGGCCCGGCCCGAGTGGCAAGCACCAATCGGCGTCGCTGGGTCAGTAGGACGTATTACTCCATCGCCGGCGCGACGGTGTAAAAACGCGGACCTTGGTATCGGAGACGGTGCGCGCGCGCGCGCCGCGCCGTGGCGGAGGAGCGGCTGCGGTCCCTTCTCCTGCCAGCGGGTGCGCGCAGTGCGAGCAGACAGGCCGGACGTCGCACGCCGGGAGAGGTGCCTTCGGCCCCTGAGATACGAGCCGGCACGTGGTCGGCGCGCATACCGGCACCGCTTAGCAGTCGGCTGCACCGTCGGACGATGTGGCAAGTGGGCGCTCCCCTGCACCTTTTCTGCACACTCCCCTCAGCCCCCTCTGTCGGGGGGGGGGTCGCAGTGCCTCCAGCCGACCGTGACGCCTATCTGCTGCGTCAATGGTGACTATGACTGCAACTCCCTTGTGAAACGGAGCACTCGGCGTGATAATAGCGCCCGTCACGGTACACCGCTGCGCTCAGGTCCGGTGACCGTGAGAGTTCGTGACCGTGAGGCGGGGGACGGGCTGGTGTCGGGCGTCAGTTGCGGCCCCGGACAGAGGATGACGTCCAAAGGGTGACGTGAAAGGGGAGAAGTTCACCGAATAACGCCCGATCATCGGGAACGGCCGGAGCTATTGCCGCCGCCGGCCCGGGCCGTTTGAGGCAGCTCAGGGTCGCCCGTCGCCCGCAGCCGGTGTTAACCGTAAGACGAACAGGGGATAGAGTGCCAACGCTCCCCAATTATCGTGCAGTGGAGTAAATGGTACGTCAGGCTGTTGAATTTATGGGTATGAGAGGACATAAAAAGACTCAAACGGGGTGGGACTGTCACGGTCAAGGTTCATGAGGATGATGGAAGTTCTGCCTGAGCGTCGTTGGCCTCACGTCATGCGTGATGCAAGGTTTGCTTCGTTAACCATGCATCCGTTTCTGCGTCACAAAGCCAAGGTGAAGACAGGGAAATTTCATGAATTGAACGGAAGCAAAATGATATTAGTTTAAATTTTTACTAAAACATGCTTCACTGTCTCATCTCTCAGCATTTCTCGGGAATGTTGAGTATCCATGACAGATTGGATAATGATGTAAGAAATCTGCATTATCATTCATTTGTCTCAGTGCTTCGAAAGTCGGTTTCTGACATTAACACGGACTTTGCTTGTTTGCAGAGTTCAAAATGTAAATAATCTGAATGGAGAAATACCACTCCTTAAAGTAAACAAACAATATTGTTGACAGTTCAGAGGACATTGGCCTTGAATGTATAGTCAAAGGGAAGCTTATTTTGCCCTTTTTGCCGGTTGTTGTTGATGATGGCATGTCGGAGATGTGTATCAATTTCTTTGTTGGTAGGAATAGGGTACATTTGTGCAATAAATGCGGATTTCATATTTCTTTTTCTCCAAAATAATATCTTTTTTGTTTTAACCGCTACATCTGAGATGCCATAAGGTTATTTCTATCGTAAACCACTCACTTATCAGCCAAAAAAATATTTGAGGTCGATCTCCATAATTTTTCTTTAAACATAAGATGCATGAAAGGATGGAAGGATGCATGAAAGGATCACATGTCTCACCTCTAGCATTAAACGTTATAGTCGTCGGGCCGGTAGACTTTTACCAGCTCAACAACATTAAATCTTACAGGATGCTTATTCGGAAGTTACGATTTAAATGTGACGGTGGCTGAGCCGACCTCAGAATCAGATTGAGACCCGGCTGTCCTGTTGCTGTGTTTGCACTGAAGCTTGCTAAGATCAAAGCAAACAGGATGTCTTGTAATACAGCTGTGAACGACTGTAAAACATAGCCATTGTCCAGCACCAAGTGTTTTAAGCATACAATTGTTCCATCACGGCACATATGTGACTGAAGCCAAGCTGCTGAAATCAATAGAACACTGAGTGAACACATCAAAACACAATCGAGCACTTATTGAATGTATTTTAGCCTAGGCTCATCACTAATGCTGTGACTTGAACGAAAAAGAAGGCTCTTTCGTTTCCTTACGTTGTTCGCATTTGTTCTCATGTGATGGCAGTAATTTTTTTTATATAAATTTAGTCCGAACCTTTTGATGGGAAGGATTCACAAGGACAGAGCCACCGCTAAGCGAAGCTTGTTGCGGTGACCCTGCCCTCTACCCTCCGATCGCGCAATTCCAGTTCTATGGCAGAATTTAGAGTCCAAAGTTTAACGTGCGCACATAGCCGCGCACGGCCGGTCCCCTCACTGACATCGCCTGGCTACGGCCTGCCACCAACCGCATCCATACCTGTCAGGAGGCCCATAAATGTCAAGCGCCCGTCGCGCTTCGAACCCGGACTGTTGTAACCGGGAACGCGTGCTCTCACCACGCGGAGTCCAACGCTCTACCAACTGAGCTACGGGACCGGCGAAATTCAATACTCAAATTCAAACAAATTCGGCACTGCACCGCTTCGGCACTGCAAAAAAATTCAAACAAAATTCAATACTCAGTTACAAGTTACGGGTTACAACAGTTACGAGTGCCTAAAAGAGACCCGTCAATGATATTAAATTAAGAGCAAATACAAGTGCTTTTCGAAATTAGTAGAGCTATAACTGTGAAAAGCAAGTTTTCCGGAAGAGTTATTGGGATGCATCATGCACTTTCTCATTTGCCACATCGACGGGAGTATATGACATGTTCGTGATCAATTCATTGTCATTTTGAAGAAGTTTGTAAGCTTCTAACACGTTCCGTCTGACACACCATTGCGCCACGGAGCCATTTGCTCATGTGATTCAGTTTCGATTACATGAGGTGAATGGACCGCGAGAAATGTCAGCGCCGCAGCGGGACGATCGCGGTTCGACGTTCCGGTATGTCTTCCCCGTCACGCAGGTGTTTCAATACGTTTTCACCGGATCAGTTTGGTCATTGATCATGGATGAACGTGAGCTGTCTGCGTCTCTGCAGACCGCAATCTCACTTCGAACACCGACCAGCGCATACAGCTCTGTGGGAGTGCCATCAGAATGACTTTGCAGAATCTGCTGTCGCCGTCGCAGACTGCCCATCAAGGCCGCACCTCTAGAGATTGGCCACCTGTGGGACGCACCGCTATTCCATTAGCTGACCCTCCCCTGTGACAGATCAGCCACATATCTCTGTACAGTTCGTACCGGACAGTGCCCCGACCTGCCGGAATCCATTGAACGCTCCACTGACCCGGAGGTTCCGAGCGGACAGGTCAACTCTCCAGTCTACAGTCCCGTCGACCGCTCCGTCTGGGTTCATGGCGCTCGGGCGCCCGAGGCCGGCAGAGATGCGTCCGGCGGGCGCATTGATTTGCATGTTTAGGCTCCCGGTGCAGGTTGCAAGGGGACTGGCCAGGGTCGCCGTGTCGCCGGCCGGTGTCCGCACGACCCTGACATTCTTGTCGGGCCTGTCTGTCTCTGCCACCGCGGGGCGGTGCCGCGCCTGGGCTGGGCTCTTCGGACGGGTGCGTCCCAGGCAGGGATGAGGGCGCAGCGGAGAAGCCTGGGCTGGGTTTATTGGACGGGGGCGTGAGAGGCCGGCGGGCGTGGCGAAGCTGCCTGGGCTGGATTCGGTCCAGCCCAGGTCCTGGCCTTGCCTCCGAGACGCGCGGAGGCCAGACGGTGGCCAAACTCATGGCTGATGGGACGCTGGGCATATGAATCGTGTGGTATATCTGCAGCGAGCCATGATTCAATAAACATTGTTGAGATAATACCGTCTCACACCATGGTGTCTTAAATTTTAAAATTGAAATAGTTGATAGGAGCATAGTTGATGGAGCAAATAAAGTGCAGTGACACCTCTTGGCTAGCCTTGAGTTTAAGCTCGATATAGATATGAATACAGCCACGAGCTGGAAGGAGGCACTCACAACTGGCAGTCGGCACCCAGTTGAACAGGGACATGCACCTTGAACAATGGGAATCTGCATCGCAAGCGGAATTGAAGCAAATACGGCTGCATCGGCTGGCAAGTGGCATGTCTACATATATTCGCATCCAATTGCATGGAAGTAAAGTTCAAAGATCACCAGCCCGCTGCCACTGGCCCTAACAGAGGACGCATCTGGAGGCTGTGGAACCCCAGAGCTGAGCCCAGGATCCGCAGCTGGGTTTGGGGCCAGAACTTTGAACGACTGGAACGTCCCACCGGCATCGATTGTTTATAGGATTATGCTGTAGCTTTATGGTGAGTACAAATTGTTTAATTCAGTACTTAGCTAGCCTATATCACTTCTCTATGGCAGTACCATCAAGTCTGCTACTTCGTTTCAGCCTAAACAATCATCCATTCAAAGCATTTACGATGACTCCGGTGTGCTCTGTGACTTTGCCCCAGTCTCCCCCAGCCCCTGGTTTTAATATCTCAAGGGAGCCAGGTTTGGGCCGACCGGGCCCCCTTGCTGACCCGATCGCCGTGATAATAGGGACGCGTCGGCGACTGCTGGTCGGTAGTGACAGCTCGGACTTAGTCTCTGAATGCAGACACAGCACGTGCTCGAAACTGGGGTACACCCTAAAAAGGGCACAACGTTTAGCGGTGTCGCAAGCAGTCTTCTACTTCATAGTCATGGTGAATCAGTTATGTGGGACTGCTTCAATTAGACGAAACAGTCTCCTAGACACCTTAGCTAGTAAGTATTCTGATCGCTGTATTACCGACGTCAATAAACCCATTTGTCTGGGGTGTAACCGCTGCCTTCCCAGTCATGCCCCCCGCGGCACTCCTCCGTCCCCCCCCCCCCTCTGTGTCATCTGCAGTCCATGTGACGTCACAGTGACTAGGCAAGGTGCCTGGAGCCGCTAGCTGACTGGCCCGAGGCCTGTCAACAATGATGACTAGGCACTGCGGCAGGGGCATGAACAGTTTGAGCAAAGTCCGCACCTCGTCACTGCCCGGGATGCATGGGCAAGCTGGACCAGGCAAGACGGGCCCGGTTGGCAGCGCGCCGTTTTGGCTATTTTCTTCCATTATTATCGCATATTTTAGTGTCTACATTGTGCGTAGATACTTCTCTTCGCTCGCACTTCTTTTAAAGTGGAAAAATTCCATTAGCCTTAGTTAGACCAGATAGGCCTAGTCTTCCAGCAAATTTGCTAAGAAGACTAGGCTCTCACCTTGAGGTCATCCACGGAAGATACCCAGCACCTAGGTATACCATGTAACAGTCGACTGGAATGTAACGATAGCGAGTGTGCGCCATTAAACTGCATATAGCTTTAAAAACACATTTTGAATGCCATTCGGTGGACCACCAGCCCCGGCCACAAAAGGCTCACAGGCGCGCTGGCTTGTTAAATGGGGCATGGTAAGGCATCAGCGTTAGCGGTGAGGCCAACAAAAAGCGCCGTCAGGAGTCTCTTGCGACAACTGTGGCGCGTCTGTTGCAATACTGACACGTGACGTCATCTGTGGGCAATGGCAGGATGACGCATGGCTTTGGACCGGTCTGCTTTGTACAGACCGGTCAGCTGGTGGAAACGGATGGAAACCTGCCACTCTGCAGACCGGTCAGTGAGTGGGAAACAGACAGAAACCTGCCACTCTGCGGGAAGTTCAATGAGTACGGACGACCGGCGACGCCTGCTGCCTGGAGCTGACATTGCAAGGCTATCGGAATTTTATGCGCTATTGACCAAACTTTGACCGCTTACCGCTGGAATGGTTCAATATGGTGACAAATATTTCCGAATAAATACTTGAAAATACGAGTCGCATTATCGCTGTGCGGGCGCTACAGTGAACAATGCACATTAGACGTTGCACATTGCACATGCGTAAGATTCAGAGGCATATGACGCGGTAGTCATCCGCAAACTCCAGCGATGTCTGTCGCAACGGCTCCTACCTGCATTTGGTATGTGGATTTCTTCACATGTGCTGGCCTGCCGCCAGGTCTAGGTCCTTCCGGGAGAGGCAGGGAGGTAAGAGCTCACTCGCTCTCACCAGGTGCTGGTGTCAGTGACACCGGCCATATGGAACCGTGTTAGAAGCCGTCCTACTTGTTGAACCTAGACAGACTCGACCCGATATGAACTTACTGACCCGGACCGACCGAACTCGATGCAGCCTATAAACCCGCTACAGCCTGACCTGACGTGATCCAAACCGACCTGACCTGACCCGTCCTGATCGGATACGAGGTCCGATCAGACCTGATCCGTCCTGAGCTGACCTGACCTGGTTCTGACCTGACGACCTGTTTCAGTCTGACCTTCTTACCTGGCCTAACCCGACCCGACCCGACCCTTATACCCGACCCGACCCTACCCTTATACATACCCGACCCGATCTGACCCGATCCGACCTGACCTGACCTGATCCGACCTAACCCGACCTGACCTAACCTGGCACAATCCGACCCAACCTGACCTGACCCGACCTAATCCGACCTGACCCGACTTGACCCGACCTAACCCGACCTGACCCGACTTGACCTAACCCAACCCTACCTGTGTTTCGCCAGGAATGGAGACTCGACTCTGCTGCGGCCACTGGGTTTCATGGAGAGTGGCGTAGCCACGGCTCACACCTACGGCTCGTCCAACATCGTCTACGCCCTGAGGATGCACGGCCGGCAACCGGTGCAAGGAGACGACGTCCTCCGGGCGCTCACCATCATACAAAGGTGAGGAGCAAGCGGGGAAAGGGAAGGAGGGGAGTACAGTGGACAGTTCAGGCCTCGGTTCAGCTGGGGACAGGAGGGTATGGTATAGGCCTGGGCGCCAATGACTGCATTGGTTGGTGTGACCTGAAACCCTTCACTACATCCATCACGTTCTGCTCTGATCTAGTATCTACTCTGCTTTCTCTCTTTATTTCTCTCTTTCTTTCTCTCTCTCTCTTTCTCTCTCTCTCTCCTCTCTCTCTCTCTCTCTCTCTCTCTCTCTCTCTCTGTCTCTCTCTCTCTCTCTCTCTCTCTCTCTCTCTCTCTCTCTCTCTCTCTCTCTCTCTCTCTCTCTCTCTCTCTCTCTCTCTCTCTCTCTCTCTCTCTCTCTCTCTCTCTCTCTCTCTCTCTCTCTCTCTCTCTCTCTCTCTCTCTCCTCTATTTCGTCCGCAATGACGTAATATCTGTTGTTGTGAACTAGTTTATCAGGAAGGAACGTATCTATATGTAGAACTTAACCGATATGTCCGAAGTAAATTACATCCGTATATCCAACGTCAAATCCAATCCATAAATCCATTAGTGTTATGGATAAAAGTTTCGAATAACGGCTCGTTACTCTTAAGCCAAAACAACAACCTCAATGAGCTCCGCGAAATCTCGCCTGCTTGCCATATGACTACGAGAAGACTTGACCTGCCGCTGTAACGGTGCCCTGGCATTCTCTTCCTGGCATATATCTATCAACTTCTTCATTTCGCATATCGTGCTTCACATCGGTCGTTTCTGCATCATGCATTGAACCCACACATTTCCCCATGCACCTGCCCTCCTCAGAGGTGGGTCACAGGTGGTGGGTCACAGACCGACAGGAGGTGGGTCATAAGAGATGGGTCACAGATGCGACCCGATCCGCCGTCTTACCGCAGTCGCTCAATCTCCCTCTCCCCTCCCCGCCGTTGGTCCGGTCCACAGCGGTAAACATGTTTACACCGCCCACTCCCGGCGGCCGCTCCCGAGTGGTCTCGAGGCTACGCACCTCGGTCCGTCGCGGTCGCCCGGGTCACCTTGACGGGCCAGACGACTGACTGTGGGAATCCCTGCCCGATTCCCGACCGATCCGTATGCGGAGTGAGATCTCCGAGACAAAGAGGAGGAATGGAAATGAAGACGAGACAGTGCGGGTGCTCGAATAGGTGGTATTTGTGCAGCATTAACCTGCTGTCGATGAGTAGGTATGTGTTTTTGACTATCCGTAGGCAAATTGTAAGCATTTCTACTATTTATCTTTTTGGGGGGTGAATTCTAAAGTTTTTTTTTATTTTCAGGCAAATTTAACTGTTCGAGATATCCAAGATAATCAATCCTAGCACTCATGTTTAAAAACTTACACGATCAACAAGATAATCAATTGTATAACAGTGCCACTACTTTGCGCACCACTTATCACTTTTTCTACATTAAGCCATCCTTCTCGTCAACCATGGCTCAAACTTCCAGACCATGTATTTTCGTTTCAGCCCGCAGTCTTTTACCGAAGGCCAGCTGACCCAGAGTTGACCTTCCCAGTGCATATGTCTACAGCAGTGTGTGTTGCCCGATCTAATTGTATAGGCCTGCGGCCGGAAACCTTTGTTTGCTGATACCGTCTGAGGCCGGGGCCGTATAGGCGCGGTCGACACATCCGTTTGCCGCTCGGACCGAGCCCGGCTGACTGGTCAGGGTCACAGTCTTGGTGTGGGTCGCGCCCCGGCGGCATCGTATCCGGCTCAGGGGTATGAGGACGGAATGGAGGGAAAGGAAATAAAGCTGTGCTTTGGGTTTGCTAGTCTGATGAGCGCGACGAAATAAGAATTAGATGACCTCATGGGATAAGACAAAGAAGTTAAAACCTTAGTAATAGCCTCAAAGACATTACATAAATTTACAACCTTTCTACAGGGTGTCCCATAAGTTCGTTCTCACCTAAATTTTACGTTTTTAGGCTCTCTTGCTTAAAGGCACGCTGAAATTGGTTCGTAACTGAGCTTACGTGGTTGCCATGGCTGGTAGAAATATGCTCCACAGTAGCTAATTTCTGTAGACAAAATAGTTTTTGCTATAGAGCCCGCTTCCTACAGAGACGGCTAACGCCGCAACCTAGAGGTCTCCGATACGGGTACGTCTCAGTATTTAGTCAGCACGTGACCATTCGCGACGATTGAGGGTGATTGAGGCCTACCAGTCTGTAGCCAATGTCCATCGCTAACTGGACGCACAGTCAGCAAGTGACACCGATGATTTGTCGGGAGTCAGTCACTGCAAGTTTATCCTCTTTCCAGTCAGCCCTCAGGAGTGAGCCAAGTGGCCAAAACTGTGTGGCGCCAAAGTGGCCATCAAAAGGTCAAAGGGTTACAAAGTTGGTAAGCAGACTTTTCAGGATGGATTACCAGCTGTCTAAGAGTGTTCTTTCGGGGTACATAACTCAAGGTGACTTAAGCTTTGCTTACCGGAGGGCTCAAAACAGTCAAAAACGTCTTAAAATGGCCAAACATGAGTTTCGTTATGCCTGAGGCTAAACAAAACAGAGGGCTGATGACATCAACCAGGTCATCAGGACTAACTAGTCCACGTTCGAAAGGAAACACCCGTCCAAACCCCAAAACAACCCCATAAGGGCGAAGGAGGAGGCCTCCGTTTCGTCCCGTTATGTTCCTATGCAAAAGGTCAGGGTCACTGTGTTGTGGGATTATAGGCGTTCTGGAGTTGACCAAGTTGCAAGTGGCAACCCAGAAACATTTTTGGGAAGCAGAATGCTTTTCCAAGAACATCTAGGAGGAGTTTCAGCCCTCAAGCTGAACTCGCGCGAGTATGAACATATTTATAGAGGAGAAAATGGCATCCGGGAGGTCGTAGGCCCATCTTCAGGCAAGACAGTGCATCAGTGCACAGGTCAAGCAAAGCTTAAAAGCGGTGCAAGGAGACTGTGACAGGCATTTGTGGCAAGATCACATGCCAGGCACCTCATTGGATCAAAATTTCATAAAAATTTGTTGGTTATGCTGAAATTGAGGCTCGTCGAAGCGTAGCGCTGTTCCAGCCTCGAGGAGCTCACGGCGCATGTCAAGTCAGTCTGGGTTAACTTTAAGCCTACTATGCAGCCAAACATGCCGGTTGGCATGCTGCAGCATGTATTCATGTGTTTGCCTATTAAATGAGGAGCATATTGAGGGGTCATAAATATATTAAAACGCAATGTACTCTGTTTCACATGCAAACATAATGTGAGAACGAACTTATGGGACACCCTGTACATACTGTCGTTAATTGACGGCTGATCGCATCAAGGGAACAAATTTGATGAATCGAGATCGATATCGTAACCTGCCAATCATCCTGTCCCGTGGACTGACGTCGGCAGCTCCTAACAAAGCAAGGAGGAGTTTGGACTTTATAGAATGCCAATGAACAACAAAATCACATTCCATCTGTCAGTTTATTGCTGGGTGACTAATGCCCCTGTTCGGCATTCTCTGTGCGGGAGCAGTGTTTGTGTTGCAGCCGATGACCCTGGGCCGGAGCCGGCGGCCGACGCCCTGCCTCTGTCCTTGTTGAAGGCACAACAACCAGCTCCTATCCGCGCAGTGGCAAACAAAAGAACATTCCAGCCGGAGTAACCGGCCCCACCGGTGTGACGCTACTTAAATCAACGACAGAGAATACTCCAGTCGGGGGTATATAATCCCGCCAGTGCGCAATTAGGACCGGACTGAATCGGTCAACAGCCGACAGGCACCGGCAGAGCCGTGTGCCGCGCTCGGGTGATCAGATGTCACACTAGATTTGTGGCTATTTTCGTGAGGCCGGCTCTCACGAGTGTAACGGCACGGTGACCATATCCGTATGGCATGCGAGATGCTGACCGAAGCAGATGATGCGGTCTCTCTCTCTCTCTCTCTCTCTCTCTCTCTCTCTCTCTCTCTCTCTCTCTCTCTCTCTCTCTCTCTCTCTCTCTCTCTCTCTCTCTCTCTCTCTCTCCTTTTGTTGCTATTTTTATCATCCACACACATCCCACACACCCACACTCCGTCCCTCTCACAACAATTGACCTTGCCCTTGGGACAACCGACCCAGAGTTGTCTGTGCTGACCTCTGATCGGCGACCATGACCAAATGGCTGTTATTGGGGGTTATGTCACCACCAGCTGGTTTTCCAACCACGACGGCCCGACAGGTTGCGTTATCCACCCAGGACACGACATTCAACGCTCGTGTGACCGTACTGGGTCGGTGGGTAGGGGCATGGGCACCAACAGTCGAGACGGCAAGTCACGCCGATTTTCGCAAGCTTCGGGGCAATCGAGTCTGAACTCGGGAGTGAAGCTGGGTGGAGGTCACATTTAGGGGGTGTTATTGGGAGGATTGGCAGGCTGGGTTTTGTGAGATTGAGCAATCGGACAATTGGACATGGGAACGAGCCACGTGGTATGCATTGTGGATAGCTGACGAAGAGATGATTGGGCCGTTTCAACAAGGGGTACTGAGCTAATTGTGAAATGGTAATTGTGTTAAAATGCGGCGGTGGACCACTTTTCAAGGTCTATATAGACAATCTGAGGCACTCTGGCCCTACAATTTTATCTAAATTTGGGTGACATAAAAGTTGAACCTGTATAATTTTTTTGCCTTTCGTGCTTGCTTCCCTACTGCTTGTGTCCTCGGTAGACATGAGAATATAGTCTGTTTTTTTCCTGTTTCTAGCACAGCTTAATTTTGAAGAAAAAAGAATATTTCATTGAAAAAAATGAATGCAGCTCATCGTTGCATCAGCCACCCCCGGGCTGGCACCTGGCAAAGCGTGTCAGTTACATCAGCTAGTGGTTACCGATAGCCAATATCACTGCGTTGTGAATGCAAACTTCTAAGAATGCGCATTGACATTTTCCTTATTAATATTTGAACGTGTTGCTAGTAAATTAACGGTGCTGGTTGTTACGCCAGCGACTCAGCACTCAGCATCGGAAGGACCCTGGATTACGATTTACGACCCTCGAAAATGGTGCACTGATTCATTGCAGAGTATTTAAGCTGACCGGTATTGATCATGGAAACAGAAGAAACACGATATTTCACCTACGTAAACTATGTTATACAAAGACAGAAATATTACGCTAGCAAATTAGGTACATTAAAGGTCTAATATATCAAGAAATAGGCAATTAGTTCCGCGCTAAATGCTCATGCGATTTGCACTCGTCATTGGCTGTGAAACATTTTTTTTTTAGTTGAACGATCATAATATATGCCTCTCTAATTGAAGTGCAATGCAATGTTGAATATCGTTGGCGTCTTCATTATTATTCCTAGCATACTTATGAATGAAAGATGAAGCGATATGTCACTAGTCAGAAGTCAAACTTGCCGCCCATGTGTTGTCATTCTGACGATGCCGGAAGACCAGTCGTATCCACTGTGACCCAATGTGACTGTGACTGACTCTGACCCCTCTCTGTGTTCCAGTCGCATCCAGAACCTGCGGCTGTGCATCAGGGAGGCGTACGGCCGGCGCTACTTTGCCGAGATGCACCGGCCGCGAGTGCTGTTCACCGTGCGGGAGGCCGACGACTGGATGCAAGAGTACGAGAGCCAGCTGCAGGCCGTGTTCGACACGGCGCACGGCCCGCTCTGGTCAGCCTCACTGCTCACCCTGCCCGGCGTCAACAACGCCAACAGCGAGTCGCACGACGCCAACGAGCCGGGCCGAGAGCCGCGCCCCTACCCCTTCGTCGCCATGCTGGTGCTCACCTTCTGTCACGCCATCAGTGATGGATCGTCAAACGCCGTGTTCTGCAACCAGTTCCTGGACGTGCTGAACAAGGTGGTGGACAAGGCGGAGATCCCCGAGGTGCCGCAGATCATGCTGCGGGAGCCGCTGGAGGACATGCCGCTGGGGAAGGAGAAGCAGTACACGCCGTCCGACGTCGTCAGCCTGGCGTCACACCTCTGGGACCTGGTGTTCGCGCCCCGGAACCACTACCTGGCCACGCACCCGCCGCCGGCCGGCTGTAAGGAGATCCGGATGCGGACCTACTCGCTGGTGCTGAGTGCCGAGCAGACGCGCAGTGTCACCGACAGGTGTAAGGCCGAGGGCGTCACTGTGCACGCCGCGTTCACGGTGGCAGCCTCGCTGGCGCTGCACGAGCTGATCCGGAGGCGGCAGCCAGAGCTCAGTCAGCTGCGGGTGCGCAGCGGCCACGTGGTCAACTTCCGGCGCTTCCTGCAGAAGCAGCACCAGGACGCCTACGGCTGCTACATGGGCTTCTTCGAGGCGAGCGTGCCGTCGAGCCCGGACGGCCGGTCCCGGTTCTGGGAGCTGGCGCGCGACACAGTGCAGAGCATGAAGCACCGTCTGGACACGGAGATGCAGCCGGTGACGTACAGCCGCCTCCTGAAGACGTTCATCAGCACCGACCTCTGGGTTCACCGGCAGCACACCAAGGAGATGCCGCACGTCTCGCACTACTTTGGCACCTCCAACATGGGCAACCTTGACCGGCTGTTCGACGCCACCGGGAAGCACGTCGAGGTCACGCAGCTGGTGCGCACGACCAACATCGGACACGACCTGGGCATGGTGTTCGCGCACATGTTCCACACGCTGCGCGGGCGGCTCATGTACAACCTCGACTACCTGGTGGCGGCGATCGCCGAGCCGCAGGCGCGCGAGTACGCCGAGAAGACGCTGGAGGTGCTCACCACGGCCGCCGCCGCGCCGGTCGGCGCCGAGTGAGCCGGGAGCGCTCCGGAGGCGGAGATCCGGAGTCCGGAGGTCCGGAGAGTCGCCGGGCGCTGCTCCGGAGGTGGATGTTGAGGTTCTGCTGGGCGCCAGAAGCTCCAGAGATGCTCGGGACGGGATGGATGAATAGGCTCTCGCCAAGAGAATGGAAGAGGCGAGCATTGATGGCTAGAGAGGAGCGTCCGACCTACCGCCCGTGGAGTACGGGGGAGACGTTTGAGCCTCAACAATCCGAATATCCTGACATCAAGTAGTTCGGACATCACAGAAACGGTCCCGGACCCCGAGCAATTTCCACCCCGGAGTTCAGCGCCCAAGACGGACGAATGCGCGTGTTTTCAGGACAGAGCACGTGCTCACCGAGCCAGTGAAAGAGAGTGACACCGTTAACCAGGACAGGCACGGGCATCACATGTAGCGTTTAGGTGGGCGGCGCGGGGCGCGCGGATCGCGCCCGCTATGGTCGCGTGTTGCGGCGGGCTGAGTGTATCGCGCGGTCCATCCCAGCGGGGCTGGGCTTCTATATGCTCATGGAGCTCCGCAAGCTCTGCTTTTAATGCGATCCGTCGTATGTCTTCACTTTGTGCCCCTGAATCGGTGACGTTGAATTTGCATTCACTTATGGTTGTGACTTGTGACTTAGCGTGTAATCCTGTGTGCACAGCTCTGTTTTTGGGAAAATGCTGTCATGAGTGTACCGGTTCGGGGTGGGGAAAAAGCTGGTCTGTCATTCTCTGGACGAGTTACGTTTGATGAGGTAGTGGTAATATGTTAGCGTGCACTGGCTGCAGGCGTGTTTGATGCACATTTTGAGGGTGGTCGGGGTTAAATACGTTTGTAAATCGTGTGTATTGTGTACGCATGTCAAGGAAGGTAATTGCTCGCTCTTCCGGTAAATGATTGTATACTTGAAGTGTTCGTTTTTTTTCTTTTCGATCCACAACGAGCACATCGGACGAGTGCGCAACAATACCTCCCGAGTTACGCTGCTAAGGTACCTTTCTACCTCGCAAAACAAGAAAATTAACTGTTCAGGTTCCGTTCACATTGCGATAATGGCAAAATATCAAGTACCTATGTATGTATCTAGTTACCTGGCGTAAAATTTGACCGAAATACCCCACGACATTGAACTGTTTGTTGTGCCTTCGGCGATGTTTCTTCAAAGGTTGTTGTCCGTTAGGCAGTTACGTGCACTTTGAAATGATCCAAAGCCCAGTTCTACGATGTTATGATTAAAATGCACATAAGCGCACACTGTGAACTAGGCAATATGCATTTACTGTTCAGTGTTCTGGGTGAAAATACACGTATTTATAATATTGTGCTCTTTGAGGGAAGACGTATAACAATGAAAATATGATAAAACACTGAAATTGAAATTGATTATTGAAAGGAAATACCTATCACACCTAAGGATGAGCGAATCTGCTGAAGATCTGAGCCTCGAAGTTTGACACGCTCTGTCCCAGACAATAACTGAAGCGGGTGTAGCAGTTTGATATCTCTAACGACTCCGGGTGATCAACAGTCTCATCAAACTTGGCAATCCTTTCATGCGTTTCTCGACCCATACCATTGCCACGCTTGTATGTTGCACGACTTTATTACAGCCAATAAGAAAACAATCGTTGAGTGTAGAATGTAGATTGTAGGTATCAGATCGCTTCGACAGTTCGCCTGCGAGTCATCATCTCGCTGGGAACGTTTCGTGTATTTTAGAGTCCATGAAGCAAAAATATGAGCGTTCATGGTATTTCGCTCTGATGAGTGTTAGACATCCATGTCCTTCTTACCGACAGCTACCAGGGACATTCTGATCCTCCACTGTCCCCTCAGTTCGTGCAAGTCATCGCGGTAGGCAGCACCGGCAGACACATGTTTTGGTGTTTGCAGGTGAGGATAATAGGCTTGCCGCTTACTGTATTCAAGGGATATAGTTTGCTCAGCTTCCGGACTTTAGGACTGATCCTCTCAGGAATATTACCTGTGGTGGGCAGAAGTGACGCGATAAAAGTCCTGTTCTGCATAAAGCTGAGAAGGCTCGCGGAACTTCCCACGTGCGCAATATGTATGTATTTATCAATAGTTCAGCAAGGTGCGCCGTGAAAACTTAGGTAGGTATGTAGCCAGGAGCCTGCCACTAATAGGGTTAATAGATCCCAAAAGGTTATATGGCGTCATTTTACACACGTGGGTGAGCTGATGCACACGTAGTTGTTTCAGCTGCTCCACCGCAGACCCGAGACACAAGCACACAGAGAGGTATTTATACACGACCTGCCGCCCGCACCGACAGACCACAAGGCTGAGAGCACAGTACGGAGCGTAACCGGAGCCGACGGCTTGCCACCGCGATGGCACAAACCTACCGCAGCTTATGTTCAGCTCTCCTTTCACACACAGGCTACAAATACGGGCCCCAATGGACGCCTGCTCAGAAGATTTACGCCCGAGCACACTCAACAAAGTGGTCCACCACTCAGTCGACACTCGACACTGAGCAATGCACAGTTTCGTTCACCAGATCGCAGCCCCGGCCACAGTGCCGCCTCGGGTTACCATGTCTGTGATACCCGAGGACTTGTAATGTCGGGCCTGACGACACAGTTAATGGCGGCACAAGCTCTACTCTTCTGCTACTTCTCGCTTAGTGACGTGTTTTCAGTAAAACATGGTCAAAAGAGAGCCACAAGGCCAATAAGCTAGGTGATTTCTGGTCATTTTGCCGAATATAATACCTTTAAAAATAAAATATGCAATACATATTTGGTCGGCGATTGTAGAAGAAAGTGTGTAGGTATAACATTGAACAGTGGTATTCATCATTTGATGAACATAAACCATTTTCACGACGATCATCTGGTACACAATTGGTGCAGATTACTGATTAGATGCAAATTAGGTGCAGATTTGGTACAGATTTGGTCAAACTAAGTTCATTGTGCATTTCTAAAAAGTTATCAGTTTGGGCTTCATGGAGCTTATATACCTCATTTTTCAATTTATCAGAAATAATTTTCGATTAAAACACTGAAATGAATTCCTGATATAAGGATATTTATTGTAACAGAGATTTAGTGTAGATTTGGTCAAGTTAAGTGCATTCGCCAGATATTCCGTAGTGAAAAATATTACCTTCCTAAGTATGCTGGAAAATAAATGCTTGAGGGTTTCCTTTTCCGTAAAACACCACGATTAAATTATAAAAAATCAAAGAAGAAAAAACGTCAAACAACATTTGTGAAGCATCAACTGACAAACAACTTTTGTATCTTTGGATTCTACCTCATCTCTTCCATTGTTTTGTTGGGTTAGACTCTTTCGGTTTAACGAGACAATTTCAGAGCCGCGGAAGGATGAAAGGAATAAAGGGGAGACATTGGTCTGGGCGGGCACCCTGGTGAGTCGTCGGGGCTGAATCCATCACGTGGACAGGCCACTCATGGCCCCGAAAGCGGTCACTGCACCCGGCTATGCAGGCCTACTCTTGGGGTGGAGCTATACTCGCATGGGATAAAGGTGACCTTCCAGCCCGGATCAGGGGGCTGAGGTGTGGAGGAGAAGGATTTGACTATCCTGAGTATGGAACGATGGAACGGAGGAGGCCTCTATTTCAGCATGTAGGCACATCTATTATTCATGTAGCCTTTTCAGCCATGGGTAGGTATGTCGCACTTAGCAAGGAAAATAATTTGTAGCTTTCGTACCTCAGGGTTTATTTTATACCTACCAATGGACTTATTCTCCATCTCGTCAGCTTCCACTTCTTTATGACGACTGTTGAATGCCCGGGGCCTGGCAGTGCTTTGTTTTAGACTGATTGTGTCGTAGCGAAAGAACTCGAAAGCGCTGTCACCTAAGCGAAGCCACAAGCTAGCACTTGATTTTTCTCATCCAAGCTTGCAAGTGTCCTTGTTCTCGTCAGCAATATGTCTAGAAAAATTAAATGTGTGAGAAGAGAAGTCAGGCTGAAGGTGACCCGGAGCATGATAATAAATATTGGGTGCTGGAAATGACGAAATATTTGTCTGCGATGGACAATGAGTTCCACAGAGTGCCTGCTCGAAGAGGAGCTCCGGCCTCAGCTCACCGCCGAGCAGCGCTGTCGTAGCGCCGACAGGTGACGCTACGAGCCGGGCACCCGAGGAACGACAGTCTCCACGGAGATGGGCAATTTACGGCAGTTACCTCTTGACCGGCTCGTCTAACGTCTTACTTACGTCCTAGCTAAAGTTTGACCTCAGGTCAGCGGTTTGGCCAAGAGAAGACAAAAAAGCCTAAGTAGATGGAGCATAGGCGTCGCCAGAGATTTTCGGTTGGGGGGCAAAATCAGCTTTTGTGTTAAATCTTGCCTTCCTCCAGTCGTTACTCATTCATTTTACATATCATTCAACGCGCAATGGTGCGAGGAATACGATGGTGACAAGGTTTTCCTTGTAGCTATGACTTGCCATTTTTTTTACAGAATTTTTTTTTTAAATTTTTGAACAAAAAACGACCGGTAGAATCACAATGGCTGCGCTTGCCGACGCACTCTGGAGAGCCCCTGTGCAGACGCTCATCGCTCTCATGATCATAAAAAGGTTAAACGCTCAGCTTAAGCGAATCACCTTGCTGAAACTTTCATTCACGCATGCATGCAGAGGTTCTACGTAAAATGCATAGGGCTTATCCCAGCCGCCGATTGAAGCTAAGTAGGGCTTTCAGCGGAGAGTGAATGTCGGAAGTGTGAATCGGAAGTAATTCATCTTTGCTCCAGTGAGAGGAGGTGTAGTGTGAACAAAAAGTTTCTCGTTTTTCGTGTGTAGGGAAGCGCTACAAACGCGAAGAAAAGACGTTTAACGGAACCAAAATTTCGCACGGCATAGCGGCAAGGGATCCTTTAGCGATAGGCTTGGGACTTCCAGGCCATTTTAGGCCACTCAGGGTCAGTGTGGGCTCTCAGAAGCCTGCTTAGGATCCTGAAAATCGGCGCTGGTCACCCCAAATAGTTACGTGTACATACGTGGTGCTTTAGGGCTTTCCGAGCCCAAGGTGGGACCCTCAGAAGCCAGTGTGGGCGGCGCCGGCGGCGGGCGCTAAGAGACCAGGCCCAGGGTGAGCAGGGAGCCCTCAAATAGCAGTGTGAACCCTGGAGGTCTGTGTCGAATCCCTAAGGACCCTACATAGGGACATAAGAAACATGTGCTGGGACCCTCAGAGGCACACCCGAGTCGTGACCCCTAAACTGCAGGCTTAGGCTCAGCAAAATCTGTCGCCTCAAAAGCTCGGCTGAGCTATCAGAGGCCTAAGGTTCTCAGAAATATTTAAAAGTATCCTCAAAGATCCGTGTGGCCCTTCAGAGGTCTACGCATGTGTAAGGTCCTCAAAGATTCCTGTATGGGCCCTCAGAGAATATGAACACCAGTGGGACTCTCAGAGGCCGGTTTGGGCCCTCTGAAGGCTTCTTAGAGCTCAGTGGAGCTCCTTCGGAGCCTGTGTGAAAAGCAAGCAGTCATGAGCCCTGTGGCACTTGAACGGTACTTGAGTCTGTCGCAGACATTTGACGAGAGTTGAGAAAGGCCCGAAGATTCAGTGTCACGCTTTGAACGCAAATTTTGTATCAGCACTTCAAAACTTATGAAAATCAGCTATAAAATGTAATAAAAAACCAACGAGGAACATGAAATGAATCACAGTATTGACACTTCCGAGTCTGGAGTCGGTGTTTTGACGATGTTGGCGACTGCGACTCCGACTCTGGCTTGAACGAGTCTGACCTCACAGGCATTCTCAGAAAGGTACCCCCATTTTTTCCCGACTCCAAAATCTCATCGGATCTGTATCGATCTCAGGGGGTGCCCGGTCCGAGGTTGGGGGGCAAGCTGCCCCGCTTGCCCCCCCCCCCCCCCCCCCGTGGCGACGCTAATGAGATGGAGTGTACATACATACTAGAGATGTCAATCGGATACCAACTTTTTGGTATACCGATACCAAACCGATACCAACTTGGTATTTGGTATTTCAATCGTAATGTGCTTGGTATTTTGTTGGTATCATGAACCCTCACTAATGTATAAGAGGCTAAGAAATCGGTAAAAAGTTGGTATTCCCCTCATTTTCACAGGTTGGTTTGGTTTCGGTATTTCCCCACGGTTTTGTTTGGTATTTGGTTTGGTATCGGTATTACGATTTTCCGTAACTGACACCACTAGTACATACATAGGTACGGAAACAATTTACCAATATGACATTACAATTGTGTATGTGTGTAGGCAATATCTTTTGTATAATATACCTTCAGATTCTATGTGTAGCATTTGCTTCACCACCATCGTGTTTATCTCGTCGCGCCGAATGAATTATGATTTGACCTTAACATGTAAATTTGGATTTTAATCAGGTCAAGCTCATAATACTAACTGAAAAAAAAAAAATCATTTCAAATAGAAATCGACACGTAATGATTTGAACAATGAACACATTCAGGTCCCTTCATTACTGTAACATTTTCTAATAGTCAAGTTATATGATGCATTTTTAGAGGTTGTTTTAAAGGGCGATTTTACCCAGGTAAAATCGGTAAAAAGTATATATACTTATTTTACCCAGGTAAAATAAGTATATATACTTAAAACCAAGAACCTTTGATGTATGATTAGCTATGCAAAGTTTTGCATCGCTGCGTGTCGCATGTTTCTCTATCGGTGTCTATTGGTCCACGAAAGCAAAGCAAACGTTACTGTATCATGGTACTTACATATGGCTCTCGCGAGATTAAGTGGTAGGTTTTGCACTTTTACATTTCCGGTTATATCTCAGAAACTAATCGATCCATGATGAAGCCATTTTACACGATCATGGCCGGCTTGTTATACCCAACAAGTCGATCGCATCTTCAACATCTAAAAGCTTAAAGGGACCCTCCCACCTTCAAAAAAGTTAATGAATTGGCATGAAAGTGATGTCCCTTGGTTCAGAAAGAGCGAAAACGAATATCTACCAAATTTCACCGAAAAATATTCACTGGTTTTCAAGATATTAGGGTTTTACTTTTGTTTACTTTTTGGGATCTCCCCTGTTACTAGCGACTTTATTTGGAAGCAATAATTTGACAGCCCTAAAGTGCGGCAGACGTTGCGCGCAAAGCAGCGTATACCACCACGTGTTAACGATGGTTTTAGTCTAAGATTTAAAAATCGTTAGATCTCCGCTGACGTCACAAATTCTAAGGGGGCATTCCAATGCATTAGCCCCTTAGAATCCGAAAACTGCAAGTTTGAAATTCCATATCTTCGAATTAAAGCATTTTTCGATGTTGTGAGTGTCCAAACCGGTATTTGCAGGTCATGGCCACCAATTTGGCTATCTCAACTCAAAACTAATGTTAAGGTGGGAGGGTCCCTTTAACCCTCGCCCGTATAGGGGGGGGGGGGGTCGAACGGACCCCCTCCCCCTTTGGTTTTTCGCGAATAACTCGCGTAAAAAGCAGCCGATCGCGACGAAACTTTCAGTACCCTCGCGTTAATCAATTTTACACCTACTCTGAAATTTTCATGACCCTGACCCTAATGACCTTTGACCTTTGACCAACTTTTCGAGGCCATGTTTGGCCGGAATCGCGATTCGGCGATTCGCGATGTCGGCTCGCATTAGCCGCGCGTTTGCAGTCTTTTCGGTTTTAAGCGTTCAAACATGGGATATGATGTTGCTCCCATGCATTAGAGTGGGTGTCAAGGTCACCGGAAGGTCAGGTCAGGTCATTGACCTTTGATGACCTCGGTTCACTTTTTCGAGTTTTACATGTTTATGGGCCCGTTTATGGAGCTGAATTCGAATTTAGCAACCATATGAACATTTACGAAGTAGTTTTGGTACCTTCGTAACATGTTACGAAGCTGTCAGAGGCGGTTGCCACCTACAACGAATACCCTTACTGGTTGAGCTGACCTGACCTGACCCGACCTGGCCTAAATGCATGAAGGCATCATCTGTGATCAAAACTAACATGATATTCGTGATCAGCACCCCGAAAAACCCCATAGCAGCCACGCTTTACGACTTTCTAACATGTCCCGATTTTCCCGACTTTTGGGTCATTGACCTGACCTGGAAGGTCAACCGATGACCGAGGACCTTAGAATTGGGTACCATCAGCTTCCTCTCGTCACGGGCAACACGCTCGTTTTTTTTTTTCGCGAATCTCTACCTCGATCAGGAGCGAAACTGCAAGGGGGGTCCAACGGACCCCCCCCCCCCCTTATACGTTCGCGGCTGGAAAAACAATACGGGCGAGGGTTAAGACGGCGAAGATATACCCTGAAGTGTACTAAATTTTCTAGGTGCAAAACCTACCGCTAAAACCCGCGAGACCTCTACAAACGCTGCCGCTTCTCCCCTTTACGACCGGGTCTGTAGCTCTAAATCCGCCCACTCTACTCTGCCGTAGAACCGGTCCGGCCTCAGCACAGCCAGCTGTGTGTCGTCACTCGTCCGTGATTCAAAACAGCTCGCCACTCTGAGAGGGGCCCACCAGGCTGAGAGTCTCGCTTGCCAGCGTGCGTACTGCGTACCTACTGCGTGCCCTGTGTTGGTGAGCTGGCGATCACTTCATCTGGCCACTGAGTCGTCCCTATCGTTGATTTCTATTGTCGAGTGATTTAAAACCTGCAGTGCAGCGGATGCCACTGGTGTCAGGTGATTGTGACTCAAGCCCCGGCTGTCCCGGGTCATATGGCAGGGGATGCAGCTGCCGGCGGTGTCAGCGGCGCCAATCCCGACAGCGCTGAGGCAGACAAACATGCCGAACTCTCGGACGATGAGCTGCTGGACATCCTCCGGAGGCAGATGCGCGGGAGGAACGCCAGGTTCTCCAGCCCGGCGTTCAAACAGAAGCTAGCAGAAGACGCCATGGTGAGGAGAATCGGTAACTTCACGATTGGTGAACGGATTTTTGTTGGATTCTCAGATGCGGAGCTTGAAACTGAGTGCACTTGTGGTGCTCCTAGTCCCGAGCTTTGCAAGGAGGTGGCGTTTCCGATGCATTTTAGCGAGTGCTCCTGTCAGGACCTCAGCGGGCTGGTCATCCAGGGAATTCACCCGTCAGGCAGTAAACGGGAAGGGAACGATGTGAGACTGGGCGGCGGTGATGATTGGTCCGATATTGACGTCATGATACGACTGGGACCAATCAGCATCCTCGGAGATATGGCAGCTCTCCGGACGGCCAAAGGCGCTGAGAAGAAAGGACAAGACAAAATACCGGAGACTCTGCAAGCAGATCAGCCGGGGCAGGAAACGTCGCAACAGGACCAAGGAGCAGCCGAGTCGGCTCGCTTTTCAGAGGATGCTTTGGTCATACGACTGGAGCGGACGATGCAGCCGGGCTTTGTGTTGCTGCGCCACCAGCCCCGCTCCGGCTGCCAGCACGGCGACTGGCTGCTGTTCTCGGGGGAGGCCATCAAGCGCAACATACGCGTCATCGGCAACATCGGCAAAACGAAGCCGCTGAAGCGGCACCGGTTCGGAGCGCTGACGAGCGGCGGGCCGGCGCTGACCAGCTACGACGGTCAGACGGACGCCGACCTGGTGCCGTGCCTTGCCCTCCCTCGGTGGCCGTGTGACGAGTTCCGCCGCCGGCCGCGGCCCCTGCTCCAGCCGCCCCTGGCGCTGGTGGAGCGACTCTGCCGAACGCCCGCCATGCTGGTGCCGATCGGCTTCGAGGGCAGCGCCTCGCAGACTGACCAGTGGAGGTTGTCCTTCTCCCGGCACGAGCACATCATGCTGCAGTCGCTGACTGAGCTGCAGCGTGACTGTCTTGCCGTGCTCAAGCACTGCTGTGCAGTGCTGTTGGGGCCGCACGGCGATGTGAAGGGCGCCTACCTGAAGATGGCTCTCTTCTGGGAGTGTGAGGAGGCCAGTCCGGACACCTGGGAGGCGGAGGGTGTGCGGACGATGGCCCTCCGCGTCCTGTCCCGCCTGCAGGAGTTTGCCCGTCTCGGCCGCCTGCCGTGCTACTTCTGGTCCGAGATCAACATGCTGGCGACTCGGACTGACACAGAGCTGGTTCGTCTCGACCGGGCCGCACAGTGCATCAAGGTGCACCTTCTGACGGCCACGGCTGCTCTCGTGGCCCTCTTTGTAAGGTACAATGACAGCGGAGTGAGCGACCCGCGCCTACCGCGGCGCCGGTGGGACCTGCTGT
Organism: Amphibalanus amphitrite; assembly: GCF_019059575.1. Lineage (NCBI taxonomy): Eukaryota > Metazoa > Arthropoda > Thecostraca > Balanomorpha > Balanidae > Amphibalanus > Amphibalanus amphitrite. Next base: position 453,852 of record NW_024881846.1, read on the forward strand.
GGGAGTTTGTGCTGCAGAGGGCGCAACCAGTGCGGCCCGAAGACCCCCTGCTCACGGAGACGTGGCTCAGGAAAGACAACTTCTCCATGCTCATGGGCAAGTCATCGTCCATGAATGCTGTGTACGAGAGAGTGTTCGAGTCGCTGGTCGCCAGCGGCGCAGTGAGCCCCACTGGAGTTGGTGAGGAGCTCACGGACGACTGGCTGGCAGAAGAGTGATATGTTTACGGGTTACGGGTGAATGTGACGCGTCACGTGTGCGAGGGAACATCTGGTGTTATGATATACCTAATATCAATTCCAGTATCAATGTTCGTGCTGTGCAGAGTCATACGTCATTCAGTTGCAATAACCGCGCTATAAAGCATCGGGTTCAATTATTATTGAATTGATGTGAATAAATGGTTATTTTACTCTGATTTCATGGTAATCTATTTTATCGAGCAAAGAGGTTGTTAAGCATCTCTTCAGGTTCTGGAAGAAAAAAAAAGTCTTCAATGCGGCGTATTTAATCACGGATGTTTGACATTTCGCTCGTGTCCCGCAAAGGCAACCATCTATTTATGTGACCGGTTGCCAGCATTTCTCCCATGCAACGAATAAACGGTTACTTAAATATGAATCAGTCATTAGGATTTTACATAAGCACCTCTGTCATATACATCGATCGCCAAGAAACAAGGGCGTTGTGGATGTTATTGAGCATCTGACTGTTTTGCTAATGGAGACATTTCCTCTCCCAGCGGACCCGTGCGCCGCGCCGGCTGGGGACCATCACCGTTTTATAGACGGATGGGCCACAACCGTAAACAATATGACTCGCCAATGAACTCGCAAATCGACTTACAGGCCCTCTGAACAAATTATGGCTGTTGACAGCTCAATTAAGGGAATGTGGGTGTCGCTGTCAGGGTATAACGGGAGTATAAGAATAGACTATAGTAATATGTGCGTTCAACACCGAGCTGGTTATGCCCATTTTTCACAGTGGTGTAACAGTCTTTTCGGTCAACTCTGGACGGCCTGCGCATGTGACGTGATCACACGGAGACGAACAAAGCCCTAGCAGCCGTTTTAGACTCATGACGTCATCGTCCAACGTCTACAGGGGCCCCTCCGCAGCTGCCAGACCTCACCGCGTGGTGTGGCGTGACCAAGGCGTGACGCCCAGTCAGGCCCTTCCGGACCCGGGGTCCGGACCGGACGGGTTCAGAGCAGAGGCGTGCCCAGGTCAACAGCAGCGACTGAGGTCAGGGGCGCGCTCAGAGGAGCCAGTGCCACTCGTGCTCTGCAGCCGACCCTCCCAGGTGTCTGGTGACGCCTCTGGCAGCGGCCGGCGGTGGCCTCAGGGCGGTTCGCACCGGTTTTGAGCCGCCGGCGACCATCGACCGCCGCCGGCAGTCGCGCGCCGGCCGCCGGGGGGTGCGTACTGTCGCCGACGGAAGGACTCGTCGGTCACTCACGGGGTGCTCAGAGGAGCGCCGCAGCTCCCAGAGGCGGGTTTAGACTCGCAGCTCACTGTGGCCCGTCTGAGCTGCCGCAGCTATGCTGACCGCCGGGGTGCGTGTGGCGGCCCGTCGCCGGCCGCGCCGCCTGCAGCAGCTCTGCCGAACCATGTCGGTGGGTCACGCGGGAACGTCCGATAAGTTTATACCGAAGAACCCCGACTTCCAGGCGCGTCACATCGGCCCCCGGGACGGCGACCAGCGGGATATGCTCCACTCGCTGGGATTCCAGGTACGGTGTCGACATATTTCTGTCGGTCATTTTTTTTTAATTTTAAAGTTTTGAATGTGGGGTCACTTGTTTTCTTTTATGGCAAACAAAATGATTGTTACCGATCAGAATTATGCTAAGGTTAAAGCGTGCCTTATGTTGACAGCTCTGGATGCATATGTTTCGTACGTTTTTTTCGATATAATGCGTTTTGTCTTCAATTTATTGATCAATTCCGGTTAAATTCTTAACGATTTTAACCGGTTCCCGTTTATTGGTCGATGCTGAAGATTATCATCTCCTCGCTATTGTGACGGTGAAAGATCTTATTTTTTGCACATATTATATGAGAGAAATCAATCGTTATTAGAAATTAAACCGTTAGCTTTGCCCTCGTGATGACCAGTTTTTGTCCGACGTGAGCTCCATATAACGATAACGTTTTCATGGTTCTTCGCAGACACTGGATGAGCTCATTAAGAACACCGTACCTCAGAATATTATGCTGAAAAATCCTCTCAACATTGAAGAACCCCAGAGTGAGTTCCTTCTGACGATTCTCGCTGATTAAGATCGCAGTTAATCGATCGACTGTCGTTAATTATATGCAACGTGTATGCTTTGTCCTGATGAGTGACGAGGTGGAATGGGAGTTACGTTTTCGAATATTTACTGTCTCATATTTTAACTTGACCTGATCTGACCTAACCTGACGCTGACCCGGCCCATTTCAGGTGAGCACGAGCTGCTGGAGCGGATCCAGAAGATTGCGCAGCGGAATCAGATCTGGCGCTCATACATCGGCATGGGCTACCACAACTGTCGCGTGCCCCACACCATAATGCGCAACATGTTCGAAAACCCCGGCTGGTGAGTAGCGAACCATTTGTTCAGCTGTTGCTTCCTGAATTAATTCCAAAACTTTGACAATGAACACACATTCCTGTTGGTAACAGCATAGAACTGCGTGTTTTGCGGAATGAGAATACGGACTTGCAGTACGGTCTGACCCGTTCTACTCCTTCAGGACCACGCAGTACACGCCCTACCAGCCGGAGGTGGCGCAGGGCCGGCTCGAGTCGCTTCTCAATTATCAGACGATGGTCAGCGACCTGACCGGTCTGAGCACGGCCAACGCCTCGCTGCTGGACGAAGGCACCGCCGCCGCCGAGGCCATCGCCATGTGCTTCAGGTGGGCGGCTCGGGGGAGGAGGGGTGGGGTGGGCGCTGAGCTATTGGAGGAAGGGGACAGAAGCGGTTGGGGATCGATGGTAGCCGATTAGATTTGGGCACAGTCGATCTGGACTGAAGATAAAATACAATGCCGCTTAACCCTATTCCTGGCGGGGGGGGGCCTCAGGAGCCCCCCCTGAGATTTTTTGGTTATTTCTCCCAAACGCGTTGAGCTAGGAAGCTCAAATTTTCTGACTTTTCCTAAAAGGCTTCTACGCAACATGTCTGAAAATTTTGAGTTGATCTGACCTCAGGTCAGGTCACCAGAGGCGGTTTGGTGACCCTACCTCAGAAAAGTTTGCAATCACGCCAGAGCTAGAGTTTTTGACCGATCAATTTCTTCTCTTCAGGGTTTAGTTAGGGTACCAGTATGTGCAATTTGTATATCTCGGAATTTTGATATCGGTGACCTAAGGTCAGGTCAATTTCGCGACCTCCCCATTATAAGTCAATGGGGGAAAAATCAACTCCCTGTTTTTACCACTAAAACGGGTCGGAATGGCCCCATATACCATACATGACTTCATATACGATCAACCTTCACTACCTTGAGGTCTGTTTTGCTGTTGGGCAGCTGTGAGGTCATGTGACGTCATCAAAGGTCACCAAAGGTTTTTGGCCAATAACTCCGTACAGGAACAAGATACAGACGCGTGGATGGTCTCATTGTGTTCAGCTCGTCAAGACGCATCGAATGATATACATGATGACCTCGAGGTCACGTGACCTGAGGTCAACCTTTGACCTTGACCTTTCGAGGTCAACATATATATCATTCGATGCGGATTGACGAGAGGATCACGATGATGCCCTTAGTTTGTTCCTATCTTGACTAATTCGAAAGTTATTCGAGAAAAACTCTCTCCATATCTAGCGCCGCCATTTTGACTTTTTCGACCCCTGTGACGTCATCTTTGACCTGACCTGAAAATGACCTTTGTAAAAATTGTAGATCTTGGCCGTGCGTATCCGATGCCGTTTACCGCTTGTCGCTATCTTGCTTCGTTCTCGAGATCTCAGGGGGGGACCGAATCGGCCCCCCCCCCCGCCAGTTTCTTGTCCCGGCGGAGCCCGCCAGGAATAGGGTTAATGGCTCAAACACTGGGGCTCAAGCGCAATTAACCACCTTCAAGTTAATTCACTGTAGTGTACTTGCATACATATATGTGTCTGGGCTGATTTAGCACATACTTACGCCGTACTTCACCAGTTGAGAGATGGTGGAGAAGAGGCACTGGAGATGGCGACGTCATAATGAGATCGGCTGTTTGTCTCGGCCCGCTCAGCTGTTTGTCTCGGCTCTCTCAGCTGTATGTCTCGGCCCGCTCAGCTGTTTGTCTCGGCTCGCTCAGCTGTTTGTCCCGGCCCGCTCAGCTGTTTGTCCCGGCCCGCTCAGCTGTTTGTCTCCACCGGCTCCGTTGGCAGCCACGCCGTCTCCATTGTGTCAGCAGCTCAGTTAGTTGGCAGCTGAGCTGACATTGGCAGGTGGACCGATTACCTGACCTACACCTGTGGAGAGGAAGTTACAGCGCGCACGGTTACCGAATTAGCCTGATCAGTTAACTACATTTACAGTTACATTGCAGCACATTACATTACAGCACAGCAGTTGCATTGCTATTCTTAAGCACTAGCATACAGAAACGCTTATAGTTTCTTCTTGATTTATCACAAAAAAAAAATATTTTCACCACGGCCCATGAGTTTCACCGAGCAAAAAAAAAAACATGTGCGAGTACCGCGGTAACGCAGAATGTCGATAGTGATGTAGAACAAACCTATCCTATCGTCCACAGAGTAAACAAGCGGCGCAGAGTGCTGGTCTCCGAGAAGCTGCACCCTCAGACCATCGCCGTGGTGAAGACCCGGTGCCAGCCGCTGGGTCTGCACATTGAAGTAGGCGACCTGGCCTCTATGGACCTGAGCGCCGGCGATGTGACCGGGATCCTGTTCCAGTATCCGGATACAGAGGGCTCCATCGAGGACCACTCGGAGCTGGTCAGGCGCGCACACGAAGCGGGGGTGAGTGATATAGCGAGACTGGCCAGAGTGGGGAAGGGGAAGGTGATAACAAACGGTTTCTTAGGTTGAATTTCGTGTCGAATAAGGCCACCCTATTACGTTAATTAAATAAGCGAATTTCAACAGAATAATCTTTCTTCTAAATGTAACCTGTGATAACGCCAAGGATAACGCCCTCATTGCATGGGCCTTCGCTTATCGGATCTTTTTATCTAGTATCGCCTATGACCTTTCACTTATCACATGACCCTGACCTTTGACCCGGCCGCAGACGCTGGTGTGCTGCGCCACGGACCTTATGGCACTGGCCATTTTGAAGCCCCCGAGAGAGTTCGGGGTCGACATCGCCCTGGGCACCAGCCAGCGGCTCGGCGTGCCCCCCGGCTACGGAGGACCCCACGCCGGCTTCTTCGCGTGTCAGGCACACCTGGTGCGCAACATGCCCGGCAGGATGATCGGGGTCACCAGGTCAGTGGGGGCGGGGTCACCAGGTCAGTGGGGACGGGGTCATCTGGTCAGTGGGGGCGGGGTCAGCAGGTCAGTGACGCTGAGGTTATGTCAGGTCAGGGTCACCAGAAAATAGGGGAAAGCTGGATCAAAAATGATATGTGAAGTTTATCAAGGCTACCACGCAAGATGTCGCCATATCTGTTAGCTCAGAGCATGGTGTCCCGACTTTTTAAGTCCATTAGTCGCGTGGGCCTGGTGTTAAAATGGACACCGCACCGGGCGGGGCCAGCTCTCGGGCGACTGACCAGGCCCCTTGGTTTGTTTGTGTCTGCTCAGCAGAACATAAACAGACGCCTCGGCTGACCACGCGTGGATAATGTAACGGTGATGTCCTTAGGTCCGCCGCAGTGCACTGCTGAGTCCTCCGTACAGGCTGCTTCGGAAAGAACCGGGTCTCTTAGAATCAATGACGCCTGGATAAACCATGGACGTCGCTTTGTGTGTCTGGTGTTTTCTTGAATTCGTCTTAATCAAGTCTATCTGCTTATACAACGGCTTATTTTTGTTTGTATTGCCATATCAGAAGGGGAACACCGGGGCACCGTTGGGCGTGCTCCTTGATTTTGCTGAACCATATTGGAGGTTGATGCATTGAAGAGGCGTGTCGGAGTGATGCCTTTTCAAAACTTCCGCTGTAAATGGCTCATGCTTGGTATTGGGAGTATTAATTGCTGTTGCAGCATTGTGAACCGTATTGCTAACCCGCAAACCTCTCCACCACAGGGACGCCGAGGGTAAGGTAGCCTACCGTCTGGCCCTTCAGACCCGGGAGCAGCACATAAAGCGGGACAAAGCGACCAGCAACATCTGCACGGCACAGGCGCTGCTGGCCAATATGTCTGCCATGTATGCCGTCTACCACGGACCGGCGGTGAGAGAGGGAGAGGGAGCGAAGGGAGGAGAGGGGGAGAGAGAGAGAGAGAGAGAGAGAGAGGGTGGAGGGAGGGGGAGGGTGGGAGGGAGAGCGTGGGAGACGCCATAATAGACGGAGCGTTATTTTGAACGGCAGTGGTGGCAACATCCAACGTTGCTGAGAAGTGAGAAGTCGTGAATAAGGTGGGCGGTGGGGGTGTTAACTGACGTGTTTATTCTCTGGAGATGGTATCCAGGCACCGGTTTTCCAAGCAAAGCCGGTTATTTGTACGAACAAATAACGTACATAATGATATAAATGCATTGTTATAATCACTTGAAGGCTTAGACGTTTTGCAAAAAAGGCTTATACAAAGTGACACATAACACTATAAGCTATATGTCACATGTGCTCATTTTTTATCATTTCACAGGGCATCGAGAAGATCTCAAAGAAAATTCACAACGCGACGCTGCTCCTCGCCAAGGGCCTTCGTGACGAGGGCCACGAGATTCTGAACCCCCTGTTCTACGACACGCTGAAGATCAAACCCAAGGTCTCCCACCAGGAGATCAGGGAGCGGGCCATCCAGAAGGAGATCAACCTTCGCTACTACGATGATGGATGTGTAAGTGAAACGGCGACCGAAATATAGCGTGAAGGCAGGGTTACGATGTAATGATTAGAAAATGCACTTTGCACAGCTCATAATTGATGTTTGATGGTTGACGATTGACTTTGACGGCCTAATTGACAGCCTGTGGGCACCCTAACTGTTATCACTCAAAAGTCGAAAGTAAGTCGCTGCTTTCTGGCTCATGAATCTTATTTCGGCACGAATAAAACATTACTTCCCATTTATATTGCGGACGCTGTCGCCAAAATACGCGCCTATCTCCCTTCATCAGGTGGGCCTGTCGATGGACGAGACGGTGGAGGCCCACGACATAGACGACCTTCTCTGGGTGTTCGAGTCGTCCAAGACGGCCGACGACGTAGCTGCCCTGGTGGAGACCGAGCACATCGAGGGGAGTCTGATGGACACCGAGTTCAGGCGCACGTCCACCTACCTGCAGCACCCAGTCTTCAGCGCGCACCAGTCGGAGACGCAGATCGTCCGCTACATGAAGAGCCTCGAGAACAAGGACGTGTCCCTGGTGCACTCGATGATCCCACTGGTAAGTGAGCGGTCTGGGTGTGTTTTGATCGATAGTGAATGACAACAATACTCATTTCAGACAGTACATAGTTGCGATATAAATTTGTGAACTTTCGACATCAGTGGAAGCCGTTTGGACCGTAAACATTGTGCTTACTTTTTGCTTCACCCATAAAAAGTAAAACGAATGAAACTCTCTCTCGGCTTACGCCCCAAACATCCCATGTTTAGATAAGATGCATTTAATAAGAATTTTTAATTCTTCCAGTGCGAACATGCGTACATTGTGCCACCGCTGACCGTCTGATGCCTTTCCCCTTTCCGTCGCCTTGCAGGGCTCGTGTACGATGAAGCTGAACAGCACGACAGAGATGCAGCCGTGCAGCTTCCCTCACTTCACCGAGCTGCACCCGTTCTGTCCTCAAGAGCAGGCGCAGGGCTACAAGGAGCTGTTCGAGGAGCTGGAGCACGATCTGTGCGAGATCACCGGCTACGATAAGATCTCCTTCCAGCCCAACAGGTGGGTGCGGGACGGATAAACTGAACGGGGAACGGGTAAATGTAGCGGAGCTCAGTCAGTGATGATTTGAGTCTGTTTGATGGTCTTCAATTTAACGTACGACATTAAATTGACCCGCTGTTTTTGCGTTGCTATCAATCAGTTACCCTCGTTAAATGACGTTAATTTAACAGCTCCTTGGAGAAATGTGTCCGGCTGCAGTTACCCGATTGTATTTAATTACTGTTTTTCCCACTGATACGAATGTCAAACGATAGATCGTACCCTCATTGAAAATTGAGACTTATAACGAAGGAAGCTCAACTACCGAAGAATAGCAATGGGACTAGAAGGTGGTGTACTGACCGTCTGCGCGTGTGCTCTGCAGCGGCGCCCAGGGCGAGTACGCCGGCCTGCGGGCCATCATGTCCTACCTCAAGGCCAAGGGCGAGGGCCACCGGAACGTCTGCCTGATCCCGACCTCCGCGCATGGCACCAATCCGGCCTCGGCGCAGATGGCCGGCATGAAGGTGCAGGCCGTCCAGGTACTGAAGGACGGCAGTGTCGACCTCAACCAGCTGAAGTCGAAGGTGAGTGAACCGAGAACATGAGCTGTCGAGGATTATTGCTACGTTTTTATCCAAGATTACACAAACCAAACCGCAATAATAACCTATGTAGGTATCCAAAAGTTACTAACAAAGAGTAAACATCGGCAAAGTTTGTCCCAGTCAACTGCGAAATATCGGGCTTTGCGTAACCTATTTACCTAGCTCAACCCGCCTCGATCTGCCACTGCAGTGATCGGTCCTGGTACCGACTGTCCCGAGGGACGCCCTGGTTTGGCTCCCTGTCCATCCGAACGGTGACCTTGGTCTGGCCCGTGTCACTGGGGTGGGATGTTTGTTTTTGGACCGGGCGCCTCGGCCGGACCTCTCTGTGGCCGAAGGACCCTGACAGACGTGGTACGAACGATGTCCAACGGTCAGAGGTGGAGTGACCAGGGGCAGAGTGGCCAGGGGAATGGAGAGAGGGGGTGGTGGTGTGATCGATCACCTAGGTCCTGGCGACAGGGAGGGGTGAAGTAGCGAGAACAGCTGCCTGGTAACAGATGCACAGTATCAATGAGCCGATGTAGCCGGGAAAGAACGATCTTCGTAATTTGTACCCATATTGTTGCCAAAAGGGTGCTATTTCACTTTAACTTGAAACTACAGGGTACCCACTACCCACTTTAAAAACATCTTGCTGACGTCACTACACATTTGTAACCCTGTCCAGTTTCGGTCTCATCCCGCTAACTCACCTTCCCTGCCTGTCCCCAGTTCGATAAGCACAAGGACGACCTGGCCTGTCTGATGATCACCTACCCGTCTACTAACGGCGTATTCGAGGAGTCGATCGCTGAGGTGTGCGCCGACGTACACGCGCACGGCGGCCAGGTGTACCTGGACGGTGCCAACATGAACGCCCAGGTGGGCCTGTGCCGGCCCGGCGACTACGGATCGGATGTCTCCCATCTGAACCTGCACAAGACGTTCTGCATTCCCCACGGCGGCGGCGGGCCCGGCATGGGACCCATTGGAGTGTGAGTGGAATTATTGAGCCCGGCATGGGCCCATCGGAGTGTGAGTGGGGGCATTGGCCATTGGGTCTGGTATGGGGTCCATCGGAGTGTGAGTGGGGGCATTTGGTCTGGAATGGGACCCATTGGAATGTGAGTGGGGGCATTCATGGGTCTGGTATTGGAACCATCGGAGTGTGAGTGGGGGCATTTGATTTTGGTCTGGTATTGGACCCATCGGAATGTGAGTGGGATGAGCCTGACATGGGGCCCATCGGGGTGGGAGTGCGTCAAGTATGGGATCAATTACTGTGTGAGCTTAGAGGTATGGGTCCACTCATGATGGGGACCGATGTCTAAAAGTGTACATTGTCATCGTATACTCGCATGTTATGATCATTCGAAGATGAAGTCTGATATTTAATATTTATTTTGGTGAAATATAAGTTATGCACTAGGACTAGTCCAACATTGACACAATATGCATAATAGAACCATCTGATCTTGTGGCAGCAACAAGTGTGCAGCAGCCAGCCCAGCCGATCGATAGCCGTCCGGGCCGCGTATTCGCCAATTGTATTACACGAATCGGCCGACCAATAGCGTGCCTCCTGAGTGACGTCAGCGTGGCGTCATACTTTCGGTCCTCACCCTTGGTGGCGTCTATTGAAGCTAACTTAATGACATTTAAGCTACCTGGACCATGTTGTCGCCGTGGTGAAGTGGTTAGGGTATCGGACTTGAGATTCAGAGGTAGGTGGTTCGAATCCACTCGGCGACTTCGATTTTCGTGTCATCTGTCATTGTGCGTTTTTTTTTATACATTTGCAACGGCGTGCACCTAAGAAATCAGCCGTAGTCATTCTTCTAATGAATATGTTGCATAAGATAGATATTTGCAGTCCAACCGATTGGTTCGGTTTCGGTATTTTCCAATGGTCTTTGTTTGTATTTGGTTTGGTAGCGGTGTTCTGATTTTCTGTGATTGACATCACTAATGCATAGTGCATACTATGCGAACGTAGCCAATGGAAAGACAAATGGTGCTGGGCGATGGCCATTCATTGATCAATATTTCTCACTGCCAAATGGGTGTTAGCACGCAGCATTGACAGGGGCGGCGCTGACATTTTGAAAGTAGGTGGGCACTTGGCAAGGTAAAGTACCTAAAAAAGTAGCGAAAACTAAGATGGAAAGTAAAAATCGCACGCTGGTAAGCAGGCTATTAGATAGCTTTTCGTGTAAGAATCACCATGCACAAAAAAGTTCGGCATAGCTGTTAGCGTAATCACGGGAAGAGATTATCAGTTTCCAGCCGTTAGAGCGTCATCTATAGGAGCTATGCCCTAACTATAACTTTTACATTTCAGCCGCCAGGGGGATACCTAAGTCCCCTTACTTGGAATCTAGTTAAAGTCAAAAAGATTTATATTAGACGTTTATGAAGATAACTTGGGACTGGTTGTTAAGTTGCATGCTCACGGCGGGCTGTCATCAATTTATCTCTATACATGCCTTATCTGATCGATGAAATCAGGAATCCGTTGTCATTCGAGTGTGTTACTTTCATAATAGCTCTTCCTACTTTGATGAATATCGACAGTGCCGTAACAAAATTGGTAGTTCAGGTATAGACTGCAACTGCAGTTCTTTTGCAACTTATTTCTTAATCAGATGAATACTTGTCAGAGATTTTTGGGCGTACGATATTGGTGTGCGAACGTAGGGGCAAAAAATGCGCGCCTACGACCGACTTCTTTTTAAGAGAAAAGAACCGCTAAAGCAAGATTCGATCCACCGACCTTTCGTCCATCACACCGAGACTCTAACCACTCGGCTACGGCGGCACACGCATGTTTGACAGCCATATACAATTGCAAAAAAAGTCCCAACTCAAATCTAGCCTCAATGCATGCATTGTCGCGGCGGATGGCTATGACGTCGCACTAGAGATGTCGCTAGTTGATGGGCCGATTCGTGTAATACAATTGGCGAATACGCGTCCGGGCCATTCCAGTTCAAGCTTTTCCTGTTTACCAGGTTATTTACAGCTCGTCGGGGGGTGTTGTCGGGCCAAGTCAAGGTCGCCGTGTCTGAATATACTCCCCGTGTTGCCAGGAAGGAGCACCTGGCACCGTTCCTGCCCTCGCACCCGGTCGTTGACCCCATGGCCGGGGTCAAGTACGCCCAGAGTTTCGGCGTGGTGTCGGCGGCGCCGTACGGCTCTGCCCTCATCCTACCCATCTCCTGGGCCTATATCAAGGTAAGGGTGACGGCAACCTGTCCAGGAAATACTGACAGATGTGGTTTGGCCATTAGTACCGGAAACAGTTTTACTTGAATGACTGTACATAAATGGTTACAGTCCATAACAGCATTGATAAAACAAGAGGCAGAAAAGATATCCACCCTCCCGCTTGAGTTATACATTACCAAACGAAAATAGATGAACGGTTCTATGTTTGATATATCGGCCTTCCTTAGCTAAGAGATAAATGTTGTTCTTGATTTACTAGAAGTCAACGCACCGAACTGACCACAGCCCAACTTGGACGCACTAGAGCGGAAAAATGACGGACGCACTGCCCTCCAGATGATGGGCTACATGGGTCTGCGGAAGGCCACCCAGGTCGCCATTCTGAACGCAAACTACATGAAGAAGCGGCTGGAGAACGACTACAAGATCTTGTTCACGGGGCCGACCGGCATGGTGGCCCACGAGTTCATCGTCGACTGCCGCGAGTTCAAAAAGTCGGCCGGCATCGAGGTGGTGGACATCGCCAAGCGCCTACAGGACTACGGTCAGTAAATCAAATGACGAGAGATTAATCAACGATGAATCGTTGCTGAACAATTATTGGTGCGCATTGACTGGTGCGCGCTTAGATGTTTTACTTTTTATCAGTCTTTTCTTGATGGTTAACGGCGATACATTTTACGTAATTTACAACGATATTTTTCGTGTAAATAATAGAAGACCTTCATCCGCGCGCCACGTTTGTCCTCCTGAGCTCCACAAAGCCGTCACAGCGTACACCGTCACGCCGTCACCGCTCATGAATGTTCCGTTGCAGGGTTCCACGCGCCGACCATGTCGTGGCCCGTGACCGGCTCCCTGATGATCGAGCCCACAGAGTCCGAGGACAAGGACGAGCTGGACAGATTCTGCGACGCCCTCCTATGTGAGTCACTCTCTCCCGCCCCCTGCCCTCTGCCCCGACCTCAAAACAGCCCCGCTGGCACCAACCGAATACAGGGCACCTTTGTGTGAGCGTTCATCGGTGATCGTTGTTGTTGCCAAGGCGACCTCGGCAAAAACAATGTTATTCGGAAACTAAGGTCGGTACGGCCAGGCCGCCATCCGATTCCCTAATTGCGTGACCCATATGTCGATCGATTGACGTACGTGAATAAGTAACCGCAAACGGGCGAATGTCATAAAAAACGTTTGTGTTTATACACACTGAGTCGGTAAATAAGTGCTAAGGCATGCACTGCGATAGGAAGCGTGGTTTGACACATTACTGGCACTGCTCGTCCAAAGCGTAGAAGGCAGAGTACTACGTAGATCGGTGATGAGGTGGGCTGGCGACGAGCCATTGGTGTTTGCGACGCGACAGAACGATCCCTGCGCAGGGGCGAGTCGAGATAAACAAGCTCGGGTAGGACCAGAAGTGATACTATTACTTCCCCACGACGCAACAGTTTCGGATAGTCTAACGTTTGTCACGTATCGCACAGGTATTCGCAAAGTTTATCCTTCCATTAAATTCGTATGTTTCATATATCTCTCATGGGATTCTCGTGTGTAAATTTGTCAGTTCGTGCACCAGACCTCTTAAGTTTCATCACTGTCGCGGCCAGTTTCTCGCGATTTTTCCGCCGGTGGTTGGCAGGCTGCCAGCGCCAGCTGTTTGCCCGGGGGTGTGGCTCGTCGTCGGCTGCTGCACCAAACCGTGACCAAACCATAACGACGGCCATTTCCAAGAGCAACATTCAGCCGGTCAGGACACACCCACCGCCCGGGCCGGCGGTGGTCGCTCGTGACAGTGACGTCACTTCGCTCACATGCTGCGTCAATAGCATAAGTAATTAAAATAGACGTACTTACACGATGAGATAACTGCTTCGTTCAAGTTATGAGTCGTTTCGACGGGGGCTGAAATATCACCAGAGCTAAGCCGATAAACGCGTTCTTTCGGCGATCGCGCGAGCTCGGTGCCTTGCGACACAGCATACCTCCAGGCGCTCACGCTGCCGTGCGGTACAGCATACCTTCAGGCGTCCGTCCGTGCTGCCATCTAGGGACGGGATAGTGTACGAACAGCAGCTGCCGGGCTACCGCAAAATTGTTTTTACTTTACTGCGGGCTACCGGACCATTGAGTTTCTCTTTATGATATTAACCCGGCACCGCCTGGGCTATTTCCGTACCCACGGCAGCCTGGGGGGGGGGGGGGGGGTTGGATCCGACCCCCCCTGTTATCTCGAGAACCAATGGTCGTTCGAAAGGTCTCTACGAGACCTTCCCAAAGCACTCTTAAGATTTTGGGATTGAGGTCAACTTTCGGGTCAAGGTCAGGTCAAAGGTCAAATTCAGGGGTTTTGCATGGTTTAGGCTTACGGACAGCGGAATCAATAGCTGCTGCTCGAAACTCACCAAAAATGACCCCAAAGGCCTAGTGAAGGTACCATGTGCGTATAGGGGTCATACTAAGTACGGGTCAAGGTCAGGTCAGGTCACGAAAGGTCACGGTTTTCACTTTCTGCTACATGGGCGTGCGCGGTGCGACACATGTTTTATGGCTTATTTTTCACGCCGAATCCGATGGTAGTGGTTATACGTGACCCCAAGTCACTGTGCTGGTGATAAGTGTGCATTGAAAGCATAAAAAATCGTTTATACCATACATAACTAAACGAGGCCAAGAAAAAGTCAATTTTTGAACTTTTTATTTTTGACATAAAAATGCACTTTTCTAGACGAGCTTTGTCCCAGGAATCTAGTGGTGCCATTTGTTTTCACATGCGATGTTCAGAAGTGCCTCTAAGTCACGAAAATGCTTATGACGTCACCATGCCCTATGCATGTTGGAGCTATTTTTTACAATTTGGGGGTCCAAAATCAAGATAGAAAGTTGAAATTTGGGACATCTAATGTTCTAATAGAGGTCTATAACATATATTCCTGTTTTTTTTTTTGGAAATTCCCAAAATTTTGGATTGTATTAGCTGTTTTCCAAAAAAATATAGTTTTTTGAATTTTTAGGGGTAAAAACGCATTTTATGGAAAATCCGAGACAGCCATTTTAAAGAACTCGTTGAGATGCGTCTATTCATGTCCTTAATTTGCAATTTGCTTGAAATCTCGATTTTTGGCGATTTTATAAACATTTACCATTTTTTGACTGAAAACGCCATGTACCCAGTAAACATGCCGACGTCGGCCCGACGTCGGGGTGACGTCGGCAACTCGGCATCAGCATGCCGACGTCGGCCCGACGTCGGTCCAACCTCGGCACGACGTCGGCTGGATGTCGGATATGCCCGCATGTTCCGACGTCCAGCCGAGGTCCAGCCGACGTCGGGCCGACGTCGGACCGAGATCAATTGCTGAGGTCCAGCCGACGTCGGGCCGACGTCGGGGCGACGTCGGACCGACATCGGCCGCTGTTTTGACCGTTAAAATAATATAAAATACATGTTTCATGTTTCATAAAGAGCTTCTGTATTCAAAATATCCTCAGGAAACTCAAATCTTCCTCCACGCCGCAACCCCCTGATCCGGACTGGACGGGAAACTTTATCCCATTTGCCAGTCGGGCGAGCCCGTAAGCCGAGCTCGCCCGTAGCCGGGTGCGGTGAGTGCTTGGGGGCTGCTCGGCCTATCCTTTGGTCAGGCTCAGCCCCGGCAACTCACCAGGGCCGGGCCCAGTTCATATAGAAAGGCCAGTCGGCAAGTGTCACTTTGCCAAAGTGCCACTTACCAAAGGGACACTTTGGGAAACGTTGGTGCAGGTGTGTAAGAGTGGCTATATGAATCCATTGTGGGGTCGCCCTTTCCAATAAGTGTCACGTAACAGCAATGCGACCAGGGACTATATGAACTGGACCCAGGGTGCTCGCCAAGAAGACCAATGTCTCCATCCTATGATCCTTCCGGCTCTGAAATGGTCTTGTCAGACCGAAAGGACATAAGCCAACAAAACAAACCAAATTCGTTAGCTGGCTGCGTGGTGTAGTGGTTAGCGCACTAACCTCGCATTCGAATGACACGGGGTTCGAATCCCATCGCCGGATGATGCTTTTGGCGTGTTGTCCCAGTAAACATGCCGACGTCGGCGACTGGGGGGCTCGAATCCCGCCGCCGGTTGATATTTTTGGCGCGTTGTCCCAATAAACATGCCGACGTCGGCCCCGTCGGTCCAACGACAAACGATCTCGTCAACCTCGGCAAACGATCTCGGCCCGACGTCGGTTCGACGTCGGCTGGACTTCGGCTGGACGTCGGAACATGCGGGCATATCCGACGTCCAGCCGATGTCGGGCCGAGGTTGATCCGACGCTGGGCCGACGTCGGGCCGAGCCTCGGCCCGACGTCGGGCCGACGTCGGCATGTTTACTGGGTAATTACATCACTAAAATCGATATATCTTAAAATAAATTGAATTTTTTCTTAAAAATTGCACAGAGGACGTCAAATTGATGGGGGAGAAGGTATGCCAAGTTTCAAGTAGATAGCGTAAGCGGTTCATGAGTTATTCAGGAAAAACGGAGGGGGGGGGGTCGGATCCGACCCCCCCCCAGGCGGTCGCGGGTTAAAAATGAAATCTATTTTATGTTTCAAATGCGGGTCGAGAAGATGGAATTGAGCGATAGGTGTATTTACAAAGCATATTGCCTATAACGGTGAAATGCAATGCATTTATAAATAGACTTGGCCTCATCGCCGCGAGCGCATCGCCCAGTCGGGCGCCAAGGGTCGTAGTGAACTGAGAGTAGTTCTCGGAGTTCGGTTAGTTTATAAATAACTGGCGATTCGCTTGATTTCGGCTCTGAACTGCGCAGCCCATGTCTGGTACACCGTGATCTATCTGGTAAAATATTCCATAGCAAAGCATCAACAGTTATGAGACATGTCAACCATATGACATATGACATATGACATAGGGCCGGTCAGGGATGCGGAGCCGTGGAATTTTCAGACGGCTCCGGAAAAAAAATCGGCTCCGGCTCCGGCTCCGGCTCCGGGTGAACTGCCTTGGCGGCTCCGGCTCCGGTTCCGGCTCCGAGTAAAATGGTCCGGCTCCGGCGGCTCCGGCTTCGGCTCCGGCTCCAATACTCAGCACATCCCCTATGCAATTAAATACGGGTGGAAGAAAAAAGACGATGTGATTGGCGCACGTTGCTTCTGTATTTGCATAACGAGGCTATTTTCATATTTTGAATACCGCAATGTTTTACTGCCTTGAACTGTCAAACGGAACTAGGTCAATAATTTTTCCTCTTCAAAAAAGGAGCCGGTGTCGCCCCCTTTTTTGACGGCTCAGGGTCCGGCTCCGGCTCCGGGCTATATTGTTTCACGGCTCCGGTTCCGGGCAAAATATGCCGGCTCCGGCTCCAGCTGTGGCTCTGCACCCTTGGGGCCGGTAATTTCAATACTTAGGTAGCCGTTGCGTTTTAGATAGCCCGAATGACATTACTTTGCGACGTCTTTTTGTAGAATGGAAAGAATTCTACGAGCAGAATTCTCTGCTCGTATTGTGCCATCGATAATGCTTCTTGTCTTCCCTGGGTCGTCTTGATCGCTGTGGTGTTTGCCAGCATCTCCTTCTGGCAAACATATGTCAATGTGTGACGTACCTAACAAACTCCTCTCTCTCCCCCCGACAGACATCCGTGAGGAGCTGCGCGACATCGAGCAGGGCCGGATCCCGGCGGCCGAGAGCGCCCTCAAACACTCTCCACACACCCAAGCGGCCGTGCTCAACGACCAGTGGTCGCGACCCTACCCGCGCCGCCAGGCCGCCTTCCCAGCGCCTTTCGTCCAGCCCGGCAACAAGATGTGGCCCACAGTGGCCCGCATTGATGACATCTACGGCGACCGTAACCTGGTCTGCACGTGCCCGCCCATGGAGGCGTACGACTCGCCGTTTGAGGGAGATGAGCCGGCCCGTGCCGCCGGCTGAGGGTGGAGAGGAGACGGAGGGAGAGACAGGAAGATGGAAGGGATGGGAAGATGGTGGGGAGACGAAGGAAGACGGCGAAGTGATGAGCACTTTGAACTTGCTGTCTGGCACCGTCGATATGATTTTCTGATACTGATGTCTGATATTGATGTTGAAATGGCCAATGAGACGTGCGACGGGCAAAGTCTTTGACTTACAGACTGTTTCAAAATATGCTTGAAGGTATGAGGGTACGATCGAGGGATATGTGCGCGGCGGATATTTTTTGTGGTGTTAGTTCTGAATGAACTACGGGACGATGTGCAATGGACTGATCTGAAATTAATGCAGAGACGTATCTTCAGACTTTTCATATGACCCCACCGAAAACGAGGTGCCCTGGGTTTTGTATGAGTGGTGTTACAGTTCGCTGCGCTCTGTGTCTTATATAACCGTCATACCGCTGCGACGCGATCAGAGTCGATTGTTTATTTCGTCCAGTCGAGTGACGCGTGTCAGTGGGTCATGGCCGACCCAGCACGCGGGTCTTTCGTGTCGGCCGGTCGGGGGTGAACCGCTATCGGCGTGCTTCTGTTTCCGAGGTCGCTTCTGTTTATCATATTGTGTACCATGACTTGTGAGCTGTAACAGTGCTTCAATACAACATTCATCTGACGGTCCACGCTCGAAGCAGGCGCCACCAAGGACCGACTCAACTTGAGCATCACCTCGAGCATCACCTCAAACGCACGGTCTAAATCAATGGGAACTTTATTAATATAACCACAATTTGATACAGTCGCGCGGCGCACAAGTGATGGTACATACCTCGTTCTACGGTCCATTCGACGTTTACACTGAAAGCCCCTCGCCTCACACAAAGAGGCGGAGACGGTCGTCGGCCGACGGCGGCGCCGCTGCGCTGGCCCGGGCGCAGTTCACTGAGAGACTGGGACGGCCCAGCGGCCCGGTCCGGCCCCCTCCGGCCAGTCAGCCACCGGCGCGCTCCGCAGCCCCCTGCACTGGCGCACACTGCGCTCGGCGCCCGGCAGCCCAACAAAAATACCACTGGATTCGGCCGCGGGTCGGCCGGCCGCCCGCGGTGTCCCGCCCCGCTCGGCTGGACGGGTGTCGACGGCGCCGGCTCAGGCGAAGCCGAATCCCTCCGAGCACTCCTGGACGGCCTTCAGAAGGTTTTCGCGCAGCTTGTCATACGTTTCGAACGCTGGCAGGTCCAGCTGGTTGAAGCTGAAACAGCAGAAAACAGGCAGTGAGCGGCTAACATCAGTGAGCATCCAAGCCATGAGTTTTGCCACATACAGCTGTGAATCCTGTATACTGTACTATCCGAATCAAGCCATGAGTTTTGCCACATACAGCTGTGAATCCTGTATACTGTACTATCCGAATGCTGGTCCATTGAATCCAGCTTCCCCAGCCCGGCCCGATCGCCGCCTCACCATGTATGCGCGGACGGCAGTCGGTCGGTAGACCGGTCGTCCCGGTGAATCTGGAACTTTTGCGCGCCGTTCATGCCCTGAAGCTCGGCGAAGCCCTGCAGCGGCACGCGCGATGTGCCCGTCACAAACTGGATGAACTTGGCGCGGTCCTCGTTTGAGAAGGAGCGCAGCGCCAGCCAGAACCACTGGATCTGTGGGAGAGCAGCATGTCAGCGGGTCAGAGGGTCACACATATTATGATCGTCTCTTCGTTCGGTAAAGCGGAACCAGTCTCGAGCCCAAAACCATGCTTTGCTTACTGGCATTATCAGTGTGCTACTTTTTCCGCATTGCTCATCTGGGGACACAAGACACAACCCTGTGCACAACAAAACGATCATCCACATCATGCACGCATAATAAAACGAAAATTTCATCTTCAAATTTACAATACGCCCAGCGGCACATGACAGAGGTCTGATAGCGATACACATTGGTGAGAACAGAGCCAAGCTGTCCTGGCCTCCCGTCACGGACCTGCAGTGAGTTGGGCTGGTACTTGTGGTACTCGGTGTTGGCCTTGAGGTCGTCCAGGTCGATGGTCGGCAGGCCCGACACCAGCAGCTCCAGCTCCTGTTCGTTGAACACCGAGATCAGGTGCTTGGGGATGATGTCGTAGAAGCCCTCCAGGAACGCCTTGAGCTGCTTCTGGATGGCGCCAGTCATCTTCATCTGGCACACCAGCCGCACGTACTCCATCTTATTCTCCTCAGTCACCTTGATGTGGCGGCCGCGCGGCTTCAGGTCGCGCACCTCGTTGACGCCAAACTCCTGGACGTCGGTGCTGAACGTCAGGTCGTAGCCCAGCTCGGAGATGTCGTTCTCGATCAGGTACACCAGACCTGCGAACGAGATGGTGGTACGTCAGAACAGGAAACGGTGCTGGATGGACAAAGTACAATGAGACTCACAAATATCCTTCACGAATTCAATATTCCTGCCGTAAAGCTGGAATATTGAACAACGAAAACCCGGCATTAACTGCGATAGCTATTGAAAATTACGCACTGTTACATCTATTCTATGAAAGACTCGAGATCCCGAAAACTATCAGCATGCAACTAATGCTACCTGCAACTAATGCTATCGACTGGATTTATCCTTCCTTTCTATCAACCCTTTGCATAAGTTGAGTTAGAGGTGCGTTAAGAACCGGATGCCATTAGCGTCAAACTCACCTTTGTAGAACTCGTAATCCTCGGCCTCCATGTCGGTGTACTTGACCGAGATGCCCAGGATGTGCTTGTAGAACGACCTGGTGAAGTAGCAGTCGAGCAGCTTGTTGTCGTAGATGGCCTTGGCGATCACCCGGCCGACGAACTTGAAGTAGCTGAGGTGGTTCGAGTTGCAGTGCGACATGTGATGGATCATGTAGGTCACCCTGTCACCGGGAGACGTGCAGAACAACGCGTACATCGGGTTGAAGATGTCCCTCGAGATGATGATGTACCACTCGCGCAGCAGGCCGCCGGCATCCTGGCCCTCCTCGCCCTCGAACACGATGTAGAACCGGTTCTTCCACTCCTCGGGAGTGCGTCGGTGCAGTTCGCGGTACGAGTCCTCGAACACGTGCGCGCGCCGCACGTGCACGGCCAGGTCCTCGCGGCGCAGGCCCTCGTCCAGTCGCTCCAGCTCCGTGCGGAAGAAGCGCCGTTTGATGTCGAAGTCGAGCACGCGCGTGTGGTTGACCAGTACGGAGAAGGGTCCGTCCGAGAGGTGGGTGCCGCTCTGGCGCAGGATCTGGTTCAGCACGGTGCGGTGCTGCTCGGCAAACTGGACAAACTTGCGCGTGTCGTCGTCCTCGTCTCGTTTGGCGCTGGCCTGCAGCTCCGAGGAGCTGGACGGCAGCGGCGACAGCGGCTGCGAGTCGGCGATGTGCGCCAGCTGCTCCTGGCGCGTCTGCGGCTGCCGCTTGGTGTGCTCCTCGGCGGCGGCGTGCACCAGGAAGAACGCCTCGACGGCCGGCTGCAGGATCAGCACGGCATGCTGGTCGGGCGTGTGCTCCAGGGCACGCAGACACTGGCTCAGCGTCTCCCAGAGCTGCGGCAGCTCCAGCAGCCGGCTCAGCGCCGGCAGCGGCTCCGGCTCCGGCTCCGCTTCCGGCTCCGGATCTCCGTCGTCCTCAGCGGCCGTGGACGCAGCGGCGGCGCCAGCCGTCGCACCTGGAGAGAACATAAGCCATTAACAACGTGGAATAATACAAACGCCACTCTAAATTGTAACAAAGATGCAATTTAGATGATGATGGCAGCATTACTAGTCCCAAGCCATAATTGTTCAATATAATTGTAATTAATTGTTATAATTAGCCATAATTAGCCATAATTGTTCACCATAATTGTAATTGAAAGATCTGACTCTGATAACAAGGAGAACCGGCCACAGATCCATATCTACCAAGTACCGATCTATCCTTAAATCCGTATGAGCTACTCAAATCAGCTGAAATTATACCATTCCCGCTTCATTATCACGCCATTCAGCCAGTCCCCACGTCCCCCTTCCCTCCCCACCAGCCCCGCTCTTTACTCACCGGTGTCGACCTCCATGGCGTTGGGACTGGCCTCGCTGACGGTGCTCTCGGAGCCGCCGTCGGCTGCCGGCTCCGACTCGGCCGCCCCCTCACTGGCCACGGCCACGTCACTGTGACTCTGACTGGCCGTGCCGGCTACCGCCTCAGTCGACTCGGCAGCGGCCGCCCTCGGCGCGCCGCCAGCCGCCGTCACCGGCTTCCCGGCCTTGGCGGCGGCTGAGTTGCGCAGCTGGATGATCACTTTGAGGATGCGCAAGAAGAACTGCTGCGATGAGCCCTTGCTGGTGAGCGCGTTCATGGAAGGCAGGCGCAGCTCCACAGCCGAAGACTTGAGTCGCTTCGATGGGTTGATGACGATGTTTTCGCTGGTGTAGCTGCCGGTGAAACGGAACCGTCACAATCGGCTCTCGGTGCACGTTCATGAATCTCCGTTCATGACAGCGCTCACTTTATAGTACTCATCAGTCATCAGATTCCAGCATCTACTCCCACCTAAACTCTCGCCAGAACTCGGTCAAATATCGACATCCCCCCCCCAACATACTCGAACGCTGCCCCGCATCACTGACCGATTCTGTATGACGCCGTGGTCCATCCTCTCCGCCGTCCGCGGCTCGGAAGTGGCCGCAGCCAGCTCCAGGTCCGTGGGCTCCTCGGCGATTGCCTCGAGCCACGGACACGTCGTGTCCAGCTCGCCCCGTAGCCGCTCGATGTGCTCACAAACGGTACGGCCCAGCGTGCGGGCGCCCTCCAGGAGGAGATCCATCACCTGGTGGGCGAAGAGAGACGGATGTTAGTAAGTGTGAGTCTAGTGTGGGGTCGACCACAAATATAAGTGGGTCTGAAGGGCGCGCGGACTACCTTTGGTGATTGGTCAGCCACCAAACTACGTTGGTTGGTCATTACTTATCGGCACATACCTACCAATTCTTACAAACATAGCCGGTGGTAACGACTGTAACGACTGAAATTTACAGCAATCAGTTATATCTCGTTGGAACTTTGTGATCAAGCGAATAACACAATCTTACTGAAGCGTTTTAGCCAGCCATGAACTCAGTAAGGAATAAACACAAAACAAGACAGGCATTACAAAAACAAGTCATGGGGGTCAAGCGCCGAAGCCCACATGACTCCCATTCGGCAAAGAGCGAGGCCGAGCGACACACCACTCACCATGTTGCTGATCTGGGGCGGCCCGCTGGAGATGTGCACCAGCAGCTTGGTGGCGTCGTCCATGCCCTCCTCAGAGCACGATTTGCTGGTGAGCACGCGCACGGCGCGGCCCAGCAGCGGCTCCATCTGGGACAGGTCGCCCAGCTGTTCGGGCCGGTCGGCCAGGTCACGCACGCCCGCCGACATGAAGCTTAGCAGCCGCAGCAGCAGGTCTGTTAGCTGGGACGACTTCTTTATCACAGGGTGGTCCAGCATGCCCAGCAGGTGGCCGAACGCGGAGGCGGCCAGCCCGGCCGGCGGGGACGCGTCGTCACCGTCGGCTGCCTGGCCGCTGTGCGTTCGCGCCAGGCTCTTGCCCTTGGAGGCGCGGCCGGCCTGGGCGTCCAGTTTCAGCAGCAGCTCCCAGAGATCGGCGTGCCGCCAGCCGGCCGGCCGCCGCTCGGGCCGCTCGGGACGCGCCGCCGGCAGGAAGTTGCTCGGGAAACTCTTGGCCAGAGAGATGAGCGCGTCGAGGGCGTGCCGGCAGACCACGGACGCCGCCTGCGGGTGCACGGTCATGTGTGTGGCGCGCTCCAGCCGTTTGACGGCGCCGCCGACGGGCGTGGCCGGGCCGCTGCGGTGCAGCTGGAAGACGTTGGCGCGGCAGCCCAGCGCCGCGTCCATGCTGATGTTGAGCCAGCTGGGCGCCGCGGCGCCGGTGGCGGCCGGCTCGCGCTGCGGCGTCACGCCCACCACGTCCACCACCTCTGGTGTGGAGGTCAGCTGGCGCCGCTTGGCCTGCCGGCCGGCCGCCGGAGGGGTGGCCGGGGCCGCGGCCGGCAGCGCCGCCGCCGGCGCCGACTGGCTGGCGTCGCTGCGGTCAAGCATGGAGAGCAGCGCCTTGACCACCCACTCGCGCGTGTGACAGTGGTAGGAGAGGTTGCGCAGCACCCGGTGCAGTCGGGACGTCTGCAGCTTGGGCTCATCGAGGAACAGTAACACTAGAAGGCAGGTAATGGACTCCTGGTCCAACAACTGGCGGCCGCGAAGGCTGAAAAATAGAGACATGGCGATTAGATAACAAAGCGGGGAGTCATGATATTAGGCATCATGTCACTAACACCGCGTCCGTAAAGAAAACCGATCACTCGAATCAAAAGAAAATGTAAAATATGTTTGCAAAACAATTAAGATGTACACAAGCCATCTGTCATGACGCTTGCCCTCTGTCGGTCTTGAACTCAATAACTTAAACGACTAGAGGAAGTTCAAAGCCTCCGCAGTAAAAGCAGGTGGGCAGTGAGCACTGACCGAATGAGGTGAGCCGACGAATCGGCGCGCGAGCCGGCGCCGCCGCCCGAGGCGAGCGTGCGCCAGCCGGAGGGCCGCATGCCCGGCAGCGGCATACTGGACGACAGGTGGAACGCATACCGCTGGTTCAGCCGCGCTGTGGGAAACGAGAGTGTCAGTGTGTGTGGGGGGGGGGGAGGGGGGGGCAGCTCACAGCGGCATACTGGACGACAGGTGGAAGGCATACCGCTGGTTCAGCCGCGCTGTGGGAAATCAGAGGCAGAGTGTCAGTGTGTGTAGGGTGGGGGGTGGGGGTGGGTGTGGGGGTGGAGGAACAGGACGAAAGGTGGTAGGCATAACGCTGGTTCAGCCGCGCTGTGGGGTCATAGAAAACACGGTTAAAACGGGGCGGGAAGATGGGGCGCTGGTCGGCAGTAATCAAACAAAGGAGCTGAGACAACAGCACAATACACTACAGGCAGAACGCCTTCAGGGTGAGAGCTGAGGGCCGTCGGGAGGTACTTACAGCGAACAGAGTAGTCGATGGGCTGGTACGGGGTCCTGCCAGTTGGAGGGAGGGACGGACGGAGGGAGGGAGGGTCGGGAGGTACTCACAGCGAACAGAGTAGTCGATGGGCTCGTACGGGTGCTGCCGGTTGCGCGCCTCCCACTCTCGGCGCAGCGTCTGCGCTTCCTCAGCCATACTGGGCGGCAGTACTCCGAGCTGGCTGTCCTCCAAGTCCGCCAGAATCTGAACACACAGCGAACGCGTAAGTCGGCAGTCTCACAAGAAGCAAATCAGTCAATATGGTACATGAGCGAGAGTGAAGATGAAAGGTAAAAATGTGTCAACAACGTTAGTTGAGTCGCGCAATTTATCGAATAGTTCACCCCAAGCACCCGGCTGCCGGACTCATATATCGACACTTTTTTTAAACCCCACATTTGTTCTCCCGTGAAGTTCAAACAAGTTGTTTAGAAACCTTCAAAAAAGGTACAGTCACTCGATTTTTCTCAAGTTTGTCCGTCTTGGCAGATCAAGTAATGCCAGAGCAAGCTTACGAACACACAAATTTGATCAGGATCGGACGATTGGACACTTCTAAAAAGAGGTCTTTCGTGCTTCCCGGAAATTCACCGGAGAACAGATGTGGGGTTTAAAAAAAAGGTGTCGATATGTACTGGTGCTAAAAGCTACGGCTACCATTCAAATTTTGTGGCTTTACCGTCCTGCAGTAAAGCCTTTCAATCACCCCTACCCCGTCCCTGCCGCGCCGTGTCTCACCGTCTGTCGCAGTGGCGGCGGCAGCGTCTGAAGAAAGTCTCCCGGGTCCACCGGGTCCTCAGGCAGTGCGCTGGCAGCCGCCGCTCGCTGCTGCTCCATCCGCTGCTGGGCCAGCACCTCCTCCTGAATGGCCGGCGGCAGCGCCTCCAGAAACTCGGGGCTCACCTGGCAGGGAAGAGCGGACAGAGGGAGGAGCGTCATACAACAGGAGGGAAACGGAGACATGCTTTGTTGTGCAAAGACAGTTGCTCGCAGTGTAAGTAGTGAGGCGAAAATGACTTCAAGGTGGACGCTACTAAGTAAGCGTGATGGCCCATGACTCAATAGTTAGAAGTCTAAAGAAGCGTAGCACCATTCATTTTTCTGCCATTGAGCCAATGCCGTTTTGATGTTTCACGGTCGCCGACGGCCCGCTTCACTCACCTCCATGGTAGGCTGCTGCTGCGAGGTCTGCGCCTGCCGGAACCGCTGGCGGATCCTCTGCAGTCGCAGCTGTTCGGCCACCACCTCCTGACGCATGTCGTCCGGCAGCGCCGCCAGGAACGACGGGTCCACGCCCTCGGGTATCTCCATGTCGCCCAGGATAGAGGAGAAGTCGGCGGCCGGGGCGGCTGTCTCTCCGCCGGCCGCAGGCGGCTCGGTCTCTGTACCGCCGGCCGCCGCCGACTGCTCGGTCTCGGAGGAGACGGCCGGACACGGCGGCTCGCCGGCGGCCGGCGCGGCCGGGGCAGCAGGTTCGGCGCCGTCGGCCGGCGGCTCCGGCACCTCCGGCCGCGCCGCCTCGCTCCCCTGTGTGTCCATGGCGGCCGGCGCGCCGGCGTCGGCCGGGGCACTGCTGGCGGGCGCTGCGGCGGCGGCAGGCGCGGCGGGGGCCGGCTGCGCGGCGGCGGCCGGGTCGGGCGGCGGCGGCGGCAGACTGGCGGCCGCCCCCGCCCCCGTCCGGATACCGGTGGCGCCAAACTCGGAGAGCAGCGTGTCCATGATGACCTCCGGTGACGACGAGGCCGGCAGCTGACCCACCGTGCTCTGCAGCCGTGACAGCGTGTCCAGCACGGACGCCGGCGGCGCCTGAGACGCCGACGACGTGAACGCCAGCATTGCCGGCGACAGGATCGACTCCACGTAGCGCGACACGGAGCTGAGGTGTGCCGGCACGGAGACGCGCAGCCCGCCGCTAGACGAGGCCGTGGTGGCCGGGGTGCGCGCGGTGGCAGTGGCGGTGGTGGTGGCGGCGGCGGCGGCGGTGGAGGCCAGGACGCCGACGTTAACCGCCGCCGCCGTCGTCGCTGCCGTCGCCACTGTTGATGCGGACGCCGTGGACGTGGCGGCGGTCGGCTGACCGGCGCCGGCGGTGGAGACGGCCGGGGTGCTCTGTGAGGCCGCCGGGCCGCCGGCACTCGACGCCGGCGCCGACGCTGAAAACGGAACACGCAAGGTGAATGTATAGTGCACCAACTCTAACCAAAGTATTAGAAAACGCAACAATCACCCAAAGCTAGGCAAAGATGATGCCCAGTGCCCACCCATCTCAACCGGGCCTACACCTACCACCTTCACGTCTCGGCGAGCTCCACATCCTCTACTAACCGGTCTCGGCGAGCTCCTCCTGTCTCCGTCGCTCCTCGTCCTGTTTCCGCCGCTCGGCCAGCTCCTGGTCGCGAGTCGTCTCCAGTAGGGCGAGCACCTCCGGTTTACAGGCGGTCACACAGTCGTACATGCCGACCGTGTCGAGCACGCGCGACTCCTCCGTCCAGCGGGCCAGCGCCGACGGAATGGAGGCCAGACTGCCGCCGGACGGCGCGCCCGACACCAGGCCACCCAGCGAACTCTGCCAGAGGAGCGAGTGCCGGGTCAGTTACAGGCAACAGGGAAGGGCGTGGTACAGATCATTGGGATTTTACTTGTTTTGACATGTCAGACGAAAGTATCTAAATATGCAGGGGTCACCGACTAGTCTCACGCTAATACGCGGCCCCCGCACAAACAGATTACTTCAAATGCGAGCACCCCGTTGACAGCCAAGAAGATACCGCAGATGCGCCTACCACTGACGCCAAGAAAGACGACTGCTTCTAAGTAAGTCTGCTGTAACACACTAGGTAGCTTGGGCGGCTTCATCAAACCCCCAATCTAGGACCCTCAAGACCCCCGCCCGCCCGCCACGTCTCCCACTAGCGTCCTGTTACGTACCGTGAGATCGAGCCAGTCCTCGTCGGAGCGGTGTGTGATGACGCGAAAGTCCTGCGGGTCGCTCAGCAGGAACGGAGGGTCGCGCAGAGAGCCAGAGTTCATCGTCAGCTGCAGCGCGTCGTGCGCGCTAGGACCCAGCAGCCTGGAGAGGAGTCAAAGGGAGCTTTATTAGTACAAGTAAGAGCTAAAACTGGTTATGATTTGGGGACATATTACGAATTTACGTACACAAAAACCATGAAGATCATCAGCATCGAAGGCAACGTCTTTTACACATTCCTCGCATGTCGCGGGTAGCAATTCACGAATATCGGACACTAAGATCTTAGATCAACATGCTCGATCTCGATCCCAATTGGTGCTTGCGATGAGTTGGGCACCGAGCAAATGACGCATGGCGCACTGAGCACATTCGGCACACGAGCAAATCAAGCTTTACTACATTACAGCAAAGATAATAATCAACCCTACATCCTTTCATTCCCACTCTACCACCTATTCACTCGCTCTCAACTGACCGCTGTAAGATGGCGGGCGACTGCTGACGCGTGTTGACCTGAATGTAGCGGTAGCCGCGCTGGTGGCCGGCGCGGCGCGACCGCTGTAGAGGCAGGACGGCGTCTGTACTGTTCCGTACCGTCAGCAGCGGGTGGACGGGCAGCACCTGGCCCGAGCCAGACGGAGCCGCAGGGGCTGCCGGGGAGAGGAGAGACGGTCAGAGAGCTTATGACAGTGCAAAGGAGACAGAAGGTTAGTCGGAGAGTGGATACACCGCAGAGGAGACAGACATATTTTGACAGTCAGAGGGGAGACATGAGGATAGCTGGTCAGTGGAGACACCACGAGGGGACAGTCTAGGAGAGGTCGAGGCGAGGACGGAGCGAGACATGACCGGTACAGCGTCATCAATCACCATACAGAATCGCATTTGGCAAAGTCAGAGTTAAGAGTAGACCACTGTCTTGCTGAAATGACTACAGTACTACACTCCATGTCTATCATGATCAGTTAGTCCTCAACTCAAATAAGACCATTGGCGGCTCCCAAATAAACAACTCTACGATGCATCTGCGAGCCTTCCCCGGCCGGGTATCTCATCCGCCGGCGTGCACCCACTGAATGAACAGTGAGCACCCACCCATCCCCCGTCCCCCTGACTGATCCCTTACCCGGGTCGGCGGCGGCGGCGGCGTCGTCGGCCACGGCCAGCCCTCCGACGGGAGCCATGGGGATGAAGCGCGCCGCGGCCGGCTGGTCGCTGCCGAACAGCACAGAGGCAGAGCCACTCGGCTCCGGGTGCACCATCCACAGGTCCTCCAGCTCCATCATACGGCCTAAAGACACGAGGAGGGACGGTCACACCGAGAGAGTGGCATCGAGCTTCCACTGGCCATACGGCTGGGATAAGCCATCAGATGGTCCGGGTGAGGTCAGAGATATAGGGCCACTATGACCGAGATGTGAGGTCCGATTAAAATAACCTCGGACGGAGTTGATCTCATAACACACTATGCTACCAATACAGCGATAAACCTAAAAAAGCCACGCACATAGACATTCACGCCAAAGCAACTAGCAGCTACTGACCACTGGTGCCGCCCTGGATCATCATCATCATTTCCTCCTCGAGATCGGCGTCGTCTCCGTCCTCGTCATAGTTGGAGCCCTCCTCGTCGTCCTCTTCCTCCTCCTCATCTGAAGAACGGGAGAAAAGACAGTGAAGAAATGCTCATACATATACGGAAACTATACCATCGTCTTCTTACACCACAGGAAGGAGGAGTAAATGTTCTAACTGGGAACGCCTTAAAAGAGCCGAGAGAACCAGGTGATACGCTACGCCACTAAACGCAGTAGGTATCAAAGTAATTAAATAAGTGGTTATCAGAGCTTGCACCGTGGTCCACAGCCAGCCATTTCAAATAATTTCAAATAAGCCAGTTTCGCCCGCAAAGCCCCTAGAAGAGTAATGCGATTCACTAGCAAAGAAAAGACAAATCAAAACCGGGCTGATCAGAGACAAAAAAGCTGTCCTTCAACATGTACCGAAACTAATCGCTTGTGTAACCACCCACCGTCCTCGTCCTCGTCCTCCTCCTCGTCCTCGTCCTGTTCGGGCTCCTCCTCCTCCTCGGCCTCCTCCTCGCCGGCGTCGGCGTCCTCCTCCGCGTCGCTGTCGCGCTGCTCGCCGCCGGCGGCCGACGGCTCGGCGGTGCGCGCGCCCTCCTCCGTCTCCATGCGCGCGCTGCCGCCGCCGCCGCTGCCGCCGCTGCCGTCCAGGATCAGCGCCTCGGCCAGGATCGTCTCACCGGGACCGTCAGGGTTCCTGAAGGGAGAGGGAGGGGGAAGGGAGGGGGGTTACGGGGTGTGGTGGAGGTCGCGACATGAAATGGAGAGGTGGCGTTTTATTCAGTGTGCGCAAACTGTTTACGATGCATGGGGAAATAAGTCAGGACCACAGATTCCATCGACAAATTAGTTTAGGGAGTTTGTAAACTGCTCATGTGCAAAGAATGACTGTATAGCAGCTTTGGGGATAAAACACAATCAAAATACAACAGGATAAACTCTATTGGTATCAAACACCAAACATAGTAGCGATTACGACACAAATTGCACCAAGCAGTAACATTTTTTTTTTCAAGTCAGTGCTGTAATGAAAGACACATGCGTGTGTGCCTGTTGTGGGTTCTCCACTCTTATTATGGATTTTCTAATTGCCATTGTGAAACTCAAGACGATGTCTGTGGCAGCCCCGGGACTCGATGGCAATCAAAACGGCTCATTGCATGCAATATGCATCCTAGGCAGGCGCAAAGCCTTCAATCGTTAATATGAACCCTGATCTTCATATGTGATATGAACCTGATCAATATGAACTTCAGTGCGTAAAACTAACAGTTTGGACCTCCCTCTGAATTGTGGACGGAAGGGGACGGCTCAGGACAGGCCAGGGCAGGGGAAAGGTCGGGATAGGACAGAAGAGTAAGGTGGGCTTACGATGAGTGCGCCCCTGCGCGAGCCTGGGCGGTCGGCCGCCGCGCCTCGGGCCGAACGTGAAACTGGATCTGTAGCGCCACCGCGGGACTGGGCAGGACATCGAGAAACAACAGAGAGAAAACCGAGAACAGGGAGTTAAAAGGAGGACCAAAACTGTTTGTCAAAACGATAGCTGAGCAAAATAATGAGAGCTGATTGTAAAGCAAGAAAACTGACACACCTATCTTGAACCCCAAAATATGAACATCGGACATTCAGGTATATATTTTACATCACATTGGACACAAAGTGGCTGTGGCAAAAAGGCAGCTGGTCACCTGAGAGCTGGTCAGTCCCAGTTAGATGTCCCATACGATCCATCTGCCCAGGCCAATTTCTCCCACCTTCACGCCAGTCAATAATAAGTCTAGACCTCCTCTCCCTCAGTAAACAACCAACCCTTCCAGTAGTATGATCCTGATCTCCATTCCTTATCCCTCACCTCCCCTTCCCGTGTCAGGACCGCCCCTCCCTGCCCCCTCTCCCGTCATAAGACGCACCTCTCGAGCAGCTGGTCCATGATCTCCTCTAAGACCTCGTCCTGGTCCTGATCGTCGGCGTCGGCGCCGTCGGCCGGGTGCGTCTCGGACGTCGCCTCTGTCACAGAGATGTCGTGCTCCGTGTTCTCCGGGTCTTCCAGCATTGACTCGCCCTGTGCGCGCGTCGCCTCAGAGTTGGACGTGGCTGAGGGAGCACAGAGAGTGGAGTCAGTTCCATGGTCGATTCACCACGGGAGAGCCAAGGTGGGTGGGGCTTAGATGGACATATATCTATGCTTCTAAAGAACACTCCCAAGAACTGTTAGAAGACAAAAAAGCGTTAAAACTATGAGTTATAAAAAAATAAAATTGAAATTGAAGTGATGTGTTTCAGCACGGCGATTACAGTAGCAAACATTACTTCGTCAAGTCGAAACCCAGGTGCATGAGAATGGATACATCCGACTTTCCATTATCTAACAGTTGCATGTTTCACTTTCAACAGCTGAAGTTCAGGTGACAGTGCTTCCCTTGCTAAACTTACGTTGACCGAAAACTTCTTCAAACACCACCTAACCGTTCCACTCTGCCCCGATCCCTCCGCGCCCCGCCACTCACGTTCGGTGGTCGGCTGGGTGGCCTCGTGGCTGGCCGAGGTCGTCTTGATCCGGCGCTGAGCCGGCGCGCCCGACGGAGAGTTGACCATTCGCGTCAGCAGCTCCAGAGGTTTCAGCACGGCGTTCACAGTGGCGGCCAGATGCGGCGACGACAGGTCGAGCGAGTGAGAGATGCGGGCCAGGTCCACCGGTAGGCCGCGGCGTACCATGATCTTGGCGATGTTGTTCATTCTGGTGGAGGGCGTGGCGAGTGGGGTCAGAGCCACAGGACGAGATGTGTGGAAGGGTGAAATGTGTTCTGGTGATTGGCGAAATGCGGATGCGTTTATTTTAATTAAACAAGCGAATATCTAAACGTTATTTCATTTTCATTTCATTTATCTGTCACCCTATGAATGCTATGAATATCAACAAAAAGGTGACTATAATTTGGATTGCATTTATACACTCGCAGCCCGTAGGTAACTAAGGGGAAAAGCGATTTTAACTATTGCAAACAAGTTGGCGCTGATTGGCGACTGCAGGGATTATGCCAGCCGCTGAATGAAAGTCCGCACCAGTACACGATTCGGGTATGTGCACTGTGACGCTGCACGCCACGCGGCCTCACCCGAGGTTGGTGGATCGCACGGCGGCCGGCAGGCCCTGTCGGACAGCGGCGGCCGACGGCGGCCCCGAGCTCGGACAGCTGTCCATCATGGTGAACACCAGGCCGGCCAGCGCCTGCAGCCGGCCGTGCTTCTCGGCGCCCTCGGGCAGCTGGAGAGCACGCAGCAGCGCCTGCCGAACCTGCACGGCACACACACGGACCGTCAGATAACGGATAGCGTCGCTCTGGGAACACCGCAGGAGTGGCACTGAAATATCTAGATGAGAAGATGGACTCAATGGTCTACCACGGCGCGCCATACCGAAGCACTAACTTCATTCATTTCACACTCACAGATACGCCACCAATTTAACGTAAGATCACCCAATACTCGCTACCCATGAAAACAATAACGGACAATAACCCAAAACAACATATAATCACTCAAACATCTTTGTAAACTGGTCCTCAATCCTTCAGTCTCATCCATTCGTGTCACCGGAGCTGCCACGGCACCTACCTCGGCCACGAGCATGGTCTGAGCGTCCGGCGAGTGGTTGCACGCGGCGATGGCGGCCACCAGAAGTCGGCAGCAGCTGGCACACTCCTTGTCGCCGCCCGGCTCCGAGGCCACCAGTCGGTCCAGGATGTAGGCCAGCGGCGGGCAGTCCTAGTGTCGGAGAAGGGGATGGTGAAACTCTGACAGAAAAAGGCTGAAAGGTCTACGTAGTACGGATCCTATGAGCTGCCAGATAAACCTCTGTATATTGAGGCACACAACGATGCATACTCGTATGATCCTAAAGATGAGAAATTATCGTAACAAGAAATGATAAAAGATCATGGTGTCCTATCCAGAGAAGTGGTTTCATTGAACTCCTCGAAGCACTCCCATTTACGTTCATCTCCCAGCATCAGACTGCGACAAAAAGTTCAATCCTTTATCTCCACGGAACGTGATGCGCCTCGCCCACCCTGTATCTACCAGAGCTACCTCTCCTCTTCCCTTTCCTCACTCTCACCTCCGTGACTTCCGAGTCAGGCCCGACCGTGTACGTGTACTCGGTGACGATCTTTGCTACGGTCGAATACGAGCGCACCAGCTCTGCCAGCAGCCGACACACAGACGACTTGGCCAGCAGCGGGCGGCGCCGCTTCTCCGCCTCCTCGGCGCGAGTCTGAGCGGCTGTCTTACCGTCCTTCCCTGCAGTGGCCGCAGAAGACGAGGGGCCCGCCTTGCTGGCGTCGGTACTCTGTAACGGGGTGGGAGAGTCCGTGAAATCCTGTTTCGATTGGTCAGCTTCGAACACCATATACTGTGCGTCAAGTATAAACTCCGACATGAACAAGTGTGCCAAGATAGGTCACGGGCTTTCAAGACCAGATGCGACTGAATACTCACAGATCGTTGATAACGGGAAAGCAGGCATACCACTTACCAGTAACCACATCTAATTCGAGCAACCATTGAGAGCCAGCTACCACGTCCTGGCGTTAAGCTCAACGAACGTAAAAGGCTAGGTTGAAAGGCTAGGGATTCTCACCTGATCTGACGGGCCAGCGGTCGCCGCGGCGGCGGTAGCGGTGGCTCCGGCGGCTCCTGCGGCCGGCTCGGATCCCGCCTCGGCTCCCGGCTCCGTCTCCGGCTCCGGTCGAGGTGTGGGCACCACCAGGGCGTCCAGTAGCGCCTCGACCACCGCCTGGGCGCAGGCCGAGGGCGGGGCGACGGCAGCCGCCGCCCGCGCCGGCACCGCCTTCATGATCAGCCGCTGGTCCTCCTCGCCGGCTGCGAGGCGACGGGGTGGGGGAGTTAAGCCAAGAATGGACTATACAGTAAGTATCAACATGTGGGCTGATCTGTGAACCTAATGTAGCCTAGTTTCACGATCTATTTGTGTTATCCTGTACCACAACGCCACAAGACATCGAGTGGCCAAGGAAAAGATCGCAAGAAAACCATCATCAACAGCAACTGAGGAACGCTCGACAGTGCAGTACAGACATTCTTGGCATCTATGTCGAAAGACGAACTTGATTGTAACGTTGTCCGAGCGACAGCGAGTGTCGGCCCCATATATTGCCCGCTGAAGTCCATCGGCCGAATATTGAGTCAGCACACAGAGACGGCCGAGGACGGGGCGGGGCACAACGGTGGCTGCCGCTCAGGTATACTGCTATCACACGGCAATGACTCATGCCCCAGCCATCGCCAACCGGTCAAGTTGGTGGACAAGCGTCCCGGCTGGAGGATCTAAGGACCGTGTACCGTCCGTCTTGGTCCCCGCGGGAACTCACCCCTGCGCGGCGGCACTCCGAGGTCCACGCGCAGTGTCTCCTTGGCCACCTCGATGAAGTCGTCGGGCGCGCGGCAGGCGGCCGGGGCCATGGTGCGCAGCATGTAGTGGAACTCGCGGTAGTTGGTGTTGTTGGCCATGGTGGCGGTGCGCAGAATCTGAGGGCGGTGGCAAAACAAACGACACGTTAGGTACGTTATAAGAAAAACATTTCCGCAGAGTAATGGCTAGAATGTAGGGCGTGCGAACTGACCAGTCATCTAAATATGCCTTTTCGAAGTTATTGGTAAGGTCAGCACACTGAACACTTAACAGACGTACTGTGATATTAACTCTTGTGTAATAAATATTTGGAAAGAAGCCATATTGAAATTGTCTGTAGATTTGTAAGTGCTGCCCCCCCCCCCTACACCCGTGCTATTACCAAATGGTCGCCATACGACAGACCAGCAGCTCCTGTTACACCACACCCAAATAGCCCAGCCGACCCACCTTCTCCATGGTGAAACGCAGCGTGGCCGAATCCTCCATGGTGTGTCTCACCAGGAACGTAGCCAGCGTGTTGAGGCCGGCGAAACTGGACGCCTGGCGGAGCGCCAGCAGATGTCGGATACCTCCCAGCTCAGCAAACCGCACCGCCAGGCTGTGCTGGCGCGTCAGTCGCAGACAGAGCCGCAGCACCGCCTGCAGGGTGTCGGCATCCACACCTGCCGCCAGCAGACCCACGCACGCCGAGAGGATCTCTGAGCACTGGCTGTCGGTCAGGCAGTCCACGGTGGCCGGCGCCGGCGCGTCCTGGCCCTGCTGCGTCTGAGCCGGAGCCGCCGCTGCCGCCGCCGGCTGCTGCTGCTGAGCCGGCGGTGCCGTGGAGCCGTCGGCGGAGGCGGTGGTGGTGGTGGTGGCAGACGAAGCAGTAGTAGCAGAGGTGGCGGTGGAGGTGGACGCAGGCCGGTCGGCCAGGCAGATCATCACTGGCCGACGGTTGTTGGTCTCCTCGTTCACCTGAGGTGCAAATAACAAGATGGCATTGTGGTTAAACATACGGCAAACATATTCAGCTACCCATCTCACCAAGGCGCAGTACCGTAGTCATAATACATACCTAACCCGCTAGCTAAGAGTAACTGCAGCAGGATGACATCTATATGTCAACATCCAGACGGACCGTCAATATTCTTCATAATGGTACCGCACTTTTTAACTCGTGTGTCGACAAGATAGCAAGTTCACCATCACCATCCACCGTCTCGCTCGCTCCACACTGATCGCTTCATACCTGGATCATGGTGTTGAAGATGATGTTGTACTTCCTGCGACCGGTGACGATCTGAACCTGGTTCTCGCCGGCCCAGTACGCGTCGTCGATAGTTTTGTTGTTGGCGGACGGGTAGCCGCACCATTTGCCCGAGCCCAGGTCGAACCAGCGCCACTGGTGGCCCGTGATCTGCAGGGCGGGGACAGAGGAAGGTCATGGGAGAATGAAACAGCGACAAAACCATTTCATGATGGAGGAAGAAATAAGCCATTCCTCAGCTAATGCAGGGGTTCTGTAAGGACGTAATCTATTTAAACCTTACACTGTAACAAGGCTGTTACAAGTGGAGAACCCCAAAGCGTATCGTATTAATTTCACTTCAGGGCGTTGGCAAAATGAACATGAGACGACGATTAATTCATTCACCAGACACCAAGAGCCCAAGACAAATTCACCCCGCGGTGTTACCCACCTGCGCAACGGCGGCGCGGCGCTGTGAGGCCACGGCGATCTTCTCGCAGAGGTCAACAAAGACGACCAGCGGCGCCAGCCAGCGCGGCGAGGCCAGCTGCTCGGCCTGGCGCGGGCAGCTGGCCAGCAGCAGCTCAGTGCGGCACAGCAGTTGGATGCAGAGCGGGATCAGCGGAGTGGAGGTGGCCACCAGAGCACACGGCATGTGCATCTCCTGCCGGGGAGGAGAGGGAGGCATTGTGAAACACTGAGCCAGAACAGTGATGATGGCATGTTACACTGGCGCGCGCAATATACAAACGCTATCCCAGAAATTAAGTTTTGTCGAATCGAATACTGTCTGTCCGAGCGACAGCGAGTGTCGGCCCCACGTGGCGCCCACTGGAGTCCATCGGCCGAATACTGAGTCAGCACACAGAGACGGCCGAGGACGGGGCGGGGCACAACGGCGGCTGCCGCTCAGGTATACTGCACTGCTGCTGTCACACGGCAATGACTCATGCTCCAGCCATCGCCAACCGGTCAAGTTGGTGGACAAGCGTCCCGGCTGGAGGATCTAAGGACCGTGCAATCAAGCGACTGACGAAGCATAAACCTTCTAATTTCTATGCTTCCGCAACATATCCGCAATAACAGCTACCATATAGCTATTGCTTAACGACGCGTCGCATCGTACTTAGCCTACCGCCCAGCAGATACTCATGAATACAACACCGACCATCCGTAATTCGGTTTCTACAAACCCTGACAACACTTCACAATTCTACGACGAGTGAAAGCTTCGTCCGTGCAGTCTCATGATGTCTGTCTCACCATTGCACGTCTTTCTCATCGCAGTGCGTCTCGCTCACCTCCGCACGTTAGCCTCGGAACGGTACGTATTTCTCACCGCGATCTGTCTATATTATTCTCACCTCAGCATGTTTTTTTCGCAGCAGTCTGCACGTGTCTCACATCAGCACGTATGTCTCACACCTGCAGACCTATCTCAGCGGGGTGCATATCTCTCACAAGGCACGTCGGTAACTCACCTCGAAGAGCAGGGAGAACAGGTGGATGCGCACGGCCGCCTTGGAGGCGCAGGGCAGAGTGGTGAGCTGCGTGAGCCGCTCCTCGGCCGGCGCAGCCAGCTCAGAGATCCGCAGCAGCTCCTCCAGGTAGTGGCACACCTGGCGGGCGAGCCGGCCGGTCAGCGCAGGGGAACGAAACGATACGTTCGGGGAACGCGCCAGATACATAGCTTTCGAACATCAAGTCAATTTATGATACTTAACAGGAGATAAACATAAAATGCGATATGTATTAGCCCAAGCGAAGGACAGCATGTTTATTGTGTACCACTCGCCCTAAAATAATTGCAGAGTTTGAATCAATTGTCCGAGCGACAGCGAGTGTCGGCCCCACATGGCGCCCACTGGAGTCCATCGGCCGAATATTGAGTCAGCACACAGAGACGGCCGAGGACGGGGCGGGGCACGACGGTGGCTGCCGCTCAGGTATACTGCTGTCACACGGCAATGACTCATGCTCCAGCCATCGCCAACCGGTCAAGTTGGTGGACAAGCGTCCCGGCTGGAGGATCTAAGGACCGTGTAAAACCACCATACGACTTATCACATATGACATGACATCCCTCAACCTTCCACCACCATCAGCTAACCTGCGAGGCGAGGTGCCTTAGCGTCTGGTCTCGCCACTCTGGCCCGTTGCGCTGGATGCAGGTGACGATGAGGTCGCAGGTGCGGTAGACGGTGTCGCTGAGCGCGTCCAGCAGCTTCAGGCAGCCGTCCAGCACGCTGCTGGTGAAGGTGTCCAGCTTGACGGCCGACAGCGGCTCGTCGTCCGTCACCTGGCGTAAGGGGCGGGGCGGGGTGAGTAACGGAATGAGATGGAATGACACGACGGCCACTCACAGGTCACTGCAATATCTAGTGCGAGTGCCATAGCCAGGAGCAGGCTACAAACCGCAAACGGTAGCAAAAAGGTATTAAAAATTAGCAAAACATCTGCTGAATTCAAACAGCCACTTTCGGAGCTGATGTCCGGTGAAAAAATATCTCCTTAACCTCCATAAAAAGATATAAAATAAAAAAGACAGATCTACAAGAATTAAAATGAGCTGTAAACAAAATGATTTTAGATGAATAGCAAAGCCTATCAAAGGTTAACAACGTTACTCGTTTAAGCAAGGCGACCTCCTCTACCCCGGAATCTCCCGACGCCAGTCCCCGCTCGCCCGTTCGTATCCCGCGCCCTCTGGTGGAGGTGCCCCCCGTTCCCCACCTGACGTGCCCCCCGTTCCCCACCTGACGCTGTTCGGCGGGCGCCGGGCGCTGCTCGCTGGTGTCCATTTTCTCGGCTGTGTCGCGCTCACAGCCGAGCGACATGTCGATACCGCGCCCCACCTGTCCGTCCTCCGGCCACTCGGGCATCACCTGGCGGCAGGACGGGATACGGGGCGGTGTTAGGAGACGGGAGGGGTGGATAGGCACACGCGGTGCCGGTAGGCGACTGTGAACTGTCATGAACGCCCAGCGTATCAGGATACTCAACCAAGATGACGATGATAATGTTTGAGTTTTAAGAGCGCTCGGGCGGTTTTGGTCATCACCGCGGTGATACTAACCAAGTAAACAAGCTCCCAGGTTAGAGCAAATTAAGGATTGAATCGGCGAGTATATATACTCAGCAGTAATATCTGAGCCATTAAGCATGCATTTGTCCGAGCGACAGCGAGTGTCGGCCCCACATAGCGCCCACTGGAGTCCATCGGCCGAATATTGAGTCAGCACACAGAGACGGCCGAGGACGGGGCGGGGCACAACGGTGGCTGCCGCTCAGGTATACTACTGTCACACGGCAATGACTCATGCTCCAGCCATCGCCAACCGGTCAAGTTGGTGGACAAGCGTCCCGGCTGGAGGATCTAAGGACCGTGTAAAACAACCACAAGGTCTACCCCATCAATCGATGAAATTCATAAGCGCATCTCAGTCCCAGCCTCTGCTCATTTCCCTGTCCAGTCGCTCCCGCGCAGTGTGTACTCACCCCGGCGATCTCCGGCAGCAGAGGCGGCGGGTGTGAGAGCAGGTAGTCGGTGGCCTGTTCCACGTTGTTGTTGGTCACCTGCAGTGCCTCGACGCACGCCTGCCGGCGGAATCCCATGTCCAGCAGCTGCTGTAGCTGGTCAGTGTTCACCATCACCACAGCCTCGCCGGCCGACGGGCCAGCTGCCGCGGCCGCCGCACCGTCCGCCGCCGCTCCCGACACCGCCGCGGGCGTCCTGCCGGCGGCGGCGGCGGCGTCCGTGGCAGCCGGGCCGGCGGCGGCCGAGTCCGGTCCACCTGAGGTACCGGCAGCGGCCGCCGCGTCCGCCGCCTGCCGCTCCTTGAGTATGACCTCGCCACGCAGCACGTGCCGTAGGATGGCCAGGATGGAGATGGAGAGCCGGTTACCGTAGCCGTCCAGCGGCTGCCGGTTCCACAGCAGCATCACCGACTGGAACGCCGACTGAAACGCGACAGGGGGGTGACGGACGTCAGACCGGGGCTAAGCGCAGGAATCATCCGTGGTATAATTGCCAATGATTTGATTGGTACGCTGATATCGGGTACATCGGGTAGAATCTATGACAGTCAAAAAGAGTAAAGACTGTAGAGGAACGACACATTTTGCAGCAATGCTTTTTCAACATCGATACGTCTATATTAGCTAAGCTCGGGCAGCCATTTCGAACTTATCATTCTACATTAGCCCTTCCCCTCAATCTTCGTCGCCAGCGCACTGCATCTGACAGCACCCCCACCTTGTGAATGCTGGCCATGAACTTGTGCGGGTCGAACGGCTCGGCGAAGGTGCCCTCGGTGGTGAGCTTGGGCAGCGTGTGCGGCGTCTCCAGCAGCTGTTTGGGACTGACGAGCCGTTCCAGCAGCACGAGCCACGAGTCGAGGAACTCGGCGGTGCCGTCCGGCAGCTCCGGGTGCTCCAGGCCCTGCTCGGCAGGCACCTTGCCGTCCATCGACAGCGCCCACTGGAACGTCCTGTGAGCGCGGCGAGCACCAGAGGTTAGACAGAGTGAGCAAGACAAGACGAACACAGCAGCTGTGCAGGTAGACACTGAACAGGCAGAGCCTAAGGGCTGCCGCGCGCTGCTCTTGGGAACGCACTACTAGAATATGAACAGTGAACAGGCCAGATCGTAGGGCGTACCCACTGCAGAGATAAAAAACATACCGGTAGTCATAAATACACTAGGCATTGTGAATGCAAAACTGAACCAAGTGTATTGCTTTGTCAAATACATGAACGAAAAAAAATACAGTCCATCATAATAAAAACAACCGCGGCGAGCCAATATGCGCTATCGCCTTGAACACCGTCCCGTTCGGTTACGTACTCGAAGAAGGCGTCCAGGCCACCGATGGACCTGAAGAGCTGCAGCATCAGGTGGTAGGGGAGCTTCTTCTCGTCAAACAGCATCGACGAGATGAACCCGACAGAGCATGTGTAGAACGTCAACCTGACGGCACAGAGAATAGTCAGTCAGCTCGGTATAGAAAGCAAACGTTAGTCATGAAGAAAAAATTTAGAGGACAATTTCAATTTAATAAAAAATACAAAAAAAAGATAATATATAAAACACAATGAAAATATTCATCTAAAAATGGCATGAGCAAATTCAGTTATTTGAGGTCTAAACGGTAGTTGTCCGAGCGGCAGCGAGTGTGTGCCCCACATGGCGCCCACTGGAGTCCATCGGCCGAATATTGAGTCAGCACACAGAGACGGCCGAGGACGGGGCGGGGCACAACGGTGGCTGCCGCTCAGGTATACTGCTGTCACACGGCAATGACTCATGCTCCAGCCATCGCCAACCGGTCAAGTTGGTGGACAAGCGTCCCGGCTGGAGGATCTAAGGACCGTGTAAAAACTATATAAGCTCCCAAGAATACTACCATACATCTTAAGCTAACTCTTTTCATTCCTTTCCATTATACATATCACAATCCTTTGCAAATCGATTGCATTACCTTATCACATACGACCACACTACCTGGCCATACGTCCTGCCCCCGTCCGCCACTGACCTCAGTTTGGGCGTGGGCACGCAGCACTTTGGTTTGAAGGCGATGGCATCCGTGAGCAGGCTGTTGATCTCACGCGCCACCTTGCGGGCCGCCGGTGAGACCATCTGGTTCATGTTGTTGAGCTGCTGCCCTCGGCGCTGCCGGATCGGGGAGCCCACACACAGCTGGAAGGGCCGGGGAGGGGTGGTTAGAAATGGTGAACAGCGGAGCACGCACGGTAGTAGGGGGAATGGGGTAATAGGGCAGAGTTCTGCGGCCACGGGGCTGATATCTCGAACCCGACTGAACTTAACGTCAAGCCGGCATACCTATCGATGCGTATACCAACTTGTAGATGGTCATAGGGAGGAAACGATATGCCTACCGATCGTGCAACTACTCCTTTTTCATCTTTGCATAAAACAGAATAGTTGTTTGAAGCAAGCATACTTTCCCAGCACCAAACTCAAAAGCACACAATCAGTGGTAATTATGCCATAAAAAGGCACAAAATCTACCCCGACACCTCCAGCAGCCCCGTCTTGTCGCTCACCTTGACCAGAAGGCCGAACAGGTCGGTCATGGCGCGACCCAGCTTGGAGGTGGATGCCAGGACCGGTTTGATGACCTTTATCTGGTACTGGAGACTGGGAGGCACCTTGGTGTCCTCCACCTCATCCATGGCCACGACATCCGTCTGCTGGGGAGGGACAGACCGGCGGCTGCGTCAACTGAGAACTCACCTCGCAACACGGTGATAATTAATAGTGCCACTAAAGAAACACTTAAAATTGGTGGCATCCTACAATGTCAATAAGAACGAATTCAAGATACGATATTTTGTCCGAGCGACAGCGAGTGTCGGCCCCACGTGGCGCCCACTAGAGTCCATCGGCCGAATATTGAGTCAGCACACAGAGACGGCCGAGGACGGGGCGGGGCACGACGGCGGCTGCGGCACAGGTATACTGCTGTCACACGGCAATGACTCATGCTCCCGCCATCGCCAACCGGTCAAGTTGGTGGACAAGCGTCCCGGCTGGAGGATCTAAGGACCGTGTTATTGAGAACACTCCGGAAAGAAAAAAGTAACCTATCGCCTCCCACCCGTGGTTAACCTTGACCGGGACCAGACCTCTCAAACACTTCCGTACACCATGGCATGCGCTACCGCAAACGACAGCCGACCGTTAGGACCAATTCGTCAGAAATAACCATGACTGCCACATATTCTCCACTATCCATAACAAACCGCTACCTGTCTACGTAAATATACAAACAAACTGACAAACAGCTGGCCGATCCAGCAGCACTCAGTCCCCCCTGCCCAGCCCAGCTACTGTCTCAGCCCTTCCCTGCCCCACTCCATCCTCACCTTGTGCTCGAGCAGTCGGTTCATGTCGTCCCGGGCGAACGCCGTGTCGGCTGGCAGTCCGTTGGGCGTGCACAGCGCCATCAGCACGGTGCTCTCCCAAACAATACTGGTGTAGAGCCGGGACAGGTCGCGCAGCACGGCCAGGCCGCGCTCCGACCCCCAGCTGCTGACACTGACCTGACGAATGTCCGTCTGTGTGGGAGAGAGGGGACGGGGGAGTGTCAGTGGTGGGTACAAAGCATCGCAGTTTTCAATGGGATAAGCCCGACGTGCGCTAGAAGTGTCGTGATATAATGCA
Organism: Amphibalanus amphitrite; assembly: GCF_019059575.1. Classification (NCBI taxonomy): domain Eukaryota; kingdom Metazoa; phylum Arthropoda; class Thecostraca; order Balanomorpha; family Balanidae; genus Amphibalanus; species Amphibalanus amphitrite. Next base: position 497,009 of record NW_024881846.1, read on the forward strand.
ACATGACGGAATCGATGCGTTGGAATGTATGTGTTTTACGTTAAACTCAGCATCGCCACTGAACTGCGAGAAAAACTGAAATAAGTTTTTAGAAGAAAGATAAGAATTGATACGCAATTCAGCAAGAACTACAAATAAATTGGTACAATGAGGAAACTTATGTCCGCACTAGCGTGTCCTTATTAGCATAGCAGCCCTCATTATCAAGTGATTGTTCTTCAAGACGCATTGCTCTAAAAAGGCAACAGATATATAATAAAAGTTCAAGCTACGTAAAGCCTTAATTAATGTTTGTCCGAGCGACAGCGATTGTCAGCCCCACAAGGCGCCCACTGGAGTCCATCGGCCGAATATTGAGTCAGCACACAGAGACGGCCGAGGACGGGGCGGGGCACAACGGTGGCTGCCGCTCAGGTATACTGCTGTCACACGGCAATGACTCATGCTCCAGCCATCGCCAACCGGTCAAGTTGGTGGACAAGCGTCCCGGCTGGAGGATCTAAGGACCGTGTAAGCCTCCAACCACTCCGATATCGGCTTTCTCCCAATTTCACCACCCTCCCTACCTGACCGGCTCAGCGGGCGTGTATGGAGGACCCCGTCATCCTATCTTCCCCCTTCCTGACTGGTCCGACAGATGAGTATGGACTGGCGCTTTATCTGTCCCCTACCTGACTGGTTCGGCAGATGTGTATGAAGGGCCCCTATTTCTCTCACCTGACTGGTCCGGCAGATGTGTATGAATGTAGCGATGTAGGCGTGCGCCGCACTCATGGCATGCAGCAGCGGCGTGGATCGGGGCGAGCTGGGTGCGCCCGGCGGCGAGGCCGCCAGCTCGCGCAGCAGTACAGAGGTGCCCGGCTCGGGCGGCGGTACGTGCAGCGGCTCCAGGGCCACCAGCACCTCGCCCAGTCGCAGCAGACCCTCGCGCAGCACCTGACCCTCGTGAGCCAGGTTCTGCGGGTAGAACGGAAAATGGAGTAAGAAGAAAGACCACCCAGCGAGGTTGACAAATCATAAGTAAATGTACAAAATAATGGTGCTTTATGCGAACGTGAGCAGATTATTTGACTATAAGCAGATCTAAAGACGCCCGAGTCGGGAACGAGCAAATGTCAAAGAAAACCGTTACCTACGCAAATCATTGACTTAATATTATGACGTTAGAGAATGACATTATGCTCATGATACAATGAAATAATCGTGAAATAAGTATAAAAAACATATAATATTATATACTATATAAAAATAAAATGTTTGGACTTATTTCACTATCATTTCATTGTATCATGAGCATAAGGTCATTTTCTATCATCATAATATTCATAATCATGTTCAAACTAGCCATAGCTCACCTTCAACGAATCAATGACTTCACCATAAGGAACAATTACTAATGCAATGAATCCAACATCGCATCATCCGATGTTAACAGAATATCAGCTCATGAAAACATCGAATGGAAGACACGACCCAGCAGCCACACATTCACCCATTCGGACAAATTTTAAAAAGCACGCGGAGATCCTTATGTGGCAGTACACCAAACAGCTTCAACAGTCACAACTCCCTCGGCTAGAGAGCTTGTGGAAATGCGGCTCGTTCTGCACAAAATGTTTACGACACGAGCCCACTCACCAGGATCGATTTACACACGGACGCGACTGCCTGGCAGGCCGCCGTCTGCGGAAAGTCAAGCGGCAAGTTGGGCAGTCCCAGAATGCCCAGCAGTGGCGCCAGGCCTTTCTGCGACACGAACTCTCGGCAGTGGTCGTCCGTCGAGTTGTTACTCAGGATGGCGTCCACAAACTTCATCTGAAACGAGACAGAAGCAAGGTAGACACGGGTCGAGGGGCGAGAGTCCAATTCGGCTGATTTACATATGAGCATGGCTAGAATTGTGGAAAAAGCACTTTTGGAAAGTTTCTCCTTTCTCTTTCCACCTAAAAGCATACGGAAATGCGATCATTCCGCGAGGCTACAGGCCAGGTGAAATTAGACGAATGGCCTGACAATTAACGCTAAAAGAATCAAGTTTATACCGGCTGCTATCATTAACACAGACTGCCGAGTTTAGGGCAAGTTAACGATTGCGATCGGCAACCGATTCGATTTACCACAAGGACGTACAAAATTATTACAACAAAACGTCACCTCTTCACCAAGATCCACGACATCCCGGGCACGTCACTACCATCATGCATTAATCACCAGCTGTAGTAAGCTGATAACAACCAGTAAAACGCCTTTTGGGCGAAGAACGAGCGAGCGAGATAGTGAGCCCTGCACGTGCGGAAGGGCGAGAGGGTACTACCAACGGGCTTGTGCAAAGCACCCTTCTAACCGGTCGCTAGCGGTGTGCCAAATTTGAACGCAATCGGCCCAGCCGTTCCTGAGATCTGGAAGCGGCATTCTGCACGTGCGCACGTGCAAACGGGGTCCAAAATGACTTTTGCACGGCACCCTACTAACCGGTCCCCAACCGTGTACCAACTTTGAGCGCAATCGGCCCAGCCGTTCTCGAGATCTGGAAACGCCCCCTGCACGTGCGCACGTGCAGTAGCACCCTAACCGCAACACATGGGAATGCATTGCCTGGTGGGTGCCTACCTGTATGCCAAGTTTCACCGAAATCGCCCCAGTAATTACCGAGTTACTGAAATGGGAACAAATTTGGCACCTCTTATTGTTGTATTTTGCACGTGCAGTGGGGGTCACTCACATAGATGAAGAGTATCCGACCTTTGGTAGAAAGGATGCAGCTACCCTATAAAAATGACCGCAAGACAATCGCTCTAGCCGCTGCTGAGATATGAGCCTCTCAAAATCATTACTTTTGCAAAACTGCTTGAACACCCTTGACTTTTCACGTGGCACGTGCCACGACGGTCACTGAGATGCATCAAAAGTAGTCAATTACGGGGTAGAAGGGATGGGGCTACCCAGCAAAAAAGACCGCAGGCCAATCGGTCCAGCGGTTGCTGAGATATAAGCCTCTCAAAAGCGTTACAGGCCGGGCCGGGCCGGGCCGGGCCGCTCATACTGAGATTTTTCCGTTATATTGAAAAGACTTCGCTTCGCTCGCTGCGCTCGCTCGTAACTACCCCACACCACCCCGCACCCCCACTCACCACATTATGCACATAGTCGATCAGCGGCACGTGCTGTTTCTCCACGTCGGCGGCGGCAGCGGGCGAGCTGACAGCCGTCTCGTCCTTATCGGCGGCGCCGCGCGCGGAGGGCTCCTCACCACCCTCGCCTCCCTCGCCGGCGTCTCCGGGGAGGTCCTCTTCATCGTCCTCTTCGTCCGAGGAGCCGCCCTCCTGACTCATGGAGCGGACGGAGGCGCCGGGCGCCGGCTCCGGTTTCCCGGCCGCCCGGCTGCACATGTACTGCGGGTCACGGCCCATCTCGCACAGTTTCTCCAGCACGCGGATGATGGAGGCCGTGGCGGCCACGCGTAGGCTCGGCTGGTGTCGCATCAGCTCGTCCATGGCGTTACCCAGTTTGGTAGCCGTATCACTCATGGGCTCTGAGCCGCGCCGCCGCCGCATGGCTGGCAGGTACTCGGGCGACAGGAGCACACGGAACAGCCGTTCGAACGGCTGCGCGGCCACGAAGGCCTCCAGTCCGCGCGTGTTGAGACACAGAGCACTGAACACGTTCGGCAGCGAGCTGAGCACCTCGCGCGTGGCCGGCACCTCCTTCACGATCAGCGCGTGAAGCACCACGTCCGTCAGACCATTGTCCTGGAGCGAGCTGAGCAGAGAGGGCTCCTGGAACGCGTACACCGTCACCACGTCGATCGCCAGCAGAAACAGCGACGCGCCGTAGTACTCGGCGTTGCTGATGATGTGCTTGAGCGAGTTGGGAAGGCTGCCCTCCATCAGGTGGCGGATGCTGTCACTGAACGACGGGTCCTGGATGGCCTTCTTCAGGAAGTTCAACATCGACTTGAGTAGCGCGCTCCGCTGAGGTAGGCACGTCACCTCTCCACACGGCGCTCCGGCGGCGGCGGCGGCGGCGGCGGCGGCGGCGGCGGCGGGGGCGGCGACGGGGGCGGGGGCGGCAGAGGGGCCGGGGGCAGTGGCGGGGGCGGCAGCGGCGGCGGCGGAGGGTCCGGCTGACGCCGCCGGGTCCACGTCCATGCTCTCGGGGCTGGCGGCCGGCGGCGCGGCAGCAGCGTCAGCGGCAGCGGCGCTGGAGCCGGCACCGTCCGCCGGGGCGGTGGAACGCGCCGGGATCTGGTACGGCTGCTCACGGCGGCAAATGTTCACCTCCGCCTGAGACAGAGAGGAAACGGGGGTCAGAGTGACAATTCGAATCAGCCACCTGCCTCAAACGATACACATACATAACACATGGGTATGTGATGCAAGATTTAAACCTACTGTCACTGAGAGCACAACAGATGTACGTCAATGTAACCTCGAAATAATCTAGTCTACACCAGCTCACTACATTTGCGTTCGAGACAACGACGGTAGCCGCCAGCGGTCAGCCTCTCTTGGACGAGTTAGTTTGCATTTGTAACTCTACACACAGTTTGCAGTTCTTTGACGCCGCATGATAACGCTGCATCGAGCTGACATATCACGTCGGTACAGTGAAGCGAGGCAGGAATTCTCAGAACCACCCCGCCAACTGCCGCTATTTATAGTCGCGTTACGTCATGATATGTCCGGAGTGTGACAATGGCGTCGGGAGGTAGCTTATGAAGGGGTATCGACGCCATCCTATCGGCCACAAGGGAACACGTAACTCAATGAAAACAATACTTTGGATATTGACATACACTATTGTATTACTGTATTGCCACTGTATCGATCATACGGAACATGACTGTTGATCAAGGACCCATTTCAATTGCTTACGATTCAAAATTTAGAGATGGCCAAAGGAAAAGGTAAGGCGACGTAATGCAAAGAACAAAGTGTCATGTGATTCAGGCAATAAGCAAAACTAATCGTCGAACGTTACTCGAGTTTTCAGGTTCCAAAAGGCAGAGTAAAGGAGGGTTCAGAGAAGCAAGGAACCAATGCACAGAAGACAGAGCAAATTTTGCTGACAGGCACTGGACAGCGGACATACCAATAAACCAACCAACTAATAGAGCCCAGGTGCCGAACAAAGACTAAAAGATTAGTTTCGGCATACACACCTAAAATGATACCACTGAGACATAAAACAAATACGCAAATGCAGCACCGTGCCATAACAAAGCCCCTTAATATGCCCTATCCCAATGTTAGGTATCTTTTCACTCTCATCCGGCACGCTATCAATAACTGCCGGTGCAGCGTCGTTTTCAATTACTAGCCCGCACTATGACTCATGGTTGCCGTCTCCTTTCCCTTCCCGGTGTCGCGCTATCACCCCCCCCCCCTCCCCCCTCAGTCGGAGACCGGGTCGGCGTCACGGACCCACGGCAGACGCTCAGTCGGTGGACGCACACCCCACCGTCCTGACTCAGCGCGTCGGGGAGACGCCGCCGGGGTTAGCCCGGCCGGTCCCGGGCCAACCCAAGTGGCCCGGTGATCTGACCGGAGGGACCACCCTGGGCCGTACCCGGGGTGACGTGTCACGTCCCCGCGCTGATAGTGCCGTCCAATGGCCAACAAAGACAAAGCTAGCGTGCTCCGCCACTGATAGATGTCTACAACAAAGGAACTACCGATGAGAAAGAAGTTAAGCTCGACACTCCTCGCTTCAGTCTCAGATGCTCAAAACAACGCATATCAGAAGCGAGCTACAATGACGACTTAAAATCAGAATGATTCTTGGGAGACTTCCTCAAACTCTAAGCTCTAACAAAACGTGCATAGGAACTCAGCACAAAACTGTGCCATGCCTAAGTCGTTAGTTCTTAATGTCGGCTATAACTTGTGTCACTTGAAAGCTCCTTTTTATTTATTGCGGCTTTAGGGCACAAGCCGAACTTTTGCTAGGAAACAGAATTGCTCAAGCGCCCTTCTCTCAACTTGATTCCGTCACGACTCCACAGCAATTAATACGACATCCACTCAATAATACCAAATCCCTACACAAAAACCGACCAACAGTATGCAATGTTAACAACGTGCTATGACCTACGGAGAATAACTATTCGATGAATGTCTTCAATCGGCAAGCACGTTTAATTTATAGCGCAGTGTATCGTGAGCTGCGGTGGTGATTTGGGTTTTCGGCTGGTTTAAATGCTCAAGCACCCAGTGCCTTACACGCAATAATTGTCAACACACTATGACGGCATATCGTAACACAGATGACTCATGCCTCGCCAGCGACGCGCCTGGAACACGGAACGGACGATCGATACTCGTATTCTCACCTCGAGGCGCTCGACGAACTTGTGAAGGCCGCTGTGAGCTTGGAAGGCTGTCATGTCGATGTTTGTGATGAGGTCAATCACTCGCACTGCCCGGGTCACGAACTGAAACGGAGGAGAGTGGCATGGTACGTCAAAGACAGGAACAATAGAAATGTACGACACGCGTTGAGACGAAACAGACGTCACGAAGAACGTGGCGTCGATTTTGTGGCAGGAAAGGAAAGGATGGTCCGATGAGAACAATGTCAAAATGAATCAGATAACAGAATCGTTCGCTGATTACATATATAGTGTAGATAGTGTACATTTTCTTGAATAAAAAATAACAGGCATCCGGCAAATAACAGCAATGTCAATAAAATGAGGGCGACAGCTCCTTTTTTACTGCAAGCACAAATCCTCAAGTCAAGTAATCAAGCCTAAAATCAAGCCAGAAACGTCAACATCAACCAACCTTGTGGGATCACTCTAAGGCAACTAACCGTGAACAACCACAACAGACTAAGACTTCCTCGTACCTCGTGTACAAAATCTCGAAGACGTCTACCGTTTGAGCACCGAACTCCAAACACTAAGCAGCAGATTCCCGGGACGGCGCGGCCAACGCAGACCAGTCCGGCCCGCCCGGCTCGCTGGAGCTCCGACCGCGAATGACGGGCGCGGGGCTGGCGGCGCCCATATCAGAGCCGTCGACACCGTCGTCTCCTCAGTCGCGGCGTACCGCGCGCGAGCCGACCCGCCCCCGCCGACCGGTGACTCATCACCTGTGCCGACCCACGGAGCCAATCGGGGGCCGCGGCCGGCACCGGGACACGCCCCGCCCGCGAGTTACCTAAGTGTGGAACTACAAGTCGATTCTAGGGCTCTGATTGGTGACTTTGGTCGGGGGATGACGCTTATAGCATGACGTCACTCGCGTACTTGGCCGGACCAACGGCGCGGCGCAGGCGCGCCGAGCCAACCCAGAGGCTCTCAAACTCAATTGTACAGATCCTGCGCATTGAATGGCGAAACTTCGGCGAGTTCGCTTGAGTTTGGAAGCCCCTGCCAGAGAACTGGAGACGGCCGGATTATTTGCTGGACAGTGGGCAGCGCAGATGGCGATTGACGGTGCCAAAAAGATGATAGGGAAAAAGGGGTTGAGACTTGAGCAGTGAATTATAAGCCTGTTGCATAGCTGAGTGGTAAATTGTAAAATACTTAAGGTTTGAAGAGATGCAGTGTAGTTTAGCCGACTCAGGGGCATTCTGCCGAGTTATGTAAGGCGGAAGGGTCGCAACTCGCAAGTCGTTTGTTTTAGATTGCCTGATTAAAATGTAAAGCGTACCTAATGTTTTAATTGATAATACAGCGAGCTTGGGCATCTGCTCAATCCATTTCTTCTCTGCAATAGTGCATTCGCCACTGTAATTCATTGTAAGAGGCACTGGGCTGCGCCGCCTGTTAATTATTCCGAAACCACCAGTGAATTGTCACAGTCACTCACAACAATACGAATCGTTCAGTCGTGCGCTGGGGGTCCGCCAAGTTTGAGTGTGCTGCAGAATGCAGACTGGACCGCCGAGAATATAACACTTCCGTCTCCCTGGGCGAGCGGCGCATTGGAGCCGAAGGAAACTGCTTCAGTTTTTTGTGGGGAAGATATCCATGTTTGAAAATTATGTTCTGAAATGATGCGATAAGGAAAAGGACGGTTTCTTGAATTGAGGGCTGTGGAGAAGAAGCAGATTTTCTCATTTGCTACCCGATACAACGCGAAAAGACGCAAATGTTGCACATTGGGCTTAATAAGTCTAATAAAAGATAAGGGTCAAGGGACTTCGTGAATCATGCCTAACTGACCGCGACCCAGTTATTTGCCACTGCAGGTAGGTACTAGGTAGGTAGATACTCATTTGTAAACAGAGCGTTCCACCAACCCTCGCCAGAAATTCAATCAGCAGTTGCTTATCTTAAAACGTTTGAGTGCACCTAACAACCTTTAAAAATGACGTCCTCCCTTTCAATGGTTCGTTCGAAGACACAAAGCCAGAATCAGCCAAGCAATATCGGAATCCATTGCGCAGTGTGTCGACTGTCGGATGTGCCCATCCACATAGCACACACTGCTAAATGCAGGTACGCTCACCTACACATTAGGTATTCGAAGGACTTGATAGCTCATACACATGGAAGAAACGCATGAAATGTGATTAATAGCTACAGCAGAAGTTTGGCGTCCGATGCCTCTTCGCCAAGTTAAGACCATGCCAATCTCGGCCAGTCTGCCGCCGCGCCGGCACTGGCCGTGGTGTGACGTCATCCGGCCGGCTCGGCGCTAGGTAGTTCCACACTTAGGTAACTCGCGCCCCGCCCTCCGCTGCCGGCCGGCGGCTTCCCTCCAGCGGTTTACTCTGCCGCGGCTGCGGCTGCGCACGTGCATGTGTCGTGTCGGCCCGCTCATAAGCCGGACACCATTCGCTGTTTCGACGGGCCGGTTAGCAGCGATCCGCGGCTATGGCCGATCATGTCTGGACAGGTCGGCCTGCAATTGGGTCAGGTGTCGGCTCCGGCCGTTCACCGGGAGTACCTCGGTGCGGAAACGAGCCACGGTCAGTGGTCACGCCCGGGCGCCGCGTGGTGCGGTGGGGAGACGGGACGACTTTCACTGGACGGCACCGACAGCCGACGGAAGCTGGGCTCCAGGCCGGCCGCTGGCTCCGGCTGCGGGTCCGGGTTCGAGGGGACGCGGGCCGCGCGCTGCCGGCGGGTCACAGCTCGCAGTCGGTAGCTCAACCCGGCTGTACACGCCTCCTTCCGTCGGGGGTCGATAAACAGTGATACGGAGGAGTCCCTCTGCGGCGCTCCCCTCCGGTAAGGAGGCCGCGCGACAGAAGCGGACCGGGGGACTGGCGAGCGTGGCCCTGACCTGTCCCTTCCATCCGCTTCCAGGCTATCTCCTGGCAGTACCGGATTCCACGAACCGCCGCACTAGCTGCAATGGCTGGGGTGCAGTGACCGAGACAGTGATATGCACAGTGGAACGCCACAAATAACGAGGCCATAGGAAAGGGGAAGTGTTTGGAGCAGAAATGCAATGAGGTTAGCCGCAGACCGACTCAAGATAGTAGCGATTGTTAAAGGTAGTGTGCCACCTTTGAAAGATTTCCCATTTTATTTTTCCTAGGATAAGAAGCTTCTGTTTTTACCTAATATCGCAAAAAAAAATCAAAAATGGGCCTGGAATAGTGCCTTTTTCGCCTAAAAGTTTTTCGGTTTTTAGATATGTATAACAACTGTAGTGGGCTCACCTGCAAACAGGCGTCGGGCAACAATCGCGAATGCGGCGCACTTGTGACAATAAGCAAAGGTCATTATAGTGTTACGACCATACGACGTACGGGAATGAGTTATCAGCTGTCTAATCGTAGACAACACAATGTCGAGCCTTGAAATATGATTTTATGTAAAATAATTGATATGAAAAAGCCGTCTTATAAGTTATGACCCCATTTCACCACACGCAAGTGGCAGAAATGACAATGATCAGCTGACGCATTTTTCTTGGCCGAAGTCAGAGCGCGCGGCCCGACGCACCACGCGTATTTGGAAATTCCGACCTCGACGAGCATCAGAAGCCACCTAACAGGCGTGTTCGAAACCGCAGGAGATGATGATGAACGGGTTTATCGAAACTTGATTGGATGAGCATATCGGTAATAGCGATTTCAGTGTGTGCATTTATTGTTCATAGTGGTGTGAAATGTGGTTGGGGTACGACCGACAACCCGTCGGGGCGAATTTCGCACTGGGGTACTCAAAATTTGAAGAATTTAAGACGTTTCCATGAGTTTTGAAGGTATGGATAAGTTCTAAAAATCCGGTTCTCCTTATCAGGGCCATTAACTCCATACGGTCCAAGAAAGCTGGCACACTACCTTTAATCGAACAGATACGTGGAATATCCCTGTAGTAAAACAAACTGACTCACATAATATCGACCGGACAGTTTACAGTAGAGATGTCAATCGGATACCAACTGTTTGGTATACCGATACCAAACCGATACCAACATGGTATTTGGTATTTCAAGGCAAGTGCATTTGGTATTTTGTTGGTATTATGAATCCTCACTAATGTAAAAGAGGCTGAGAACTTGGTAAAAAGTTGGTATTTTCCTCATATTCCCAAGTCGGTTTGGTTTCGGTATTTTTTCATGGATATTGTTGGCATTTGGTTTGGTATCGGTATCACGATTTTCCGTAATTGACATCACTAGTTTACAGCGTCGAATACTTTAAGAGTGAGACGATGAATTTGTACCCGATAAAAGGTTGCTTTTTTTGCAAAGCCACGCTTACAGAGCCGTATAATATGTAGTTGATGTGTATAATGACAATGCTGCATTTCTAATATTACACAGTGATTCCGATCAACAGCGGAAGTCGAGTTTACTGTCATTATGCCCGTAGCACAAAATGGGTTATGAACGTAGTAATGACGAGAATAGCAATCAGCAATCAGCGAACAGAAGAAAAAATCAACTGCTGCAAAAGCCCGCGATTCCACATATCTAACTTTTTCAACTACAAGATCACAGTGGTGGTCTTTTCCAAGATTGATGCAGAATTTGTGACCCGCACCTAAAGGGGAAATGCACGGAAGTTCGCCCATAATCAGCAGCATGTTCGGTAGCCTGGTGACAGACGCCACACTGTTAGGTTTGCGGGCCTGGACACCAGTGCAGAGCTCCGGTGGATCGGGCGGCGTCGGGGACCTGGAGCGTGCACACCAGAGGAACACCAGACGCCTGGCGGGACACCGGACCCCGTCACCCCGGCCACCGTACAGCGGGTTTGTCCACTGCACCCGTGCACACCAGGGAACACCGGACGCCTGGACCGGGCGGCCAGGACACCAGACGCCTGAACCGGACGGGACACCGGACTCCGTCACCCGAGCCTCCGTATCGCGGGCTCGTTCACTGCACCAGCAGACCTGCGGTTCCGCCACTCGTCTTCGTCTCGGGGCATCTTCGCCCTGGCCGTACCTGTTTTCTATATGTCCGGCCTCAATCAAGGATCTTTGGCCCTAACTGAACTAGACCTTCGCCAAAAAAAAACTTGTCAGGTTGTGATTTACAAGATGGAGCGATGGTTACTTCATGAAAAATGAACAAGATAGCGATGATAACTCGGAAGCTTACTGGTTCCGAAAGTTTCATTCCGCTGCTAGACGCACTCGGGCACTGAATACGTCACAAAGTCGCATGTTTCAACATACAGAAGTTCGCTTGTGGTTTATAGGCTAGTGACGAGACCTAACCGGAAAATATCAATGGTGCAATATCCCCAACTTAAATCAAACGTCCGATATACCAGACTTAATTCTCTTTCTGTATCGTACTCCCAGCAATCGCTAAGAAACAAGAACCTTCATGGGTAGCACCAACCCCTCCCTCAGTCGGGGTTCCGAAACGTCCACCACCTTCCCCCCACCAGAGTCCATGCCAGCCTGCAATCAGTCTCGTGACTGATGGCAGCCACAGCTACAGATCTCGGCCTCTGTCGCAGTCATTGGTCAGCTGGGCTGAATAGTGAATATCTCCCCTTGCCGTTGCTTATGTCCGCTCTCCGCGCGGAGGTCCTCCCACAAAGCTGCGTCTCCTTCCGTTCTGGCACGGGTCTTAAGTCGCCCGGCGCGACCGGTCGACAGGTCACGCCACCCCTGTAGGCGTGCTTGTGGTTGGTTCGCTGTGTGGCGTGACCGGGTAACCTGAGATGCGGATCGGGAAGATGTGATAACGAGTCCTGGGCCTCGTTTCATAAAGCGAGTCCGTAACTTACGCCGGTTTTTGGTCTTGCATTGCAAGTGCATGTGAAGCGATGACGATAGTTTGGATAGTGGAATTCATTTATTTTGCAAGCAAGAACAGAAGGGAGATGGGGAAACAAATTTATCGCTTCACATGCGCTTGCAATACAAGCCCAAAAACCGGCGTAAGTTACAGACTTGCTTTATGAAACGAGGCCCCGGTCGGTGCCGATGCTTCACTAGCAGCACGCTGGCTTCTGATTCACCTCCACATCTTCAGTCGCGCGCCTCAAAGATTCTCCCCCACAAACGTTTGTCCAACCATCTGCCCTGCACGTCTTCGTACACCAGGGACTCTTGCCTTTGCTACCATTGACCAATAAACATGCACGGAGTGAAGCCATGGGTGGTAATCCCATGGCATGTCTTCTGGTACAGCGGGACAAGTACGCGGCAGGTCGGTGTCACAAGATTGAATCCTGCGTACAGCAGCCCCGGAAATCGTTTGCGACTGCAAGCATGATACGCATGAGGAAAAAAAAATGTTGGACACAGTGCATGGTGAGAAGATTACTGGTAAGGTTGTGGGTCTGATCATTAGCTGATAATTTGTACCAGATACTTTATAGAAGTTGGTTAGGCATCGGGCTCGACATAAAATTGTCCGAGCGACAGCGAGTGTCGGCCCCACGTGGCGCCCACTGGAGTCCATCGGCCGAATATTGAGTCAGCACACAGAGACGGCCGAGGACGGGGCGGGGCACGACGGTGGCTGCCGCTCAGGTATACTGCTGTCACACGGCAATGACTCATGCTCCAGCCATCGCCAACCGGTCAAGTTGGTGGACAAGCGTCCCGGCTGGAGGATCTAAGGACCGTGTTATTGAGAAAATAATGGTTTAAGAGTAATTCTTTTAAACTCAATTTAAGCATGGCTGCACTTCACTGCAACGAGCCTAGCAAGGTCATATGCGTTACGAGGAATGACAGTCAATCGACATTGCAGTCATGGCAATGACCTTTACTTCAAAAGCGCTTGCATGAAATGAACAAGGAATTTCACAATAGTTAACGAAAGAAGATGAAACTTTCAGAATTTCGACGTTATCAACGATCTTGAGCATATCTCGCTAGGTGGCGACGCAGCGCACACAGCCCCATAACGCACGCCCAGCCGGCGCCAGCGGGCGGCTCTGCGCCACCGGCCACCCCCACTCCTCTCTCCCCTGCACACCATGAGTGACTCTCTCCTGTTCTTCCCTCGCCAGCACTCACCGTGACGTGGTCGGGCACCCTGCCGGCCCAGGAGACCACCGCCAGCAGGCTCTCCATCATGCCGCAGTGCACGAGCGCCTCGCCGCCCGTCTCGTAACTGGCCAGGTGGTAGAGGAACGAGAACAGCGCCGTCGTTAGCACCGACTGTGGGCGCAGAGACGAAGGGATAGGTCAGCGCAGGTCAGACCAGGTCAGGGTACAAAAGGACGAGAACAGCGCCGTCGTTAGCACCGACTGTGGGCGCAGAGAAGGGGACTGGTCAGGTCAGAGCGGTCAGAAGAATGGTTGGCGCCATGCGTCATGGGCAACTCGCGTACTGCTATTTACAAAGGGAATATAGTGAAGATCCATAAAAAAGAGTAGGGTTGATCTATCAAAACAGGTTCATCTCATTCAACCAATCACAACCATTCAGTCACACCATCTACAAGCAGAATCACACGAGAATCTCCACATATCTATGACGACCCGCGGCACTGCAGGTCAATCAGAGTCGCTCACTCAGGATGAACGGCCAATCGGGGTGGTAGGGCAAGCGAAGACACGCTACCAAAGGCGCCGCCGCTGTCCCACACTCACACTGCTGAGCGGGTGGTGATACATGAGCGAACCATACGTCCTACTACGACCGTACTTAGCTGATAGATGAGCGCACCATACGTCCCATACTCACACTGCTGAGCGGGTGGTCGACGCCCATGGTCAGGTAGCTGATACATGAGCGCACCATCTGCGGCAGGAAGCCGTGGAACGTGTTGGCGCCCGTGATCTCGATGATGGTGTTCAACCTGCCGAAGGGGAGGAGGCGGGTCAGATACTGGAGGGCGCTCAGGCAAGGGGAGGCGGGTAGGTGGCGCTGGGCGATAGTAGGAAGTGCCAGATGGCACACCACAGTCAACACAGTGCAACGCTTTACGCTGATTGTCTCAATTAGACGGCCAGACTGCCAGTTTGACGGAGCTTATTCATCTGAAAAGGCCTGTTGCCTTCGTCAAATACATTATCGACTGATGCAAAATCGCAATGGGAATGTTTTTCACGTGTGCAGTTTTATCGTTAAATTGCATACGATGCATTCGATCACCAAATCGATTATCCATGCACTCTTATTTTGTACAGGCACCAATGAAACACCACAGACCTCCAATTATTTCCCGCCCTCACTGACGTCTCCAATCCCTCTAACTGTCGGGTGACCGGACACTCACTTGGGCAGGTTAGGCGTGCGCTCCAGGTGGGTGATGGAGGTGAGGGTGCGCAGCGCGGCCGCCTTGATCTCGACCAGCTCCTTCTCCGGCATCTCGAGGATCTCGACCAGTTCCTCCAGCAACCCGGCGTACACCAGTGTGTGCACAGTGTCCTGGGGAAGACCACATCGGACGGGCGGTCAGAACTGGACCGCACGGCCACAGCTGAGAGAGGCGGTCACAGCTGAGAGAGGCGGTCACAGCGACCAGGTTAAGCCGGGAAGCACAGAAGAAGCCTAATACGATAGTGAGCCCCATGACTATTCTTCAGTACGATCTATGATAGTCATATCACCCGTCACTTTCTGTGTTTCCACAGTGTAAGGGCACACGCTTACCACCCACATCCCCTCCCAGTGTTTCCCTGCGCTCCTTCCTCGCTATATCGTCCTTCAGTTAACAGTCGGACGTTGCACCGCCCTCACCTACGTCCCACTCGCGCCGCCCTCACCTGGACCGTGTGCGAGTAGATGAGGATAGAGATGGCCTGTAGGCGCGCCTGCACGCAGCACAGTCGCGACTGATAGTCGGAGAACAGCTTGGCCAGCCGCAGGTACGTGAACACCATCACCTAGAGCACACAGAGGGATAATTACGGTCAGCGACAGCGAACAACTGCAGCTATTTAACAGAGCCGAGAACTAGCCAGCTTAATGTACACGGAGGGCGATCAACAGTGAACAGCCGCGACGCCACACAGCAGCTAATACAAGCCAATTAATCGATGAGCACAACACCGCGCCCGGGACTAAAAATGTCAACTGATGATGTCATTCGATCAATGTCATTGTTAATCAGTGTCAAATCATCCCATCAATTACTTCGATGGCTTCACAACAGGCCCTATTGTCTGTCGAACTGGTAAGTCTATAATTAGATAACCAAATAACCTGACGACGGCTTAATATTTAGTAGCCTTTATCATATGACTTAACACAACAGTTAACGCTCGCCAACAACTACCTTACCCATCCACAAACACACCAGACCACGCTCCCCGCCCACCCCAGCGCGTACCTGTTTGCTCTGCGGCACTTTGTGGGTGGTCAGCAGCCTCTCCATGACGTGCCCGGCCGTCTGGTCACTGTGCTGGTCCACGCTGGGCAGGTGGATCACCTGCAGGGCGGCGCCCGGCCGCGCGTCCCCCTCCTCCAGGTAGTACTCAAAGTGCAGCGTGGTGGCACTCGGCGACAGACTCTGCCGAGGCGAGAGCAGTGGGGTGTTAGGAATGGAGAGCATCTGAACAATGGGAAGCGTATGCCAGATCGACCGGATTTCAGGATGAATATAGCTATCATTCTCTAACGTTGTTCAGGAGGAGGTCCCACCTCAATGTTGGTTTAATCTGTTTAAACAGGTTTGACGCTGCTGTTGTTGTTGTTGTTGTTGTTGTTCCCTCCAGCCCCCTAGGGGGCGTAGCCGATGAGGCTCAATTGGGCGCGGTAGCCGGCGGCCAAGGCCGCCACCGCGCCGTCGTCCCTTGCCATAGACGCTTCCAGGTGAATATTACCCAGGCGCCGCAGGCGGCGTCCCGCCAGCGCCGGGCATCGGAGCAGGACGTGTCGTGGAGTGTCCGCCTCCTCGCGGCAGACGCGGCATCGTGCAGCAGGGCAGCCCATGTCATTGCACTGCGGGCAGTCGGCCTCGGGACGGCGGCCGATGCGGTGCAGGTACTGCGCCGAGCCGCTCCAGTGTCCTGCTCGGAGCTGGTGAATATCAACCGCGACGGCACGGTCGGCCTCCAGGACGGGGCCGGGACGGCGGTCGGCCCATATCGCCCGGTACCAGCCGTCCGGCCAGCTCTGCTGCCAGGCGCGCGCAGCGTCTCGTGCAACGGCCTTGCATATCGTGCCACCGTCGATCGGAGTGTCATGTTGGGGTAGGGCGCTGGCCTCGCGGGCGAGGGCGTCCGCTCGCTCATTACCGGGGAGCCCGCAGTGTGCAGGGACCCACTGCATGGTTACTGGCTGGCCCCCCTCGGTGAGCGCGGCCAGCAGCCTCCATATATCTGCGGCCAGCGGAGTCCTCTGGGCCGCCGGGCCGCTCCGCAGGAGGGCCAGCGCCGCCATCGAGTCGGTACAGACGACAGTCGGAAGGGAGGTGTCACGGCCATCCATGTTCAGGAGCTCCTCCAGCGCCGCTCTCAGGGCGAATAGCTCCGCGCGGGTGCTGGAGCAGAGGGCGCCTGCCGCGACACGCACCTCCCTGATGTCGCCGTTCGGGGAAATGATGGTGGCTCCTCCTCCTCCATTCAGCACCCCATCCGCGGCGGAGCCGTCTGACCATATCCAGGTCGCCTCGGCCGGAAGCTCCGCCAGACGGCTCTCCGCTGCCTCTCGTCTTGTGTCCGGGTGGCAGTCGCGGCGTCCCCCGGGACCCACCTCCAGGACGATGGTCACACCGGGGACATCGCGCCACGGCGGCCCGGCGGTTGCTAGCCGCGCTTCAAAGGTCAGCGGCGCGCCGCCGCGGCAGACCCGTGCTAGGGCCTCGCGACCGCGGTCCCTCCATCCGGTCGTCGTCTTGAGGCGGCGCGGCGGGGTCGACTCCGCCAGGGCTCGGAGAGGGTCGCCCTCTGGCAGGGACATCGCCAGGCCCAGTAGCCTGGCTGCCACCACCGAGCGGCGCGTGCATGCGGCGGGCATGCCCGCCTCCGACAGCAGGGCGAAGGCGGGTGTTGAGGCGGGGCAGCCGGTTATCACCCGGGCCGCCGCCCGCAGCTCCCTGTCGACCAGCTCCAGGTGTGAAGCGGAGGCCGCAGGCATCCACGCCCCCGCCGCGTACTCTAAGGCCCCCCTGATGTACCCGTTGGCCACCGACCTCAATTGGCGTTCGCCCAGTCCCCAGCTCCTCCCGGTCATGCGTCGCAGCTGGGCGACACGGGGGCGGACCTTCTTGCGCAGCTCGGCACAGTGGGCGCCGAAGTGAAGGAGGCGGTCAAAGGTCACGCCCAGGAGTCTGAGGGAGGGGCCGGCAGTCACCACGGCGCCAGACACCTTGATGCTCAAGCTCGACGCGTCGCGGGCCCATTGGGATAGGACGAGGGCCTGTGTTTTCTCGCCGGCGACCCGCATTTTCCATCTTGATGCCCAGCTGGCGATGATGTCCGCAGCTCGCTGGGCTCGGCGGCCGGCCTCTTCGACGGAGGCGCCGCTGCTGAGCGTCGCCGTGTCGTCGGCATACATGAAGATGTCTGTGCCTGGCACGGTCTTGAGCGCCGTGATCAGGTCGGCCGACCACAGCGTGTAAAGCGTTGGGGCCAGAACACTGCCTTGCGGGAGTCCGGCCCGGAACGGGCGCTCGCCTCCTCGGGCGCCGTTGACCTCGACCGCAGCTCTCCTGTCCCGGAGAAACGCCCATATCCATGCGGACATGCACTTGGGCACCCCCAGGCGGAGGAGCTTGAGGCGGAGCATCTTGTGATCGATGACATCATACGCCCGTGAGAAGTCGAAGGCGAGGAGTACAAACTTTTCCGCGGTCTTGCCCTCTTCCGGTCGTCCTCTCGGTTTCGGCTTGTTCCAGCCATCTTGGACCCGCTGCACCAGTCTTGCCAGGTTCTCTTCAGCCGATCTGCCTCGTCGGAAGCCGACCTGTTCGGGCGGCACGAGCCCATCGCGCTCTACCAGATGGTTGAGGCGGGCGGCGATTAGGCGCTCGGCCAGCTTCGCCAGGTGGCTAGTGAGCGCAATCGGCCTATGGCTGGCGATCATCTTTGGGTCCTTCCCAGCTTTGGGAACTGGGATAATGGTCGCCCGGCGCCACGCAGACGGCACCTGGCCTGTGGACCAGGACAGGTTCAGCAGTCGGAGGAGAGTGGTCTTGGCACCCGGGCCCAGGTGGCGCAGGTGCTCGGCGCAGATGTCGTCTGGGCCCGGCGCCTTCCCACACTTCATGTTGCGTAGCTGCGTGTCCAGTTCCTGAGGCGTAAACAAGGAACAGGCCTCGGTACGGGCATCGGAGCAGACGCAGGGCTCGGCGCGGAGCCTTGTCAGCTCGGACTTCGTCTTGCGGTCTTGGAGCTTATTCCGGACCTGTCGGCTGACACTGGCGTACTGTTTGGCGAACGCCGCGGCCTTGGTCCGGTCCTCCACGGCGCGACGTCCGTGGTCCCCGAGCGCTTGGCCGGGCGGAGCTTGTTCCGCCCCCTCCATCTTCCGGAGAATCTTGTGAACTCTGCCGATGTTGGCAGGCCGGTTCAGCTCCTCGGTCGCGAAGTTCCTGAAAGAGCGCGCCTTCGCCTCCTCCTCGATCTTCGCTGCGCGGCGTTTCGCCTCCACCCAGCGGTCTCTGGCATCTGTCGATCCGGGAGCGGCGTCCAGTGCTGCCCTCGCGCTACGGCGGTCGCGCACAGCCTCCTCCAGTTCAGGGTCCATGGCCCAGGGCTTGGGGTCGGATCTGGCCCCGCGGGGGACATGCAGCACGCTGCACTTCAGCAGCGCGGCAGTGAAGAGCTCGTTGAGTCTTTGACGCTGCTCGACAGGTAGATAGTTCGAACCAGTTGTGGTTATGTCGGAGGACTCAGCTGTGATGCATTTGAACTAAACGACATATTCTCGCGTAGCGTGCACAGTAACATGTCATTAACGTCCTCAGCAGTTGCAATGCGGGGGATTACACTGTGCCGTCCCCCCCCCCCCCCCCCCCCCTGGTGGACAGCCCGTGTCCGGGCGGGAGGCGTGTCGTGCCGTTACGTGACGCCCCGGCGCGGCTCTCCACGCGGCCGTCACGGTGGTGTCGGTGCGTGTTCACCAGTAGTCGGCCGACTCGGCAGATCAATGGCGGTGGGTCAGGGCGGGTCGGGACACGATAAATAGAGCATCGGGAAACCGCGGCACGACATCGCACGGACAGACTGCTCCTGACACAGAGAACACGCGGACAAACCAATACACACAGCGACAGGCACAACTGATAAAGACAGATGAAAAGTCGGTCGTTAGGGTAAAATGGGCAACAGCTGTGGGCCTGTGGCGTTTTGACATCAGATAGACTACAAATTGATAAACCTTGCCCCCCCCTCGCCACCTATATCGCACCCCTCCCCCATTTTCAGCTGTCATAACTCATAAATCAAAGAGGACAAGACACACTTGACACACCTGGCGCAAAGCAGTTTTGTCACACCACTATCAACACCCCTCCCTCCCCCCGCTGCCACTCCCCAGAGAAACCAAACAGTTCCCCGACACGTCAGACAGAGTCAGAGCGGATAGCGAGCGTCGTAGCCTGTCGTTCCGACTGTACGTACCGACACGGGGACGTCACGGCAGCAGTCGGCCAGGCCGAAGCCGTTCTCTCGGCCGCCCCAGCTCTGTGGGAAGACGGGGACGGAGAGCGGCGGTTACGACGGGTACCTACGCAGCAAGGGATATGGTCAGAGACGGGCGGCCCGGTGACAACGGGGATCCGATGGTGGCGCAGCCGCCGCAATGGGGCTCGTTTGTACATCCTATCGACAAGCCTAGAAATCGACCTGAGTGTACTGATATGTAAAAGCGTCGGGTCATCAGATTTCAACACTTATCAGAAGCAAGCCATCCAAACCACCTAAATTCCCACAGGGACCAGTGACTATATAATATCCACACAATTAGCCACATTTAGCTTAAATAGCAAACACGTCTCAGGCCGTTCGCTAAAACAGCGATTGGTTTCGGTCGGCAGTCGGTCTCCTGGAAGTGGACAATAGCCCACTGCTACTCGCGCGTCGGTGCATGGCAGATGAGGAATACTGACCTAATGGCAATGCCCCTAATACAGCCACACAACGTTTTGGTCACATGCCAGGAGTTGGTGCGGTAGACCGCGAGTCGGATGAAAGAGGGCTGGGTGGTATGTTTCAAATTAATGAAATCACCTAATGGAACTTGCAATAATCAGATGGAGAAACGATCACCAGCTAGCGATTAAATCGTAGGTTATGTAACACTTTATCGTACTATATTCTCAGGAACATTACCAGAGCATTTAGGAGCACGACTCAAGCTACCCCAATTAAGATATGGATCAGCTGTCGACGTCCCTAGACGAAATTCATCAACATTCGGGGCGTAGTACTGGCAAAAATAGCCTCCGCCGTGTCTATTTTAGCATAATGATGATGAACGGCGTGGTAATCAGACGGCCGTTTCAGACGGTCCGGGTGCCCGGGTGCGTAGCAAGTCCCCCTTCTGTGGAGCTCTGGAACGGAGGCCCGACGCCCGGGTGCGTGGAAAGTAAAGTACCTCTTCTATGGAGCTCTGGAACGGTCTTTACCGGTGACGTGCCGAGTGTAACTATTAGACGCACAGGCCGGCGAGTACCTATCGCATTACAGGTACGCGCTCATTTGAGCACAATTATGCGCATCGTACGCGGAAGACCCTGACGATTAATAGTCTCTAGGTCACCAGCGGCCTTGTGTGGTAATTTTTGCCAAACTGCGTTTTTGGCTAAGCTCCTGTAATGATTCCACCTGGTGCGACATACTACACGTGACCACAGCGTCACGTGTGTGCAGTCGCCAGTCAGCAACTATGATGCAATTACAGCAGCCCCAGTAGCTTCGTTCCGCGCCACTGGGTATCATTAGACACATTCAGGCACAAAACACGTCCCCAATCACACAGCCCATCCCGCCTGTTACCAGCTCGGTGGGTAGAATACTCCACGGTAACTGTGGGTTCGGTGATATGCGCCACTTCACTCTGTGGACCCGACCTACCTCGGCCAGGTGGTACAGGCGCACGACCAGCGCCTCCCGCCGGTCAGAGCTCAGTCGAGAGATGAAGTTACTCCTCTTGCTGAACATGTAGATGAGGTTGAGAACATGAAGAACCACCTGTGAAGCAGAAGCAACTGCCCAGTCAGAAAAGCACATATTCTATGGAGCGGAAGAAATTGCCCGGTTCGGATATCACGTCGATCTAAACGAGCTCAAGCTAGACAAATGAAAATCTACTAAAACAGACTGAACAATGAACAGGTTGAAGTGTTAACCAAACAAAGACAGTATATTAAAAGGAGCAAAACATCAGGCTTTGTCAATTCAGGCTCCTTCCATACTCAACAAGTATCCATGCTTCGCCAGGTGGAGCGCCGGTTGTATGAGTCACCTGCATATCGGAGGCCTCCAGCAGTTGGATGAGATGCTCCACTGAGTTGTACAGGTGACGTGAAAATGAATGTTCGATGAGGAGCGCGGTGAAATGAAGTGTCTGTAGGAGTAGCTCTCGCTTCTGGAAACGTAAGGTCAAAATAGAGGTGTAAACATAATTTTCCGATAGCACCTATGTATGTAGTACGCGATGTTAGCATATTCTACAAGAGCAAGCAAACTTTCAGATTGATTGATGTTTGAGATTTGTACTGGCATACTATCAATTACAATAAAAAAACAATACCAGCGGCAGCATCGTCCTGCTATACTGCTATAAACCAGCCACACTACGCATCAGACTGCCGAGAACAATAGTCAAATGGTACTATCACGTGAAGTGCGAGACCGGAGCACCAGTTGGTAAAATTGTACCCGGGAGTTGCCGATATTAGTCACGAGACTAGATCGCAGCCAGATCAACAGATACTGTGACCATTAAGAGCTATATGCTATTCGATCTGAACACGCTACGTCAGTGGAAATTATCATGCCATTATAGAGAGGCGCAGAGAGAACTGGTAATTCTATAGGCTGTTACAATACGCATCGTCGGAAAAATATAAATGATAACAATAAAGACATCATTAGACACCGCTGAACCTACTGCGAAAGGTTCATTACTGAGAGCGACCAGTAGTTAGCCGGACAGTGTGCTGGGTGGCGTCGCCGGCGTCGCGTGCACTCACCGGTGCATAGTCGGGCATGTCACAGGTCAGGAGCCAGCCGTCCGGCCGGACTCTGGAGGCCGCCTCCTCCAGCACCGTGTCCAGCACGTCCAGAGGCTCGATCCAGTGGAACAGCTCGCACTTGCCCAGGTTCCATGTCTCAAACTTTTTCAGCTCAGTGAGCAGCTCAGCCTCGCTACAGTTCTTCAGGCGCTCTATTACCGCCTTACAGTCCGGCGGCTGTGGGGAGACAGAGAGCAATCAGACAACACAGCTGCTGCAATCATGGTCAAAGGTGCTCTGGAACATGATGCATAAAACTGGCACAGGTAGGGTACACATTACTGATCTAATATTTACATAGGTATATTGGCTTCGCAGCTTTTATCAAAGCAGTGCCTTGTTGGTCTACAAATGAAATATATCCAAGAAAAATTCAAAGATGTCTAGCAGTTAAGCATGAATATTTGAAGGACGTTTAAATTGAATCAGAAACCATTAAGGGACAAACTGGATCAAACTGCATGCTTAAATTGATGTCCAGTATTTAGCTATTTAATGAGATGCAGACCCTTTTATACTGCAAGGAGGTTGCCTCCTTCCCACCCATAAAGTTATGGGATTCTGCTGCATATGAGAAATAGCATTTAAGAGCTGATACAAATAGGTGTGAAGTTTGACATATTGCAAAGTGCAAACAGGTACCAGATTATAAAAATGATATGGAAGACATCATGGTTGCTAAGACGTTGTTATGAGTTATGACTTATGATATTGTCTAAGCCATAGATTGTGTCAAATGACAGGATAAAAAAAAACTTTCAAAAGAATGCAAACAATGTCATAAAGAAGTGAATGTGCACTCAAGAACACTTGGCATAGGTGATTAAGCAGATTAAGCATTGGTATTTGCAGGCTGGCTTAGATGATGCTCAAGCTGCATAGCCTTTGATATCTGACTGAAGCATCCAAGTTTGAGCCAAGGTTGCTCTTCATAATTATAATACACAGTGACTAGACATTCATTGCTTTAGCACCAAGAATAAATTAAAACCACAGATGCTTTTTGGAAATGATATTAATTTAATGGTAACTGAACAGTACACTTAACTATTTAGATAGTTGAATAATGTTTCAGAAAGAAAAGACATCCTGCATGCAGCTCTATCAGTGCAAGACACATGTAAAAAAAAACAATCAAAATAACAATTGAAGCTTTTTTGATGTAGGTAGTCTTTAAACAATGAACAAACAAAAAATATTAAGCATGAAATGGTTGAAAATAACTGCAGTGATATAGAGAGCCAGGAAATTTTTACTCAGCATAGGACTCAATAGGGAATACTAACACAACATGACATAATTAAATAGAGGATAATGCAAGAACGATAGGTAATCAAATGGTGTAGGTATTATCAGAAAGCAGCCAAATGTAAAGAATCAAAACAGATAGGTAGAAGATAAATACATACCACTTGTGAGCTGCTTTTACGCAGCTTTGTCCTGTCAATCTTCATGGCTGAATAGTGCAGGTTATGTCATGTTTACTTTCTGTAAAAGAAAATAATCAATCATTTCCAGGTAATCTGAAGATAAATGCAGGGGTGCATACTTTTGCCAAGTTGGGTGACACCACTAAACACTACATAGGATCTAATATTTTTCATTATGCCAACTACCTAGGCACTTACAGCAGATCTTATGGGGTGGAATGGGTACAGCAAATCTGCTGTCACCCTAGTGGTAAACTTGACCTCAGCCATCTGTTGCGGCCCCAAAGCCAAGCTGGCATGGAATTGGGGGAAGAACTCGTGCTACCCAACTCAGCACAATTCCACACCACTGGATAAGTTAACATTACAATACAGGATCGTAGTGGGATGTTAAGCAAGAGTTCAGTCAATGACCCATTAGTCCATTGTTTTTGGCCGTCGCAAATTCGACCACGTCACTGACCTGCGCGAGAAACTCAACTGGATGCCGCCCGAATTTATGTACAAACTTCAAACCATGGCCACTGCACGTAAGGCGATACACTACGGCGAACCGGTAGCACTTGCCTCTATGTTTGCCAAAAACCGGGACTCCTCAACCAGGAATAGAAATACACGTCAGGATAACCTTCTCCAGCTCCAGCGTCCCAGACTAGAAACCGGTAAGCGGCGTTTCAGTTACCGTGCCGCCGAGCTCCTAAACGACCTACCTCCCGACCTCTCACAGCTGCCACCCTCTAAATTCGCACGCGCTGTCAAGTCTCTGTGGAAAAACGATAGACCTTCGTGATGGCCTGAATTAGGCACTCGTCTTGTATGTACATATATAAGTACCTACACGGTATGTTAGAAATCGTAGCATATAGAGTCTTCCTGTGTGTGCGTGTATGTGTGTGTGTGTGTGTTGTTGTTCGACTGGTCTCTGTTCCTGCATGCTTATACCCGACTCAGACTCTGGGCAGTAATCGCCACGCCATGTGTGGATCGCCCATGATCGTAAATACAATACAATACAATACAATACATTGACTTATTTCTGCCTTCTTCTTATACCATACAAACATCCCTTGCCCCTCTTTTGTGCTTATATTTGGTTTATTTCCACTTCTTAGCAGGGAGTGTCTCAACATTTATCTCCTCAGTTTTTCTGGTGTTAACGTAAGGGCTCTGTTGTCGCTGGGTTTGAGGGCCGGGGCGCTCCTCCTGGTCACCTGTTCATGGGTGGTGGTGTATAAAAAATGTCACTTTTGTTACCTTTGTTGGATGCAAGTAGAAATTAAACAAAAAATTCACCTTAACACTACATAGGATCTAATATTTTTTCATCATGCCAACTACCTAGGCACTTACAGCAGATCTTATCCAACCCTACCAAATGAATCAGTTCAGTAGTGACTAACAAGTTCTAAGAAGAAGAAGAAGAAACAGAAGAAACAGTGCAGTAGGTTTTCTGCATTGCATGGCATGATTCACTGTACTGGTACCAACATCCTGCTGAAACATAGGTGCACACAGCAAACTCAACTCATTCACAAATCACATGACACACAGGCATGAGGCAGCCCGCAGCAGTCAGCAGTGCTAAGGTATTGAGGCCTTTCTAAGGTAAAATATACCTTTACTTATTTTAAATATCACAGTCATCATCATCATGAAGCTGCAGATTGATATCAGTCAAGGTAAATTTATTATACGGCCCTCGACGAGACCCAGTTTCATCTTTGTACCATTTGTTTGATCAGCACAGCACTTACAAAACCAAACCAGTTGGGGGAGGTTTGGTCAATGGTTGTCATTTTTAGCACATGCCATTTTTGGCAACCATGTGCTAAAAATGACAACGCTATCAGCTATTTTTAGCAACGATGAAGCCGATTTCACTCCTCAGCGAGGAAATCACGATTTTGGAAATACAAGCACTGATTTTGGAAAAGAAGTGCTGCCACCTGGTGCAAGAAGAAGAAACCAGCTTTAATATGGCCGTTGTTTGTATGGTAGTCCAACGTTGAAGTATACCCTTTTTTGTGGCCCGAAGTTGGAACTTTAAATTGAAGCATCCGAAAATGATCGATATTGATCGAAATCATGATGTTGATGAAAAAAATAATATGTTAAGTTGAGAGAGGAGGCCATTTTATCCAGATGCGGTGGTTTACTTCTTGAAATTATTTTTGCTTACGACGACTGCCATGTAATGAGGGATAATTAGCAGCCGTCATTAGCAAAAATAATTTCAAGAAGTAAACTACTGCATCTGGATAAAATGGCCTCCTCTCTCAACTTAAAATATTATTTTTTCATCAACATCATGTTTTCGATCAATATCGATCATTTTCGGATGCTTCAATTTTAAGTTCCAACTTCAGGCCACAAAACAAACTACCATACAAATAACAGGCATATTAAAGCTGGATTCTTCGTCTTGCACCAGGTGGCAGCACTTCTTTTCCAAAATCAGTGTTTATCTTTCCAAAATCTGCATTTCCTCGCTGAGGAGTGAAATCGGCCTCATCGTTGTCAAAAATAGCAGAATCGTTGTCATTTTTAGCACGTGTGACAAAAATAGCACGTGCTAAAAATGACAACGATTGACCAAACCTCCCCCGACTGAAACAGACTTACAGAGTCACCACAAAATATAACTTAAATGTACATGAAGTGAAAATATACCTGCATGCTTTTAAATGGAACACGTAAAATATTACTAACCTAAGCACATGTGGGAGGTCAGCACTTTTTAACAGAGCATATTATGGCGCACTACCTCAACATTCTTTGTTTCAAACGGCACTGATAAATGGATGATAGAACTCACGGTATCGTAAAACTTGCTGATTTTAAAAACCGAATTGCAGGCTTATCCCTTCAAAATACAGTTATAACGAAAAACTAATCGAGAGATCTCCAATATTCACACAAACATCGCATGCATACACAAGAAGATGCAATGTATTTAGGGCCTTGATGCAATCATTCACATTTGTCTCGATAATTCGGTGTGGCAAGTGCTGCTTTTAGGTGAAATTGAACTATACTAGCTTCATTTTCTCAATTTTCAGAATCGGAGCAAAAACTCCTTTAGAAAAATCCTATCTTGTAAAATCTCAAAAAAATGCTCACTTCAAGTTAAAATCAACTGATAATATTGTTCTTTTTTCGTTTAAAACATAGTAGAGTCCATTTTGCACTACCAAAAATTTAATTGATTTTCGGCTTTTAAAAGGCTTTTAAGATCTATTATGCCTAGTTCATCGTTCAAAAATGTGTTTTGTTTTTTAAAAACATGAAATATATAATTTGAAAGAACATTCACTTACTTATGCACATGAAGTATCGGAAGGATAAACATTCCAGAATATATCCCAGAACAGCTGATAGGCTGCAGGTCACGTGACTTTGTGGGCAGTCAAGATGGCTGAGCCAGTGTT
The DNA here is from genome assembly GCF_019059575.1 of Amphibalanus amphitrite. Taxonomy (NCBI): domain Eukaryota; kingdom Metazoa; phylum Arthropoda; class Thecostraca; order Balanomorpha; family Balanidae; genus Amphibalanus; species Amphibalanus amphitrite. The sequence goes on from NW_024881846.1 coordinate 524,382, forward strand.
TTCAACAAATCATGATGTTAGAAATGGGTCGAGGAGGGGCGTGATGAATAGAAGTATGTCAAAATCTATAGACAAAGAAGATATCTACACCCTGAAGGATGAGGTCAGTCACTTGAAAAGGGTAGACGTAAGGCCTTGCTTTGGGAAATGTTGTGTGCGCTACGTTTGCCACGACTGTTTTTGTCAATAGTTAGGATGGATTCTGGCACAAAAATGTTTATTGTATTGCTGCTTTAATAAGAATGATATCATTGTTTATTAAATTGAGCTGTAGGCAAGGAATCAAGGGCTGCTTACCACCTATTTAGCAAGGCAGCACCAGATAAGATTTATGGTCAATCACTTGAATCATTTAAGTGATTGCCCATTTAATAAGGTTAAGCATAATGTTTTAGATTCTTTTCAGCCAATAAGCTCTTTTGATTTTACTTAATGTTGCTGTTATGTGATGCAGATCAGTATGTGTTCATGGACCAACATTTCCTGACTTGATTTGCTGAGGGCCAGGGCCAATCACAAGATGCCGCACTATTCAATCCAATCATCTAAAGAAGTTTTGTTTATTTGTTTTTAAGTGAGAGAAAGGCTTTTGATTTTTTACTATCCTGTAGTTTTAAGTCAAAGTGAGTCAAGCATATCAGGCATTGGTACAGTCAACTTGTTTCATGGATTGGATCCATGAAGATCCAATCCATGAAGTTTATGTCATGCTGTTTGGGTCCAATAGTTTATGCTTATTTGGGTAGGTTCATTGGCATTTAGTTTTTTAGTGTGACGTTCATTCAATGAACATCTATTCTATATGCATGCAGTAAATTTGAAAGTCATGTATGATGATATTCTCATGTCTTTGGTCTTGAAGAAAGAGTATTTGCTGTAAGTTATTTAGCAGTTAGCACCTTCATAGTTTTGTGATGTTTTGAAACTGATACCTACCTAGCTACTTACCTACTTAGGTAGCTTAGTGCCCCTTCATCAACTTTGAAATGATAAGGCCCATGGACTTGAGCCTAGTTCCTTATCTATTAAAGTTATAACTATTGTTGGTGCTTTTTATAGATAAGATCAAAACTTGTGAAAATGAAATTATGAACAGATGCAAGTGCAACACCTGTCAAAAGCAAGTGCTCTGCTAGATTTCATGTGAAGCTGTTTAATTTAACATATCAGTTCAAGGAACTTAGATTCAATTGCAGCATAAACCATTGAAAAATGATTTTGAGAATTAGGTAGATAAAAGTATAAAGATATAAGATGCAAGATGATTGAATCTAATCATCTTACACCAACTGATCAGAGGCTTGAAGGAAGATTGGTAGGTAATGTTGAAAAGAATTAGTTGAAAATATCAGCTATCAATGATTAATTTCAGTCAGTTTTACCACTCTGTCAATGCTGTCTTTTGGCCATGCTGTACTGTCCTTGATAACTTGTAAGGATTTTTTGGGTGTAGTCATGCTGATAACATGTGAGTGCTGTTAAACCCTTTGCTTTTCTTAACCTGCAGGTTTTGAAGTCATACAGCCGTTTTCTCCTTTTCATTTGTTTTGGTGTTGTGCCTTAACCCTCGCCGGACCTATCGGTTTTCTACATACGCGCCGGCCGAGGGGGGGGGGGGGGCGGGTACGACCCCCCTCGCCGTTTCGCCCCTGGTGGAGCTAGCGCGTCGCGGAAAAAACGAGCGTGTGCGCCGTTACGAGACGCAGAGATTGGTACCCGATTTTAAGGTCCTAGGTCAACCGGTGACCTCTGAGGTCAGGTCAAGTGCCCCAAGGTACGGTTCAGTTTTTGGTGAATAACTTCGCAAAAAACGACCGCAGAGCGCCGATTTTGGCAGCATCGTGTTCGTCTCGCTCAGGCGCGTCGAATGATATACTTTTTGTCCGGGTCAGGTCAACTTGGGGTGTTGACCTCAGGTCAAGGTCAGGTCAGCACCCCCAGGTCACGAAGTTGGTCGAAAGAGGTCATGTCGCATATCATTCGATTTGGCAGGTCTTCCTGAGTCCATTGGTGGCTTTCCCGACTCGCTAGCTCAATTTGATCAAGAGTTATTGACGAAAAACTAATATGACCTTGATGACGTCATAAATGACGTCATGCAAGGTCAACATTGCAAAAGTGACGCATCTAACCTTGCAAGGAGTGCATAAAATCACGATTCTGTGTGCTTGAGATAGTTGGAGATCGTTCCCGGCGCCAGAATAGCAGTTTTCATTTTTCCCCATTGACTTATAATGGTGAGGTCACGAAAATGACCTGACCTCATATGACCTTTAGGAAAATTCCGAGATATACAAGTTGTGGGACTCATAATGGATACTAGATCCTGCAAGTTTCATTTCCCTGTGACATCTCCTCTGGCAGTGAGGGCGTTGCGAAGTTGCGACATCTGAAGACCGTGCAGAGGTTCACTTATGACGTCATAGGTCAGTGACCTGACCTGACCCAAAAATGCGGTTGGTGTCAAAAGATGCGGCTTGGATCAAAGGTCAGGTATGCCAGGTTTCAGCTCTCTATCGCCAGCGTGTTCGGAGCTATCGCGAAAAAACCCTATGGGGGGGGGGGCGGCACCCGCCCCCCCCCCCCCTCGGCCGGCGAGGGTTAACCCTCGCCGGCACAGGCCATTTTGCGTCCTTCGACGGCACAAGGGGGTATGATGCAACAATGGTTTATGCTGCTATTGAATCTTAAGTTGGTACGACCCCCAACCCTCCCCCTCGCGTTTGGCCCCTGATCGAGTTAAACTTCGCGGAAAAAAACGAGCGTGCTGCTCGTCACGAGAGGAAGCCGATGATATCCAATTTTAAGGTCCTAGGTCATCGGGTGACCTTCAGGTCAGGTCAATGACTCGAAAATCGGGAAAATCGGGACCTGTTAGAAAGTCGTAAAGTGTGGCTGCTATGGGGTCTTCCGGGGTGCTGATCACGAATATCGTGTTAGTTTTGATCAGAGATGATGTCTTTAAGCATTTAGACCAGGTCGGGTCAGGTCAGGTCAACCGGTAGGGGTCGTGACGGGTATTCGTAATACGTGTCAGTCGCCTCTGACAGTTTCGTAACATGTTACGAAGGCACCAAAACTACTTCGTAAATGTTCAAACGGTTGCGAAATTCGAAATCAGCTCCAAAAACTAGCCTAGAAACATGTAAAACTCGAAAAAGTGAACCGAGGTCACCAAAGGTCAATGACCTGACGTGACCTTCAGGTGACCTTGACGTCCACCCTAATGCATGGGAGCAACATCAAATCACATGTTTGAACGTTTGAAACCACGAAAAGCTTGCAAACGCGCGGCTAATGCGAGCCGACATACGCCGAATTGCGATTCCGGCCAAACATGGTCTCGGAAAGTAGGTCATAGGTCAAAGGTCATTTGGGTCAGGGTCATGAAATTATCAGGATAGGTGTAAAATTGATCAATGCGAGGGTACTGAAAGTTTCGTCGCGATCGGCCGCTTTTTACGCGAGTTATTCGCGAAAAACCTTAGGGGGTTGCATCAACCCCCCTATGCCGGCGAGGGTTAATTTTAACCCTTGCCTGTGTGCGGCACTTTCCTACGCCCCGTTGGGCCCTCTGCCGCTCGGCCCCTGATCGAGTTAAAGCTTCGCAGAAAAAAAAACGAGCGTACTGCCCGTGAGGACAGGAAGTCGATGATACCCGGGTTTAAGATCCTTGGTCCTTGGTTGACCTTCCAGGTCAAGTCAATGACCCAAAAGTCGTGAAAATCGAGACCTGTCAGAACTCCGTAAAGTAAGGTTGTTATGGTTTGTCGGGCTGCTGATCGCGAGCTTCATGTAAGTTTTGATCACAGATGATGTATTTTTGCATTCAGGTCGGGTCAGGTTAGGTCAGGTCAATTAATAAGCACCCTGCCGGCTATTCATAGTATCTATGGGTTAACCACCACTAATGGCGTTGTAACATGTTACGAAGGCATTAAAACTACTTTGTAAATGTTGAAATGGATGCTAAATTGGAAGTCAGCTCCAAAAAACAACCTTAGTAATGTGTAAAACTAAAAAAAATGTGAAGCAAGTTCATCAAAGGTCAATGACCTTGATTGACAACGTGTCCTTGTCACCCACCATAATGCATTGGACCAACATCTTTTCACATGTTTGAACGTTTGCAATCACAAAAAGCTGGAAACGCATGGAAAATGTGAGCTGACATATGCCGAATCTTGATTCCGGCCAACCTTGGTCTCGAGATATATGTCAAAGGTCATTTAGGTCAGGGTCATGAAATTTTCAGAGTTGGCGTAACATTGATCAACTCGAGGGTACTGAACGCCTCGTCGTGATCGGCCTCTTTTTGCGCGAGTTTGCGAAAAAAGAAATCGAGAGGGGGTCGGATCGAGCCGATCGAGGAGGTCCATCCGACCCCCTTCCCCCTACAGGTGCGAGGGTTAAAGATGGCAATTAATGCTGTTGTACTATGTGCCATAACTATCAATCTGGAGACTGGGAACCTGAAACATGTCGAGTGCAGGCCACATTTCTTACATGATCTATATTATCAATTATCATGTCTTAATGCAAACAGTAAATGCACATTAGTGTTTTGTGGGGGGGGGGGAGGTGCCTGTCCTCTGCGGCTCGCTGGCTCACAGGGCAGCCCGCCGCAGCCTTTTTCTACCGTCCCTCTCCCCTCCCCACGGGGGCCCGCCCGCTGCAGCCCTCTCGTACTGTCGGCCCGCCCGGGAGTCCGGCGCAGTCTCCTATGACTGCCCCCCCCCCCCACGGGAGCCCGCCCGCCGGAGCCCCCTCCTACCCTCGGCCCGTTATCTGGCCCGCCGGCACCGACGGGCCGACTGACGGGCGCGCCTGTTGTCTGGCGCCCGTCTGCCACCGGCCCCGCGTGTGTATGTGTGGGTGCGGCGGCGCTGGGCGGCGGCCAGACTGTCGCACAGCTCGCCGACTGGCTGGCCAAGCTCTCTGTGTTGACACCGGGTACTGGCCGGTGGCCCACGGCCAGCTTGGCTCCGAGCTCCGCGGGCTCCGAGATTGCCGTCCGACATTGTGCGGAATCGGCGGGGAAGGAATGTTGAGGGTCAGCTTAGCTGTTTACACGTGTGTGCACTTGCAGTTTCGTCGGAACCGTGTGTAACTCTTATCAACAATATTCCGCATTAGATACCTCATTGGGCATTGCTAATACCGGACTCCATGGTATCGGATATCTTGTCGTTATTGATGATACCTGTCATTCGATATTCTCATTAATACGCCCGTTCCCAAGGATGGTTTCCACTGGTGTCTTGCCTAGTCTTCCAGCATTGTTAAACGTGACTCCAGTGGACGGGTGCCTGGAGTTACCTGTTCGCTCCCGTCCCTCTCCTTTGAAGCGGCTGCCCACGGTCGCTGTAGATGTAGCTGTTGCTGAGTGTCCTGAGGCTGACCAGCCAGGAAAGGCCAGTGTTTAGAGCAGGAATGGCCGCCGTCCGTCGGAAAACAGGCCTCGGGGAAATGTGAACCCGGCCGCAGTAAGGTCATGTGCCGACCCGTGTGCGCTATGCATTTGCACCGTAACGGTGACGAATTTATTTGTATCGTTTCTTTGTGCCTGCATCGTAGCTGGGCATGACGATAGAACTCTTCCGCATTACTGATTCATCGAGGTTGACGTGGTCGTAGGGTCCGTCAGTCGTCACTTGTTCCACTCCCAGAAGTCTAAAGCACATAATTGTACGGTGAACTATGACATTCCCCCGACGCCTCAGTGTCGATCAGGTGTTGTTCATTACGTCAGCCCCGCTCCGCGTCAATCAGTAACTGCCACAGACACTCTCCGTGGGCGGGTACTGTTCAGCGCCAACGTGCCGGTCCTTATCCAGCTCGGACTGAACACCTTGTTACGCTGGTACTGGACTGCGGCAATAGCCTGCGATGCTGTCACTAATGCGGTGGGCAACGACACGCAAAGCCATCAGTGTGTCCTCAAATTTGGTGTTTATGCGGGGTGTGGTAGGCGGTTTATCGACTAAACTGATTGTTATTGTAGGTGTTTCGGCATTTTATGAGATTTCCTGGTCTTAGGCCCCGGCGAGTGCTCAAAACTCAGTGAAGTTTGGACGAGTGAGGCGCAAGTGTGCAATGATTGTCCCTCCGGAGCGGGGCCATGTTCACCCGTGTCTCTGATCGGTGGAACCGTGCTGTTGTTTACACACGAGTAAGATACGGATGGGGATGAACTGTATACAACGCTCCATGGTCCGGCGAGGTTATCACCTCAGGTTTGGAGTTGCACTCCCGCCGCGCTAGCTGGTGACCGACCACCGTCAGGGGAGGATCAATCCTCTCCGGTACCCCGCTGCAGCTCACTGGACTCTCAGTCCGTCCGTCTGGTGACCGGGACTAGCCGCCCTCTGCGGCCGTCTCCCTCTCAGCCAAGTCCCTGACGATGTATCGCCGCTCCGACGCCGATCTGTCAGCGGTCATGATTTGGCTTACGTTACCCGGTCGGATGAGCTGTTTAACCAGCGCTGTTTGTCCCATGACCGACGATCGGGCGCCAGTGGGAGGGACTTGGGTCTCTGGTGGTCAGCAGCGCGACCCTGACCGGCCCAGAGTCGCTTCGTTCAGCCCCGGTCTTCAGGGTGGTCGCTTGTTCGGGTCATTTGATGTTTATGTGGACCTGACCGGCTCCGTCCTCCGATATGGTCGCTAGGTCCGCCCTGCTGGGTCTGGGAGGGTCGCTTGCTCTAGCAGCTCAAGTAAGGTCGCTTGTTTGGTCCTGCTGAGTCCGTTAGGGTCGCTCGGTCTGACATGCCCGAGCTGGTCGTGTTAGCCCCGTCCCGTAGCATCGCTCGGTTCGGCAGCTCTAGTAAGACCGCTCAGTCGACCTTGCCGAGTCCGACGGGTCGCTTGCTCGGCTCTGTCAGCTCGAGTAGGGTCTACTCACTACTCAGTCGGCCCTGTCGGCTCCGGTAGGATCGACTTGATCGACCTTGTGGCTTCGATGGGGCCCCCGGAGTCCACAAGGTCTCTTGGTCGACCTTGTGGCTGCTATGGGGTCTCTCGGGGTCCGCTAGGGTCTCTCAGTCGACCTTGTGACCCCGGTGGGGTCGCCTGGGGTTCGTCACGGCTGCTCTTTCGACCCTGCTGCGTCCGGGAGGGTGATTGTGCCAGTCCGACGCTCGGTCACAGCTGTGTCCTGTCTGATGACAGGCACGGTGACAGTGATGCCAGTGACGCTGGGGTCCGGGTTCTGATCAGTTTCTGACCTTCCCGAACCCGAACTAAGCTAGAGTGGCTGCAGCGGCTGCATTTGCTTTGCACTTACATACCAGCAAGAGATGTGATTACGGAGCGAGCGAAGCGAGCGTAGTCTTTCCTTAGATTAACGGAAATTTCTGAGTATGAGCGGCCGGCCGGCCGGCCGGCCGTGGTCACGCTTTTGCGAGGCTTATATCTCAGCAACCACTTGACCGATTTACACGCGGTAATTTTTGTAGGGTAGCTTCATTCCTTCTACCAAGTATTGGACTATTCCCGATGCATGTGGGTGACCCCTTATGCACGTGCCACGTGCAAAACGAAGAGGTGTCAGTTTTGTAATTGTTGCAATATCTCGGTAACTACTTGGCCGATTGCGCTGAAAGTTGGCATGTAGGTAGGCACCCACTAGGCACTGCATATACATGTGCCAGAGTTGGGGTGCTGCTGCACGTGCGCACGTGCAGGGGTCGTTTCCAGATCTCGGGAACGGCTGGACCGATTGCGCTCAAATTTGGTACACGGTTAGGGACCGGTTAGTAGAGTGCCGTGCACAAGTCAGTTGGGACCCATTTTGCACGTGCGCACGTGCAGGGTGCCGCTTCCAGATCTCGAGAACGGCTGGGCCGATTGTGCCCAAATTTGGCACATCGCTAGAGACCAGTTAGTAGGGTGCCGTGCACAAGTCAGTTGGAGGTACCCCCTCGCAATTTCGCACGTGCAAGGCCCACCCTCTCGCTCGCTCCGTTAGTCGCCCCAAAAGGCGTTATACTGGTATTTTATACATGGCTTCTTGCAAGCAGTATTGATGTTGGAGTTGGAGGGCATTGTCTTAAACTGAAGCAGTTTCATACCAACTAACACCGTTATATCATTATCGGGTTGACCAAATGGCGTGAATAACAAATTACGCCACTGAGCATACACGGAACTGTTCTGCCGGGCGTGTCGTGCCGCCTTGTGATATCCGTGGGGTGTCCGTGTCGCCCTGTGACACCTTCCGTGATAGCAGCGCGTGGCCGGGGCGCGCGCCTCTTTGATCTGTCTGTGACAGCCGCGGGTGGGCGAAATGAGGCGAAAATGCCGCACTGTTGGCGGTGAGCCGGTTCTCGGTCCGGCCGGCCGACCGGTCGGTCACGGAGCGCGTTTGCCGCCGGCCGAGCAGGCGTCAACAGTGATGAGTCAGACCATGAAACGGACGGCGAACCTCGCATTGACGAGCGCAATGAGCCATTGCCGTGAGCGATCGCCGGCTGCGTTTACATTAAAAAGCGGCTGCGGCTTATTTAACTGGACGTTTATGTTCAGCCTTGCATGCCGTGCCTTGTAGAGAAGGAACAAACGGTGCTTGGTGTGCTCGGCGGTGACCTTTGCTGGGTCCAGGTTGATGCAATATGAACAATTATTCAAGCAGCATAAACCGCAGGCCAAACTCGCCGATGATTTGTGGTGCTCATTATGGCATGTTCAGGCATTACTACAACATTATTTACTTCGCGCTTCCGTTATGTCGTTTTTTTATGTCGGTCAACGCCTCGCCATTTCCCTGTTATGCCGCTTTGGTTTGGTTGACGTAAAATGGCAAAAATTGACATTCATGAAATCGACCTCATTTTCTGACGTCCATGGCGATACAGATGGGGTTTATATTGCGCTAGTAAACGAAAGAGACTTGCAAATATGTTCTCACTTACTGATAACTCTGATATCGGGACTCCGGCGTCCAGTTTTTCCCCTGAGATATGTCCATCAAATTGAGTCACCGCTTCGTGGTTTGTTCTCAACGTTTGATAAAGACGTACACCGAACACTGCCCAAACACTCACAACATCGGCCAAACAGCGCATATTTGCTCAAACTCTCATGACATCAAGAGCACATCTTCCCAAACACTCAGCTCATCATCCCATGCAGCACATCTTCCCTTATACTCAGCACATTAAGCTACTGTGCGGGCTCGATTGTAAAAAACGGCTTTCTTTTTGTCCGCGGTGTAATCATGAGTCAGCCCTGGGACCACGACCTCCACGTGCGGTGACAAGGCGTCGGTCACAATTAGCGTTCGTTTCGTGACGGTATGAGGATGCGGCTTTGAAACCCACTGTAAAGGTCATGCAACTGCCCTCCGCCTCACGATAACTGAATCCATGTTTGTCTCCACGGTAATTGTGCCACGTGTGGTGACCGGCCACCCCGGCCTTTGGACTGGCTCCGTGCCGGCCCGTGGGCAGAAGGGCCCACGGCACGGCGGCCGGTTTGTTTTCGTTGGTCCGCGGCGGTCGGCGGGTTGGCGTCACAGGTCAACCGGTGACGTCCCAGGTCGGCCGATCGGACCGTCGCTGCCGATAGTCGGCCCGGCTGACGTCACGCCGTCGATGGGTGACGTCACCGGACGGCCGTTTGGTCGCTGATTGGGCGCCGGCCGGCCCCTGGTGCCACTAAGGCGTCGACGGTGGTCGGCCGACGGACTGCCGTGCTGGACAGGGACCTGTCGCCGCGCCGAGTTACACCAGCGGCGGTGTGATAACGGGCCGATGACGTCACCGGAGCGACGTACCCGGCGAACACGCGGTGATACTGGTTGACGAGCTCTCACTGGGTCCAACGTAACCCGATACGAGCCTACCGTAACCATGCCACCAGAACCTCGGCCGACCCGCCGGTGTAGCGGTAGCGAGTCGGACAAGGTCGGATCTGGCGGGTCGGCCGAGGTCGCCAGCCTTCCAGCGGCTGGCTCCCCGTGCACGCTTGGCTGCGTGACCGTCGGGAGGCGTCGGGCCGCCGCGCCGGCACCGTGTCGGTGGCCGTGGGCTGTTCGGGCCGGGGGAGAGCGTTATGGGCAGCGGGCGCCGCGAGCCGCGCCGCCGACCATGCATGGCGGACGGCCCAGCCCGGCCTGCTCCGTTCCGGCGGTAATCACCGCGACCCAGCGGTGGCGCTGGCTGCGTCTGAGAGTTCTGTCGGTCAGCGGCGAAGGGTAGCTTGAAGCTTCACAGTTCTGACATGATTTCGTCGTGCTTGTCCGGTTCCATATTTTGTTTGCCGTCGCGAGTCAATCGATTTACTTTGGCTGTTCTTTCGCTCTCCAGTCCGTGCCAATCGTTAATCGATGTCGTTTGCCAAGGTCCTGACTCCACGTATCAATCGTTATGGTTAACCGCTATTTGTCAATCAACATTGCTAGCACTGCTCAGTCTTCGCGTGTTTGAGTGTATACTCATGCCATATTTGCCGTGATCTATCATAGCCGTTTGACTAAGTTGATACTTGAGCGAGGTGAAATCCAGCTGGGGATTTGCCTCGCCAACAAAATGATTTCGACCAGCAAACTCACTTGAGTGCAATTTACAACAAACGTGAACAGCACTTATTGCAGCGAATATTGGCTAGTCCGCCGCGTCCCTGACTCCCTTTAGTCGTTTTACCTCAATGTACCCCTCCCTCGCTAACCGCCAGGATGGGTTCCAGAAGGGTGCAGCCAGTGACGCTTTGAATGTGTCACACTACGCCAACGGTGGACGATTAGTCTGTGTGTCCGTAGGCTTTCTTGGCTTTCCATAGGCTTTGCCTTTCTTGCCGAGAGTGTTTCTTCGCCATTGCTTGTACGTAGATTGACACATCCTGTGAGCCAGGGCAGCTCAGCGGCCCGGCCGGTATTTTTGCACAATCGGCTGCTTTATCCGTCTTGTACGGTGCAGGCGCACAGCCCAACTAGTGCAAAGTGACACCCAGTGGGCTTTTTGTCATTTCTTGTGGACATTTACTGAAGCAGCACCTTCGAAGAAACCGTAACGGATAGTTTATTATTGGGATTTTGTCCTGCAAAAGACACAGTTTAGCACGTGTCCATCCACCGAGAAGCGTTGCAAGGGTGTATAACTGGGAATTACATTTGCTGAATTCCGGTTGCATGTTGTTTTCGTATCGAGTGTAATGTAAATGCAAATTTCCTGTTATTGTGTGTGGCGAGTGTGGTCAATTTTCTGTCTCATCTGGCGGCACGTGCCGTTTGACGGTCGAGCGGTGCAGTGCCGTGACATGACTACACGGGCCGCTTAAAAGTCACGTGACATGATGCCCGAAGGTTGTATGGTATCCACATGACACGATGCCGGAGGGCAGGATGGGGTCACGTGACACCATGCCTCAGGGCAGGATTTGGTCAGTGGACGCGACATATCGTTATCATTTGGGACGAGCTACGGCTGCGCGTGGCGGCTGGGTGCCGGTGACGTGACGCGTGACGGTGGCGGCTCGTCAGTGGGTCGTCACGCTGCTCAGCTGTCTGGCGGCGCGCCGCTGTAACGGGTGTCGTTCTCCTATCCAGGCAGGCAGTCTGGATAAGAGAAAAGAGTCTAGTCTGCCCGCGACGACGCCAAACGTGAGGTGTCAACGCACCCTCACTTTTCCACTGCACGCCGTTTCATGGAGTGATGGTATAAGTGGTGTGTGGCGGTAAACACCCGCGCATGGCGCACATTAAAATGTAATTTGTAGTGGTGGAGCACCTGTAGAGGCGCCGGTACCGAGTCAATCTACCTATTACCGTCATCTTTAACCTGCCCCAAACTGGTCGGGATTCATCTTCGGCCGGCGACGGTGCACATCTTGATTGACATTGGCCTGAATTGGACACTGAGTGGACATTCCTTTCAGCTGGTCGGTCAGACACCGGCGGGCCAGTTCACCGGGGGGGGGGGGGGAGACTGCGGCACAGGCAGTGAGCCCTTTCGCAGGGGGCCGGCAGGGTGGCGGCGCCTCACAGACCGTACGGCTTCCTCACGGCTGTCGGCACTGAGCCAGGTTGACGAGCTGGCCGAGTGAGTGGTCTTTCCGCTCTGGGATCAGCTTGCACTCGGCCTGATAAGTGGTCAAACTGTCCCTGACTGATGGAAGAACAGTGAGGGGAATGACGGATCGCAGATGAGGATTGAAAATCCGAAAACCCGTGGAGTGTTTCATTTGCTGTGTTCGTGGAGTTAGAAATGTCGTGCGTCATCGCTAGATGAGCGTGTCCTGGTGTTTTGTGTCGTGGCATTATAGGGATGCTGCGTCCGTGTTTGCTGGGTCGGAAAGTTGCAATGGGATCAGTCAGTCCAGCCATCCTTCCATTATCACCAAACGTGTCATTAGTCCCGAGCCCAAGAGCTGTGCTCAAACAGAAAAGCCAGCAGATTTTGAAACCATCGCGGGCGTCCATATTCACTGATAATGTTTACACCAAAAGAGTATGCTCCCTTGCGGAGGTCAAACGGCATTATGTGTGATGGGCCGATCACCGTGATAGCCAATCGGTTGCCCATTTTCGAGTGGGAGGGGTCCTGATTGCAGTGAGATGGGTCCAGGGGCCTGCTAAAGCAAGGAACCGCGGAGAGATGACGACGGCCGACCCTCGGGCATCTGTGGCCGGCGCGGGGGACCGACAGGTATTTTACGTCTCTCTCCGGTTGCTCGGAGAGGACGGCTCGTGCCGGTCAGGGTGGTGCGAGCCCTGTCAGCGAGGTCTGGCGAGGACAGCTGACCCATGGGCACCTGGACAGCTGGCCGCCGGGCCGGGTCGCGCAGGGAGGCGGTGCAGGGTCAGGGAGGTGCCGAGAGGACTGTCTGCCGCCCCGCGGGGCACCTGTGGCTGGCCGCCGGACAGCTGGCCGCCGCCGCGCGCAGGTGCGCCAGCTGGCCGGTGCCGCCGGCGGCGGCGCCACGGCGCGTGCCACGGCGGCGGCAGTGGGGCGCCGGCCGGCCAGTGGACGGGGTCGGCGGGCGGCGGACGCTCGGTGCACCGGCCACCATGCAGATCCGAGACGCTCAGTTCGCCTGGCCGTCTGACATGGACGTCAAGGAGGCCATTGTGCAGGTGGGGCGGCCGGCGGGGCGGAGCCGTCATTGGCGGGGAGCTGCATTTGATAGATGAAGTTTTGAGGTCTGAAGGAATTTGCCATGCAGGTATTGGGCAGGACTAGTGGTGTTCATTGGCTTTCAGCATTTTCGGTTGAAACGATGCCAATTCGGTATTTGTACCTATTCCATCGAATAGTTTTGGCATTTCGCCGGTATTCTGATGCTCCTTTAATGCAGTGGGAGTCTGCCTAGAACGTTATTTTTGCTCATTTCTGCATGACTGCTCATGCCATTAATTCTTAGGCCAAGGTCTGCGTTCAGACAAGTCCCTACACATTGGAAACCACACTTTGCCTCCATATTCGCTCGTGGAGGAATTGGTCCATTAGGTTTCTAATTGAAATCCGGACGGTGCCTTACACTGACGTGTCCATTTGTGCGCATGCGAGCTTTGTAAATTGTAGGTGACGACTTATGATATTTAAATCATTTTTGGTTGACATTGATTTGATTCTGGCTTCAGCTTCCAAATGTCTTCACAAGAGCCGACACGTTGAGAACCCTGCAGTGGTCGACTGGTGGCACTTTCAAATGTCTGGCTATTTTGGCCCTGTGGCTCTAAATATCCGTAATATTGAGGCAGGCTCCTGGTTCTCGGATGGTGGATATGTGGCTATCATTGTCCATTTTCTTTCGGGAACATTCCCCTCTCATTTTACATGCTGAAAATAAGAGCAGAGATGAACGGGTATTTTCCTAAGTTGATTGCAAAAGCAAGTGACGATTGAACTCGGTGAAACTGGCAAAAGCGCCGATGAATTCTGAAGTCCGGGTGCCCTGAAAAGGATGAAAAAAAGATAACAAGGAAAAGATAATAAGAAAAAGATGATAACTAAAAGTGCGTAATTTTGTGCAATTATTGTTTTTTTACCAGCCTTTCCTACTAAGTTTTGGACGTTCTTTTTTCCATCAACTCTTAGTATTCATGTCACAAAGAAAAACGTTATACCTACGCAAATAATTTAACGCATTGCTGCCTGAAATGCTCATTTGGTTCTATCGCTTTGTGTTTAAAATATTGCAACTATATGTCGCAACATTCACAAAACAGCGCAGTATATAGGGACGACTTTTCCCCTCAACTTATTTAGGTATTCAGCATTCACTTTATTTCGCTGCGCATTCGCTTATTGTCTTCGGTGTAATTCTGACGCGCGTTCTGGCATACCTGTGGACTGATAGCAGCATTTTGTTGTGAATTGTGTCGTTAGTGGCCAAGGCCCGTGTGGTCTGGAACCTGGTACAGGGTGGAATGTGAAAAGTGGAGAGTGGCGCTGGAATACCCGTCCTAGCCGGATCTGTGGCGGTGCGGTCACCGCCGAGTAGGTACTGACCGGCTAGCGGTAACTACCCACCGATCGGAGCGAACGGTGCGGGGGAATGGACGGGGGACGCGCGTCCGCCGGCTTTTTTTTTATTAAAGTTCAATTGCAAGTCTGGCTATTTTCTTGCTTGCACTCCCTATGCCTAATGACGCTTATTCCGCGCTGCGGCGTACGTACTGCCCTGCCTTCACCTGCGGTGGTAGTATGGATTACCTAATGTGGATCGTCGTGTTGACGTCCCAGCACGGGTGTCCAAACGAGTGCTCACCGTGATAATATAGTGCGGCCGGTCAACAGTGGTGTGTCGGTTCCGCTGGCACGCGACGGTGCTGAAACTGCACCTTCACGCAATGGAAATAGCGCCCTATCTCCTCCCTTTTCGTTCTCGTGTGCCGCTCCGTTTCCATGTTGCGTGCTTCTATGTGTCCTGTTCCGTTCCCCATTTTGTCCCCGTACTCTCGGCCGTTTCCTCTACTGTTTCCGTGCCCAGTGCTGTCCATTTTTCTCGGGGCATTTGTCCTAATACGATAGCCAGTAAACACTGATGGGGCGTTCCACGACAAATCGACAAGTGCCCTGCACCCTCATATTTTATTTTTTGCTTAAAATTGGTCTAATGGGTTGTGATGGGCGGGGAAGCCAGCTGTGACAAGGATTTTTTTCTTCGAACAACGGTTTCCGAGATATAGCCTCGGGCAATTCCTGGAGGTCGCGCTGCAGCCCTATGTTTGGCGGCCTATAACTAAAAAACTATTCGTTTTCTACGATAAAAACTTTATATGGTTCAACTCACAATCAGCCAACAAACATTTTGGCTATCTCGGATTTTCAATTTTTGAAAATTTTGATCACGTGACCTTTTGACCTATTTTTCGAAAAGTGCTCTTGATATTTTCCCCACTGAAAGTTGCAATTTTGTCTGATGACGATTAAAGCCTTATCGATTGTCATTCATATGCGAAAATAAAAAAGTGGATATCGCCCTGCGTTGACCTCAGGTCAGGTCATTTTTATGACGTGTCCATTATTACGAGCGGGAGCGACAGCGAGATCTCGAGAATAAAGCAAGATAGCGACAAGCGGTAAACTGTGCAGGGTACACACGGATAAGGTCTATAATTTTTACTGAGGTCATTTTCAGGTCAGGTCAAAGATGACGTCACAGGAGCAAAAAGGAAGTCGAAATTGCGGCACTACATATATATGAAGTTTTTCTCGAATAACTTTCAAGGTATCCCAGCTAGGAACATACTAATAGCACCATCGTGATCCTCTCGTCGATCCGCATCGAAACATATGTATGTTGACCTCGAAAGGTTGAAAGGTCAAAAGTTGACCTTAGATCACGTGACCTGAGGTCAACTTTTGACCTTTCGACCTTTCGAGGTCAAAATACATATCATTCGATGCGGATCGACGAGAGGATCACGATGGTGCTATTAGTATGTTCCTAGCTGGGATACCTTGAAAGTTATTCGAGAAAAACTTCATATATATGTAGTGCCGCAATTTCGACTTCCTTTTTGCTCCTGTGACGTCATCTTTGACCTGACCTGAAAATGACCTCAGTAAAAATTATAGACCTTATCCGTGTGTACCCTGCACCGTTTACCGCCTGTCGCTATCTTGCTTTATTCTCGAGATCTCGCTGTCGCTCCCGCTCGTCACGTGACCTAAGGTCAACTTTTGACCTTTCGACCTTTCGAGGTCAACATACATATGTTTCGATGCGGATCGACGAGAGGATCACGATGGTGCTATTGGTTTGTTCCTAGCTGGGATACCTTGAAAGTTATTCGAGAAAAACTTCATATATATGTAGTGCCGCAATTTTGACTTCCTTTTTGCTCCTGTGACGTCATCTTTGACCTGACCTGAAAATGACCTCAGTAAAAATTATAGACCTTATCCGTTTGTACCCTGCAACGTTTACTGCTTGTCGCTATCTTGCTTTATTCTCGAGATCTCACTGTCGCTCCCGCTCGTAATAATGGACAGGTCATAAAAATGACCTGACCTGAGGTCAACGCAGGGCGATATCCACTTTTTTTTATTTTCGCATATGAATGACAATCGATAAGGCTTTAATCGTCATCAGACAAAATTGCAACTTTCAGTGGGGAAAATATCAAGGTCACTCTTCGAAAAATAGGTCAAAAGGTCACATGATCAAAATTTTCAAAAAATGAAA
This sequence comes from Amphibalanus amphitrite, assembly GCF_019059575.1. Lineage (NCBI taxonomy): Eukaryota > Metazoa > Arthropoda > Thecostraca > Balanomorpha > Balanidae > Amphibalanus > Amphibalanus amphitrite. The sequence goes on from NW_024881846.1 coordinate 541,014, forward strand.
ATCCGAGATAGCCAAAATGTTTGTTGTCTGATTGTGAGTTGAACCATATGAAGTTTTTATCGTAGAAAACCAATAGTTTTTTAGTTATAGGCCGCCAAACATAGGGCTGCAGCGCGACCTCCAGGAATTGCCCGAGGTTATATCTCGGAAACCGTTGTTCGGAGAAAAAAAATCCTTGCCACAGCTGGCTTCCCCGCCCATCACAACCCCTTACACCAGTTTTCAACGAAAAATAAAGTATGAGGGTGCAAATTTAATTTTTTATTTGTCGATTTGTCGTGGAACGCCCCTGATGACACTTTCCAGAGCTGTGTTGCACCGATGTGATGTCATATTGCACTGGCTCGACATCTAACGGGGGCTCGGGTGCGCTCCCGTTGAGTTTTCTGTCGGTATAGGGCGTTAGTTGAAATCATGGTCTGGTGGATTGAAAAATCTTTCTTTCTATAAAAAGGGTTCTGTAGAAACCTTTTTTTGCGAAAATATAATTTGCCTCAACCTTATGTCCCTACTTTGAAACACAGTGTCTTTTGTCTGGCACTGGCCGGCCATATTCGTGATACAAGCCAAATGATCAATATGTGTGTAAGATTGCATCAAGCATAGACCTCTGTCATCAAGCTAACTGTGATATTTTTACTAGCTTGGCAGATGTCTCCCGTCGAGGACTGACAAAGACTGGCTCGGTTTTCCACCAAGTTGGAGGTCTATTAGATGGCGAATAGATGCGTCTTTTTTCCATAGTAAGAGATCGCTGCCACAAAACAGGCGTTATCAGAATGCTGACATATAATGCCCACAAAAAAAGGCAGAGTATCGACATTAAGATATGTTTTGATCAATGAGGGATGAACAAGTTCCGCACCAATATAGCGTAAATGCCTTGAATTATTTCGCGTTGATTCTACGTTTATCCGTCCGCGGTATGATGACGTGCTGTGGTTTGACGTCATTATCGAGTGACGCCATACTTTGCCTTAGTCTATATCTGGTGGCGTACGCAACTCTAAGAAGTCGATGGCATTAAAAATAAGTCTGTATGTCACTGGCGTATTATGGCATCCCGACTAGATAGCCTTGATCCCGACTTTCATGTCCAGACATGATGCTTTGATGATTTATCCAATGATGCTTGTGTCGCACTAGCATCGCAGACCGTGTCTGTGCTGATATTATTTGTTGTATATTTCCTATTCAGAAAGGATTCTAAATGTAGTGTAATGCGTATTTATGCATTCAGACTGGGCATGGATAAGAGATAGGCACAAGCTGACATGAATGTCTCCCTCATCCATCTTCTGGGTTAATGAGTTGCGCAGCAATGTTTGTAACATCTTGTCCGTTCTGTGTTTCAGTTACAAAACATCCAGAATGTGATACGGTTGAAAAAGGAGAATGTAGACGCGCTGAACGCCAAGTTCGCCGGCTTCCAGCACCCGCCCAATATGTACCTGGATGTAAGTACCGCCACCGGCACTCGCTCGCAGTGGTGTCACCGGTATATACTGCCTTGGTGCCACCTTTAACTATGGTTGTTTCATGTTACCATTTTTGATGGTTTTACAAGCCGTCGGTTATTGTAAGATTTACACGTTGATGTTACGACTTACGAATGTAATGTGTCGTTCGCAATCGCAATTGGTACAAAATGTGTTTGTATTTATTGTAAGCTACCTTTGTCATTAAAATGTCAAAAATTTCTGTTATTTTTTGCAATTTCTCAATTTGTCTTTTTTCGTAGCAGTCATTGGTGTTACTACGAAGAGTCGTCCTGAAATATTTTGAAGCCGCGCAGATGTGCGTTATGCCCGTCCTGTCACCTATTCGGCTACCCTCCGGTCCTCCCAGTCACATCGCCTCCCTGAACGTGCCGCAGGAGTACAACGAGCTGACGCACAAGCTGCACGAGTTCGAGGCGCGCCGGCAGGAGCTGCAGGAGGCGATCGCGCGCGGCGCCAGCACCAACGGGGGCCTGGACGGCGCCGGTGCCGGCGGCGAGACCGTCGAGCGGCCGGTGCCCCACGTCTCCTCTGGTGAGTGACGGGCGCGGGGAGGGGTGCTGACCCGGAGAGGCTGGGGAGTGAGGAAAGAAGGCAGTGGATGTGGTAGTGGGTGGTGTGGAGATACCTTTAGAAGTTGTTCGTCCTACAGCTCGTACAATTCAGTTAGCCTATTTTGATGTAGTTTGTGCCGGGATGTTGAGTGTTGCTTGGTTTGTAGCGCCTGGTGCAGGACTGTGCTGTGGAGGACGACCCATGCCAGTTGGTGCTGAAGTGAATATGAATGTGATACTGTCCGAACTAGGTGGCGTTCGGGTGCTGTAGCACATCAGCTGTTCAGTTGCGGGTAGGTAGCGCTGGAGTCCTGCGGTGGAGTTCTCACGCACCGGCAGTGGACGAGTAATGCGGGCGATAGATGTCGCGGAGGTGGTTGGCTTTGGAGGTTGATTGGCGCAGATGCACTGGTTGCAATAGCTGCCCAATGTCTAGGTGCAACTCCACTGCGCCGGGCCAACAGCTTCGCTAGGCGGTGCCTCTGTTGGTCGTGGTCTCATGGATGTCATCTGTGAAGGCCTTGGAACTAAGGGCAGAAAGTTCCAGGGATTTGATGGTGGAGACACTGTTTTTTTCGGGAAGGGGGTCACGAATGTCATAAAAGGCTGACTGTCCCATTGCTAAGATCCTGCGGGACATGTTTTGCCATTCATAACGGTCCCATTTCGGGTTGACCTGTAGCCTTGACAAAAAAAAATTCGTGTCACCGAAACTTTGAAGCGGAATAGCATGTGCCACGAAGCACCGAGAGAACCGAGGCCAGCACCAAAAGTTTACCTCGCCGGAGACGAATCAAACGGTCCCACTTTCGTCCCGATCGGTCCACCCATTTTGACTCCAGGTCCAAAAAAGCTTGGACAAACTCACTCACATACTCACATACTCACTCACTCACTGACAAACAGGTTCAGCCGAACTTTTTTTCAGCGACCCACCAATGGGAATTTCCGGATGCAAAAGCATGCTATCGCATGCTTTTGATCCTCCAATCACGCTACTCTTGACAGGCAGATAGGGGCTTTCAAAAATATTTTCCCAATCCAGCAGCGAATTCTGGCGATGTTCAAGAGAATTCGCTGCTGGATTGGGAAAATATTTTTGAAAGCCCCTATCTGCCTGTCAAGAGTAGCGTGAATCTTGGTCAAAAACCTGCTCAAATGCAGTTTCAGCTCTCAGGAATTAACTTATCATTAGTCTCGCTCTAAGAACTCGGTGACACGGTCGAGTGGCGGTCACGTGGCATTCAGGGCTTCTGAATCGGGTGCATAAATTCGTTGCTGGTTCAAAAAGATCAGAAATGCTATGGATTCTTGTTATCGCCTTTCAGCATCATGGCGAATTTGATTGAACAAAGCCGAAAAAAATATTGCTCATGCCGAATATATAAGCACCCGACGAATTATGTGCACTATGTCTTATATGATTGAAGCTAAGGCACCCAGATGAAGCATTAAATGCCCTCTACCTTTTGCATCCAGAGCAGTGCAGCTGGCTACTTGACTTTTTTGCGTTGCTGACTGACTACGAGTGTCATTGGAGGCTCAGGTAGCGTGAAATGTCAAATAAAAATTGTTACTACTTATTTATGCAATGCCGTGTTACTGAACAGTGCCTAAATTACATGCGGGACCCCGAAATTGAAACGATCTGACGAATAATGTGCGATATGTCTAATATGCCTGAACCTGGGTCACTTTAAAGGTAGTGTGCCACCTTTGAAAGATTTCCCGTTTTATTTTTCCTAGGATAAGAAGCTTCTGTTTTTACCTAATATCGCAAAAAAAAATCAAAAATGGGCCTGGAATAGTGCCTTTTTCGCCTAAAAGTTTATCGGTTTTTAGATATGTATAACAACTGTAGTGGGCTCACCTGCAAACAGGCGTTGGGCAACAATCGCGAATGCGGCGCACTTGTGACAATAAGCAAAGGTCATTATAGTGTTACGACCATACGACGTACGGGAATGAGTTATCAGCTGTCTAATCGTAGACAACACAATGTCGAGCCTTAAACTGTAAGCCTGTATTGGTATTGTTTCTTAAATTTGGCTGTCGAACATTAATTTGTGGTTTGAAATATGATTTTATGTAAAATAATTGATATGAAACAGCCGTCTCTTAAGTTATGACCCCATTACACCACACGCAAGTGGCAGAAATGACAATGATCAGCTGACGCATTTTTCTTGGCCGAAGTCAGAGCGCGCGGCCCGACGCACCACGCGTATTTGGAAATTCCGACCTCGACGAGCATCAGAAGCCACCTAACAGGCGTGTTCGAAACCGCAGGAGATGATGATGAACGGGTTTACCGAAACTTGATTGGATGAGCCTATCGGTAATAGCGATTTTAGTGTGTGCATTTATTGTTCATAGTGGTGTGAAATGTGGTTGGGGTACGACCGACAACCCGTCGGGGCGAATTTCGCACTGGGGTACTCAAAATTTGAAGAATTTAAGACGTTTCCATAAGTTTTGAAGGTATGGATAAGTTCTAAAAATCCGGTTCTCCTTATCCGGGTCATTAACTCCATATGGTCCAAGAAAGCTGGCACACTACCTTTAAACCTGCACTATGACGAAATGGCTGCAATATGGCGAATATCGTGCCGCGATTCAATATATCAATGCACTATGCCGTGCTGTCGAAATCGCCTGCACTATTTTTGAAATGTGTGCACTGCCGCCTAAATTGGGCCTTTTCATTACATTCATTAAAATCTCGTTAATTTTTATTAGCAGTAAAATTTCAATAATTTAGTAAAATTTCATTAGCAGCTTGTTTGAACGGCACCACGCTACACTTGATGAACAGCAAGAGCGTTGTCAAAAATATTTTATAGATGGGGCACCGAATTCGCTTGAAGGTTAACTAAATTGCTTTGCGGTACGCCGAATACCAATGCATATGACGAAGCAATGCACTCTGGCGAAACTGAAATCGCAACTACTGAAAATGAATGCATTCTCCTTTAAATTGCTTGCACTGTTTCGGAGCCGTGTGCACTATTACTGAATTTCATGCACTCGGCTTAAGAAGCGGTGCACTATGCCGAACTGTCGAAATGGTTGCACTATTTCTGAACTGTGTGCACTATTTCTATATTTGGCCGTAAAAAGGTGTAGTTGAACAACGATAATTTGCTGCCTCTATCGCAAAGGGAACGCCGTCCGTTTTGCTTATTGAATTCATTCAAAGGCTCAGACTCAATAGTCGTTCAGATAACAGATTCACAAAAGCCTGACAACTGAGCAGCACTCATTGCCCAGGTTGATGCGTGTCGGATGCTTTTGAAAAGCGGAATCATTGAGCTTCGAGGCAACATTTGCCTTTCCAGGATTAGTTTGAATGTGCGGTACTTTCCCCAAAAACACATCGTCTCTGTATCCAAGTATCTCCTCCTCCTCCCCCCCCCCCCCACACACACACACACTCGCAACTACTGGTACTCGTGCCGGAAACCCGGCTGAAACTGAATGTCTGCGTGCTGGGTGCGAGTCGTCTCCAGATCCGGCTGCAGCCCTGCCGGTAATGACTCTGGGTTCTTTCTGCGCGCTGAAGACGTGCGCATCCCTCCGGTGACATCCGGGTGGCTGCGGTGTGTCGTGACGCCACTGCGGCTCCCGCGGCTCGGCCGGCACCTAATTAGTCGTATTGGCACCGGCTCGGGGACTATGGGCGGCCGCGCTGTCGCGACGAGCGTCCCCCTTTCAGCGGTATTGCGCCGTCGCTGGCGCCTTGGCTCACGGCGATTAATTTAAACCGGCCTAGTACGCCGCGGTGGGCCGGTGATCATTTCGGGCTCGGGAATGAATTTTACGGTGACGTAGGTCCTGTCCCCGCCGCGCCGGCTGACGGGCTGTCCGGGCGGTGTGGGGTCCGTCTCGGGCTGCACAGACCGTCTGTCTGACCGAGCAGAGCCCCGCTGCCGGACGGTGTTGGGGTAGGACGACCTCGGCTGGTCTGTTTGGTATGCGGGCGGCCGCCCGGAGCCGATATGTCAGCCGGCGGTCCGGCCGGCCCGCCTGTGCATGAGTGTCTGCCGGCGCGCGGCGTCTGTGTCTATTTCGGGCCGTGTTTGGAGCGTGCCGTCGGAGCTATCGATTTGCCGGTATTTGCCCGCGACCCGGCAGACCCGCCGCGTATGTGTGTGTGCCGGCGTGCGTGTGTGCTGATGCAACTGCTCCCGTTTCGGCTTGGCGCGTAAACGACCCGGAGCCACGTGCGTTGCTAACATTCACCGCTCGCAGTTAGCTCCGTGGTGACGCGGATGTGAAAAAATGACACGCAGTTGACTATGAGAGCGTCTCCGAGCTGCCGGAGAGACAAGTGTCCTACGTCATACTGTGATATTGTATAAGGCTTGTGGGTTTCACCAGTGTCTACTTCGTAGCATGTTGAGGGAATGCGGGGATTGTTCTTTCTGTGACCTGTTGCCGGACCTGGTGTCGGGGAACGTCTGTGGTGCTGATTGAGATAGTTGTTTGTTGCGCCTCCGACAACTTAGGTGGAAGTCTGTACCCGTGTGTGTACTGTATCCGCTTGGATAATCAATGTATCTGGAAAGACGCTCCGTTAGGTGGCTGTCCAAGCGGCGTGTCACTCGTCTGCCAATCATTTTTAATTATTCTGCCCTTGCCGTTTTGGACCGCACCGCCCGATCGGACATCCCATCCTCAGTCCCACTTGCCATCCTAGAACGCAACAAACTAGTCGACGCGCTTCTCGGCCCCATTTAACCTACCCCTCCTCTCTCTCTCTCTCTCTCCCAGGAGTCAGCGTGGGCAGCTGCGGCTCGCCGGCACCCGTACCGCCGTCACCTCTGAAGGCCTTCATCAGGGCGCACCTGCCCAACCAGCAGCGCACCAGCGTCACCGTCCGGTACGGCGTCACCGTGCGAGAGGCCCTCTCCAAGGCGATGAGCCTGCGCAAACTCACCCCAGAGACCTGCGTGGTGTATCAGTGCTCGAAACCCCAGGTGAGCGGTGGGTGGTGTACCAGTGCTCGAAACCCCAGGTGAGGGGGGGTACCAGTGCTCCAAACCCAGGTGAGGGGGGTACCAGTGCTCCAAACCCCAGGTGAGGGGGGGGGGGTACCAGTGCTCCAAACCCCAGGTGAGGGGGGGTACCAGTGCTCCAAACCCCAGGTAAGCGGTGGTGGAGGGCGGAGGGGAGAACAGGGGAAAGTAGTAAATAATAAAAAGTGAGTGCCCTGTGGAACCAACTGGGGTTTCGTGAAATCAAGTGTTCTGTTCGAAAGGTTCCTAATAGCGGAAACTTTAGATTGCATTTGTTTGAATTACTACGATGAACTGCAAATATGGCAGAAACTGCTGTTGTGTGCTCCTCAAAAGAAATGGATTCTGGTTTCGTTCTGTTCTGGTTCACTGCCCGATGTATGTCCCTGTTCTTAGGGGGCACTAAGTACATTCCCGTGCGTTTTCGTTTGACTGACTTCACCGTCCGTCAGATCCGGATACCGTGGGACGCGGACATTACGTCTCTGGATGTGGACGAGATTCGTGTGGAAGTGATCCACATGACCCCAGTCACCACCAGTATATCGCACAACTTTGTGAGTACCGCCGGAGGGCGGGGGATGGGAGGGGCGGCCGCGTTGAAACATGTGAAGAACGGGGGATGATAACGCAGCTGGTTTTTAGTTGTTTGATTCGATACTTTGTTGGTGGAACCACTTAATGATATGTACGACGGAATGATGTACAACGTGGCAAGCATAGCGGCAATGTATTTGCTGTTAAGTAAGGGAATAGAATATGGCTGTGATGACTAAATGGTTATATTGTACTTCACAAGCTTTGCATAGTGCCACCATGTAGTTTTTATTGTTAACTACCGGTTATTACACGGTTACTAGAAGTGGCCGTGACAGCTGTGATCAGCCAGTGTGCTGTGATAAGTGTTGCTGGCTGATGACACATGTGTCTCCCTTTAATCACCTGTGCTACACCGGCCGCCTCGCCTCCCCGAACTGTCCTCTGACCATGACCTCTGGACGTCCGCAGGTGCGCAAGACGTTTTTCCCGCTGGTGTTCTGCAGCTTCTGTCGGCGGGTGCTGTTCACGGGCTTTGTGTGTCGCACGTGCGACTACAAGTTCCACTCGAACTGCTCGGAGAAGCTGCCGCCGCTCTGTCAGTCTGTGGTCAACGTCAATGTCACCAACTACCAGCAGTGCGTGGCGGGATGGGATGGGAGGGGAGACGGAATGGAGGGTGGGAGAGAGACCGTAAAAGGAGGGAGACCGAACGGAGAGGGCTGGCAGACTATTAGTGGTCAGCTGCGGCACGCCTTGCAGTCTGTCCTGCAGGTGCATGCTAATAATGTACCCGAATTCCAGGTTATTTTGTTCTCACATGGTCTTTATTCCTCGATTGTTTGAGCGCTTTTTGGATAGGGATGTCAAGGTACGGCTATCAGCTCTGAATTAATATACCAGCTATCAGTAAAATCTACCCTTCATCGTCATTATCATAACAGCTCGCCCCATCACTGATCTTCTTGCCACAGTTGATCTCTTTCTTCCGACCCCTTTCACCCGAGCTCTCTACCTACTTGTGACCCTTCTTATCTCTTCCTTGTGACTTTTCTTGCTCTAATCCTTCCCTTTCTATCACTTTTCACCGCAGTTCCTCGCCCCTTTATCGCCTAGGTATCCCTTTAGCCGCAGCTTATTCCTTCCTTCTGAACGGTCCTTCTCGTCCCATCCCCCTTCCCTCAGACCCTGCTCACCCTGCTCGCTCCAGCTCACCCGGCCTTCTCTCTGACCCTGCAGCTTGTTGGCCAACAACTCCGCCGGCATCCTGTTGGCTCCGTCATACCTGCGCGGAGGTCGGCAGGGCGACCCGCGCCTGCCGGGAGCGGCGCCTCTGGCGGCCCGTGAGCGCAGCACCTCAGCACCCAACGTCAGCAACCACGTGGACCCGGCGGCACTGGGCATGGACCAGCTTCGGCGGGCCTACCCCGGTCAGTGGACGGGACAGGGAGAGAAGTGTGGGGGGGGAGAGAGCGACAGGGAGACGCGCAGGGAGGGGGTCAGCGGACTGGGGAGTGTAGCGATTTTCAGTGTCAATTAAGTCGTCAGGAAAGTAGTGAGGCCGGTGCTCGGTTTCCCGAATGTCTCCGTTGAGAGCGATAGTGAGCTCCCCGGGGGCGGTGCTGGGTTCCTGTTAGTGCTCGCTCTCCTCGCCGTGTCCCTGATAATCAATTCCCCGTGGTAGCGCAACCGCCGGCGCTGAAACTAATCACTCGCCGCCAGGGTTTTCCGCCTGGTAGTTGTTATGACGAGTTGTTCGGGACCAGTACGCGCGCCTCCGCCAATCAACAGGTGGTCCTTAGGTGGCTGCTCCGAGGCGGGTCTTGGTCAACTATCCAGGGGCGTTATTACGCACTAGTGCCGTCCGCGAGCGCCTGTGTCGCACACTAGGAGGGAAGGTCCTGCCACTCAGCAATCCTACTACAATATAGGAGCGGCCCTCCATCGTCCCGCCCCACTCCCCCGTCCCTGACCCGGGCCCCTGGCAGCCGACAACAGAAGCCGGCGCACGTGTTTGTGACTGGCGGCCCATTTAGGCCCGTGGCTGCCACAGCTGTCGGTGACGTCACTGGCGCACTGCGTGACGTCACCGGCGGCCGGCCGCAGCCGGCACCGGGTTGTTTTTAGACACCGCGCCGGTCGATGATGTTTTTCTGACGCCGTGTGTGCCGTCAACGTGCATGCCCGGCGTATGGGCCGGGGGAGGGGCGGACACAGATAGGACAGCAGCGCATTCCCGTGTAATTTGCGCCGGGAATGTTCCACGTTACGTAAAGCGTGCGCCGTTGAAATACCCGTGTGCCTGCCGATGACGATGTGACTCCGAGACGGACACTGTGTTCTGACGCACTCGCTGACGCTGCTCACGGTCGGCTGAGCCGCCTTATTGTGCGACACACACGCGCTCGCCGTGACGCCCGCGTGTCAACTGGCGTCACGGTAGTGCGTTGTCGGCGTACGCGTCCGCGACTACGATTGCTCGTAATTTCAGTCCTTCCCTGGCGAGCCTCGGCCGCCTGACTCCGACAAACGCCTCCAGCATGTTGTGTTCGGTCCTCACTGCCTCCCTCTACAGCTGGTGTTGGTTACTGGTTATGACTGTGGTGATTGGTTACAACCGACTAACCCCTGGTGGTGGTCTTACTCGCATGACCTTTAAAACAATGTGCACTTTGATGGTTATTTCTGTTTCGTTTGCGTATTTAAGCTTCTCTCGTAGTCTAGCAGCTACATATTTGATGTTTGATGTTTGATGTTTAAATGAATGTGTTAAATAATGAATGCATAGCTGATAACCACAATTAATCCCACTGAGCTGTGTATAGCACTGAAGTCCTGGTAGCTGCATGCAGTATCTGGTTTTGGTCTGACTGTGGCCTGTAGCCTCTGCTGACTAACCCGAGCCGTGTAGGTGTAGCGGCGGCGGTGGCGGCGGCGCCGGCGGCCGGCGGCGACTCACCGGACGGCTGGGGCCATCTGCTGGCCGGGCTACTCACCACACCACGACCTCTCCGGCGCTTCCGGCCCGGGCACGCCGCCACGCCCACTACGACCGCCACGCCGGCCACGTCCGCCACGCCCGGCCGGCGCCGCAAGTACGCCACTCTGGAGAGACCGCCGCGGCGCACGGCCAAAACGGCGGCGGCGCGACTGGCGGCGATCGCCGGTGGGTGAGCGCGTCCCGCCCTCCGTCCGTGCCTCTGTCCCGCCCTCCGTCTGTCTGTCCCTCTGCCCCTCCCTCCGTTCGTTTCTTCGTCCATCCATCTGTTCATCCATCCATCCGCCCGTCTGTCTCGGCCGTCCATCCGTCCCTCCTTCCCTCCGTTCGTCCATCCCTCCGTTCGTCCATCCTTCACTCTGTCCCTTCGTCCACCCTCTGCTGGAGGTCTGTGGAGGCCGGATGGACGGCGGAACAGAGAGACGGGTACCTACTGTACCGCGAGCAGACAGCCAGGAGGCGCGACCTGCTTGGTAAAATGGAAACAGCCTTGAGTTTGTCTTGCCCGATCGGCAAATGCAGTTACAGTGTATTATCTTCTTGCTGTTGATGATTTAGCATGCACTACATTTAGCATGGGAACTACGTGGCTGTTCAAAATATTTGCCTTTGGTGTTGGTTTTCTTTTGCTGCCTTTTCCACTGTTAGGCGTCGTTGCATGAAATGTACCAGCACACGTGTTGCATCTCATTCCTCTAAACCAACAACTAACTACGTGCCAACCGCCCATCCTGTGGGCGGAACTCTGACTGACCGAAAGCCACCGACTGACGTAAAACCAGAGTTCATCTCCCTGCAGACTTGACCCACCCGCCGAGGCTGACTCGCCCCTCTAATCAAACCCGTCCCGGTGTCTGACGCCGCGCGCTGCTACCCTCACCAACAGGTCCTGGCGCGGCGCTGGTGCCTCCCGGCTCTCAAGCACACTCGTCGCCCTCCTCCTCGCCGACCAAGCTGTCCCACTCACACTCAGCTCATGGCTCGCCGACCTCCATCCACCGCGGCACCCGGCCGCGCGCCCGCTCCGCAGACGAGTCCAGCAACAAGAAACTCGACAAGAGTCGCGTGCGAGAGTCGTTCGACGACTGGGAGATCTCCTGGGAGGAGATCCTCATGGGCAACAAGATCGGCTCGGGATCGTTCGGGACGGTGTATAAGGCGCACTGGCACGGCCCTGTGGCGGTGAAAATACTGAACGTGAACGACCCCAGTCCGGCGCAGCTGGCGGCCTTCAACAATGAGGTGGCCGCCCTCCGAAAGACCAGGTGGGTGATGAGTTAGGGCGGTGGAAAAGTCGGGAGGGGCTTTGGTTGGTTACGATTTCACATTGTTCATAGTTTCCTCTTTCTTTCTACTGAATTTCGCTTCTTACTGTACTTTGTATATATGTAGTATCGCCAAGCGCGAGTCTGAAGAATAAGATAACGTGTACCCACTTGACATAAGAATGCCGCCAGCTGTTGAACTCCTCTATTTGGAGCCCTTACGATATCGTAATGTTGACCTTACCTGGCCTTTCCGTCAGACATGTAAACATTCTGCTCTTTATGGGCTGCGTGCGGCGGCCAAACCTGGCTATCGTCACTCAGTGGTGCGAGGACTTTAGCCTATACAAGCACATCCACGTCTTCGAGACCAACTGGGACCTCGGACAGAAGCTGGACTTTGCGCGGCAAACCGCCTGTGGCATCGAGTAAGTGGCGGGGGATGTTCAGTTGTGGGTGGGAGCTTGAGGCTGGGGTGGGGAGATTGGGCAGAAGCGCGAACTAAGATACAAAGTTATGATGGTAAAAATTGGATGTTTGGTTGGTGTGATTTCCATGTTGAAATGGGGCATGTCCTTCATGTGAATTTAAAGCGAGTTTTTGATCATTTAGTTAGGCGCAAAGTTGAGGGGTCTCACTGTATTCAACAATACATGTTCGACCGTTCCCATAGAGGTCGTTAACTGATGTTCCCGTTGAGTCGAGCGGTACGCGCCTACCTATTGCAGGGCCTCACCAGGCGCGACAGATGACTGTACGATTATGCCGACTAAACGTCCACCTCCCTACTCGCAGGTACCTCCACTCGCGTGACATCATTCACCGGGACCTCAAGTCGAACAACATTTTCCTGCACAATGACTACACGGTGAAGATTGGCGACTTCGGACTGGCCACGGTGAAGACGCGGTGGTCGGGCAACCAGCAGGCCCAGCAGCCGACCGGTGGGTACCGACAGAGACGCTGGTCGTTGCTGGTAGCTAGCCACGTCTGGTTGCTAGCCACGTCTGGTCGCTGGTCGCGGACCGAGATGGCTGGATGGCACCTAGCGTTGATATGTCTACGGGAGACAGCGGTAGGGCTGCCAGATGGCGCCTCCTTCTGGGAACGTGGTGGCTGTTTTAGATACCGCTCTGATTTGGTCGGGGTTGAAGTGACTTCATATGCATCAATATTCAAGGTGTTTGATTATTTGGGATGAATTGGTGCGTCAGTTTTGGTGGCGACGCGAGATGTGAAGACTCAGCTTTGGGCGTGCTCATTGCGGATTTGGTCGCCATCCACTGTTGTCACGGTCTCAGCTACTGTGTATGTTTGTTTGTTTTGTTTGTTTTGTTGGGTTAGGCCCTTTCGGTCGACAAGACCATTGCAGAGCCGGAAGGATGATAGGAATTAGGGGGAGACATTGGTCTGGGCAGGCACCCTAGAGAGTCGCCGGGGCTGAGCCCGTCCATAGGACAGGCCGACCAGCCCCCCAAGCACTCTCTGCACCCGGCTACGGGGTACAGCTCCCTCGGGAGCAGCGGTGCCGCTCCAAGGGAGCAGCCCGCATGAGATAAAGTTGCCTGTCCAGCCCGGTAGGGGATTGTGGCGTGGAGGAGAAGGATTTCAGTATCCTGAGGATAGAAGCACGGATACTGTGCATGTTACACTGACGCCATTGTCGATATCGCCACCTTCGGAGTGCATCGGACCTGATGTAGCCGGATACGGGTCTAGTAGTGCCGTTTTGGACTGCGTTGACTGCCTGGCCTCCATCTGCAGTGAGCCCTTTTTGAGCCCTTTTGACCCCGCCCTTCGCTCGTTCCGTTGACAGGGAGTATTCTCTGGATGGCGCCCGAGATTATCCGCATGAAGCAGGAGAACCCGTACTCGTTCCAGAGCGACGTCTATGCCTTCGGTATCGTGCTGTACGAGCTCTTTGCCTTCCAGCTGCCGTACACGCACATCAACAACAAGGACCAGGTGAGGGGGGCTGCCGGCCGGCGGACTGGAGTGTAGGGGACTCGGGAACGGTCTGAGAAGGTGGGCTGTTTCCATGTCGGATTTTGTAGTGTGTACTCGTAGCTTGTTGGTATTTCGGTAGGGTCGTGTTCAAAATCGTATCAGCATTATAAATGGGAGCATTTGCCTACTTAAATGTCATACACATTGATTGTTGGCTGGACTTGGTAAATGGTAAGTCCATGCGATTTTGTCAACCACAATGCTCGCTGTATGTAATGAAGAGTGCCGACTTATTGTTTGGTGCTGAGATTCAGATGTGGCTGGGTGTCCACGCTTTTGACGCATTCTTGTCTCCGGCAGATTCTCTTTATGGTGGGCATGGGATTCCTGAAGCCCGATCTCTCCAACCTGACCGAGTGTCCAAAGCTGATGAAGAAACTCATCACAGAGTGTATCAGCTTCAAGGCCGATCTCCGTCCGCTCTTCAGACAGGTCAGTTCGGATCGGCAGTATACGGAAATAAGAATTTAGACCAACATCATTGCCTTCAGTATGGATTAGGTAGCTGCTCTTAATGGTCACTTCAGCTGGCAGTTTTTTTTTCAAATTTGAAGCTTCATGTGCACGGTCCATAAAGTAATTGAACTGAGCTTGTGACCAGCAATTTTGTAACCAATGATGCACTGTGGTTTGAAGTGAATATCGGTGCTTTGCATCCTAGTGCACCTGTCAATAATTACTCAGCTCATCACCACTACAACTCATTATCAGTATTTGATGTGCTTTGTCCGCTGACCGTTCCCTCCCCCTGTCCACAGATCGAGGACCGGATCGACTCGATCCTGCAGAACATTCCCAAGATCGCGCGCTCCCAGTCGGACTCGTACCTGCCCATAATGAGCCGGCAGTACGAGACCGACGAGTACTCGCTGTACCCGCCCTACGCGTGCCCGTCGCCGCGCACGCCCGGCCACGGCGGACTGGCCGCGTTCGCCTTCCACCACGCCGGCTAGTCCCGCCCGGCCGGCCCGCCCTGGCGCCCCTCTGCCCGCCGCCCCGTCCTCCGCCCTCTGCCCGATCCCGCCCGCTCCCTTCGCCCCGGCCCGTCCCGGTCCCTCTCCCCCATCCGCGAGCACCAAGATGGCAGGTGCTGCTGTTCGTTTGGACAGTCAGTCTCAAACTTGCAGACGCTGACGGCATTCGTAAGGTCAGCGGATGGTGCTTGTGATTTAGGTACCCCTCTCCCCAAAAGTGTGGGATTTGCATGTGATTTTCTAGAGGGTGGTATAGCCATACCGCATACGTCGTGTCTTTCTGTTGTCACTTGCATTTTGAGTCATTAAGTCTGAGCTGAAGTTGATCATGATTTTAGCAATAAGTGATTTCGTCGTAATGGCCTGTTTTGATTGTCTTTATGATGCCCAATCTCAATCAATTTGGCAAGCCAGGAGCTGATTTGCATATGATATCTCGATTTTATTATTGAACCGTCTCTAGCCATCGTTTGGTGGTTATCTCATTATCCGCCAGAAAGATGCTGATACAGAAGCGTTTCGATCTCTAAAAAGGTCGTCCAAAGTAGTGGACTTTGCCTCCCATCCTACCCCATTCCACTTGCTTTGTTGAGTAGGTACTAGTTTACCGCTGATATCACAAATCGATTACAAACCACTTCGGCCTACAGGGTGCTCTACGAATTCATCCTAGTTCCAACACCCGGCTGGGACGTGTCGTAGAAATTGTGGCTTCCCGCGGCGCGGCGCACCCCTGCCGGAGCCGTCCGCGCTCCCCAGACTCCGTCTTCCTGTCACCGCTGCTCCTGTGGGTACCGTCCATGCGCGACCTGTTCCGGCGCTGATCTCCCCTTCTTCCCGACATCTCTGCCCTGCTGCCGCCGACACGTCCTGCGCCCGGCGCCCCCTCCTGCCCCCTCCCCTCCCCCGCCCATCGGCGGCGGCGGCGCGCTCGGCCCGCCGGCCCCCTGCTCCCCCGACGTACATGTGATACAGCGAGCGGGCAGGCGGGTGCCAGCCGTTCAATCTTCTCTAGTCGGCGTCACGCGGTCTCCCAACGGTTGTGTTACGAAAGCTGCACTCATACGCGATTCTGTTGCACGCATTGTCATCGTCATTATGTTCTGTTGATGGTTTGATGGCGCAGCTGCGACCTCCCGGCTTGTGCGCGTATGTCTGTATATAGTACGAGCGAGACGAGGTAAGAATATGTGACATCATGACTGAAATAAATCCGATATTTGAACGAAATGTATCTAATTATTGTGAAGGAATATTTCAGCAGAGAACAGAGGCTGGTGCGCGGTTCCGTTGTAACGATTCAATGACGTACAATCTATCCCGAGGCGGGCTATAATGTGCTTCCATCGACCGTGCTTTCATTGGTAACTCAATGTACGAGAGGTAGGTTATCATGGAACATCCAGGCAAATGAATTGGGAATATATCGGATTTGAGCGGGTTCATGCATTCCCTGACGACATCAAATGATGGTCGTGGCCCCTTTTTAACGACCCAAAACAGCTGGGTTTGAGATTCCGATCAAACTTTGTCGGTGACTGAGAGAATTTCTCCAATATGAACGGTAATCCAATACGCGTCTCCGCCTACTTCAATTGACCGCCGGACTTTCCAACAAGCAGGTATCAGCTTATGCGAGCGATGTTGGCGAAACATTCTCAAAGGGGTGTTACTTGGCATTGTTTTGTCAGGAGAACAAGTTGGTTCCATGGCGCCTCTTGTTCTCTGGTTTGATGCACTGTTATCCAAGGACGTTTGTGTATCGATTATTCATTGGATCGGCGGTTGCCCCGGCTCCAAACTGAGCTGTTTGCCCTCCTGAACCATGTCCGCGGGGATAGAGAATGCCGGCCACGCTCCGGTCGAGTAACGACATTGAGCTTGGCAGCAGTAAACCCATGTAGTAAAAACATGTAGGGCCCGTCCCGCGGCCTCAGTAGGCGGTAAAGGCGCGTGGTGGCTGGTAGGGACGGCATGGCTTCGGTGCTCGTGTGTGTCCTGGTAGCGGTGCTGGGCGCGCTGGCAGTGGCTGAAGTGACTGACGAGGTAACGGTGATTGATGTTTTAGGAGGTCCCGTGTTGAGCAGACATGAACGGGACGGCAGTGAGCCAACCGAACGCAGATTCTACAATGAGACTATCTTTGGTGGTAAGCAGCCGGAGCTGACCTCAGCGTTGCCGGACCGTTTTGAGAAGGTACGGCTCAGTCATAAGGTGGCGGAGGGAGTGCGGCCGACCATCACCGACGACAGTCTGGGCGGCTGGCCGGAGGACGGCGACAGCAGCTTCATCTCGCTGCTGCAGCACCTGACTTCCCTCCAGGACGTGCTGGTGGTCCACCACCTCACCCAAGAGCCGTCTTTCCTGTGGCAGCGTCTCCACCAGTTCACCCGCACCCTGGAGATCAACCAGCTAGAGCTGCCTCCGGGTGCCGTCACCACCTTCCACCAGACCTCCAGCAAGGTGTGTCTGTACCTGGTGCACGGGTCTGGGTGGCGCGGCGCCGACACTCGCCGCTCCGTGCGGCTCCTGGATGCCTGGAGTGACCTGTGCACGCGGCTGCTGGTCGTGGAGCCCCTGCAGCCGGTGGAGCGGTCGCTGGCGGCACGACTGGTCCGACACGAGCAGACTCTCATGACGCTATCCATTATGATGGAGGAATACTATGGCTACAACGCTACCGAGAGCGGCAATGACACCGTCGGACAGAGCGGCTCCATTCAGCGAGTGTACGGCTTCGAGCTGGAGTGTTTCCAGCGCAGGGTGCGGCCAGAGCTGCTGTGGGACGCCGCGTGGAGCAGACACCGCGTGCGCCGCTCGCAGCGGGACGGCCAGGGGAATGCCACCTTCTTCCAGACGAACGTGCCGCACTTGGGCGGAGAACATCTGCGCATTAGTTCCACGGCAGCCGGAGACACCTACTACGCCTACTATCCCGACCCGAAAGACCGCTCCCACTTCGCTGGTGTCGAGAAGAACATGATAGACGCGGCGGCCCGCCACCTGGGCTTCACCTACACGCACACACCGCCGCTTAGTGACGAGGGTGTCTACGGCTCGCGGCTGGAGAACGGCTCGTGGACAGGCGTGGTGGGTATGGTGGCCCGCGGCGAGGCCGACATCGCCATCGGCGACATATCGGTGACGCTGGAGCGGCTGACGGCCGTCGACTTCACGTACCCGCACCAGGTGGAGCCCAACTCGTTCATGATGCTGCGGCCGGCGCCGGTGCCGCGCTGGCTGGCCGTGGCGGCTCCGTTCGACCCTCCCACTTGGCTGCTGCTGGCACTGGCGCTGGGCTGCGCCCTGCTGGCCGTCCAGCTGCCCGGCGTGCTGGTCGACACGGGCGCCGGCGGCTCGCGCGCCCACGCGCTGGTGCTGTTTGGTGCGCTGCTGCACCAGGCCGGCCAGCTGCCGGTGCGCGGCGCCGCCGGCCGTCTGCTGGCCGTGGCCTGGTGGCTGTTCGGGCTCACCATCGCCATCAGCTACCGCAGCCGGCTCATCTCACTGCTCTCCGTGTCCCGCTACCCGCCGGCCATCGACAGCCTGGACCAGCTGGCGCGCTCGCAGCTGGACATCAAGGCGTACCCCCAGGTGGCCGTCACCGAGTACCTGGAGAGTTTCAGCGGTACGGACTCGGCGCTGGCCGGCCTGGTGCAGCGGCTTTCCTTCCTCCCGGCCACACAGTCGCTGAATGACGTCGAGCTGCACCCGGACACGGCCTATGTGGAGGAACTGGCCCTAGTGCGGCGCGCTGCCAGCCACCGGCCCGACCGACACCTGCTTTACGTGTCACGCGCACGCTTCTACGCCACAGGCCTGGCGTGGCCGGTGCCGCACGGCGCCTGCTACAAGGGCCCGCTGAACACCATCGTCAAGCGCCTACTGCAGTCGGGCCTGGTCGAGTTCTGGCTGCACAACGAGGGCGGCCAGCCGCCGCCGCCGCGTCCGCCGCCCCCGCAGCGGGCGCTGCGACTGGCCGACCTGGCCGCCGCCTTCCTGGTCCTGGTGGCCGGATCGCTCGCCTCGGCCGTCTGTTTTCTGGCAGAGACGGTGGTGGCCGGCAGGCAGATCCGTCTGCCCGGCGCGGCGCACGCGTACCGAGCTCACGTGTGGTGTATGAGGTTTGTGGGTGGTATGCAGGGGTGATAGCTCTGGTCCTGCAAAGGGCTGGAGATGTGATATTGGTCGATGTGCCGGTCACCGAGGCGCATCCGCCACCGTCGGCTATTGCAACAGACACACCATGCTGCGTCACCTTGCACTTAAGACGTCACTGCCTCTATTTTTTTTTTCTATAAATTTAGTCCGAATGGTTGAATGGGTGGATTGAGGAATCAGAGCCCGCACTAAGCATAGCTTGTTGTGCTGACCCTGACCCCACCACCCGATCGCGCAATTCCAGTTGTATGGCAGAATTTTGTCCGAACGTTTAACGTGTCCTCACGACTGGACACGGCCCCCTCCGCTCACTCACGTTACCTGGCTTCTGTGCGGCCCCTGCCACAGACACGCACGCCATTACACGTAGGAGCTAAATGTGGCCGCCCGCACCGGGGCTTGAACCGGGCTCTCACTACCGGCTAAGCGTCGGATTCCGGCGCTTTAATCCACTCGGCCACGGAGGGGCCAACGGAACCCATCTTAAAATTATCTACGACACTGATAATGTCAGTGATCAGTGTCGTCCTTTCCCTGACTATGAAGTGCCGTGAAGGTCACTAAAGACGCTTGACGTGACGTAGTACAATTCACTTAACCCTCGCCCCGTTGGGGGGGGGCCATTTTGGCCCCCCCCCCCCTGTGGTTTTTCCTGAATAGCAAAAAAACGGCGGCGCGCAGCGCCGCCAAATTTTCATTACCTTCCCGGGCATCAATTTGACACCTTCACACCAAATTTCAAGTCTTAGGTCACCTTAGGTCAGGAGTTATTGAGGTCAAACTGAGGTCATGTTCGAGCAAAAATGAGCAAAAAACATGCAATCCTGAAACGCTCACCAAATCTACAGTTATCAAGCAATTTCAAAGTTCTTTATATGGTCTAGTAGACAAAAAGCGGCGCTACAAAACTGCTATCTCGGATTTTCAAAATTTTTGGTTTTTGACCAAAAAAAAATCAAAAAATTGATTTTTTTAGAAAAACTTTGAAAAAATCCAAAAGTTTTCCGAATTTCGAAAAAACCGGAATATATGTGATAGTTCCAGCGCTCTTCTATATACATACCAAATTTCAGATCGATATCTCGTTTTTTGGCCAAGTTATAGCGAAAAAACTGTTCAAAAATGATGACGTCAAATTTTTGAACTCAATTTTTAGCAATTCTAGACCACGTACGGCAAAACAAAGACCACCATTGAACTCCCCGTGACGAGCTGCATCGATTCGATACCCATTTTATGCAAAAATATTAACTTTGAAATTTGACCTAATTTGACCTGACCTTGACCTGACCTTGACCTGACCTTGACCAAAACGTGATCTAAGCTGGCCCCAAAGGCTGCCTGACCCATATAATCGCATTTGTCATGTAAAATGGACCATAAAACATGTATCACACGACACTTTCATATTGTGACCCCCCCGTGACCTGACCTCTGTGACCTGACCTGGTATCAGTGACCTCAAATAGCAAAATATGTGTTTGAAGAACATTTCCCCATCGATGATTTTCAATGAAATGCATTTTACTCGATTTTACAACGCATTTCTTGAAGTGCCTGTAAACGGTGAAAATTGGACCTTTGACCTGACCTGTGACGTCATCGGTTTGACCTAGGTCAATAAAATTGGGTCACAAGGTAGTTCCCCGTTGGGGCTATCCAACGCCGTTTACCGCTTGTCGCTATGTTGCGTGGTTCTCGAGATCTTAGGGGGGGGCCAAAATGGCCCCCCCCCCCAACCGGGCGCGTTGCTCGGCAGAGCCCAACGGGGCGCGGGTTAATGTACATTTATCACTAGTCCTTGGATGCATCCTCGCCCAACCACGGGCAGCCCTCGAGATGCTGGTTGGAAAGCTGATAACCCAGCAGTTTAAAGGCCGCCCCACACTGGAACTCGCATGCGGGTTGCGAGTTTTTGGGTTTTCGGGTTTATTCAAGTTCAAATCATACAATCTAAGCTGAGTGAAACACACTACCATCTAACAGGCGACTCTGCATGTTTTTAGCTTACGAGCCACCTTGCATCGCATTCCAAAAGTTTATTTTGAGTCAACTTTCGACTTTACTCGCTGCGAGGTCTGCGAGTTTTGCGGGTTTTTCGTTGGAGTCGAATTTTGGTTCTTTGCGCTGGTATTGCGACTATATGTAATTTTCTGAAGGTGTACCGGCTTCACTGCATTCATGAAGTTACCATAAAGGAACGGTCTAATCACTCTATGAATTAGTATTATGCCCGCAAACTCAAAACCCGCAAACTCGCAGCCCGCATGCGAGGTCCAGTGTGGGGCGGCCTTTAGGCAGAGACATTTTAGAATGACATTCGGCACTTAGTGCGAAAATATTCGCTAGTCTCCTAAACATCGCTCATATTGAATATGCTTTTCTAAACCCGCTTTACAACAATATGCGTGTATTATGTTCAAGTCATTCAATTTCGTGACAGAGTTGCAGTTCATATTATGCCTGGCCTAGTCGTTCCAGCCTATTAATGCAACAGCACCGAGATGCTAATTAGCGACTGGTCACTGGATACATTTAGGTAGGAAGCTTCAATCTCACAAGCTGTTAACATTAATGGCAAAACAGCTCATGGTCAAAATGCCCGTCAAAGTACAATTACTATCAAGACACATGGATAAACATTATCAAGCATTATTGTGAATCGTACGCTTGTAAGCGGTTGAGACAATCATGTAAATAAATATATAAAAAGAGGACGTTGCATGCTGTGCACTGTATGGTAAATACAATCGACACGTCAATGTTATGTTTGTTCACATGTTTGCTGGAACTACGATAAGAATACACAAAGCACACCTCGGCCACGCAAAATGGTCCCTTATCAAAACATCTGACTTCACAGACGTGCGTAAATTATATCATAACCCTGAGATCGCATACTTTGGAAGACTGGTTGATCGTGCCATAGCACAAAACGGCCTTTCCAAAAGGCACATTGTCTAAGAAACCATTGGCATTTGAGACTTGTCCTTCCACAAACATACAAGCAGAAGGCATTGTTGTCAATTTGCACGCATCTTACCTCCACTCACAGAATCATAGCAGACTGTACACAGCCCAACTAACCGCATCACGTACCCCTCATCTCTAACCCTTCAGATTCTCTCCCTCCCCTCCACTCTCTTCACCCCTGTCGGAGCATCCCTCACCGTCTCAGCGCCCGGCGGACCAGCACCTCCTGCTGTTCTGTCAGCGTGCTCAGACGCTGTGCGGCCCGAGACAGGCTGGCAGGGGACCGCAGCGGCGCCGGCGACCCTCCGCCCACCGGGCTCGGCCGCGTGCGGAGGTTGTACCGGCCCGGAGACGGCTGTGGACGAGAGGGGGTGTCAATGACAAGGGGTAGACGGCTGTGGATGAGGGAGGGGGTCAGTGACAGGGTTGTAGGCGGGGGGGGGCGAGAGGGGGAATACAACGACAGGGCAGACGGTTGTACTTGTGGACGAAGGGACCTCAGCGGCAGGGCTGAGGGTAGTGCTGCGGACTTGAGGACACTGATCCAGCAACTGATATATTTGAAGCTTGAACATGTAGTTCAGCAGTGTTGACGGTGGTGACCGAGGTTTGAACACTTGCGTTTTTCTGGGCTTGTAACTGATGTGTACTGTACAGTGAAACTTCAAGTTCAACATAAGGCTATAGGTAGTGGCAGAACAAAAATATAAACAGCACATTACTTAAAATCGTCATAAACTTAAGTTGCAAAGGACCGCAAAGAGAAAGCTTTGTACAAACTACAAACTCCCCGTCTCCCAACCATACCGACCCGTGAACGGTGGCCCACCTGAGGTGTCTCTGATGGTGAGCTGCTCCCCCGTGAGGAGGAGGCGGCCGACCTCAGGGCCGCTCCCAGCTCCAGCGAACTATCACCCCGCGATGCCGACCTCAGTGCCGCGCCCAGCTCCAGAGACCCGCTCAGTACATCCACCAGACTGGGCCGCCGCCTGCGGGGCGGGTCCTCGGCGGCCGGCACCGACACGGCCCGGCAGAGGGACGCGTCACTGGACAGAGAGACGGAGTCCGAGCCGCCCTCCTCGGCAGGCGGGGAGAGCTCTGCGGGAACGACACAGGCGGTTATTAGCATGGCAAGGATAGACAGGAACCAAAGACGATACAGTCAGCGTGGTAAAGGTGTCATATATTGACAGTATCACCAGAGCATGGCAGAGTTGCAAGCCATGCGCAATTGCATTCAGCGATTGCGAAGCCACTTTCACTTCATGGCATCGGCGAAGCCAACCGTGAAATAGATCCAGAAGCACGCATAAGCATTAAGCACCCAGTAACAATTAGCAATGACCTGTAGCTCCCAGCGGCAGCACACAGGACAAGGAGCACCCCCTCCCCCCATGACACCCCCCCCCCCCGCCAGCGGGCCGATCCTTACCGCGTAACACCGGCCCCGCCGAACCTCCTCCATCCGTGACGTCTCCGGCGGCGGACACCGCGTGCCGCGACCCCGACCTCTTCAGGTCAGCGGTCCTCTCCGAGCCTGACCCAGCCAGTCTCGGGGTCAGGTCAGGGAGGCCCGTTAGTGACCGCCTTGGCCACGGGGTGGCGCCACTCCGCAGGCCGGTGAAGACACCCGGTGAGGTGGTGGTGGCGCCATCTGTAACGTCGCTGACCGGCATCCCTGCTCGAGGGCGGCGGACAGACAGACAGGCGGACGGACGGACAGGCGTTATTTTTGGCTGGCGTTAGCGTTGTCATTCATTCAGCCATGGGATGGAGCGATTTAGTACGCAGCTGGACAAAAGCGGGCTGGTATTTAATGCATCCGTCAAAGCTGTGAGCTGCTGAGGCTGCCAGCCGGTGCCATTCTGTCCCATTTTCCGCAAAGCACTTTCATGACATCATGCAAAAGTGACAATCACAGTATAACTGGTTTATGGTATAGGCTCGTACATTAATAAGCGAATTAGCACGTTCATCATTTGAAAGCACAGAAAAGCTGCGGAAACATATCGTAACTAAGCTCGATAAAATTATGGACAACAACCAGTCACGGTTCTCACGGGAATAGGGACGCTCTGACAGAGGACAGTCCTTGTTCTGAAGGGGAACGGCTGCAGTTCCCACATGGGCAGTTCACAAAGTCAAAATTATCACAGGGAGAGCCGTGATTCTGACATCAGCTCACATCATTACTCATTACTACAAGGACATCCACAGTTCTCAAAGGGGCAGCTATGGTTCCTAATAATTTCATATGCACATCCAAGGTTCTCGCGGGGATAGCCACAGGCAGCCACAACTGGACAGTGGCATAGTTTTCACATGAACAACCACAGTTCTCACACGAACGGTTCCAACTCTCTCCACGGCTCTCACAGGGACAGGTCACTGTTCTCACGGCCACAGGCACGTCCCACTCACCCTTAGCGGCGAGGTAGGCGCGCAGCTCGCGGTGCTGCCGGTGCAGCTCCAGCAGCAGCTGGTTGTTGGCCGCGTTGAGGTCGCGGTAGCGGTACACGGTGCCGGCCAGGATGAGCAGACAGACGGAGACTGCCGCCCGGCGCAGCAGCCACACCGAGCTGTCCAGCAGCGCCTGAAAACGACGACAACGGTGGGCATGTCAGGGCGAAGGGCGCGGCATGTGGGTATGTATTGTACGGTGGATTGGTGTTAACTGTTACGTTTCACCGAGCTCCGTAGGCCCTGACCGTACATATTACCGTAGCTGCGTTTATGATACGGGCCCCACCATACGGCTGCGTCTGCGCATGCGGGAGCCGGGAGGGTAGGCTGACCCGCATATTGCCTGAGGCTCAATGTGGACGAGCGTGTCGTGTGGACTGGTCTGTGGCAGTGACTGACTGGCGAGCGACCAATACAGGTTGACCTCTGAGCACGAGCGGTCTCTACACTGGCGACGAGGATTTGAACCGGCGCGGCGGGGCGACTTCTACGGCCATGGATGGGGCAGCGTCGGCCACCCTGCAGCTGGAGCCCTTCAACCCGGCGACGGACTCCTGGAGCCAGTGGGAGGAGCGTCTGCACTACTTCATCGAATGTAACGGCATTCAAGGCGAGAGCAGGAAACGCGCCACGCTGTTGACGGTATGTGGGAAAGAGGCCTTTTCGCTTATTTGTAGCTTGATAGCACCGTCTAAGACGTCTGAGAAGTCGTTTGATGAGCTTTTGCAAGTAATAAGGGAGCACAAAGAACCCAAACCATCTGTCATTGTGTCGCGATTCAAGTTCAACTCGTGTCAACGAACGGCAGGCCAATCCGTTGCTGATTTTGTTTCTGTGCTAAGGAAGGCTACCGAGCACTGCTGTTTTGGAGC
Source organism: Amphibalanus amphitrite (assembly GCF_019059575.1). NCBI lineage: Eukaryota > Metazoa > Arthropoda > Thecostraca > Balanomorpha > Balanidae > Amphibalanus > Amphibalanus amphitrite. The sequence goes on from NW_024881846.1 coordinate 566,335, forward strand.
CACGCTTGATGACAGACTCACTGAGCAGTTTGTTTGCGGCATCAGGGATCCTCGGATGCAGCGGCGGTTGCTGTCAGAATCCAGCCTGGACTTCAGCTCAGCACAGAGGATCTGCCTGGCGATAGAGGCTTCCAGCAGAGACGCTCACCTGATCTCCGGCACACCGGGTACAGTGCCGGCAGAGGTATGTGAGGTAAGGGCGCAAGGCTTGCCGTCAGGTCAGTCAACTCGTCCAGGGGCTCGCTGTTGGCGTTGTGGCGGGAGGACCCACTCACCTGATGTGTGTCGTTTTGCGTCGTACAAGTGTCACAACTGTTCGAAAGCTGGACATTTGGCTAAAATGTGCACAGTCAGAAAGACGACAGTCAGACCTCGGAGGCAGCAGGGCAGAGCAAACGCCGTTGAAGCAGATGAAGAATGGGAGGCGGACTACACGACAGATGTTGGCCGTGCGGAACAGGATGAAGAGATCTGCAGAACGGAAGCGGTCCATCGGGTGAGTGTACCTCCCATTTCTTGTCTGGTTCAGTTTCAAGGTACAGATGTAGATATGGAGATTGACACTGGTTCTAGCGTATCGTTGATTGGGCAGGATACGTTTGAACAGTTGAACAGAAAACCTAAACTCAAAATGTGCTCATCTCGTTTGAAAACGTATACGGGTCAGTTCATACCATTGTTGGGAGAGTTTCAAACAGACGTGTGGTATGAAGGCAAACAGCACCGTGCCCTGACAGTTGTGGTGGTAAAAGATGCCAGGACTAACCTTCTAGGACGAGACTGGCTGGAGCACATCAACCTCAACTGGCGGGCAGTGCACGCCATTCGAACCAGTTCCTTGCAGGGCCTGAAGGAGAAGTATCGGCGCCTCTTTGAGCCTGGCCTGGGAGAGCTGAAGGGGGTAAAGGTACGTCTGGACATTGACCGTACTGTACCACCGAGGTTCTGCAAGGCCCGCTCTCTGCCCTATGTGTTCAAGGAGAAGGTGGAGGCCCAGCTCCAGAAGGACATCGACAGCGGCGTCCTGGAGGAAGTGCAGAACAGCAGCTGGGCGGCGCCCATTGTGCCGGTGCTGAAGAAGGACGGGAATGTCCGAGTCTGCGGCAACTTTAAGTTGACGGCCAACCGAGCGGTGAGGTTGGACAGATATCCATTGCCACAGGTCCCGGATCTGTTTGCAACGCTAGCGGGAGGTACCGTATTCTCGAAAATTGATCTGGCTTCGGCCTACAATCAGTTAGTTCTTCACGAGGACTCTCGAGACATCATGACCATCAACACCTCACGAGGTCTTCTCAGATTTTCGAGGCTCCCGTTCGGCATCAACAGTTCTGTGGGTATATTTCAGAGAGAGATTGAAAAGGTTCTCCAGGGCATACCCAACGTCATTGTTTTCCTGGATGACGTTCTGGTGAGTGGAAAGACACAGGCCGAACACCTGACCACGCTGGAGAAGGTGTTTTCTAGGCTTGAAGACGCGGGTCTAAAAGCCAGAGCAGATAAGTGTAAGTTTTTGGTTCAGCAGGTTGAGTACCTGGGTCACGTGGTCAACAGGCATGGAATTTCCCCGACTTCTGAGAAAACTGAAGCGATCAGGTCAGTGCCTGAACCTAGGAACGTGTCTGAGCTGAAAAGCTTTCTTGGGTTGTTGACTTACTACTCCAGGTACTTACCAGCGCGCGCTCAGAGGCTGGCTGCGCTGTACGACCTTCTCAAGAAGGACAAGGACTGGATATGGGGACCAGAACAGCGGAAAAGCTTCCACTGGGCCCAAAGTGTCCTTACCTCGGACTCTGTTCTAGCTCACTTCGATGCGGCGAAGGAGCAAGTGCTGGTCTGTGACGCATCGTCTCGAGGCATTGGAGCGGTACTGGCTCAGCGTGAAGTGGATGGAGCTGAGCGTCCTGTCGGGTACGTGTCAAGAAGTCTGACCTCTTCAGAGCAGAAGTATTCTCAGTTGGAGAGGGAAGCTCTCGCGATCGTTTTCGCGGTAGAAAAGTTCAATCAATACTTGCTGGGTAATAAGTTCATACTGGTCACGGATCACAAGCCGCTGGTAGTTTTGTTTGGAGAAAACAAAGACATTCCGGCTATGGCGTCTGCTCGCATTCGTAGGTGGGCATTGAAGTTGTCTGCGTACCAGTATGCCATCCAGTTTAGGCGCACGGAAGACATGGGTAACGCGGACGCCCTCAGCAGGCTTCCCCTGCCAGTTGCAGATGGCTCTGGCCAGGAAGATCTGGTGCTGCTGATTGAGGATGCTGTATTTGATGCTAAGCAAGTAGCACGTTTGACAGCTCGTGACCCCGTTCTTTCCAGAGTAATGAACCTGGTGCAGAAGGGCGGGTGGCCCGAGATAGCTGACCCGGCATTGAAACCGTTTTCAGAGAAACGCTGGGAGCTGTCTGTGTGTGCAGGCGTGCTGCTGTGGGGGCACAGGGTCGTGATACCACAGAAGGGCCGCCAGTCTGTGATTTCAGAGCTGCATTCTGCCCATCCAGGGATCGGCCGGATGAAATCACTGGCAAGGAGCTGCGTCTGGTGGCCCCAGATTGACGGTGACCTGGAAATGGCGGTCAGACGATGCTCTGCGTGTCAGGAGAGTCGTCCGACCCCTCATCGGGCTGACCTGAGTATGTGGCCCTGGCCGAGACGCCCATGGTCAAGGGTTCATGTGGATTTTGCGGAACCAATCAAAGGCAAGTACATTTTTGTGGTAGTGGACGCCTTTTCAAAGTGGGTTGAGGCTGAGCCGTGCTCAAGTGTGAGTTCGCAAGCAGCCATGGTCAAATTGCGACGTATGTTTGCAAGATGGGGCTTGCCTGACATGCTCTGCTCTGATAATGCTACGACGTTTACCTCACAGGATTTTCAGCAGTTCCTGGCGGCTAATGGGGTTCAACATAGAACGATAGAGCCACGTCACAGTCAAGGCAACGGGCTAGCAGAGCGGGCAGTTCGTGACGTTAAGCAGGCTCTTAAGCGCAGTGGAGATGGGAACTGGGAGACTGTGTTGGCTGAGTGGTTGCTGTATCAGAGGAAAATCCCTCACTCAACTACGTCTGTGTCACCCTCAGAGCTGATGCTGGGACGAGTGATCCGGAGCCGGCTAGACCTTCTTCATCCTGACCTGCAGAGCCGTGTTCAGCGGAAGCAGCTGCAGCAGAAGCTGAATCATGACCCTGCTGTACCCCGAGTGTTACAGCTGAACATCGGGGATGCGATATATGCTCGCAATTATGGTGTGGGACCCACGTGAATATCAGGTGTAGTTGTGGGTATAGATGGATCGCAGTCATATGTGGTCAAATTAGAGGATGGTAGGATCTGGCGTCGTCATCAGGATCAGTTGATGCGGAAAACTGACGCAAACTATCCCGTCACAGGACCTGCTGCTGATGTAGCTGCTCACGAGCAGCTCAGCCCGTCGGAGCAGCTGACGGCCGCACCGGCTGCCGAGGCCGTCTGCACTGGTCTGCCCACCGTACCGGAGACGGGGTCGCACCCGGCACCGTTCCCTGACACCGGTGGCTCGCTGACGGCTGCGGCGACGCAGCCGACGGGAGGGTCCTCGACGGTGCCCGGCACGAAGGATCTGCCCGCGATGCCTCTGCCAGCTGAGCCAGCTCTTCCGAAGTCTGTGCCTGCATCGGCTACGGAGATGGCTCCGCGAAGATCATCTCGCGTGCGGAAACAAACTGAGTTTTTCCAGGCGTAACGTGTGTTTTCGTTATCTAAACTTATTTGTTAAAGGGAGGAGAGTGTATTGTACGGTGGATTGGTGTTAACTGTTACGTTTCACCGAGCTCCGTAGGCCCTGACCGTACATATTACCGTAGCTGCGTTTATGATACGGGCCCCACCATACGGCTGCGTCTGCGCATGCGGGAGCCGGGAGGGTAGGCTGACCCGCATATTGCCTGAGGCTCAAAGTGGACGAGCGTGTCGTGTGGACTGGTCTGTGGCAGTGACTGACTGGCGAGCGACCAATACAGGTTGACCTCTGAGCACGAGCGGTCTCTACAGGGTACCACCGGACCGGGTTATCAGGTTAGGCTAAACTAAGCTGATAATGAAGCAAATGAGGGTGGATACTTCGCAGTTTCAAGTTATCCGCAATATACCTACTTCATAATCAAAGCAGCTGTCATAATTCGCAAACGACAGTAGAAAACAGAAGTAACCCCCAGCCTCACACATATGTAGAAACCTGAGCAGACAGCCCTGCCTGCCACCGTCGCTGGTGTCCAGAGCGCCACCTACCAACTGTCCCGGGCCCGGTCACCGAGACGCACCCTAGTCAGTAAGGAGGGAGCCGAGTCTGTCCCTGTAGCCCCGACCGAGTCTCAGCGCTATCTGCAGGGTCAGTGGGATAAACCGTCCCACATCCCAACCTACCAGTCTCATCCACGGTATACAGAGGGACAATGGGACAAACTGTCCCACCAGGGCCATCGCTCCTATCCCACAGAGTCTCACCCCCGTCTGCTGAGCTGTTCTGGCCTCCAGGGGCGACTCGGCCGATATGAAGTAAGCCGCCAGTAGCCGCTCCAGAGCCAGGTTGGTCGTCAGCACCAGAAACAGCCACAGTCTGGGAATGGTACAGGCATGAGAAGCAGTCAGCTTGGGAAGCACAAGTCTACAATCGTGAGAAGAAACAAACGCAGCGCCTAGCGAAGTGCGCAAGACGTACTTTTGAGTGCGCAAGACGTACTTTTGGTTTCCAGAGGTTGAAGAGTCGGTACAGCCCACCGCTAAAGTAATGTAGGGTTTTACCAATCTCAACGGTTGGCTTTGACTGGCGATTGTTTAATGCGGAGTGATCGAAAAGAAGATGTCAATAGCTAAAGTTGCAGCTGCAAGGGTGACGATACATATAAGCTACATTCAAAGTTTCACTGTAGTCTGGCTAATCGTTCCTAAGCTTCAGAACCAGAACATACCCATGACTGAAACCCCACATTACTTCTGCTGTGGACTGTACCTTTCTTATTTTGTAAGGGACCAACAGCTGCTAATAAATTTAGTAGACAACATCAGACAACATACAGTTAGCAAGGTGAAAATAAAACAATTATCCAACCCTCTCCTGACCTGGCGCCGGCGGTTCTCGCTGTGGACGTCAGCAGGTAGACGAGCAGCACACCCGCCACATAGTGCGCCAGCGAGTTGAACCAGCTGAAGCGGTCCAGCACCAGCTGTTGTAGAGACGTCAGGCGGTCAAACACCGTCAGGATCAGGTCGCGGTGCTCGGCCGTCTGCTCCCTGGGGGCGTGAGAGGAGCGTGAGTCAGCGCAGAGCAGAGCTTCCCTCACTTTTGTGACGAGGAGCTCATAGACGCATGATAATCCGATGACTAATTGCCAAGTGGAACTGGTAACACGCCGAAAACTTCACGCACGCATCTGGGTTTTGGTAAATAAAAATCTGAGCATCTTAGGTTCTTGGACATATTCTGGCCTTAAAGGCAATTTTGATCAACAATCAACTGCTGAATAATTTAGCCGCTGTCAAAGAAGCTTTGCCTACCAATGGGTTTTACGTTGCTATGAAAGGTTGGTGAGCAGTTTCCAGATATTTCCACTGGGACTTGCTTCAGCGGAACATTCCGTTCCACTGTGTTTGACCCGTCGCTCTGATGACGTCATGCAGACCACACACTTGATCATTGGAAACCGTTCAACACACCTATCCATCACCACTGCGGGTGCGTTGAAATGTAGCGAAACAATTCACATAAATCTGCTCGCCACTGAATATGATCGGTTGACCTGCATTACGTGACGTCACCGGTAATGACGTCACTGACCGCTGGGTATCGAATGTCGTGAGCAACACCGAGCAATGAGCTTCACTGCGCACCGATCAATGCGTCCTTAGATACAGCAAACTGGAGCGAGATGACACGTGACCGGGGCGCTATCCGTAGTTTCCAGGAAAGGACGCCGTAAAAAGTCGCAGTTGGGGCAACTAGACGAACGAACGGCTAGGTCAACGGCGGACGCCGCAAAATAATGGTCAGCAGTGAGCGGGTAGTAGGGCAATTGAATCGATACCTGAGCTTAGTTTATGAAATAAACGAAAGGGTGAGTTCACCACCAGGCTGCTGCAGATTAACAGAAATTTCCCGCAGCGACACAAAGATAATTGCAGCAGAGGTCACAAGAAACTGCTAACATTAATGAATGGCGACAACTGATCGGCATTAGGCTGCTACCTCGCGGTAACTTTGCGATAGGTGAGGAGAGTAGGCGGCCGAGGTTGGGGAATATCACGCACTGTGGTACATTGACCTCATTACCGACAGATACAGTATAACTGCAGAAAGGCGGATCAAGGCAAGCGCTGTCGCAACAACTGAAGATCACATGGCTATAAGTGAGAATGCCACATCCACATCAGTAAAGAACAGAGACTAGCTCAGCAAGTCTGATGTCCTTCCATCAAGCCGCTCACTCACCTGAAGTCCTGCACCATGAGCTGCATGTTCTCCCTCCACGTGTCCACGTCCCTGGACATCCTGTGGCCCTGGTCCATCAGCTGCTGCTGGTTGCCCAGTGCGCGCTCCTGAGCCCGAAGGATGTCCTCCTGAACGGTACCGGAGCGCTCCAGGCGCTCGGCCACGGCGGCCGCCTCCGAGCCCAGCCGGGAGATGAGACGACCCGTCTGACGGTTCCACACCTGGACCTGGAAGGGTGGGGAGAGTCAGAAAACATCTCGTGAGGAGAGGGTCAGAGATTGGACTTGGGGAGAACGACAGGGATGGGGTCACACATTTACAGGAAGGAACTGTTACATAGATTATGCAATTTCGTTGGCTTACCTAATAGACGCGCCCCCGAATGCATTTTCATCATCTGATGGTGCCATACTTGGACCTGGAGTTGGGATGGATTGACAAGGTTTGCTGGTGTCACATCTGCGCCTGTGGAGGGATGAGTGGACAAAGTTCATTGGTGATACACCCCCAGTTAATACCTAAGGCAGAAAGATGGCATAGGTTACACCGGAGGTTACATTGAACCATTGTCCCATGCATAATAACTAAAAGACAAAATGTGAGATGCTGGGCTTGATTCGTTGACAAACGACACACCGTGAGGCGTGAATAATCAAATAGACATGAAAGCTCATTTCGTAGCACACCTAGAAACACACATCTACATTTCAGAAGTGAAAGTCTCGTACCTGCAGAAACGAGCACATGTTCTGTGTGTGGGTGAAGAACTCGCGGTAGCTGTCAAACTGTCGGTCTGTCAGCCGCCGCAGGCACGGTCTGACGTCATCCATCTCCTGGCAGCTGATTGGCTGCAGGCCCGAGGTCTGCAGGAAGCAGGAGGCGAACCGCAGCGCCAGCCGCGCCTGGGTGACGTCATCCAAGTGTCGACAGTCCCGGCGCAGCTCCTCCAGTGCCGCCGTCCAGCACTCGCCTGAAGGGTCACAGCCGCTGATCAGTTACAGTTACAGATACAGATCAGTAAATTTTAACATAAGCAAGAAAATTGAGGTCCAAATGCCATCCATAGCATACATGGCATAAATGAGGACTAACAAAACAGAAATGCACAGGACAACTGGAAAACAGAAAAGTACAGTGTCAGTAATTCTCTCAGACCAGTTTTCTTAAAATGCTGGAATATGTATTTTGTATAAGTTATTTCAGAGTAAATAATGGCATATATGATAACCTATCACCAGAATTAAGAAATAAAAGATTTAAGTGGGCATATATAACAAACAACTATGTACTGAAATTACTGAAATGATCAAGTAGCTTCAGATAATAAAGGATCTGCTTTAGATGCTTTCTTTCTAAGAATGAATCTAACGATGAATTTCAACATTTATGCAGCAGTAAAAAGGAAACTTACCAAAATTAGGTATCTGAGCTTTCTGTGTTAGCATTTCATACTGTTGTTTTCCTTCTTCAATGCTTTGTTGGCTGGGTTCCATCTCAAGAGCAGCAAAAGTCACTGTGATTAGCCACAGCAAATCAGAAAGCAGCAGCTGCATGTTTTATATAGGTACTACTCTGAAATAGGTACACAACATGATGAATTGCACTTCACTGTCACATACCAATTAAATGGACACATTTTATATAGCTTAACAAAGGGCAAAATGCAAACGAGGTACCCACTTAACATGCTACTCAAAGCACAATTAATAAGTAAAGTACTGTTCTCACTTCTCTCCACAGACCACTGGCCACTGGGTACTTGCCACAACCGTGGGGCAAGTCAGATGCTCAAAGAGTATTAAGAATTATGCACAGATTTTAAGCCAAATCTTCATCTAGGATTTCCGGTATTTGTTCAGAAAAGGTTCAATCTACAACTGTGACACCCTTGATACATAAGTGCAACAAAAGAAATGTAAGGTTAGGTCAGGTTTGATTATGTTTTTTCCTTGTATTTGGGCCACATGTTAATGTACCTAAGTATCATATTTGGATTCAAGATGTCAAATAATGTAAAAATATGCAAAATTCACGCTTTGAAAATGAGTTGGGCTTTTTAACATTTACCTGATTTCCTTGTATGGCTATTATCAACCAGAATAACTGGAATGAATATACTAATCTAATATGACATAGCCTTTCCTGGCCTGACCTAGTTTACTCTAACCTTACCTATCATACCACATCATAGCCTAAGTTTGACCCAACATGATAATTTTAAAAATAAGTACCTTGGGATAACATAGTAACCTTGGGTGGGTGCGTCAAGAGTTGTACTCAAGATACCTATAAGAAACGTTGTGCTGGTTAATTTTTGTCTATTTATGTTGAGAAGGTAGATACTCAAACTGGTGGCAGGTGGGCTGTACTATTTTCTGGATTACAATTATTTGCCAGCTGGCGCCATATGGTGGCGTGAGCAGTGCTTGTTAAATATCATTGCTAGATTTTCATTTAAACGAATAAAAATCCATCCATCAATTTTCTATGAGTGCCATTTTACGTGTTCATGTCCATCTAATTCTACTACCCTGTTATATCAATAAAGGCCATAGCTATCACGTATGTCACCAGCTGGCCAGCGAGCTGATTTTATCCACTTGTTAGTCAGGCCCCAGATTTGGTAAGGCCCAAACAGGACAAGCTCAGCAAAAAAAAATGATATTGAAAAAGTTCATACCATGACACATTTTATTTAAGGAAGCAATTTGTGGTTACGAGTGGCTAAATTTGAGTAGGCAGCAGCAAACCTGAAAATTCTTTCAGTGAAGGCATCAACTGAATTTTTTACCTAAAAAACATCATTTATCACACACGGACCAACAAAACTTTATTTGCAACCACAATATTAATATGAACAGCCATTATGATTATGGCAAAACGTGCAGGAAACGCGAAACTCCAGCTCCAGTCTAACAGTAAAAATAATGTACCAAAAGGAAAGGTGTACTAGCCAGGCGCGGATCCAGGGGGGGGCGACGGGGGCGGCCGCCCCCCCCCCCCCGCCATCCGAAAAAGGCGCCCATATCCCGCGGCAGAGAGGGCGCCCCGAGCAGAAGAGCGGCGACACAGCAAAGGTTCAGCAGAAATAGGGCGCCTCCAGCAGAAGTTGGGCTCACCAAGCAGGAGAGTGACGCCCAATTGCCTATTCCCAGCAGATGAGAGTCACCCTAGCAGCAGATGGGCGCCCCCAGCAGAAGAGGGCGTCTCGTTACAAGAATATAAAATACCTTCTGTTCAAGAGGGGCGCCCCTGGCAGCGGAAGGGCACCCTTAGCAGGAGACGTGTCCCCCTGAAGAGGAGCGACGCCCCAGCAAAAGGAGAGAGGCGCCCCCATTCCGAGAAGAGGGGCGCCCTGACAGCAGCTGGGCGCCCCAGCAAAAAAGGACCCCCATAATAAGAAAATGGGTGCCACTGGCAGAAGAGGGGCGCCCCAGCAGAAGAGAGGGGTCTCCAGTAGGAGACGGGCGCCCCAAGCAGAAGAGGGGCGCCCCAGCAGAAGAGAGGCGCCACAGCAAAAGTTAATCAAAAATAGGCAGCCTCCAGCAGAGATTGGGCCCGCCAAACAGGATATGGGCGCCCCATTGACAATATCCGGCAGAAGTCAGACGCCCCAGCAGCAGATGGGCGCCCCCGGTAGAAGAGGGGCGCCCCATTACAAAAAGAAAAGGAGTATATTCTACCAAGAGGGGCGCCACTGACGACAGCGGAAGGACAACCCCAGCAGAGGGGCGGTGCCCCAGTAAAAGGAGAGGTGTGCCCCGTTCCGAGCAGCAGAGGGTCGCCTCGCCCCAGAAAAAAAAAACAGGAGCCCCATAAGAAGAAAAGGGGTGCCTCTGGCAGAAGAGAGACGTTCCCCGCAGTGGAAGGGCGCCCCCACAAGAGTGGCGTCTCCAGCAAAAGAGAAGTGCCCCCTGTAAGAGAGGGGCACCCCACCAAAATTTGGGCAGAAGTGGGGCGCCTCCAGCAGAATTTGGGGTCGCCAAACAGGAGAGGGCCATCCTATTCACAGTAGAAAAGACTCCTCAGCAGCAAAGGGGCGCCCTAACAGAAAAGGTGCACTCGTAGTAGAAGTGGGACGCATCAGGAAGAAGAGGGGCACTTCTAGCAGAAGATGGGCGTCCCAGATAAGTGGGCCGCCCACAGCAAATTGGTTGTTCTTAGAAGGAAGAAATGAGGCGACTTAAGCAAAGTGGGTCTCTCCATAATGGATTAGGCGATCCAAGCAGAGGTTGGGCGCCCCCGGGAAGTGAGGCATACCAGCATAAGTGAGACGCTTCCAGAAAAAGGAGGGGGCATCACCGGGAGAAGGAGGACTGCACCAGTAAATGGAGGTCACCTTTTTCCTAATATCTTTTGCTAGGGTAGCGGTGCCCATCTACGACTTTTAACCCGTGCCGTGCTGGTGGTCTGAGTTTTCCGTGTCCTGCTGGGGAGGGGGGGGGCACACTCCCTCGTCTAACTCGGCTCCTGGGCCGCGTAGTGACACGCGATAAGCGGCATTCGAAAGATCGTCAAAAAACAAGACGAAAACAAAACGGTCATTTTTTAGGTCAGGTCGAATGTCAGGTCACCAGAGGTCATCAAAGGTAAAATGTTGCCTGTTTCAACATTTTTCCGTTTTCGAAGCAGCGGCACATAACTCGGAAACCAATAGAGCTATAGCGCCGCAGAAAAGCGCATTCGATAGCCCTTTTAAAGGTGCTTCTGCGAGCTGCGCTCAGATTTGACCTCAGGTCAACGGTTTAGCCTTCAGAGGGCAAAAGACTCTAAAAATAGCCTTTTTACGAACAATGTTTTCCTGCAGTAACTTTTGACTCAAGAGAGTCTCGACATTACGTTTGCCAGCATTGCGTTTCTGTCGTCGAGACACGTCGAACAAACTAAAGGGTGACCTTATGAAGGGTAATTTTGAGAATTTGACCTCAGGTCAAGGTCATGACCTGACCGGGAAAGGTCATGCTGCATAGCAGTCGATGCGTATCGTCGAGCTGAACACAGCTGAGGTGTTTTTATCGCTCTAGCTTGAATCTATCAAAAGTTATTAAAAAAAAAACTGCTGCGGACCTTTCATGACATGGCATGACCTCTTGGACCTAATGAGTGGCCACACTAGGTGCAATGTTCTTATTCAGTGTGTTAATTTTATATGTATCCCAATGCTTGATATTGTCTAGAATGGCGCTCGTCCAAAAGAGATGCCTTTCAGTTTTCTCCCAAAGACTTAATTATACCTCCCTACCTAATGGAGACGTCGCACAGCTGACCTGACCTTGGGTCACAGATATCGAAATTCCGAGATATACATTTCATGAATAGTGTTGCTTTCATCAATCGCTGAAAGGTTCAAAGCAATCGTTCAGTCGGTATAGCAATGGTAAGCATTTGAACTTTTTCTTAGGCTAGGTCACTTGGCATAACCTGGTGACCTGACCTTCCATCACCCGCGTCAGACATTTTTACAACATGTGCAAAAAAAGATGCATGATAAGGTATGCTGAAAATGGCAGCGCTGCGCGCAGCCGTTTTTCAGATATTTGCGAAAAACCTGAGGTGGAGCACGATAACGCCCCATAGCACGGCGCGGGCTTTTGGCTCCCGATTTTGACGGTTTGGCGCCCCCTTTGTATGGAGCGCCCCCGGATTGCCAGGTCGCCCCTATTTCGACTTGCCGCCCCCCCTCCCGAAAATTCCTGGATCCGCCCCTGGTACTAGCATTGGCAGCCCCCACAAACACACGAAGTACCTACCTTTGAGTTGTGTTTTGATATAAAAGCAAAAGAATGCCCCAGATCAATGAAACAAACAAAAAAAGGACACAGACAAAAAAAAATCACACAATAGTGGTTGCGCCAGAATTGAAACGAAATTTCAAAAGCGCGCCATAAATTGCGCTGCTTTGAGACAAAACAGCTGCAACAAACGGACAACACCACCCGACCGCACTCTTGCAGCCACGTAGCGCAAATCAAAGACCACCATTAGACTCCCAGTGACCAGCTGCATCGAATCAATACCCATTTTACGCAAAAATTTTAAATTTGAAATTTGACCTTATTTTACCTGACCTTGACTCTGACCTTCCTGAGTAATGCAACCTAAACAGTGGCCCTAAAGGTCGCCTAACTCACACATTTGCATTTGTCATGTATAAGCACTAAAGTAAAATGGACCATAAAACTTGTAACACACGACACTTTCATATCATATTGTGACCCTCGATGACCTGACCTCTCTGACCTGACCTCTGTGAACTAACCTAGTACCGGGGTAGGTACTGGTGACCTAAAATAGCAAAATATGTGTTAGACTATCCATGCTCCATCGATGATTTTCAATAACATGCATTAGCATTTTACTCGATTTTACAACGCATTTCTTGGAATCCCTTTAGGTAAACGGTGAAAATGCGACCTTTGACCTGACCCGTGACGTCATCGGTTGGGCCGAGAGCAATGCAATTGGGTCACAAGGTTCGATAGCCCCAGTAGGGCTATCGGTATAGGGCTATCGGTAGGGCTCGATAGGGCTATCGAACGCCGTTTGAATTTTGTTTAACATTAATTTTACACTGTGTGGAACGGCCTATAGAAACGAGAACGACTTGGCGAGTCGGGCGACTTGCAGTCAGTTGGAGACCGTAAGAACGGTTTGTTGTTTGTTCAGGCCAGCCGACAGCAACTACTACTGGCGAAAGAGGATTTCTCGGACGGGCTACGCCGCGGCAGCTAGTGGTCGTCCAGGCCAATGCCCCCTTCCCCTCCCCCTGATCCTTTTTATCCCGTGGCTCTGAAATGATCGTAGTATACTCAAATGGCCTAGCCCACAAAAAAAGAAAAACCACCATTGCCTGATGCAAGTTTGTATGCAACGATGCCCGGATGGTAAAAAGACACGCAGAAAAAGAAGAAAGAAATAGGAGAAAACCAGGAAAACGGCCAACTATGAACGAAGTACCATTCGTACTAAATTTATGATAGCAATAGGAAGGCAACTATGGTTGTAGAGCTAGCCAATAGGTAATAATTAATAACACCCCGCTGGGCTATTCAGCCATACGCGCCCTGCAGGGGGGGGGGGGCAGATTCTGCCCCTCCCCCGTCTAACTTCCGAACCGATGGTCGTAGAAAGACGGGAAAAACGGCAATCAAAAGCTCTCAATAAGGCGGATCTTAGGAGCCCAATTTTTTTGCTTAAGTAGGTCAGAGGTCAGGTCAAGGTCAGGTCAAGGGTACAAAATGCAAGTTTCTTCAGTATCGGCCTTGCACCGTAATTGCCGAAGAATGGACGGAGACTGATTGCCCAAAACGTGTTCTTAGGCTACCAAAACAATATTCTTTGCATAAAATATCATTCAAAGGTCAAGGTCAAGGTCAGGTCAGGTCAGCTCAGGTCACCAAAAACAAAATATAGAAAAGGGCATGTGCGACACATGTTTTATGGGTCATTTTACTCATAGAATTCAATAGGCACACTTAATAAGTGATATGGACCACCTCTGGATGAATTTCAGGTCGAGGTCAGGTCAAGGTCAGGTCAAGTGAGGTCAAATTTTGAAGTTGGTTGTTAAGGCCTAAAAAGGTGTCTATCTGATGCAGTTTTTCACGGCAAATCGAATGGTGCTATTTTTGTTCCCATACGAGGTCTAGAACTTCCAAAAAATTCATTTTTCAAAATTTTTGTGTGTCGTGACGTCATAAAATTTTGAATATCTCCCACATTTTTAAACGATTTTTCTAAAAATTGGCATGTAGGTGCACATAGACCACTTCTCTGACATATATTCCGGTTTTTTCGATACACTCAAAATTTTGGATGTAATGATTATTTTCCCAAAAAACGTCATTTTTTAAGAAAAAATGGGCCAAAATCCAACATTTTCAAAAACCGAGGTAGCCATTTGATAGGCAAAGTAAAATCACGTATACCTAACCTTTTTGTTGCGTCTTGATTCCTTTAAAAATGAAGATGTTAGCGGCGTTTGAAATTTTGCCGTTTTTGAGGCAAAAATGGCGAACATGACGTCACTAAAACGTCATTTTCTCAAAAATTTCCGACGGATTTCGCTCAAATTTTCAAGGAACGTGTCAAATTGATGTATGATAAGGTACTCAAAGTTTGACGTCGCTGGCGTAACGCCTTTAGAAGTTATTGGCGAAAAACGGGAGGGGGGGGGGCGGATTAAAAAAGAACAAATAAATATATTAAATGAAAATTGTTACACCTACTGACCCCGAACTAATGCTGCTGGTCTCGGAAGGCTGGTTGCTTAGAGGACGGCATTCTTTATGTTTGCTTGCAATCCTACAGGAAGGTCTTTTCGCAATATAGGTACCTAATCGAGTCCAGTGCAGCCTCATCACTCATCATAGTTTTACGGTGACATCGGCAATAAGCGGCGGAACGGGGAGGGCACCGGGGCACCGTGCCCCCTTTGATTTTGGCATTTTAACATTAGCCCTATATGGGCGTTGCATGGAAAAAATGTGACCAAAAGTCGGCAGTGCCCCCCCCCCCTTAATTGAAGGTGTTCCGCCGCTACTGGGCAAGACCGCGGTTAGTAAACTTTGAAATTCACTTCAATAAACAGGAACGTTTACAATTTAGGTACCTACATACATCTATCTTGTAGTTATTCCTACCTACTCTATTAAAGTAACCATCCCACCTTGACATTAGTTTTGAGTTGAGATAGCCAAATTGGTGGCCATGGCCTGCAAATACCGGTTAGGGCACTCACAACATCGAAAAATGCTTTAATTCGGAGAAATGGAATTTCAAACTTGCAGTTTTCGGATTCTAAGGGGCTAATGCATTGGAATGCCCCCTTAGAATTTGTGACGTCAGCGGAGAGATCTAACGATTTTAAATCTTTGACTAAAACGTTTGGTAGCACGCGGTGGTATACGCTGCTTTCCGCGCAACAAATGCCGCACTTTGAAATAAATCGCTAGGAACAGCGGAGGCCGGAGATCCCAAAAAGTAAACAAAAATAAAAGTCGTAAGAAAATTAACCTCACTCTCATTCTATCTAAAAGTAAATTCCGGATTCGAAATAAAACAAACTTTTTGAGAAGCTTTCGGCATTGCGCCATAGAGAGCTGATGATGGCGCAATGCCGAATGCTTCTCAAAAAGTTTGTTTTATTTCGAATCCGGAATTTACTTTTAGATAGAATGAGAGTGAGGTTAATTTTCTTACTAGGTATTTGTTACAATGTCTCTCAAGTTAGCGTTGAAACATATTCAAAAATAAAAGTCTAATACCTACCTATCTTGAAAAACGGTGAATATTTTTCGATGAAATTTGGTAGATATTCGTTTTTGCTCTTTCTGAACCGAGTGACATCACTTTCATGCCAATTCATTAACTTTTTTGAAGGTGGGAGGGTCCGATGTAAAAGTCGATGAAAAGGACGGAAAACAGGGGGGCGCAGCCGGAGCTGGAGCTGGAGCCGGAGCCGCCGGAGCCAGCATATTTTGACCGGAGCCGGAGCTGGAGCCGGAGCCATGCAACAATAGGTACAGCCCGGAGCCGGAGCCGGAGCCGGAGCCGTCAAAAAAGGGGGCGACTCCGGCTGCTTTTTTGAAGAGGAAAAATTTATTGACCTAGTAGGTATGGTTTAACAGTACAAGGCAGTAAAACATGTGGTATTCAAAATATGAAAATACCCAAGGCCCTAAAAGCAAAAATAGCCATGTTATGCAAATACAGAGACAACGTGTACCAATCCCATCGTCTTTTTCGTCAACCCGTATTTAATTGCAATAGGGGATGTACTGAGCCAGCCGGAGCCGGAGCCGAAGCCGCCGGAGCCGGACCATTTTACTCGGATCCGGAGCCGGAGCCGGAGCCGCCATGACATTTCACCCGGATCCGGATCCGGAGCCGATTTTTTTTTATCCGGAGCCGGAGCCGGAGCCGGAACCGTCTGAAATTTCCACGGCTCCGCATCCCTGACGGAAAGAAAGACCTTCAGCTTTCAAACAAATCGTCATTCCTTTATAATATAGGCCTTGCCACCTTTGTAGGTTACTTACCTACCTATAGGTATCGAGCCGAGGTCTGTTATACCTACAGATTAGAGCTAGGTGCGTGTACATACCTACAGAGGTCAGAGAAGGTGACTATATAAGCATGGGTGTCGATTTGTATACATTTGGGGGTGCTGCAGCACCCCCAATGCTCAAATGAGCACCCCCAATGGTTTTCCGGGCACCCCCAATGGTTTTGTCCCTCAATAACTCCCACTAACTCTGCTTGAGGAAAATAATTGTTCTGCAGTCTTTCACTACAAAAAAAATAAAACAATTACGCAATTTACAAGGCATGAAATAAAGATGTAAAGAAAAGAAAAGTGAGTTTTAAGAAGAAGGGCGAAAAAAAGACGTTAAATTGCAAAGACACTTATTTGGGTCCGTCGTACACGGGTGTCGGACTCTTAGAGCTGCTGGTGCGTACCCTTTACAAGCCGGCAGGGGGCTCCAGAGACCGGCGACGGGCCCTCAGAGGCCGGCAAAGGGCCATCAGAGGCCGGTGGTACCTTCAGAAACCCTGTGGGGTCGTCTTTAGAGACCGGAACGGACTCAGACGCCGATGGGGCCCTCAGAGTCGCCGGTGTGGGGCCTTCAAATGTCACCGGTGGCAGGGTGGCCGTCACATGCGCCCTAGTGGGGCCTTCAGAAGCTACGATGCTGGGCCCTCAGAGCAGCCGATATAGGGCCTTAACCCGCGCCCCGTAGGGGGGGGGGCCGAAACGGCCCCTCCCTGTCCTTTTCGGTCGATATCTCCTAAACGGCTGGAGATATCGCCACCAAACTTTCAGGACCCCTCCGGGCATCAATTTTACACATTGTGACCAAAAATTTTTCCAGAGGCTATGATAGGTTGGCCACAAATGACGTCAGAGTGACGTCATGTTCTGTCATTTTCGACCGAAAAAAGACCTTCGCGAGAAGACCTGTCAGGACTACAGCTTTGAAGATACAGAAAAATGATCAAGACATAAAAGGTGTAGAATTGACAGGGCTACAAAACTGCTATCTCGAATTTTTGAAATTTTTGAGTTTTGACCCCCAAAAATCAAAAAAGCATTTTTTTGGATATATTCGCCAAAAAATCCAAAAAGTTTTTTGAGTTTCGAAAAAACCGGAATATATGTGATAGTGCCTACCGTCTTCTATCTACATACCAAATTTCAGATCGATACCTCGTTTTTTGGCCAAGTTATAGCGAAAAAACTGTTCAAAAATGATGACGTCAAATTTTCAAACTCAATTTTTGGCAATTCTAGAACTCGTAGAGCAAAACGAAGACCACCATTAGACTCCCCGTGACGAGCTGCATCGAATCGATACCCATTTTATGCAAAAATATCAACTTTGAAATTTGACCTAATTTGACCTGACCTTGACCTGACCTTCACAAAAACGTGACCTAGGCTGGCCCCAAAGGCTGCCTAACCCACATAATCGCATTTGTCATGTAAAATGGACCATAAAACATGTATCACACGACACATTCATATTGTGACCCCCGGTGACCTGACCTCGCTGTGACCTGACCTGGTATCAGTGACCTCAGATAGCAAAGTATGTGTTTGACGAACAATGTACCATCGATGGTTTTCAATAAATTACCAATTTACTCGCTTTCACAGCACATTTCTTGAATTGCCTGTGAACGGTGAAAATCTGACCTTTGACCTGACCTGTGACGTCATCGGTTTGACCTAGGTCAATGAAATTTGGTCACATGGTAGTTCCCGGGTGGGGCTATCGAACGCCGTTTGAATTTTGAAAATCGGCCGGTAACTTTCCGAGATCTTAGGGGGGGCCGAAACGCCCCCCCCCTACGGGTGGTAGGGTCCGCCGGTAGCCCTACGGGGCGCGGGTTAAGAAGCACTAGTGTGGGGCCCTCAGATATGACAATGTGGGGCCCTCGGACTGGAGGCGCCGGTGTGGGGGCTTCGCAGTCGCCGGTGACGGCCCTCACAGGCGCCGTTGTGGGGGCTCTCAGAGACACTGGTTTAGGGCCATCACAGGCGCGCGTGGGGCCCTCAGAACTGCTGTTACGGAACGGACCCTTCATAGGCCGACAAAAAGATATCAAGAGGTCACCGGTGCCTTCAGGAGCCTTGAGGGGTTCTCAGAGACTGGCATGGTGCGCTCAGACGCCGCTGGGACCCTCCGAGTCACCTGTGTGAGCCGTCAGGGTCGCTGGTAACTGACAATGGCCCTCAGAACCGCCCATGTAGGGTTTTTAAAGGCATTGGTGTAGGGCCTCAGAGTTAGGGGTGTGGGGCCCTCAGGGACGCCGGTGTGGCGCTCAGGGGCGCCGGTGAGGGCCCTTACAGTCGCCGTTATATGGGCCCTCAGAGAAATGGGTGTGGGGCCATTATAGGCGGGTGTGCAGCTCCTAGAGCTGGCCCCCTATAGGCCGTTTAAGACCCCCAGAGGCCGGCAAGTGGCCCTCAGAGGCTGGCTTGGGGCCCTTATGGAGATCTTAATGTTGGTACTTGTGGGCCCATGAGGTGTTCTTACGAGCCCTGTGGGGCCCTTCTGAGTCTAAATATAGCCAACGTGGACCCTCAGCGGCCAATTGGCGCCGCAGGGCCCCTCAGGCCCGAATAACCCGATGGGCCCCTGAACCTGATGGGGGGGGGGGGGGAATCCCGTGATTATCAGTACCTTATGGGGATACCCAACCATGCCTTGCACGGTTGTGCCCCATGGCAAAGCTGCAATCTTTCACCCGGTGCAGGGGTTGAGCACCCCCAACCATTTTGAAAAATCGACACCCCTGTATATAAGTCAATGCTTTAATCAGTAACCGCTATACACAAATCTCTACCCGGTCATCTCATTTGCTCTGTTCCTCCATCCTCATCTCCGGCCGCCATGTTGGATCGACCTATCCTCCGTAACTCCCCCGCGCCTCCGTCCGTCGCCGACGGGCGCGCCATATTGAGCAGACCGCTCGGCGACCGACGCTCGTCGTTCCCGGCGAGTGATAATTCCGGCCGGCACGTCCGGAATCCGGGGAGCCCATTACACGAACGAGCAGCGCCGCACTTGTCGCGCTTCATCGCGCCCGCTGCCAGACAAGCTGCAAATTGAAAACGGTCGCCGGGCTGCGAACACGCCGAGGAAGGACGCGCGAGTGATTGTTTTTTATTGAATGCAAGGATATGATAAAACGGCTGATTAAACATCCCAAAAACAATACTAGGGAGAAAAACGCTCAAAAAAATGTTCCTCACAGGCCACAGCGGTGATAAAAAGACCCAACCCAAATTGCTCTCCCGATGAACACCGCATGTGGGATACACTAAAGTAAGATGCAAGTTACTTACAGGGGCCGCTGAAAATTCAGCTAAATGAATCCGCAGCTCAACACATCCACTGATATCTATGATTATGCAATGGAAAGTGACTGTTATTGTCCCTGTTATCAAAATTATTTTATCTTTTCAAGATGAATCAAATTAGGTATCCATCTTCCTTCACTCACTCTCCTCACTCTTTCTCTCTCTCTCTCTCTCTCTCTCTCTCTCTCTCTCTCTCTCTCTCTCTCTCTCTCTCTCTCTCTCTCTCTCTCTCTCTCTCTCTCTCTCTCTCTCTCTCTCTCTCTCTCTCTCTCTCTCTCTCTCTCTCTCTCTCTCTCTCTCTCTCGCTCGCTCGCTCGCTCTGTTTCCGTTCCCCGGCCGTGCCCTCCGTGCCCGCCTTCCGTTGGCGTGGGTGTGAGCCCCGCTGACGGCCGCATCAACAGACCATCGTGCAACACCAACATTGATTAATGCCCGGCCCAGATGCGGTTTTAACACTTAGAAAATGAAAAGTGGCCGTGGTCGTCCATCGGCCGGCCGGTGTTTGGCCGCGGCCCGCTCTCGCCGCGGGGTGTCCGGCCGCGCCTCTGTCGGCCCCTCTCCGACCGGCCGCCGGCCGCGCCAGCGCCGTAAACACAAATGAATAATGCCTGCATACAGACGACACAACGATCCGAGAAGTAACACGTCATTTAAACAATTTGACCGGCCTCTGTCGTCGCGCCGGCAGCCGTGTTGAGGTTAGCAGCGAAACACAATGGATGGCGCGCGGTCCGGGGCGCTCGGGGCGGGCCGGCCGCCTCTCCGGAACGGGAGAGCCTCCGCGAGGCCGCCACCACCCTACACAGCGAGGACGAACTCGCGGCCTCTCCGAACTGCCTGTATAGGCCGCCAGCTCCATGCAGAAGACGCCTAGTTCCCTAGATATGGTGTGGAAACGGAGCCGAGAGAGTCTCACTGAATCAAACGGTCGCAATATGTCTTGGGCTGCCGATGTTGGTGGGTCAACCAAAATCAAATCGGCATATTCCATCATCTGCCTCTGACCTGATCCGTGGCATGTCGCTAACCATAACCATGGCATGAGCAGGACTCGTGCTCTGCTGCTAACCAGAATAAATAAGCGGGATCCGTGACCTGCCGGATACGATAGGCGTTATCACAAGTGTATTCGCGGCCATTGGGGCGACGAAAGAAAAGAGGAAAACAACTGGCCCCAGGAACTTTAAATTATCAGTTAGCATGCATCTTTTCCTTGATATGTAGATAACTTACCATCAATTGTTAGAGAAAATTGCATATAAAATCTTCCATTTATGCTTTTTTCATCGTTTGCATAATATGTTCTTTTACTAAGCTAGAAACACTAATTAGAAATAGTTCCCGCATCATCGTCAAGAACAATAGGAAAGGCTTGAAGTGAATACAATAATCTAAATGGTTTTGTAATCTATGTGAAGACACTTCTAAAATTGCCTGTAGAAATATTGAAGGCAAAAGTTCAACTTTTTCACAAGACGGATGTCTATAAACTTATTCAACGTGTGACAACTCAGCCGGTATTTCGTCGCCTACAGCCAAGCTTTCCCTAGTGACCGATAGAGGCGCTGCTATCGATGTCCGCCCGTGCCGCCTAACGATCAGCCGAGTGAGGATTCATGCATCAAGATGAGCGGGATCCGTAACCTGTCGTTTAACTAGATACATCGGATTCATGACCTGCTACCAGCCAACTGATCGGGATCCTTGACCTGCCACTTACCACCGAGCGAGATCCATGACCTCCAGCTAACAAGCTGATCGGTATCAATGACCTGCTGTTAACCAGCCGATCGGGATCCATGACCTGCTGTTAACCAGCTGATCGGGATCCATGACCTGCCACTTACCACCGAGTGGGATCCATGACCTGCCGCTAACCAGCTGATCGAGATCCGTGACCTGCCGCTAACCAGCTGTTTGGGATCCGTGACCTGCCGCTAACCAGCTGATCGGGATCCATAACCTGCCGCTAACCAGTTGATCGGGAAGTATCCATGACCTGCCGCTAAATAGCTGATCGAGATCCATGACCTGCCGCTAACCTGCTGCTTGGGATCCGTGGCCTGCCGCTAACCAGCTGATCGGGATCCATGGCCGGATGCTCGCGTGTCTCGCCGTACGTCAGAGGGCGCCCGCCATGGCGCCCGCGCCGCGGTCGGACTACTTGTCGGTGATTATTTAGTACCGGCGACTGTCAGTCCTGATTGGTGAAGTTTCCCCACACTTTGCTATCTAATTTAGTTGTCAGGTGAGGTATTGTTCACGACTAATGGATCACGGAGGTAATTCGGCTCGCCGCTGGAGCTTCCTGGTCGAGTGGCGGCGGCGGCGGTGGGCTAAGGGCGGCAGCAGCGGCGGCGGCGGTGGCGGCGGCGGCGGCGGCGGCGGGCTGAGGGCGGTGGCGGCGGTAGTTAGGTACGGCAGACACCACCCTGGCGAGGCAGAGTGACGCACCCATCACCGCTCGACAGTTCAGCGCAGCCCACTCGGGAAGGCTGGAGGTGTACTGGTTTTAATTGAGGATTGCAACATTGAATGCGATGCATCCGAATGATCAGAACTAATGAATTGAGCCAATGCTGATAAACCTAGCTGTACCTACTTGCTTATAGGTGCTCGTGAACTGTGGAGTCGTGAATTAACCTCACGTAAATTGAGACGAGTCAAATTGTTGTTCAATGACGTTCTTGTTACCTTGTCTCCTGTGGCGATAAAACACATTTTTAAATATAGTTTCATCAACACTGAAGATTGAATTTACCTATTTGCTAATTGAGCACAACCCGCCAGTGGCCATTCGCAAATCATTTTAAAGTGTAATGATTCGATATAACCTATCAGAAAAAGGATACCTAACAGTAAACACCTGCTCTGGCATGGACATGGTGGCGAAAATGCGCAATGCGCATAGACATAACAACGTAACTGAAGAACACACTTTACTGTCAACCCCTAGAATAGGTACAAAGCTCAATAAAATTTCCACTTAAGTCAATTGGAATTCGAAACAATAGTCACCATCATAAACGTAATTGCTCCACCACCTTATTGGACCTTTTTGGAAGTTTGTGGTTGGTCCTCAACCGGATAGCTTGTGTCAATTACTTTCAGATTGGGTCTATCCGGTAGTCAAGAGGCCCGAGTATGGCACAAGCCTGACATAAGAGACACATTGACGAGGTTCAGCACTGGATTCAATTTCGTGTCGCCCGTCCACCATAAAAGAGAGACTTTATGGCGCGATTAGGTGGAAATTGATTTTGAGTCGCCGCGCCGCTGTCGGCCGAGTGGTGCTGGTCGTTCACGGTCCGGCGGCGGGCTTTTGTGGCGTCGTTCACTAGTTTAGCGGGTCGTTTGGGACCAGTATCACCACCGCGCCGGCCTCAGAACAGCGCGACACATTTCTGTCCGCCATGCTGCTCGCATGAGGCAAAATGAGACAAAGTCAATGCAAACCATAGAGCCACGCCATCCGGCATAACAGACAGTAATAAAAGAACGCTGAGCCAGGGTATATGATGCTGTTTGGTGACGTATGTATGCCAATGCCATGACTTGAGACTTGAGAGCAATTGCTTAGATACCTATCCGGATATAGAAATTAACAGAGAGTCGGGTAATACCCGCAATGATTGAAGAGGATTGATGTGGACAGTGGAGGGGTAATACGACAAGATCTAGCAAGCTGTATTAACATGATTAGAAAATATTCTTAATCATGATGCAGAAAGCCAAAAATATTGTAACGACATAAAAGCAGCGAAATATCCGAGTAGGGTGACGCTCCGATCCGTCGATTCAGCCTCCTGTTTCGCCCAGACTCAGCCCATCACCTGACCACGTCGTGGGTGGCGTCCCTCCCTCATCCCGCCTCCTCTGTCTACCCGGTGCTTACCCACCACTCTGCCCCACCTGAGAGCTCGCCCACTGCCCAGCGGCCAGCACACGGCGCCACAAAAACCTCAGCGAGCGCGGCTCGACAGCCATCTCAGCTGAACGAGTGCGGCTCAATTTCCCGAGTAAATGGCGTCTGTGTGATTGGCGGCTGACCGAGCCGAGGGCCGTAAACGGACGACCGACGACCGAGGGCGGGGTGGAGACCGACGACCGAGAGCGGCAGTCGTGCCGACGGAAATGGCCGGCGGAGAGGGATGGAAATGGTGAGGACCGGCCGCTGCGGCGGGGTGGCTGGGGCATTGGGATAGATGGGAGAGACAGGGAGGTTAGACGAGGAGCGTTCTAGCTTTATGCAAGAGCTTGTTCTATCGGACTAGACACAGCCTTAACTGTCAGAGTACAGCTTCAGGCAAAATCAGGGGTTATTGTTTTGTAAAAGAGTTAAAAAATGATTAAGTTTATATTTCATTAGGTATCAAGCAGATGTATTTGAAAACCGTTATCTAAACGTAAACTCAACAGGCCCCGACCCACAAATCACTGCGCCTTCCGTCGTTATGGACCGCTCTGTCAGCCGCCGTCGGCCACCGACGGAGTCACTAAGCGGCGTCATCTGTCCATCAGCCGCGGCGGCGCGGTCACGGGCTGGTGGTAGCGCGACTTGCCGTCACCGCCGTCCTCCCCGTCCCCTCCACAGCAGCCATCTTATCGGCTGCCATCAGCCCGGTCTGTAAACAGCGCGCCAGCACCGCGCCAAACGACGCTTAGCAAGACAAACGATGCCACGCGCGTGCTCGTAGACCGAAAAAATCCAGATTAACGCTCGTATTTCTCGAGCGTCGCTGCCGACGGCTCTCCGTCGGCGGCGGCGTGGCCGACGGGCCCGGTGGCTCCGCCAGTGGCGGCGGCGGCGGCTCAGTTAATTGGTCCCAGCGGCGCAGCGCAAACACGGAACGGTGGGCCACTGAGTGGCGACATCGGCGACTCGTGTCGACGGTAGGCTCGACGACAAACATCGGGCTGTCACACACGCGCTGACATGGCCAGCTCTGCGCGTGCCGGCAGCGGTCGGAGTGTCAGGCGCCGCGCCGGCCGGCCGTCAGTGGGTGCGGGAAAAACGCCGCCCCCGGGGAACCGGCGCCATCGGCGCTCCGTTATTGAAGTCACGGATGTTTTCCGTTTTGGCGCGCTGAAGGATCGCGTTAAATTAGAAAGGGGCTCCGTGAGCCGCGCCGGCGTGCGTGAGCGATCGGCACAGCTGAGCGCGTGGAGGGCGGAACCGCCTACAGAGCCCATTAGGGTGTTTTCACTACGGGCGATTCGGTGATACGGAAGGAAACTTTTTAGTGGCAATTGGATAAGTACAGGAGAACATGTTCAATCGACTTTTGGCTCTTAATTATAAAGGATTCTTCCATTTGTTATTTACCTACTTATTATGCTCAGGCCTCAAGCTAGCTTCACCAAACCTGTATTCCTCTCAAACTAACGTAGTAACGTACCGTTAACTTTTACTTACCTAACTTGTTTAGGCTGTTCCGGCTCCCAGATAAGACAGAAGGCCTAGTCAGCGTGATCCCAGCGCCGGTAATTAAATCACGTTTCCGATAGGGGCCCTCACACCGAGCCGTTGACCGGTCGTTCAGCGTTCTGTTGTTGGTGCAAACGAGGCCGGCGGCGGTTCGTGGCTGATATGACAATCGGCGGTCGCCGGCCAGCGCCAGCCTCGTGCTTTCCGGCGATGACACACACATTTGTCGTGACCCCGTGTTACCCGCTGGAAATTCAATCCAAATAAATTAGGATTCCTGGGAAATCGAGCGTTAGTGGTTAATTGGCGTAATTCTAATTACTTGGGCCAACAAACCGGAAAGGTCCATTACGACCCGGACTATTTAACTGGGTAAACTGCTGCCGGGACCGCTGTCGATTGTCCCGGCTGTCGGCTGTGGCGTTTGTCCGTTTTGCAAAAGGCCGTTATAATTAACCTTTTCAATGTAGGTTATGTTCTAATTGTTGATGACCAGAAGACGGCAATACATAGAGCGAACTTGTTCTTTTGGAGAAGAAAGGTCCTCTCTCAATGCTTGCCACAGACCGGACAGCTCTTCGCTCGCCTTTGTTCTCACATCTCTCCCCAGACAGGAAGCTGTGCATTGGTGACCACCTCTGCAGACCTGCGGTGCCGCGCGGTGGCCGCTCACGAGCCCGGCTAGGTGTCAGTTGTGGCCGACTAATGCGCCACGGCCAATCGGTGGGGACGCCACTGAGTTCTCGGCTAATAACACGGCACGGGGTTGGTCACGGCAGTCGTCACCACCGTCATCGTCATCGTCACCGCCCCGCTCATCCGCCGCCATCACCCTTTCCGGGGTCACCAAGGGGGTCTCCGAACACGCACAGTTTGCCCGCAGGCCGTAACATAATACCCTCACCAACCATCACATAATGTCAGAGAGCGCCCCCAAAGTGTAAATTCCGGCCCATTGCCATCTGTGCCTGTCATATAATCACCTGGAGGATTCACTTACCATACTTATTAAAAAGCATATTAACTTACGTGAAACTGCAATGCGGCCGGCAGTAAATCTAGCTGAATAGATGCTAATCACGTAGGTCGATGCCGCTACCCACGAATGTGTGATTTATTGGGGCACCGACTCGACGGCCATCTATCCAAGAATAAATGACACTTTATAGCGGCGGCTTGCGTGGCTTGTCGGATTTTATCGCGGCGGTAATTTGATATCGGTATGACGGCAGCTCGGCGGACACGGGGTGAACCATGTCCGCGGCGGCGGGCCCCGCCCGGTGGCGCCCTCTCTGTAGAGGCACCCAGGTCCCACAGTCCCGCACCCGTCGGGGATGGACACCCGCGGCTTCACCCATGTATCGCATAGTACGGTACGGCGATTCCGCTGCGATTTTTATAGAGGAAACTCGTTTTTTACTATTAATTTTCGAGAAAAAAAATTAACTTTTGGAGTCGCTACGAGGTACCCTCCCAGGACTGAAGGAGACTCTAGCAAGCGATCTCTCCCTCCTAGGATCTCCCTTGACCGACGCTGCGCTGCCTGTCGCCACCACCAGGGCTGCGGCCGTCATAGACCGGATGTGTGCCCGGATCAGCAACCTTGACGCTCACTCCGGTCTATTCCTTTTGGCACACTACACGGCAGCCCCCCGGCTAACCTACCTTCTGCGGTCGGCGCCGCTGTATCGTGAGCCGGGGCCGCTGCTGAATGTCGACAAGACAGTGCGGGAGACCCTCGCCACCGTCACCAACGTCACCATCAATGATGAAGCGTGGGAGCAGGCTTCCCTACCACTGCGTTTTGGAGGACTTGGAGTCCGGTCGGTGATGGCATTGGCCCTGCCGTGTCACATGGCATCCCTCCACGCTTGTCTGCCACTGACGCAAGAGATTCTCCATGCCACCGAGCCTCGCCAGCCGACCCAAGCACTCCAGCGTGCCAGGGCCGATATTGTCGCCAAGCTCGGTAAAGCCGCTCGTCAGGTGCCCCAGTCAGAAGAGTGCAAACAGCGTGCTTGGGATGAGACGTTCTGTAAGATGTCTCAGAAGCGTCTGCTGGACGGGGCAAACCAGGTGGCCCGGGCGCGTTTTCTGGCTGCTGCAGAGCCCCACACTGCCGCTTGGGTGCAAGCACTCCCCGTCACCAGTGTGGGACTCCATCTGGATGATGAAACTGTGCGGGTAGCAGTGGCGCTGCGACTCGGGGCGTCGGTATGTGAACCGCATAACTGTCAGCTCTGCCATCGCCCTGTTGACCGACTGGGCCACCACGGTCTCTCCTGTACCAAGAGTGCTGGCCGCCACGCGCGTCACGCTAACCTCAATGACGTGCTGCGGCGGGCACTCAGCAGTACAGGGCTCGAGAGTGTTTTGGAGCCCACCGGCCTCGACAGAGGTGACGGTCGACGTCCTGACGGGATAACGCTCTTCCCTTTCAGCCGAGGAATGAGCCTTATATGGGACGCCACCTGCTGTGACACCTTCTCAGCAACTGCCGTCATCAGCTCTGCCTTAAATCCCGGCAGCGCCGCCCGCTGTGCAGAAGAACGCAAGCGCGCCCGCTATGCCGCTCTCCGTGAGAGATATGTGTTCATTCCTTTTGCGGTTGAGACTTCTGGTGTCCTGGGTCCGGCGGCCACAGGTCTCATGAAGGAGCTTGGCCGTCGGCTGACGTGCCGCACCGGGGACAAACGAGAAACAGTCTGGCTGGCACAAAGGGTTTCAATCGCAGTGGCAAGGGGCAACGCTGCCTCCGTGCTGGCCACAGCTAAACCAGCAGCGGCCAACAGACCGGGACCGTCACCGACGCCATCGTCCAGGCTGACCCCGAGCATGAGCACTCCGTCAATCGAGGCACCGGATGACGAGTCTGCTGCGGGGCCGCCGCTGGACTCAGTGGCTGACCCACCGGACCACCCACCACCACTGACCCCTGCGGACGGCTGTCGAGAGGAGCTGCGCATGACACGCTCGCGGTCCTCTTCCCTGTGCTGTCCCGGAGCGTGCGCGTGTCCGACTCTCAACAGCAGGTCCAGGATTTGAGCGGACCGTGGCCTGCTCAATGCTCATGTAAAGTGTGAATTTTGTATGCGTTCTGCTCTACACGTAGGCAGTTGATCGCTTTAAAGATGTTGCTGTGCCGATGCCGAATGGATGGGCTCATGCTTATATGATCAAATCAGTCGACGGTCAATTTCCAGTGTCCATGTAATAAATGTATTTTTCTCAAATACAGTGGAAACAATTCGCCTATTAAAACTAGTAAGTTTTTTTTGGCAACATACCTATCCTCTACCCGTCGTATGTAGAGGAGGTCGACATGGCGATTGATGATGCATATTGGAGCATTGAACACGGTACGCTGAACAGTATACTGGAAACATTCATATACTGTGTCACAGTACCTACTGACGTCAATCGTCATGGATGTTGCTCCCACGCCGTACTGCCGACAGCGTTTTTTGTCTCTTGTCAGTTGATCGCGTCGACCGGCAGCTGCTTCGGATGAAGTAATCTCACCTTCAAAATTTGCGTCAAACAACAATGTGGGTTTGTTACGGAGCGAGCGAAGCGAGCGGAGTCTCATACTGAATTAAGGGAAAATCCTGAGTATGAGCGGCCGGCCGGCCGGCCGGCCGTGGGGACGCTCTTCAAAAGCTAATATCTTAGGAACGGGACATCCAATTGACAAGCGGTCTTCTTTACTGAATGTCACTTGGACGTAAAAGTTCTGTGGTGTGATGGCCACCATGCGTTCTTGCCAACCACCGCACGTGGCGCGTGGTAAAGTTGGACATTTTTTTAAGAACCCCCAAAATTGCAACCTCAATAACGGCACAACGGTTGGGCCGATTGAATTGAAACTCGGTACACAGTTAGGTCTCCATCAGATAATTCATCTGCATGTGTTAAGGTTGGGGTGCTACAGCACGTGCGCACGTGCAGGGGGCGCTCCCAGATCTCGAGAACGGCTGGGCCGATTGCGCTCAAATTTGGTACACGGTTGGGGACCAGTTAGTAGGGTGCCGTGCAAAAGTCAGTTTGGACCCCGCTTGCACGTGCGCACGTGCAGTGTGCCGCTTCCAGATCTCGAGAACGGCTAGGCCGATTGCGCTGAAATTTGGCACATCGCTAAAGACCGGTTAGTAGGGTGCAGTGCACAAGTTAGTTGGAGGTACCCCCTCGCAATTTCGCACGTGCAAGGCCCATCCTCTCGCTCGCTCCGTTGGTCGCCCAAAAGGCGTTTTACTGGTTTAATTTGTTCAATAAAACCGGCACTTTTAGATGACTTCTTTCGTCAGCCCGCCTAAATGCGCTATCTATAAATTGTAAACATATGACCGAAACGTAATACATTTGTGCATTTATGCAAAGCATTTATACGCATTTATCTTTGCAGAGCATTGGCATTATCCTTACTTTCCCGCATTCTTTGCATTCTTTTGCTATGGTCACCATCCCCAGTCTCACCAAACTCAAATGCTCAAATATTGTACCTCAAGTGACTTAGGTTGACGTGTGAAAAAATGTTAAAAAGTGTCTGGACGGATTTATATGAAATCGCCTTTTGATCGACAAATTAAGGTAGTTATGAAAAGGTTACGCAGTAACTATAACGAAAATAAGATAGATAACCGCTAAAGGACCACAACATTCAATATCCGCTAGTAACGGGTTTGTATGCAAAATGTAGCCACAAACCTTTGTAGACCTTTCTAAGTCAAAAGGTTGTACCTACCTACTGATGCCAAATCTTATTCTTTTATTCATCCAAGCATCCACCATGTGCAAATTTCAAACGGATCACGGGTAGGTATTCCGAAACCGAATCCGGAATGATTCCGGGGGGAAGAATATATGGTTTTTACCTTCCATGCTGGCCAAGCCAAACGACTCGAGGTCACATTTTCACTAACAATTTACCTGGACAGTTGCCACGAGCGCGAAGCATAAGGCTTTCAAATGGTGAACTTGTGATCGCAATTTGTCTTCTCCGCTCAGGATAGCTATTCAAAATATGTTGTGCAATGCAATTAACTTTCGATTTGATTCTGCACGTGACCTGAAGGGGTGAAAATGATAACAGAAGAGTAACTTTAGATCCAGGCGAGACTAGGCGAGATGATGTCTTTTTAACGCCTTTTTTACAGCATCTAGCCTTTTTCAATTTACCAGTTTATTGAGCAAGCACATGAAACAATAACATAAGAAACAATAACATAATCACCGTTATATAATGTCCGGCGTAACTTGGAACAGGCCGTTCTAAAGCACACACCGATTCTGGAGTAGCGCCGGCCGACTAAAGCAACTCCTAAACACATTGTAACCTCTCAGCACGAAACACAAAATTGACCAATGGGGCACACAGTCGACGCGAGAGCACCGTCCGCAGCCACCGACAAAACATGGCAGACCCGCAGCTAGCATCTATTTTAACGCCTTAGCTAGCATGCAAATCCTGTTTTTTTTTTGTACTATTAGATAAATATATTGTTACTTTTTGCTGCGGCTTGAGTCTGGCTAGAAGAGTCACGCTCATGACTCAGCCGAGGCGAAAATCATCAAATATCATCGGTGACGTATTGGAAGAACAGAGTTGGGAAGGTGAGAAGACTCGCAAAGGAAAAGAAACATCCGCTCAGGCGTCCGTTAAAAGAGTTCATGGGACTTTGGGACATGGGACTATTAACATGGGACTTTGAAGTTGAGCTGGGACCAGCACAAATCAGAAGGTTTTACGGCCCAACGATCACCCTAGGCAAAGATATTCCATTCCTCGTTCCGAAAAGAGGAGTGTCCTAAACAGGAAAGTGGTGTCCTATTGAAGAAATACCCATAATGCAGCCACCTGAGCCCCAGCTTGGCGCCAGCCAATCAGCATGCTGCTTACAGCCAATGGCTTTGTACTTCACAATATGATTGGTCAACGCGTAATAAGCTCCCGCGTCAAACAATATTGTATGTAGAATATAGGTAGTTCTTCCTATATTAACCCCCGCCCCGATGGGGGCCATTTTGGCCCCCTTGTGGTTTTTCTTAAATAGCGAGAAAACAGCGGCGCGCAGCGCCGCCAAATTCGGGATACCTTACCGGGCATCAATTTGACACCTTCACACAACATCTCAAGTCACTGGTCACCTCGGGTCAGAAGTTATTGAGGTCAAACTGAGGTCATGTTCGAGTAAAAATGAGCAAAAGACATGACATCTTGAAACGCTCACCAATTCTACAGCTAAAAAGCAATTTTAAAGTTCTTTATGTGGTTGTGTAGAGAAAAGACGGCGCTACAAAACTGTTATCTCGGATTTTCTAACTTTTTGGATTTTAACCCCAAAAATAAAAATATTGATTTTTTAAAAGAAAAACTCAAACAATTTCCAATTTTTTTTCGAATTTCGAAAAAATTGGAATATATATGATAGTTCCTGCGCTCTTCGATATACCTATATACCAAATTTAAGATCGATACCTCTTTTTTTTGGCCAAGTTATAGCGAAAAAAACTGTTAAAGATCGATAACGTTAAATTTTTGAACTCAATTTTTAGCAATTCTAGACCACGTAGCGCAAAACGGAGACCGCCATTGACCTCCCCGTGACAAGCTGCATCGAATCGATACCCATGTTATGCAAAAATATTAACTTTGAAATTTGACCTAATTTTACTTGACCTTGACCTGACCTTGACCTGAACTTCACCAAAACATAATCTCAACTGACCCCAAGGGCTGCCTGTCCCGCATAATCGCATTTGGCATATAAAATGGACCATAAAACATGCATCACATGATATTTTTAATTTGTGACCCTCAGTGACGTGACCTCTGTGACCTGACCTGGTATCAGTGACCTCAAATAGCAAAATATGTGTTTGAAGAACATTTCTACATCGATGATTTTCAATGAAATGCATTTTACTCGATTTTACAACGCATTTCTTGAAATGCCTGCAAACGGTGAAAATTCGACCTCTGACCTGACCTGTGACGTCATCGGTTTGACCGAGGTCAATGAAATTGGGTCACAAGGTAGTTCCCCGTTGGGGCTATCCAACGCCGTTTGCCGCTTGTCGCTATGTTGCGTGGTTCTCGAGATCTTAGGGGGGGGGGCCAAAATGCCCCCCCCCCCCCATCAGACCGCGTTGCTCGGCAGACCCCATCAGGGCGCTGGTTAAAATATAACATTTTTTAAATAAAAAGGCTTTATTTTCTTTGCTGATCGCTTACAGCATGAAAATCAAAAATCCATTGAAAAAAAACTGATTTCGCTTCGCGGAAGTCAACTATTTCCATTTAATGTGAAAGGTAATCCAAATTTCCGATGTTCAATCAAAAGGTCATTTGGGCAATCAATGCAGGAACCAGCTCTGCTCAGCTACTCACACATCTGGGATCTTCTAGCGGCCCAACAAATTTACAAATTACCTTTTTAGCCTTTCTCTGCCATACCCATCCCCCTCCCATGCCCCACAGACCGCCCGCCCGCCTACGGGCCACCCCAGAGCAGCCAGTTTGTGCGTCTACCGTGACCGGTCAGCGATTAATTACAATTCGACGGCGCTGCTCCATCGGCTGATGTATCCGACGCTCACGCGGCGGCCAAATTCCTTATTAACATTCCGTAATGAAGGCGTCAGCCGGTGTACGTCTTCATTAGAGCGGCGACTTTTAGCGAGCGGCGCGGCCGGCCCACACTGGCGGCCGCCGCCGCCGCCGCCGCCGCCCGCCGCACACACGCTGTTATTAACCTGGCGTAATTTATACCTGGGTGCCGACATCAATCTCCGCGTTAGCGCCCCTCCCCGGGCCAGGGCCACGGGCCGGTGGGCACGCCACGAACGGCGGAACGGAGCCACACCGACAGCGGATCGGGCGGAGCGGGCGCAGCGGAAGGCTGGAGCGGTATACATATGTTGAGCACCGGTTGCCAAGATGGTTGAACCGAGACAGGGTGGCATGAGTTGCTGCTCTATAACTGTGTGCACTGTGTATGCATCATATCAGTCAACATTATACGACTACGACGGAGTCTGTGACGTCTTTTTGAATACTAATTGCAAAGGGCTGACAAAACAGCTGGACTTTATTGTTTTGACATATTTGATTCTAGACTGAGTTTGAACTTTTGCGTACCTACATTTCCGGTATACATCCAGCATGCAGTCCCTATTGGACTATGCAATTGCACCATTTTTCCTTGCATGATTAAACTACCGGGCTTCTCACAAAAGTCAGACGAATTTATAACTAATATATTTAAGGGTCTATCAGTGTAACAAAAAAGAATTGGGTATCACCTGAAAGCCTCATCGAAGACATTTCGTTTGAGGGGATTTCGATCCTCGGCAGTCGCCTTTCTGAGCCGCGCCGAGGTCATGTTCGAGATGACTCCCTTTTCGCTCGATGCACAGTTTAGCCCGGCGCAGCGCGACCTCTGCTGCAGCACGACCCACGGAAAGCTGCAGACGGCGCACCGCTGACTTAACTGCATCCTTATGATCTTCGGAACTTTTTGGGTGGTTTCGATACACCTGGGACTTGAGGTGGTCCTATAGGAAAAAGTCCGGTGGAGTTGAGTTCTGAGAATTCGCCGACCACACGGGTGTGTCTCGAACCTCGAGATCACGCGCTGCCCGAAGCGCTCCCACAGCTCCTCCCGGTTTTCTTTAGCGGTATTGGCGTGGCACCGGCTTGCTGGAACCATCGGATCTTAAGCGTTTCCGGAACTCTGCTCATCCTGATACTGCAGAACCCTCCAAAACGTCGCCAGAGCCACCCGATATCGCTGACCATTGACAGTCTGAGTCGCGCATCTCTCACACGAGTGGTGTTCGCCGTGAGCTTTTGATTGGGTTTATGGCGGCTACTGTGTTCCTTGAATTGCGTGAGCCTTTTGTTAACATTTCCTTGAGCCAGAAACTTCCCAAAAATGTGGAAAATGTTGGTTTTAGATGGTGCTTTCTTTGCCCTAAAGTGTTTGCGGATCTTCCGTTGTGTCGAGCCGACCGACTTAGTCTGCGAAGTCATAATATCATGAGTTTTGCTTTTACTTGCTAAGACCACGCCTTCATGTTTTAAGCTCAACAACCATGATATCATAGATCTACTAAAAATTCTCCGTTTTTCCACGGGCATTGATTTTGCTTAAATGTTGTCAGGGGTCGTCTATTCGCAAAAGAAATCCGTCTAACTTTTTGAGAAGCCCGGTACGTGGACAACAAACTATTCCACTTTTTTTAGTCAGAACCTGAGTATCACGCAGTTGATGCGGCTTCCATGTCGCAACAAACCATCCGTCCCCTTTGTTTCTCTACAGCCATTAGTTTCTCACAGCTGAGCGCAGCTGATCGCTGAGAACCGCTGACGAATCTGTCACGAGCTCCTAGGCAGCGTGACTGATAAGTACCGCTCAGATCGACGTGGCGGGCCGTCACTCACCCCCCCCCCCCCTCCCCGCCCCTCGCACCCCACCCCATCACCGCCGAGCGCCGCGGCCGGCCGTAATTTGGACGTTAGCAAATCAGCAGGATCGGCTGTTTGCCCGGTGGGCCGCGCGATGGCGGCCAAATGACCTGTCACGGACGTCACGGCCGGCGAAAATGAGCTGCCATATAGTTTGGCAGCACGGCTGTCGGCGGGTTTCGTGTTGTGGTTGTCAATGGCTGTGGGCGGTCGGCCTCCGCCCCTGCCCCCGCCGCCGCCCCCGCCGCCGCCGCCGCCGCCAAATCGATGTTTAGAGATATCATAGCTCAGACGGAGCGGTTGGCTCCTTTCACGCAAGTGTCAACTTACCACATTCATACCGTTGATAAACTAGCCATCCTGTAGCGGACCTTCAAAGCGCCAGCATGTCACTGCGGTACCAGCGCTGATAAATAATGACCGATATGAGAGGTGCAATGGTCAGTCATTCAGGCCAAATAGACCGACTGGCCAGTAGTTAGTTGACGGAGCTACTAGATACACACATGCAGAATACTTGTGTCAAACGTGAATAGATGTGGTATGATAAAAGGAAATTTTTGATACAGATAAATTTCATTGAATTTGATTCAGCGCCACCAACTTCAAAGCCAATGAGTTTGGCCGACATTCGAAAAGGCTGCTGCACCAAATGATTTATACTTACAATGACAATTAGCACACATCCGTGCATAAGTCCTATAAATACAATAGTCGTTATTTAGAAGATCCACGATGGAACAACAGCCAACACCTGATGCAGGCTTCTTATAAAGAGGCCAATCCAACCATAGCTCTGACATAGCGCTGTGGTTTGCGAAACTCGGTGGTTTAGAATGACATCTGAATTTGTAATAATCTATCAAGCACAAATGTTTTTTTTTTGCAACAAGCGTGATACTAAAATGCCAGTGAAATATAACTTGTATTCTTAGGCAAGACGTGCATTGCCAATAGCAATAGTAGAATTAATCGAAACTCAGCTGGCAAACGAATTCAGCACTTTTTCTTTACTGCTACGAACCGTGGAACCATGGCAACCACATCGCATTGTATCTTAAGTGTGTTATTTTGTTTAGATAAATAAAAAACATACCCGACCGTATATGTGTTTTCTATTTCAGTAGCGGCGGGACACCTTCAATTAAGGGGGGGGGGGCATCGCCAACTTTTGGTCCCACTCTTTCCATGCAAAGCCCATAGGGCTAATGTTAAAATGCCAAAATCAAAGGGGGGCATGGTGCCCCGGTGCCCTCCCCGTTCCACCGCCTATGTAATTAATCTATTTCCGATGTTACGTGCATAGCATGTCATGCCACTCCTCTAACCTCGCGGGTGAGGACGGGATCGCTGGCTGTAACATATATCGAAAGTAACCCCGCGTTCGATGTCTCTCGGACGGCGAAGATTCTACGTCGTCCGGCCAATCCCGTCCAAGGTCAGCGGGGGCTCGGCTGCGGTTATGGAACGTGATTGGCCAGACGGCGTAGAATTTTCGTCGTCCCAGAGACATCGAACGCGGGGTAAATAATTCTATCGTGACGTTCAGATGTTGAGGTGTTGATCAGACCAATCATTTAATTAAAACGTTCGCGAAAGAACGCTCAGAATCTGACAGGACAGTTGGTATTCGGACAGACTAGATCATGAGAGTTTGTTGACAAAATAAGCACCCTGGCACATCAGACACATGCACGTCCACTCTCCGAGAAATGTGTTTACTCATGTGCTGATTTGCTTTTCTTGAATGGTCAATAGATTTGGTTGTTTGATTAGTTCGGACTTGTGGTATTCAGTGCTGTCCTATTCCAATAACATTTTTGAAGTACGATATGAGCCGGTTACGGTTATTATGATGAAGCATTTAAAAAGCATCATAAGAGCAAGGTTGACAAATGCTGTAATGCATGCATGCATGCTGCAATGGATGTATACATGCTGCAATGCATGTACGACCGTATTGTTGCTGCAATGCTCAGTAACAATGGGCGCGTATCACCCAACTACTTACCGCCCTGCCCATAACAAGCTTGTTGTCGAGTGTTCACACATGTGGTGTGACCCAATCGACAATACATGTGTCAGCACAGAGCTCCGTCATGAAATGACACGTGAAACCTGTGATCAGCGCACTGGACCGAGCATACCGGGGGCGCTGGTCCGTGGACGAGTGGGGGGAGGGGGGGGGGGGTGCTGGACCGCCGGGACTGGGCGGAACGAAGGTTACGGGGCCGGGGTAAACCACTGTCTGACCAATTATAGTACAAGCTGGTGTAATAATCTCGACTGCGATTCCACGTATGTGGCGCGATCACTTTCTGTGTGTTGAAACAGCCTGAATGGCTACCCACGTCGCCTCCAGTACCGTGCTAACTTGTCCGTTCCTTGTGTCCTGCCTCGTGTTCTGTCCCCTCGTTCATATTCCATACTCCCACACTACTCGTATGTGTCCCGTGTCC
Organism: Amphibalanus amphitrite; assembly: GCF_019059575.1. NCBI lineage: Eukaryota > Metazoa > Arthropoda > Thecostraca > Balanomorpha > Balanidae > Amphibalanus > Amphibalanus amphitrite. Next base: position 603,517 of record NW_024881846.1, read on the forward strand.
CTTGTCCGTGTCGGTCGCGCCGGTGGCCGGTCACCTGATTGATAGGCCGCCAATCTGGAGGTGCTGTCGTGCTGGCGGCGGCGGCCAGCCGTGCACCGTGTTATGGCCACCGGGCCGGCGACTATTACCGGGTGCCGGCGGCGACAGGCCGCCCCCGCCCCCGCCCCCGCCCCCGCCGGCGGACTGGATGATTGGCAGCCACCAGCCGACCCGACGCCTGTCGACACAAAATGGACGCGTCGCCTCGGCGCCTGCCGCGCTCCGACCCTGGGGAGCGGACCGTTTTCAGCGGCGCACTGCAGGAATGTCCCACTGGCGTATGTTAGCCACATTCATATTGCTCGTAATGACTGCATGGAGTGCGTCGTTGAAGTGAATGTTAATCGATTTTCTGTGGGGCTCGACAAACAGTGGCGACCATTGTCGACGAGGACACGGAGCGGCTGACCAATAGTTGGACGTGTATGACCGTTGCTTAATGGCAGCACCAGCAAAGAACGACGGTCGAATGGACAAAGAACTGCCCATCGTAAACGAATTGTCAACTGCTGTTATATGGGTCTTGTTTCCTCCGCAGTACCGCCTGTTGTGGCAAATAAATTATTTTAAGTGTTCCAGTCATTCATGGTTCAAACTTTGTCGCCATAGCATATGTATATAGGTAATTATGTTTTTGAATGCTAGCCTTCTCTTTCTTCTTAAACGTAGTGTACGCTTGATTTAGTTTAACCCGGCCGGGCCCGGGGGTAATCCCAACCACCGCAGCCCGGGGGGCGTTTTTCGCCCCCCCCCCACCTGTCTAACTCCGTAAATAAGGGAGCTACGGAAACAAAAGCGGTACCAAACAAAAGGTCCTTACGAGACGATTCTGAAGCACCTAAAATTTTTGACCTCAGGTCAATTTTCAAGGTCAGAGGTCAAGGTCAAAGGCAAAAACCGGCACATGTGTAGTGATCTCAAAGTAAGCTTTCTAGAAGACGGCAGGCGGCATCAAACCGGCAAAATTGGGTGTCAAACGAAAGAAGATAATCTGAGGATTCTGAAAATGTGCTCAAAGTGAAAGGTCAAGGTCAAGGTCACGCTCAAAATTGACCTCAAACTTGGCACTTTTTCGCACATCTTGCGTGCTAACTTCCAAGATGTTTTGAAATGTTTTGAGGCTTATCAGTTCTTTATTTGTGGTTCATCTTACGATACAAGGCTGCTCAAAGGTCAAGGTCACTGAAGAGTATCCCTGCTAGAGGCTATTTCACTAATTCAAGTTAGTAATAATAAATAAGACAATTTTGCCATCCGGAAGCTCTAAATGAAGGCTTAGAGGAAAATAGATGCCAGATTCGTGATCAGCGGGTAAAAATCCATCATAAACGACCTTTCATGTGTCAAGGTCAACCAGAGGTCATTCGAGGTCACATGAGGTCAACATAAAACTTGACCTTTTCCGAACAAAATATATATCATTCGACGCGGCTTGACAAGGCCAATGCGATGGTACCACTGCCGTAGCTCTAGGACCATTTTTGTCGAAGTTATTTGCGAAAAACTAAAACCACATTTCGGGGTCGTTGACCTGACCTCTGACCTCAGGTCACCAAAACTATTTTTCTATTTTTTTCTAGGTCAAACGCTACACAACCGTGCTCGTAATTTGTCTTTATCTCTAAAACTCTATTTTTAGCAGCTCTTTGAAGTTTGCGTCTGTGACGCCGAAGTTTGCCGTGCAGGGGTCTAGAAAAATGGACTTTGTGACGTCATCAAGGGGGCTAGGTCCAAATTTTTTACTTCAGAAGATGTCAAATTGATGGGAAAAAAGGTACTGAAAGTTTCACTTTCCTATCCCTAAGCGTTCGGGAGCTATCGCAAATATTCGCCAGGGGGGGCGAAAAACGCCCCCCCCCCGGGCCCGCGAGGGTTAAGTATTTCACATAGTCCCATCCCATTCTTCTGATTATTCTGATGTTGTTGAATCGTTGCGTCATTAACTATTTCAAGTGACGAAAACATATGCCGTTTATGTTTTTATCTCAACAAACAAGCGGATGGAAAATAAATTTTATAGTTAGTCCAATTCATTAGTATCGGTAATCAAGCAAACGTAGCTACCGAGGTGACAAAACTTGTGTTCAACATCCCGGAAAAAAAGTGATTATATTACAACAAATAATAATGTGCAGTGTGCACACCATCGCCTATCATCACACACCATCGCCCAGCACTGCCCAACACTGAACACCATCGCCCACCATCGCCCACCATCGCCCACTGTCGCCCACCGCAGCCTCATTCCACTGCACAGGACCGCTCAGTCAGAGCCGATGAATATTTATCGTCGTGATCGATTGCCGGACTGGCGACCGCGAATTACCGCTCGTAATCTGTCACACCAGCCGCAGGGCACCAGCACCAGCCTGCGGCACCAGCCCGCGGCACCAGCCCAAGACACCAGCCTCGCGACTGCACCAGTCTCGCGGTTTGGCCGTGCGGCACCATCCTCGCGGCACCAGCCCATGGTGATCGTGAATTACCACCAATTCGTCACTACCCCGCGGCACAGTAAACCACTGCATCGCCAAGTTGGACCCACCCAGCCGCCGTGTGTGTGTTTGTATGTGTGTGTGTCCGCGTGAGGTAACGCACCTATGCTAATGGGCTCGGATAGCGGGTCATTAGGTGCGCCGATCGGCCAGCGTGTGAGACACCTCGTCAATCCATCACTGGCGCCGGGACGCAGCCGGCGGAGGAGCGTGGCTGTGGTCGCGGAGAACGGTCCCGGCCACAGGGCGACGGCCGGCCCGCAGCGGCCACCGCCGCCCCGCGCGCAGGGTCGACTCTGAACCGATACACTAGCCGACTTTATACTGTCATGGGCCGGGGACTCAACCCAATAGGCCATCGATTCGCTCAGAGAGGTTTGTAATTGCTAGAGTTTTCACAATATTTTGCATTTTCTAACGTGACACTGCTACCTTTTTATATCATTTTGTATTTGATCCAGTTAACGTTTCCACTCACATATTTATTCAAGTTTTTTTTCGCATTCGTCTTCACAAAATATCTACCTACAATTAGCTATTCAGTGTTTCCGTCTATCACAATTCACATCAAACAGTCGTGCATCACGTAGGTATATGTTATGCGATATGTTTTGTTGTTGCGTTATTTTTCAATTTACCATTTATTTATTGCTCGGTGACTGAAATTATATCCTTTCCCCATTATGCTATTATATTTTTCTTTTCTTTTTTGTGTACTGATTGTTATAATTAATATCAATAGTTCAGTTAGTTTTTTCAATATAAAAAATAGTTTTAGTTCCCTTTGAACCGTCAAATCCGCCATGTGTGGGCGGCCAGCAGCTCAAAAGTGCTGGCCGTCGCTGCCGTCAAACATCCAGCCAAGATCCAGACCTGGAGCATGTTCAGCTGCTTAGCGGTGCTCCAATTGGATATCATAGAATACCAACATCAACGTCAAGTATTACCGGAGCCACATCCTGGCCAACTATATTCAACCATCCCTCCCATTCCTCGGCTCTTTCTTCTGTCGAGAGCTATCCGAAGTGCATTTCGATAAGAACCCCGGTAGGTGTTAGGTACAAGATGTGGTTCATTGAAAACATCTGATCGTAGCCATACCAAATCCACAAAATACGCGCATTCAGACATCAGCGTGTAGCACAGCTGTGAGCCGGGCGATTATTGCGCCCGCAGCGGAAATGCCGTGAATTTAATCCTCCTCAATCAAAGGAAGCCAAATGTGTTTGCAGTTGACTGTGAAAGGTGCATTCGGCGTCGTTATCGTAAATATCCTGAAAGCTGGACGAAACGTCAAGGTTTACTGCTGCTGTAAACTCCTCTCTGATAATATTAGCCACAGCATGTTCGCAATTTAGCGTAAATTGCATGAAATGGCTGATCCTATTTCAAACATTCGTGAACACGAAACGAGCCATAGGGACATACATCAGTCAAAGTTTGGCCATTTATGTAACTGATGGCGACCAGCCCTCGAAGCGACGGCGACCGCTAACATTTAATTGCAATTTCAGCCAGCAGTTGTGGACACGCTAATGGAGCGCTGCCTTTCCATTCGAGCGGCGGCCGAAGTTAGTCAGACTAACACCTTGCAAACGAGCGCTAATCAAACAAACACGGCAGTTAGCGGTGTTGGGCTGGCTCTACAGACGTTTTTATGTGTTCGCGGGAGAACAGCCGCCGTTCGAGTTGGTAGCAGGTATTATGGCCTCCGCAGGAAATGGGCAGCGTAGTATTATCCATTTAAAACAGTGGTAACTCAGGGGTGTTGTGAATTAACCCACTCCGAAATAAAGTGGAATATAAGAGCGTTTCAAACGCTCTCCAACTACTTCCCTTATTGTTCTCACAGATTAATTTGTTTCGGCAACACTTTGCACCCAGTTGCTAGTTCGAAATAATTTGGCTCGAAGCATTATGACTCTAAAACAAGTTAACTATGATGCCAATAAATTTGCGCTACTGCAGGCATTCTAACATTTATCACCTGCAGCAGGTGGCACACTGTCTGTTCTGCCTGTTATAGCCCACTTGGATCCGGATTCCGACCCGATACTGATAAGGATTGGGTCAACCACTGACCTCAGTGAGGCCTCTATAGGTCAACGGGGCCACTGACAAACCATTACTCCACTGCCTGGTGATCTCCGCCAATGGACAGTTCGACTGGCCGATTGTTTTAGCAATGACTGACTGCACCGTGTATCGGTGGGCGCTCAGTTACTGGTTTCTTACTGATTGGTCATTGGCTACTGCATGCGTCACTGACCAGCGTAACATACCATTGACCAGCGACGCACCACTTCATTTGCTCTCAGCTGTCCGTCTGTCCTGCACTTCGCGACGCTTCACTGCTGGCGCAAATGAACACGTCACGAGTCGCCGCGGTGGGTTGTCTCCCCGAAACAGCTGTCTCCCCACCACCCTCCCCGAAACTCCCCCCCCCCCCCCCACCGGCACCTTGTCATCGAGACACGAAGGGGGTGGCTCCTCGCGCCCCGCCCGGCAGCCGGGGTGCGAAGGAGGCGCCAGTGAAACCGCACATTTGCGCCCCGCTGCCGACCGGACCTTTCGGTAAGGCGGCGCTCTAACTGCGTGTAATCACCGGCGAAAATACGGTGACGCCGGCCTGCCATCTGGTCACAATAAAAATGGTGACACTTCCGGCGCGACCGAGGTGAGTGCGCTGCCAGACGGCCGCCCGCCGTCACCAGGCGGCACCTTTGTGCTGCCATATAAGGCAAAGTAATTGCCTCTTGAGGCAAAAAGAAGGCGACATTTGTCTTTCTTCGATATAAAACCTATTAGAAAAATAAACGGCTCAATTATCGCGGCCAAACATCACCTCTAACTGCACATTCCTCACCTCGGTACACCAATTACAGAGAGCCGGCCGGCTAAATTATGTTATTGGTGGGTAAAATTGTCCATCTCTGGCGCGGGATGCTGGAGGCGTAATGGGCCGTAATGGAGAGCCGGGCCGAAATTGGTACCCTGCGCTGGCGGACACCCACCCTGTCGGCCGGTGGGGTCCCGCTGCGGGCGAGACCGGCCAGGCCACCTCCGACATCAGTCTCTGACGTCTGACACTGCCACCAGAGACAGACACCAACTGTCCTGTTTCTACCACCAACGACTGACGCATTTTTACTGCCTCTGACGCTAGCCAGCCTCTTTGATCCTCGTGAAAGGATCTCGCAGAATTAGAGTTCACTGCTCAGTGTTCATGCAAGGCATGATCCTAGCACGAGCACAACTTCTTAGGCCGGCCGATTTTTTATAGCGCCTCTCTCTACATTAAATTTGGCTAAAAAACACTCTCGGTGATACCTTTATTGCAAAATAGGATACATATAGCCTTTTTCACGACGGCCATCTGGTACTTACACATTTGGTGCACATCTGGTGCAGATTAGGTGCAGATTTGGTCAAATTAGGTTCAGTGTGTCCCTTAGGAGCTATCAGCTAGGGTTGCACTAATTGCTTATATGCCTGCTTTGTCATATTATCAGAGAGCATCATCGATGAAAAAAATGAAATAAATTAATATACCTAATAAAGATATTTGCTGTAAAAGAGATTAAGTGCAGATTTGCTCATATTAGGTGCACTCGCCGGATAGCCCGTCGTGAAAACGGCTATAGTTATTCAGCAATGAAGGAGCATGCACAATGCGCATGCAATGAACAATGAGTGATTCGCCATCGCCTACCTACATCGCAGCTCGTTATGAGTTGATTACAACGCTCATTAGCTGCAGTGCCGTCTTCCGGCTGCGGGTCGGCTACCACCTATTACGGCAGCACAGCCTTAGTACATCAAACGGGCGGCCGCCGCCTTCATGGTCCCCCCTCCCCCCCAAAATTACCATTCACGCCTGCACTGCCCCGTGACGCCGTCAGCTGTCCGGCCGGGCAGCGAACAAAATACACGGCCCCAGAACGCCGCCTAATTGATATATGTTTGCGGTAAATCAAATTAATTGTTCACAACTGCACCTTAATAACCGAAGTCATTCCTTACGACCTATCTCATTTATCTCACGTGTACGAAGCGGTATCGAAAATCCACTTTGCAGTCGCAATAAAAGTGTCCGGGGTTAAGTCGGCACGACGGGGCACATTAGTCTCGACTCCATTCGAGTCGGAGTCGTGACAGCCGATGACGCGGCACCAGGTCGATTAGAATCGGCGCCGTCCCGCGGCACTGAGTCACCTAATCGACTGTATGAAATGCAGCTAGGCATTTGCAATGCTGGATTACTTCCTTTACTTCCTGCATTTGCACTGTAATTATTGCTATTAATGTTATTATATTAGTGGAGATAAGTTACGAACCACAGCCCCAAGTTTGCACATCTATCCGTGTGTGTGGGCTGTGAGCGGCGGCTTTCAGCTCGCTCGGCGGCTGTCGGGACAGCGCCGCGCCAGCCCGGAATGTCGAGTAATTAACGAGAGGGCGAGCGAGCGCGAGCGAGCGAGCACCGGCCGGGTGTGAAATTGACATCCCGACCAATCGGCTTCAATCTGTCCGACCAATCCAATAATTCGCCGCTCCCGTCGGCAATACTGATAAATGATGGCGGACAAAATGAAAAACTATTACCTAAAAGGCTGTATCACTTGTAAATTAAAAGTTATCATTTGTTTGCCGGAGGGTGTGAACGCTCTGACAAGCCATTAGCAAATCGAGTCGAACGGTGATGTTAATTAGGAGAGTTTGCGGCGCGAGTGGCTGGGTGGTATGACTACAGGGGGCCAAATTAATCACCGACAATCACGACCGGCCGTGGAAATTATCTACATTAACTACGTCTAATGTGCCGTCCAAGAAAAATGATCGCCAATATTGATGAGTTACCTGGGTAATAGTGTCTACATCTCTTTTAGCCGCGCCGTGACTGGCGGCTGGCCGGATTATTATTGATTTCGCCAGTGAAGAAGGTGAGACAGCTGGAGAGCGCAGTTGCGCCCCAGGGCCTCGGGCGTAATCCATTACCAGAGCAGTTTTATTGTCACCGATTTAGGTGCGTGAGCAGCAAAGGAAGGCGACGTCACAAAAAGGACGACAAAATGGAGAAAATTGACCGTAATTGTTAAAATGGAGAATAAAAAGGAAGAAAACTGGTCCAGTCGCCGGGAGAGCCAAAGGGGTTGCCTGGTCTGGCGAATTAAGTTACTTCTGGTTGGCTGGCGGAGAAGATATAGAAATAAAGTTCAGGAGCTATCAATGGTGTCATGAAACGACATTTCACATGTATGCCTATATTCAAACAATGCAGTGCGTGCCGTTTGCTGTCCAAATTTCTTCTGCCAGAATATAAAAATCTGAATTCCGAGCGCAAACGTTTACCACGAAGACGAATATACGTCAGGCTGGTGCACGTCAGGGGCTGAGCAGTGAGCAGTGAGCAGCTGCTGACGGGCTGGATGGCCAGCTGATCCGCTGAGCAGCTGCTGACGGGATGGTGGCCAGCTGATCCCCTGAACAGCCGCTGACGGGATGAGTGGCCAGCTGATCCCATGAACAGCTGCTGACGGGATGGTAACCAGCTGATCCCCTGAACAGCTGGTGACGGGATGGTGGCCAGCTGATCCCCTGAGCAGCTGCTGACGGGATGGTGGCCAGCTGAACCGCTGAGCAGCTGCTGACGCCTGACGGGATGGTGGCCAGCTGATCCGCTGAGCAGCTGCTGACGGGATGGTGGCCAGCTGAACCGCTGAACAGCTGCTGACGGGATAGTGGCCAGCTGATCCGCTGAGCAGCTGCTGACGGGCTGGTGGCTGCGGGGGCGGCTGAGCAGCTGCTGATGACGTAGGTGGACGGCTTACAGCTGCTGAGGGACTGGCTGAGTGCATTGGCGAGAAGAATGAATAGGTAGGTGTTGACATGGCCAGACTAAGCATATATTTCAATAATCGTTTTCACCAAAAATTCAATAGCTACCAACACTCCCGAAGGAAATAGAAGCAAATTACAGGCGAGCTGCTTTACGATGTATGTGTTTCTTTTGTTCAATACCCACAACATAGATCCATTGTGCCCTGGTATGCCCTTTCTAAGTAGATTGTAGGTTACACGGCATTTCCCTGAGCACATTATGTGCCAGAAGGGTATTCTGCAGTCTCCGGCGCGGTGGCTTACCTCTCTCCGCCTCACTCGGCGGCCAATGGGGCCGCAAACGGTCGTGTTCCGATGCAGATTGCAGCCGACTCCTCCCCGGCGGACAAAGCGTTCACCTCATAAATCGGACAAACGTCCGGCTAAATCTGTGTCGGGCCCGTCTCCACCCTGTGCGCCCTGGTCCCTCCCTCGGCGTGTCGCCCGCGGCGCAGGGCGGCCGGCTGCACCGACTGTCTCCATTAGTGAGCGCGCAGCTCTAATCACTTACCGTTCGCATCATTAACTCGTACACTCTCAATATGTGCACTTCATCCGATGACCTTTAATTAGTGGTCCATTCTCCGTCGGCGGCGTGGCGCGCCGGAATTGGCCGGCAGCGGCGAACAATGGCGCAGCCGGCGGCGCGCCGCTCGGGTGTGTCCAATGCGGCCGGCTGGGGCGGCCGAGAAGCGCCGCCTTTGTTACTCCTTGCTATGGTCGTTACAGCTCAACAGGCGTGTCGTTACTGAGCGCCAGCCGTGAATTAAGTCATCAGCGCCGCCGCCCGGGTGGCAGCCGGCCGCTGCTGACAGGCTGGGTGGTCAATGGAACGGCTGAGCCGCTGCTGACAGGCTGGGTGGCTGAACAGCTGCTGACAGGCTGGGTGGTCAAAGGTAGGTACGGCTGAACAGCTGCTGACAGGATAGATGGTTGAGCAGCTGCTGACAGACTGTGCAGCTGAGCCGTTGCTGACAGGATAGGTGGTTGAGCAGCTGCTGACAGGCTATGCGGCTGAGCCGGTGCTGTCATACTGGGTGACTGGCAGAGCACTCTAGGGCAGCTGCACTGTAAAACCAGCTGAACTGGATGGCTTAGTTTGAAAATTGAAGGCTGTTAAGTTATTTCTTCTGTTGCTCCAATGTCGCATTTGGGGAAATTCTATGAATAACATGTTCATTCCCGCGATTTATTTTGCCGTAGCCTGCTCATGCGTTTACGGGATCATGAACATAACTGTGAGTTGAACGCGACGGGAGCTAATTGTAAATGCATTTTTCGCTTTAACCCGCGCGGGCCTGGGGTCTCCAGCCGAACGCGCGGGGCTGGGGGGGGGTAAATTTTACCCCCCTGTTATCTCCCGAACTAATGGTCCGATTTGGAAAATTCAAACGCCAATCGAAAGCTCTCATCACGAACTACTAAAAACATGTACTTAATTTAAAGTTTGAGGTCAAGGTCAAGGTCAGGTCAAGGGTACAAATTGCAAGTTTCTACAGTATCGGCCTTGCACCGTAGTTGCCGAAGAATGGAGTCATGGACTGAGACTGATCGCCCAAAACGTGTTCTTAGGCTACCAAGACAATATTAGTTGCATACAATATCATTCAGAGGTCAAGGTCAAGGTCAGGTCAGGTCAGGTCAGGTCACCAAAAAACAAAATATAGAAAAGGGCATGTGCGACACATGTTTTATGGGTCATTTTACTCATAGAATTCAATAGGCACACTCAATAAGTGATATGGACCACCTCTGGATGAATTTCAGGTCGAGGTCAGGTCAAGGTCAGGTCAAGTGAGGTCAAATTTTGAAGTTGGTTGATAAGGCCTAAAAAGGTATCTATCTGATGCAGTTTTTCACGGCGAATCGAATGGTGCTATTTTTGTTTCCGTACGAGGTCTAGAACTTCCAAAAAAGTCATTTTTCAAAAATTTTGTGTGTCGTGACGTCATAAAATTTTGAATAACTCCCACATTTTTGAACCGATTCTTCTAAAATTTGGTATGTAGGTGCACATAGACCACTTCTCTGACATATATTCCGGTTTTTTCGATAGATTCAAAATTTTGGATTTTACAATGATTTTCCCAAAAAAATCAGTTTTTTGAAAAAATTTAGGCCAAAATCCAAAATTTTCAAAAAACCGAGATAGCCATTTGATAGACAAAGTAAAATTACGTATAACCTTTTTTGTTACGTCTTGATTCCTTTAAAAATGAACATGTTAGCGGCGTTTGAACTTTTGCCGTTTTTTAGGCGAAAATGGCGAACATGACGTCACTAAAACGTCAATTTCTCAAAAATTTTCCGACGGATTTCGCTCAAATTTTCAGGGAAGGTGTCAAATTGATGTAAGAAAAGGTACTGAAAGTTTGGCGGCGCTGCGCGCCGCCGTTTTTGAGATATCGCAAAAATTCGCGAGGGGGGGGGGGGTAAAATTTACCCCCCCAGCCCCGCGCGGGTTAATATAGTATACATAGGTACTCTTGGTATCATTTTTTCCTGCCTGACTGTAAAGAATCTTCCTGGGCACAATTTTGATCTTTTCACTGACCATAGAACGCTGTGTACCTACCCGGTATACATAGCCCCATGCACCGACAAACTCGAACCCATTTGTGACGGCAGCCACCTACCGAGACCGTCTATCACTGAACTGAGTCGCTGAACATGTTTCCCTGCCCGCAGCTATAGCCCATGGCGCAGCTGCACCTGGGCGGCGTCGGCGTCGGTAAGTGGCTCGCCTACCTACCGCGCCGCAGGAGGGCGTCAACTCATTACCGGGTAAAAAGTGATGAGTGTTTGTCCGACGCCACAGCGGGCAATGGACCGCACTTTCTCTCCGCGCTTACAATGGCGCCATGTTTTGAACCCGTCCATCACAGACATGGACGATTTCTAACAATATATCGCTATAAAATACCTACTTTCAGGTCACGGCAAGGCATATAAAATAGCACTACAATTCACGTTTTCATTTCTAGTAAGCGTGTGATGCTGTTCATTTAGTTCGTAATCGCCAGTGATTGTTGCACAGCATCCAACGAATCAAATCGATCCATCGATTCATCAGCATTTTTCAGCTCAATCGATGAGGAAGTAGGTACGGTAGCTGATTATATGCTAACTTATATGAAAGTGGTCGTTCAAAATCAATGTTGAGAATGTTGAATTCCTTAGATCAACAAGCGATTCATCAATCTTGGTCGGCCCTATGATCAAAAACACTTTACATACCTCGCTGACGAAAACGTTACGTCACCATTAACGTCATCGAGAGGTGGAGCACTTCCTTGTAGGTTTCATTTTCAATGATCAGCCACATCAATTGGAACACCTCTGGGGCCGGCTCTGTCAGTTGCGATTTCTCTTCTCTGACAGATACTCCCCGGGTCATTTGTCAGCCGGTCAGCCGTCTAGGAAACTGGCACGATTACGCCGGCACCTTCCGTGAGCCGAGCGACCGCTGACGGTCGGCGCTGACGGGCCGCTGACGAATGAACAGGTCAGCGAGTGGCGGCGCGCTGATGCATGCGCCGCATATGTCAGCATCGACAGGCTGGTTCGCTGGGAGCGCACCTGGCCTCGGCAGTGCTGATAGACGAACCGCTGGAGGTGGAGCCATCGGCCGGCGCCGTGCAGCCTCGGCCACACCGGACGAGATGAAAATCAACGGCAACAGTTAACTCCTCAGCAATAAGTTGGAAGCTATGGACATTTTGAAAAGCAAGTATCCTAAACTTTTGCCATGAAAATAATTGATGTGCTTTACTCCTTCTCTATTAGTCGTCATCGTCCCTTCTCAAGTTCAATATCTCCCGCCGTGGGCGTTAATTCGGCGCTGGTTTTCACCTCTGTCCCGGTGTGCGGTGCAGACGCCGGCCGCGATCAGCCGTCCCCCGCGGCGCCGCCGGCTCCCGGGGAAGGACGGGTTTTAATCAGCGCCGACCGACCGATCGGCTCCGCTCGCCGGGCGCCGCAGCCCCGGGTCAGGGGGAGGAACGGCAGGTAGCACCGACACCGCTCCGCATTAGGAAGTCGCCCGCGGCAGGCGGCTGCGGCTCTTTGGCGACCGCCATTTACGGTGCCCATCGTTTATAATTATGTGTTTTATTATGTCACGTTGTAATCTGTATGCATTATGCGATGGATGGATTGGTCAGCAGTGACCAGCACATGTTCGAGAATTGGTCAGCCGTCAGCTGTTGGATTGGTCTATCCTGAGGTGAATCATGAGCATGGGTGGAGTACGATGACCGTCACCGGCCCCCATGTTAGCCCGTGGGATAGCATGAGAGGATTGATCGGAGAGCTTATGTTATACATGTTCTGTCCTGCCTATATAGTGAAACAAATATTCCACTTATTAAGTAAAATTTCGTGCACACAGCAATGACTGTAAAACAAGCGATTCTGTCTAACTGCCTACCAATGACCGACCTCTCCCTCCCCCCCCCCCCCCCACTGACGCTGTCGACGTGGGCTGGCGGCCGTGGCATGCCACCACGCCTCACAATCGATACTCGGCCCAATTGATTCCAAACACAAAACAAGGTGCGAAATATGGTGGCGTAACGCGTGGACCGCCGGCCGACCACGCTCTTTGTGTCGCTCCGTCTGTGATGCATTGCTAATTGGTGGGCAAGGGCGGTGGGGCGTACGGCGGCGCGGTGGTCGGGCGGTGGTCAGGCGGTGGGCGGTGGGGGCGGTGGGCGGTGGGCCATTCAGGCGGTGGGTGTTGGCTGGTGAGACGGTCGGGTGGTACGTCGGGGAGCTAGTGGTATGGCGGGGTGGTGGGATGGTGGGCTTACACAGATAAAGCAATGGGTTTAGTCGAATTATAAGTTAGGGATTTTCGGTCGGACAAAATAGCGACGTAGAAGACGATTTGCGATGCGAACTAGACGAACAATATGTGGGAGCGAATATCATTCGAATTGCTTCAAATACCACAAATGAGAGTAGTCACTTCGCGGAACTTTATGGTTTCAAATAGCCAAGTGCAATTTATGCTACTGAATTAGAGTAAGAATCACTCAGTGCTTCCTTAATGATTTTTGTTCGCCTTTATGGATTCAAGAGACAGCCGCCTCTGTTTTAACTAGATTAGAGTTGAGTTTCGTCACCCTCACTTACGATCACGAAGTAGTCGGTTCGTTTTCGTGACGGTTCACTGCCGAAAGTGGTGAGGGTGCGGTCTTCGAAAGGGGCGAGTGGAGCGGCCCAGCGGTTTGTCCAGGGCGGCTTAGGGCGATATACCTGCAGGGCGGTGGAAGCGGGGCGGTACTTAGGACGGTAGAGGCAGGACGGTCGTAGAGAGGGCAGGCGGTAGGTACAGTCGTGTACAGGTTGATGGTCCCCTACTCTTTATCCACCGGGTTCCTATGGCTCAGCATTGGCAGCAGCCGCCTGGTACCGGTAGGCTGTGCCGCATGACCCGAGAGTGAAGCGGCACAGTCTACCCACGCCGTTTGACATCGGCTCGGGTCGCCGGGTCAGGGTGGAGCGCTTTGTAGACCAGCTGTCGCGTCAGACCAGCGCGGGGGAGGGGCTCGTCTCGGTGGTTGGCGTGGGCTGGCGAGTGATGTGGGGCGTGTTGGTGGACCATGGGGGCTGGGCGGGTGTGTGTGGTCACTTGCTGCATTGCACATTTTGCGTCGCTTAACAATTGCATTCCTGTTTTTGCTAAGCACAATGCACGGAAGACCAAGCGAATATAATTTACTTGTGCATTGTGCAAAACGTGATTTGGCACGGTATCGAGGCAACCATAGGTCTTGTGCCACATATATGCATTTTAGGCAATACGCTTATGAAAATGGTAGATTGATCGGATTGATCCTTGATGTTAATTCGTATGCTAAATGTCGACATGTATTAAATGAACGAATGAATGAATGAATCAATCAATCGACAATCGACATGTAAATATAAGACCGTATAAATGGCTCGCAACCACTAAAATCAAACCAGATCCTAACTCGGAAAAGTAGCCGGACCCCGATGAGGCTCGAACCGGGACTCCACGTGGAAAGTTTTGCCAACGATCCATCATCATTCCACCAAGCTAGAGCGACCGGCACCCGAAACCACATAAAAACATTCATTGACATTGCTGCCGACCTCCCGGCCCCGCCGCCCGCCCGGCCAGACTTTGCCCCGGTCGTGGCCACCATCCGGTGTAGCTCAGCGTAGGAGTGCTAGACTGTCAAACTGACCGGTTGTGAGAGGCCCGGTTCAAGACGCTTCGCGTGCTGGATGTTTATTTCTGTGTCCGAGGCTATGCGATTAGTCCACTTTTCAGAAAGATTATTTGTTGACAGGTCTGTTTTCTTTCTTTGCTGCAATTCATGAGAAGACCGTATGGACCGTTACCTGTCCTTCCGCACCCCACTTGGGAGATGGGTGTTTGAACCCCCCTGGGTTTTGTGAATATCTCTAAAGCGAATTTTTGGAGGGTGGATTACGATCGGTTCTATGCGACAAGTGACCACACACACCTAGCCCCAGGTCCGCTCACTCCCTCCCCACATCACCCCCGCCCCACACCACACTCCAGCCCGCCTCATCCACCGAGCCGAGCCAAATAGACAGGCCTGACCTTTACCCTCCCCCCTCCCCCCAGCCGGTGTAACGCAGCGTCCGGTCAAATCGCTCTACCAGGCGACCCGAGCCGGTGTCATACAGTGTGGGTAGGCTGTGCCGCTTCACTCTCAGGTCATGCGGCACAGCCTACCGGTACCAGGCGGCTGCTGCCAATGCTGAGCCATAGGAACCCGGTGGATAAAGAGTAGGGGACCATCAACCTGTACACGACTGTACTATGGGGAGACGGGAGGACGTGAAGCAGTGAAGCAGGCTGGGACAGATATGGTAAGGTGCTGTGTGGGGTGGTGAGAGCGATATGGTTTGCCATGGGGTGGTGTGGGGCGGTGAAGGTGGCGGACATACATACAATCTACTGATGAATTATGGAGAAGATTAATTAGTGGTTACAGACGCAAGAGATCAAGAACTGCTTCGCTGCAAGTGAAAGCGACATTTGAAACATTACCCAGCGCAGTGGTTTGGAACTGCAGTGTGTGAAACTTGCATCATCTTTTAAAAATAGAAGGCAAATTATTCTTTGATAGTGCAAGTAGTCCGAAGAAATCACATTTCCTATGCAGGTTATCCACCGCCAAATAGATTTAAAGTACTGTTTTTGTGTCAATTTCTGAGACCAATCAGCTTTATTGCCACATGGCGCAGTTGTGGTTAGCGACAGCCACGACACTTCAACTATACCTCTCGAGCAGCGGCGGCGGCTGACGCCACAGCTCACAGCACCGGCACAGCGGCCACCGCTGCCGCCATGGCACAATGATGGACGATATCGGACACGCCTTCGAGCAACCGCACTACGGTCGCATTAGGCCCGGATTCTTATTAATAAACGCCCCTAATGACGGTTATTGATAGCGGCCGGCGGGCTCATTTTGATGTGTTAATAGAGCACGGTGCGCGCCTCTTACCTGACCGGCGGTCCCTGTAATTAACCCCGGCGGTGGCGGCGCCGTATTAGAGGGCGGCGCCGGCTGAGGTGGTCGGCGGTGTTCTCTCTGCAGTGATATCAGAGCTCCCTGCAGCCGGCCGGCGGCGCTACGACACAGCCGAGAGTGGGGCAGACAGGCCGGCCCACCTCCGCTCAGGTAAAAAGTGCCGCCGGACCCGGCTGGCCGAGCTCCGGTCCCGGGTATCCCGGCCGCAGCTCTGCCAGCCGGCACCAGACGCGCGGCCGGAACACCCGTGTGTTAGTCCGACTGAGGGGAGCGGGGCGGCTGAGACATTAGCGATCGCAGCTGACCGAGATCGCATTAAAAGCGTCTAACGTCTTCAGCGTGATAGTCGGCCGTTTTTATCGCCCAGCGGATTGGCTATGATCGCAGAATGAAACGGTGCGCTGACGATGAGATGTGTTCGAATTTGTCCGGCCAGTCATCTCATCAACCGGAATCGCCGTATAATGCGCCTAATGGCCGATAGGCATAATTGCATCGGCGTGGCGTCCTCATTGGCGCGGCTCTGGGCGCGGGCAAGCCTTTCCGACAGGTGGCGGCAGGCCGTTCCGGGAAGGGAGGGCCATGGAAGACCAGCCTCGCTCAGCAGCGCCGTGCGAAATGTAATGCAAGCTTAACGGTGAGTATGACCCTCGTTTGTGAGCATTTTGCAACCCATACCTATAATCACTGAGGGTCGGTTTCACACATGCTCGCCCTAATGACAGAGCGGTGCGGCTCGTTACCGGGCTTTTGGCAACATACTTAGCGCGACCCGGACTGCTGTTTAACCAGCTTGATTACAAGGTGTTCGGGTTGACAGGCTCTGCAGATCATACCGCTTTCACCGCACGCCAGTTGCTGATGAAAAGCTGCCTCGAGCGGCGTGCAATTCGTGCCTATTTTATATCAGACGTGTGCCGGCTGCCACGTCAACTGTCTCCTCTCCCAATAAGAATAAAGGAACGTCCAGCAAATAAATGGACGACCGTTTCCACATCGTTTCTCGTAATGTCACGACACTGTATCGGTCATCACGGCAGCCCTGCGAACCGGGTATGTGTCGGGTAGGTCCGGCGGTCACGGTGATAGGCGTGATACAAACTCCGGCCACGCCGGCCGTTCGACTGCGGCCCGGCTATAAAACACGCTCCTGCGCAAATCATTGCAAGCCATACAGTTAGCGTTCGGTCGTCAAGCGCTACAGTATCGGCATTTTATAACTTTCTTAGGTGGTTTTTACTACAACGGAGACCGCAAGTGCGAAATGTACAGTAAACATAAGTATATGACTCATTAAGTCATTAGCACGCAGTAACACCGGGCCGTAACTTGTACTGTAATAACCCATTAAACATGAAGTGAGATGGCGGCCATGGGATGGCGGAACGTTTCTGGGGCGGTTAGCGCCAGTCTTTTGAAAATGTCACACCTGCGCAAATTGTTCTGTGACCTGACAGGAACGCGTGGCGTGTTCGGGTCAATGATCGTGAGCATTTGTCACATAAGGCACGCCTGGTCAAGACAGAGTAATAAAACTAAGTGGCTGCGGCACCTTTTGCAGCGACATGCTCGCTACAAACGGTGGGAAACGGGTGCACGCATGACAGCCATGGTTTCCGGCTGAGTTATGAATCCGACCTCGCCAGGTTACCGGCCTAACTCGGCCGGCCACTACATTCACTCCTTCCCCACAATACCGCAGTCGAATCGACCTCTGATCACCCCTATATACTTTATCACTGCCCCATTCGCAGCGACCCCGCTGCTTTCGCGTTACGACCCAAAATCACGCCCCAGTGCCCGACAAAACCCAGCTCCCCACTCCCCAGCCCCTTCCAGCATGTCCGGTGCCCTTCCAGCATGTTCGCGGCGCCCTTACAGCACTCCCCGGCGCCCCTACTGCACGTCCCGGCGCCCCTGACCGGCCACGGAACACACGAGCAGCCTCAGTCGGAACTGGTCCGAATGTGCTCGCCTCACGCCACGCCGGCGGCGCGCTGGAACTGGCCGCCGCCGCCGGCCCGTCTGCGGTCGACCGGCCACATTAGGTCTCGACTGCGCCGCGTTAGCCGACCGCTAGTGACGGAGGCGGAGCCGACTGCACCGGGCCGCGCCGGTCTTAATTACTCATAATTCGCCTAATGTCTCAATTTTCGCGCGCTGGCCGCCTTTACAACTCGGCGCGATGCAGTTGTGGCGCGCTGCAACGCGGCACAACGATTTATCCGCGTATTCATATTAGAACACGGCACTTTTCCAATTAGGTGCCGGAGTGTGGCATGACCGACGCCAATGATCGAGCGGTAATGAAGGAGCGGCGCCGTCTAAACTGACTAAATTATAGTCTAAATTATTGGCTACGTGCGAATCGGGACGCGGCGGTGCTTGTTATCTTACTGCACATCTCAATTACGTGGGCATGCGGGAATAACTCAATCTGCACAACGAGAGCATAATTTGCCAACTAATAAAGGTAACGAGCGGCAACTTTAATGCAGCAGGTGGAGGTGCCGGCTGCCACATCGGACGTGTGAGTTAGTGCGCGGCGCGGCGCGGCGCGGCGGGCGCGGCGCGCTCAGATATAACTCGCCGCTCGCTCAGATAACTCGGCCGGTGGGACGGCCGGCCCGGCCCGCGCGGCACATCAAGGCAGACGCTCCATCCAGCCGCGATTTACTGCTGAATAGAGAGATGCAGCAGACGGCGCGGCCGCCGCCGGTCTGATTGGCACACTCGCGCTGCATACGGTGCGCCCCGTGCACGCGCCCGCTCAGCGCGCGTGCACGAACGACGCCGACGATCGCTCCTCTCTGGGCTAGGAGGGCGCCGCTCCGACCGGAGTACCTGGGCACCCCGCTCAGCGGTAGTCCGCTGCCACAGCCGGCACAGACGCCGGTAAACAGGGGTAATTGGAAGGGATAAACGGCGGAAATGGTTCACACCGACGCGCTAATATCGGTTCGGTCGGCGCGCCGAGCGGCACAACAAACGACACTGGGTAACCTTCGGCCGACCACATCCGGGTGCCGGCCAGCCGACCGGTGGATGGACGTCGCCGTTACGGCTACTATATTGCTAACAGGGTGTGATTTGTTTTAATTACTTTATTTTTGGAGTTATTGAAGCATGAAAGGTAGTGACACAAGTACCTACACACACCTCACCAGCGCAGTGTTGTGGTGGGGATGGATCAAGCCCTTTTACATCAATAGAGAGCGCACATCTTATCACAAAGTGGGTCAATTGCCATCAATGTTTGGAAATTAGATCCGTAGTATGCCTACCGGCTCCCGAACATACACAGAACCATGCGCCACACGGCGGCGGCCTCAGCTTGAGCTGTCAATCCACATCATAATTTGCGATTTTTCTTATGAAATTGTAAAAGAGACGGAGCACGACTGACGACATTCCTTGTTAAACCTCAGAACATTGTGTCTCAGTTGGGATTCAGTAACAGCCCCTTACATGCTTGCTGCTGACCGGGCGCATGTGATTCAAGGTTCAATTCACCCAGGCTCTGGCTCCCGAACTGAGAGACCTGAACAGTGAGCATCCTGTTTCGCCGGCCGGTCACGTTTCCGTCCGTGCCCGCAGTGCCATTGTGCGCTGACAACGGCGACTGTGGCGTCGACGACCGGCTCTTTCACGGCACTTTACGTCGACTGATTAACAAACCGACACATCAAGACGGCATTGCGGTCACACCAGGCACCGGTTTACTGGCTGCAGTCTAATTTGTTCGCGGCTCTTTAGCAGTCATGGTGTGACTGTGAAACCACGGCCAGTCAGCTATAGGTAAACTGCAAACTAGAATAGTAGGGGCTCTATATGATGTGATGATAGAGTGTAGATCTGCGACTGGTTGGCATCAATCCGACAGTCGCTGACCAATTTTGTCAGTTACTTTCAGCACCACCAGCTTATTACGTGAGAAAGGAACTTTCATTGGCCTCATACCAGCGTGCATACCACAGCGTTAAAGGAGCAATTATATTGTTTCAGTTCAATGAATCGACACTTCAGATGTGCTGGAGTATATAACTGCTTGATTAGAGTGTGTTCTGACAATCACGTATAAAAGCCATAGAGGACATTTTTACTATGTTGGCTTCTCTTGTCTGCTGCATCAAGGTCCGACACACGCGATGGGGCTGCAAGGCTGCCTGGAATCGATTATGTATTTGCTCATCACTAACGTGTTCGTCAGAGCCGCCACCGTCCCTGACGCCGCCCTACCGAGACCCAGTCCATCGCTCCGTCTTGGTGTCTGGCCGCACCAGAATCGACTAACGGTCTCATTACACCGAACAGCCGCCGACACGGAGCGCCATTGGGACGACCACGAAAGGTACCGCGCGCGGAGCCACCACCGCATTACGCTCAATGTTTCCCGGTAGGTGCGGCGAGGGCGGCGCAGTGCTGACGAATAGAGCCGCGGCCGTGAGCCGGTGTTCGCAGTCCGGCTGGCAGTGCAGTAGTGAAACGGAGCCCCGGCACGCCAGCCGCAGGGAATATCACGGGAGGCGGTGTGATTATATTCGGAGCTGAATGCGGCGTCGGCACACCGCGCAATTTGTTAGAGTTTAACAGAGCGATCATACTGCCGCCGCAATGGAACTGTAGAAACGTTAACGACAGCTGGTGAGCCAGTAAAGGCTCGTAGATATGCTAATGTTTACTAGACATTTTTTTTTTTGCTTAACAGCGCTCTTCTCATGCCTTGTTGAGTGTGTGTCATCATTTCATCACGTGGTGTTAACGTTAAGTCAAGTGTTAAGCTAAGGGCGGAGGGCGGTCATATTTGCATACAAAATAATACCTTATGCGTTCTTACTAAGTCAGATATTTTGTTACCTTTTAAGCTCCTGCAATGGTCTCATTGGATATGGGGTTGCATGCGAAGGGCAGCTCTGTGTCCAGCTCCCCCCCCCCTCCCCGATCCTTCCCCAGGAGATATAATTATCAGACCGCATCTACCTACGGAGCGTGTTAATGGGCAGCACACTTACCGAAAGGGTCAGGTAAAATAATAGCCACGCTCGCCGGCCGGTAAGGCCACGCGAGAACGATCAGCGTCCGCCTCTCCATGTATCGCGGATGTATGAAGGTGTTACGTTACCCGTCCGGCGCTGAATAATCGCGTCTAATGCGGCCATAATGGGCGCGCTATCTTTGTCGCCTGTCGACGGGCGGCGCGCGGCCGCGTCGCCACCGATGACGGCCGCGCGCGCGCCGCTCAGCCAACGATGCCAATTGCCGCCCACCAGAGCGGCTCGGGGGACCACGGCGGCGGACAGACGCGGACAGCGCGGGCCTCTCCTGGACACTGATAGACGCGCCGCCGGCCGGATGTGTGGTGATTCGATCCTAATGGGACGTGTGTGGCGGCGCTGGGTGCCGAGCGATCAGCATCCGGCGACCGGCCGCGCTGAGCTCGTGGCTCGGGGAGCAGGGTTTATACTCACTGCTAACCGCGACCAGGAGATAAATGAGCGACTCCGTGACGGGTCGGAAACGTCGAACGGGTTGATACGAAGACGATAACAATAGGGCTATGGTTTGTTGATACGCTGTCCTGATGTGGTGACAGCCAAACGGTGCTCGGTGAGCCCGCTCCGCCCTAAGAACACAAATCGGTGATAGATAGTCCGAGTCTGCTCCAGGCTATGTCACCACTAAGCATCAATAGTTATTGCAGATATCGCTGAACGTCATCAGGTCCATAGGTAACACCAACAGTCCGCCGTGCACCACGGGGCACCAGCTGACAACAGGGCACCAGAACCTTCACCACACCCCACTCTGGCTCGCGGCAGAGGGAGACCTGTAGTCCCGCCTCCGCGCCGTGCTGTCTAGGGTGTGCGCCGTGCGGCAGGGTCCCTGCTCGCCCATACATCCCATCCTGTCCAACCGGGCCAACTCGACCGTCCGACCGCGACCAT